>NC_087354.1:51064471-51689471 GCF_030014295.1 Loxodonta africana | reverse complement strand
AATCCGCCAGGCGCTCCTTGGAAACTCTATGGGGCAGTTCTACTCTGTCCTATAGGGTCACTATGAGTCGGAATCGACTCGACGGCACTGGGTTTGGTTTTTGGATTGTACTGTGAATGAAATTTTGAATACTTTTTCTATAAATTCACATTTTTTTTCCTGTCATCAGTGGTAAGCATCCTTAGTAATATTTGGCAATGTAGCGTAAGTGGTTTAGAAGAAAACTAAAGGGGGTAGTCAGTGTAGTTTCTAAAACTTAGCTGTTTTATACAGAGCTTTTTGGTAGGGGCTGGGGAGGTAGAGAAGGCAAGCCCCCTGTTCGGTATAACCTCCAGCTTCTCTGAGTACTTTGTAAAAGCAGTTATTTCCAGTCATTTCATTGAAACCAGCTGTAATATTTGACCCTCTTGACCCAGTATTGCAGCTTTCCTTACCCTTTTCCCCAGGTCTAGTTCGAGCTTAAGCTTAAGCAGCTAGTAATTGTTGACGAGGTTTTTGTGTTTGGTGTGGGGAGGACTCAGGGTAGGGAGTAAGGGAACCAAACCCCCGTGAAGCACATAGCCTAGCACTGGAGCTGTGGGGGTCTAGATCCCCAGATATGCCTTCTCAGTGTTCAATCATTGGTACCTTAACCTTCCTCCCCAAGTGGTCTAGGTCAGGAGACTCCCACAGAGAAAAACAGTTGTATGAATCCCAAATTATTTAACAGGTAAAGGCTTTTCCAGAAAAACAATTCCTCAGGAAAGGGAGAATGTGTGGCATTAGGCAGCAAAAGCGCCCCCTGCCAGGCCCTTTCCTCTGGGTAAGCATGCTAGGTCAGAGAAGTCAGTGTCTCCCAGCACCAATGCAAGAGACTGTGATGATGTTTCTAAAAGAGCAAACTGAGCCCAGAGTCCGCCTAGGGTGGAACTACTTGTTTCCTTTGACATCAGTTGCTTCCTTCCCCTCCTCTGCTTTATACAGCAAGAGAATTGTTTGGTTTTGGACAGATGTGTGTAATCAGCCCAAATACTGGCGTGGTAACAACTGATGGATTGTCAGTGTCCAGCGCTGCTTTGTGGAGGGTATAAATGGAGCCTGGCTTTGGAACAGGGGACTGACTTTCTTGTCCAACTTGAAATTGGGGCCCAGCCAGCATCCGTGGGGGCATGATATGTACCACAGAGGCAAGTAGGAACTGGATTCTCAGATGGCATGTAAAACTCAGAGATGAAACAAGTATCCCTTCTTGTACAGGACTCCTATGGTGCGTGATTCCTGGTTAAATGTTAGCTAGATTAACACTCCTTTGGTCTACACAATAATCCTCTCCTGCTTTCTTCTCCCACAGGGGATGGTATGAATGCCTACGTAGCCTACAAAGTTACAACACAGGTGAGTCCAGGTGACCCTGTTGATGACCACCTTAAAAGGCTTGGGTACTCACACCAAGAAGGTCATCCTTCAGATTAACTCTGGGTCTCTCTTTAGTTTCTTTGCCAACATCTTCCTTCACGTTCACTCAGGATGGACCAGCCTCCATCCCTTTCATGATCTCATCCAGATACTCTAGACTAAGCCTTTCCGGTTTTCTTCCAAATAGCTAACACTTCTGTGCGCAACTTAGTAAGTGTTATTACGACGTGCAGTGTCTCTGATATAGCCCCGTCCCACTTAAGAACTATGGCTTAGAGCTAGTTTGGTAGATTGCTCCAAACTAAGAGTGATCACCTGTTTAAAAATTCTCAGTTCTTCTGAGGTTTCATCTATGGAGCATCTTTTAATATTTCCCCTAACCTTTGCCTCTCCAGGCTGGTCTTCCTCATTTATATAATACGAATGCATACAAAATTTAGAAAACATCATATGTAAGATACAAAGCATAATGAAATGGAGCCCTGAACTTACCACCAGCCTTAAGGTCAGCACCATTGAATCTACCTGTATGCTTCTCCCCATCACATCCTCTGCCTCTTACTTAGATGCAGCCACTCTCCTGAGTTCTCTCCCATTGCCTTTATTAAAGGTCTTCACATAGGTATCTCTAAGCAGCATATTTATTTTGCTTTGTTTTTGAGTTTCATAAAAATGCTATGCTGAAAAAAATGTGCCTTCTTCACTTAGCGTTGTTTCTCAGACCCACCTGTGTTGTGAGCAGTTGTGGTTAGTCCATTGTATGAATATACCATAATGTACTTATTAATTTTCCTGTTCTGAACATTTGGCTTGTTTCCAGTCTTTGCAATTATGAACCAGGAACATTCTCGCACATGTCTGCTAGTGCCCACATGGAAGAGTTTCTCTAGGGTGTGTAACCAGGAGTCCTTCTTGGGTCATAGGTAGTGCAGATGTTGAAATTCATAAGAAATGAAAACCATTTTCCAAAGTCTTTGTACCAGTTTATGCATCCATTGAGAGTATGTAAAAGTTTCCATTGATTGACTTCTTTGCCAACACTTGGTGAGGCTAAGTTCCTTAAATTTTGCCTATCTGGTGAGTATAAAATGATCTCATTATGATTTAGGCCTAGCCTTTTTTACTAGAAGTCTCCTTTGTATTGTCTGTCTACTGCTTGCTGGTATGCCTCCTTTGAGTTCCAGCTCCTCTGACACTAGAGGTTAAAGTGTCTACAGCTGTGACATTTCATCTCCTTTCCCCTTAGAAGCACTGTTTACACTGTCTTTTCTCTAGTTTGGCTGCTCTAATTCCAGCAGCTTATACCCTTAATAAGTCAGTACAGGATGAATGGGTTTTCGGTGACCATAAAGTTCTCGCATTAAGCTAGAATTCGACGTGTTTCCTTAGAGCAGGAGTTCTTAATCTGAGGATGAAATTATATTTGAATTTAATCGGTTTCCTTTGTAATCCTGTCTTTATTTTATGCATTTAAAATCATTCTGAGAAGGGCTCCCTAGGCTTCCCCAGGCTGCCAAGGGGGACTATAGCTCAAAAAAGTTTAAGAACTCTGCCTTGGAGAGAGTTATTTGCCAAGTAGCTAAAGGGCAGGAATCTGGGAGATGTATTCCTGTGATGTCAGCCTGATGGCTTTCAAGATACTGATTCATCCCAATTTGGAATGAATTTGCCTTGTGTTTTTTCTGTCCCCAAGACGAGCTTACCAATGTTCAGAAGTAAACAGTTTGCAGTGAAAAGAAGATTTAGTGACTTTCTGGGTCTTTATGAGAAGCTCTCAGAGAAACACTCTCAGAATGGCTTCATTGTTCCTCCTCCGCCTGAGAAGAGCCTAATAGGTAAGACTGTGGTCTTTAATTCCACTTGGATTTTTTCTTTTACCTTCTTTCTTCCTTTAATATAATTACTGCTTAGTGATGAGACTATTTCTATTAACTGTAAAATCTTGTGGTTAGGAGAAAAAAAGATATATCCAGTGTTTTCCTATACATGACTTGAGGTCTAGAGAAATAGTATATTTTGACATGTTCTGTTTCCACAGATGCAGTCAGGGGCTCTGGTTTCAGCCTCCAGAGTGTTTTGTTAGTTTGTTCTTTTTAATTGGTATCCAGGAGTCTTAAATGACTGCTGTTCCCTTCAGACTGAAATGTACTGAATTGTATGGGATGAATGGGAGACCTTTCTATCTCCATCAGTTGATGTCTTGTTCACTTCTGCTCAGAGTCCCACAGCACAGATGTATCTCATGCAAATTCCAAAGTTCAGAACCTTCAGCACATAAACTAGTTAACGAATGACTCTCATGTAAAAAACCTTTTGTTCATGCTTGCTCATGACGTAGAAGTGGCCTTACATTCTGTTTAGCTTTGTCAGTTTTTTTTTTAATTGTTGCAAATATGTACACAACAAAACATCTGCCAAGTCAACATTTTTTTTTTTACGTGTACAATTCAGTGACATTGATTACATTCATCATGTAGTGCAACCATCACCACTATCACTGTTTCCAAAGTATTCCATCCCCATTAACAGAAACCTAGCGTCCCCTGAACAATGACTCTCCTTTACCTACTCCTTCCTGCCCCTGGTGACCACTGATAAACTTTGGTTTATTTGCCTATTCTAGATATTTTAAATAAGTGGGGTTATGCAATATTTGTCTTTTTATGACTGATTTATTTCACTCAGCATAGTATTTTCAAGGTTCATCCACGTTATAGCATATATCAGGACTTTATTTCTCTTTATGGCAGAATAATTTCTATTGTCTGTCAGTTTGTCATACTGTGGAAGCTTGTGTGTTGCTGTGATGCTGGAAGGTATGCCACCGGTATTCATGGCAAATAGGTTTCAGCTGAGTTTCCAGACTAAGATAGACTAGGAAGAAGGACCCAGTGGTCTAATTCTAAAAAGAATTAGCCAGTGTAAACCTTATGAATAGCAGTGGAACATTGTCTGATATAGTGCCAGAAGATGAGCCTCTCAGGTTGGAAGGCACTCAAAATACGACTGGGGAAGAGCTGCCTCCTCAAAGTAGGGTCAGCCTTAATGATGTGGATGGAGTCAAGCTTTCGGGACCTTCATTTGTTGATGTGGCATGACTCAAAATGAGAAGAAACAACTGCATACATCCATTAATAATTGGAATGTGGAATGTATGAAGTATGGAACTAGGAAAACTAGAAATCATCAAAAATAAAATGGAATGCATAAGCATCAATATCCTAGGCATTGGTGAGCTAAAATGGACTGGTATTGGCCATTTTGAATCAGATAGCCATGTGGTCTACTATGCCAGGAATGACAAATTGAAGAGGAATGGTGTTGCATTCATCATCAAAAAGAACATTTCTGGATCCTGAAGTACAGTGCTGTCAGTGATAGGATAATAGCCATACACCTACAAGGAAGACCAGTTAATATGACTATTATTCCAATTTATGCACCAACCACTAAGGCCAAAGATGAAGAAATTGAAGATTTTTACCCATTTCTGCAGTCTGAAATTGGTTGAACATACAATCGGGATGCATTGATAATTACTGGTGATTGGAATGCGAAAGTTGGAAACAAGGAAGAAGGATAAGTAGTTGGAAAATACGGCCTTGGTGATAGAAATGATGCCAGATTGCATGATATAATTTTCCAAGACCAATGACTTCTGCATTACAAGTACCCTTTTTCACCAACATAAACAGTGACTGTACACATAGACCTCCCCAGATGGAATACACAGGAATCAAATCAACTACATCTGTGGAAAGAGACAATGGAAAAGCTCAATATCATCAGTCAGAACAAGGCCAGGGGCCAGCTGCGGAACAGACCATCAGTTGCTTGTATGCACGTTCAAGTTGAAACCGAAGAAAATTAGAACAAGTCCACGAGAGCCAAAATACAACCTTGAGTATAGCCCACCTAAATTTAGAGACTGTCTTAAGAATAGATTTGATGCATTGAACACTAGTGACCGAAGACCAGACGAGTTGTGGAATGATGTCAAGGACATCATACATGAAGAAAGCAAGAGGTCACTAAAAAGACAGAAAAAAAACAGAAAAGACCAAAATGCATGTCAGAAAAGACTCTGAAACTTGCTCTTGAACATCAAGTAGCTAAAGCGAAAGGAAGAAATGATGAAGTCAAAGAGCTGAACAGAATATTTGAAAGGGACGCTCAAGAAGACAAAGTGAAGTATTATCATGACATGTGCAAAGACCTGGAGATAGAAAACCAAAAGGAGAGAACATGCTCAGCATTTCTCAAGCTGAAAGAACTGAAGAAAAAATTCAAGCCTCGAGTTGCAATATTGAAGGATTCTACGGGGAAAATATTAAATGACACGAGAATCATCAAAAGAAGATGAAAGGAATACACAGAGCCATTATATCAAAAAGAATTGGTCGACATTCAACTATTTCAAGAGGTAGCATATGATCAGGAACCGATGGTACTGAAGGAAGAAGTCCAAGCTGCATTGAAGGCATTAGTGAAAAACAAGGCTCCAGGAATTGAGAGAACACCAACTGAAATGTTTCAACAAACAGATGCAGCACTGGAAGTGCTCGCTTGTCTATGCCAAGAAATTTGGAAGACAGCTACCTGACCAACAGACTGGAAGAGATCCATATTTATGCCTATTCCCGAGAAAGATGATCCACCCGAATACAGAAATAGTCAAACAATATCATTAATATCACATGCAAGTAAAATTTTGCTGAAGATCATTCAAAAGTGGCTGTAGCAATATATCAACAGGGAACTGTCAGAAATTCAAGCTGGATTCAGAAGAGGTCATGGAACCAGGGATCTCATTGCTGATGTCGGATGGATCCTGCTGAAAGCAGAGAATGCCAGAAAGATGTTTACCTGTGTTTTATTGACTATGCAAAGGCATTCAACTGTGTGGGTCATAACAAATTATGGATAACATAGCAAAGAATGGGAATTCTGGAACATTTAATTGTGCTCATGAGGAACCTGTACATAGATCGAAAGGCAGTCATTCAAACAGAACAAGGGGATACTGCGTGTTTTAAAATCAAGAAAGGTATGAATCAGGGCCATATCCTTTCACCATACCTATTCAATCTGTATGCTTAGCAAATAACCCGAGAAGCTAGGCTAAATGAAGAACAGGGCATCAGGATTGGAGGAAGACTCATTAACAATCTGCATTATGCAGATGACACAACCTTGCTCGCTGGAAGGGAAGAGAATTTGAAACACTTACTGATGAAGATCAAAGATTATAGCCTTCAGTATGGATTACACCTCAACATAAAACAAAAATCCTCACAACTGGACCAATAAGCAACATCATGATGAACAAGAAAAGATTGAAGCTGTGAAGGATTTCATTTTGCTTGAATCCACAATAAACATGGTAGCAACAGTCAAGAAATCAAAAGACTCATTGCATTGGGCAAATCTGATGCAAAAGACCTCTTTAAAGTGTTGAAAAGCAAAGGGGTCACCTTGAAGACCAAGGTGCTCCTGACCCAAGCCATGGTGTCTTCAGTTGCCTCATAAGCGTGTGAAAGCCGGATGATGAATAAGGAAGGCCAAAGAAGAATTAACACCTTTGGATTGTGGTGTTGGTGAAGAATATTGGATATACCATGGACTGCCAAAAGAATGAAAAAATCTGTCCTGGAAAAAGTACAACCAGAATGCTCCTTAGAAACAAGGATGGTGAGACTACATCTCACATACTTTGGACATGTGATTAGGAGGGATCAGTTCCTGGAGAAGGATATCATGCTTGGTAAAGTAGAGGGTCAGTGAAAAAGAGGAAGACCCTCAGCAAGATGGATTGACACAGTGGTTGAAACAATGGGCTTAAGAATAACAATGATTGTGAGAATGGCGCAGGACTGGGCAGTGTTTCATTCTCTTGTACATAGGGTTGCTATGAGTCAGAACCAACTGAACGTCACCTAACCACAACAATTTCCATTGTATGTATATACCATATTTTCTTTATCCATTCATCTGTTGATGGACCTTTAGATTGTTTCCGCCTTTTGGCTATTGTGCTGCAATGAACATTGGTATACAAGTTTCCGTTTGCATTCTTGCTTTCAGTTCCCTTGTGTATGTACCTAGGAGTGGAATTGCTGAGTCATATGGTAGTTCCATATTTAACTTTTTGAGGAATTCACGGTGGCTGTACCATTTTGTATTCCCACCAGCAATGGATGAGAGTTCTAAGTTCTTCACATCCTCGCCAACACTTGTTATTTTCCATTTTTTTTTTCTTCATATCCTAGTAGTAGTGAAGTGGTTATCTTATTGTGGTTTTGATTTGCATCTCCCTAATAGCTAATGAGGAACCCTGCTGGTGCAGTGGTTAAGAGCTCAGTTGCTGAGCAAAAGGTTGGCAGTTCAAATCCACCAGCCATTCCTTGGAAACCCTATGGGGCAGTTCTTCTCTGTCCTGTGGGGTTGCAATGAGTTGGAATCCACTAGATGGCAACAGGTTTTTTTTTTTTTTAATGGCTGATGATGTTGAGCACTTTGTCACGTGCTTGTTGAACATTTGTATATCTTCTTTGGTGAAGTGTCTATTCAAGTCTTGTACGCAGTTTTTGATAGGGTAGGTTGTGCTTTCTAGTGCTGCCCTTGTTGCCTTTTTTTTTTTTAATGCAGATTTATCATTTTCATGATTTATGGTGATTTTTGTTTTTTTAAATTCCATTCCAGGAATGACAAAAGTGAAAGTTGGGAAGGAAGATTCTTCTTCTGCAGAATTTCTTGAAAAACGAAGGGCTGCTCTAGAAAGGTAAGTGTCATAAGCGACAGCCATTTCCCTGACTAACAGGAGAACAAGTGAGACGCTGAAGCCAAGCCTTCATTTTGAGCTGTTCACTGGAGTCAGTGGAGATACAGCTCTGCTGCCTCTTCCTGAGTCCTTGACCTCCCACCTCAGGAACAGGTCACCTTTTTTTTTCTTTCCTCGTTTTGAGTGAGCAGACAATCATATTCTCCTCCTTAGTCACATATGAATGACTCTGTGATCTCCCTCTGACCAGTCATTTTTCTGTCCCCTTTTGGAAATGTGAAGAACATGAACTTGAATGTGGTTCCAAGCAATGCCTTATCTGAGGGCATTTTAAAGTAATGAAAACATAGTGCTCCCACCAGGACTGTGTGACGTCCAAAACCTCGCAGAGCCAGATTAACTGACCAGACGCTAACTGTTCACCTTTCAGGTATCTTCAGAGGATTGTGAATCATCCGACCATGTTACAGGACCCTGATGTCAGGGAGTTCTTGGAAAAAGAAGAGGTTAGTATTGTACTAACTGAATTTCTTAATTTTTATTTGCTCCTAGTGAAATGAAACTAGTTCATTCAACAAATATTTGAGCACTTAACATGTTCATAGCCTAGCACAGACTATATCCTAGTTTCATGAGCCCTCAAGTGTAATAAGTGTCTTTCAGCCTTTGAATTGAAAGAAGCCCCTTGCCAAAAAAGAAAAACAAAAAAACTGGTTGTAGAGATCAAACTGCAACCTAGTTTTGTGTTACTGCATCAACACAGTGATCCATTTAGCAAGTCCTTGGCATGTCTTTCATAGGTTACTGCTTGGCTCAAATTGAATGCCTATTTTTGTGCCAGGAGCTGAGGGGCACTGGTTAAAAACCAATTACCACAGACCATAGAACTGCCATGTAGCAAAAGCGTTTATTAAAGTGGACAGTCTTTTTTACAGGCTATGCGTAGGCTATTCATGATTGTGAAAAACTGGAGACCGCCCAAACGCTAACAATTGAGGATTTAAGTAAAATATATCAATACAACAAATACTTTATTCTTACCATAAACAAAAAGTATACAGAAATGATTGTACTTGCAAGCATATAGTGAAAGAATTATAAAAAGCAAAACATAAAACAGCGTATAGATAGAGCTATAGAAACATGCAAGTCACTAAGAATCAAAAGAAATGAAATAAAACAAGGCTTTTATCTCAGGAAAGAAAACTAAAAGGAAGTAAGTGACAGGGTAGGTCTGTCATTTTGTTCTTATTTGTACATTTTTCTATAATTTGCATATAGAGATATTTCTATATTTCTCTAATGAGTAAAATGGTACTCAGTATATGGGATTTTTTTTCTCCAAGATGAAATGTTTAAATTAAAAATGCTCTGTCAGCTTTAAAGTTTTCAGTCCATCCTCTGGGCATTCCTCAATCCATTCTTCCCTTTCCCTGCCTCTCTCCCTCCCACCTCATCCCCCTAGAGCAGGGTTCCTCTGCAGCGGCACAACTGACACCTTGGGCCAGACAATTTTTTGTTGTGGGGACTTTTCCTGTGCGCCGCAGGATGACCTTTACGTACTAGATGCCGGTAGTACCCCGTCAGTGTCTACAGACATTATCAGATGTCCCTGGGAGGTAAAATGGTTCCAACTGAGAACCACTGCCCTAGAGTCCTGGGCGCTAAAATCCAGTTTTTTAGCATGATATACTACCTAGAGTCTTCAGTATGCCTTAGGAAAGTAGTGGGAAGACTGAACCAATCAAATTGTTTCTAAATATTTGGCAGACTTGGCTTATCTAATCAAAAAAACACCAAACCCACTGCTGTTGAGCCGATGAGTGGCATATCTAGGTCATCCCTAAAAATCGCCTCGGTCTGAATAAATAATGCTCCTCTCCGTGAACCTTTGTTCACTGAGGAAAATCAGAAGGAACTTAAAACACAACTTCAGAGTCTCTCAAGACCTATTATGTCCAGCTGTGTGCAAAGTATGCTAACCCAAAGGAAGTTTTGACTTTCAACAAAAGTTGTGTGACATTTATGTAGCTCCTGCCTGAGTGGGGAGAAAATTTCAGCGTGAGGTTACCTGGCCACAAAGCAGTCTACTTTCTTTCTGCACGTAATGTCAAAAGCTGGAAAATTTGCTGATTCTGTTTAGCATCGTTTTGTTTTTTTTTTAATTTTGCCTTCTGTATGTGCTAGTTGTGGATTCCTCTGAATCTGAAAACAATCTACAGTTCAAATAATTTTTTGGCAAGTTTTGGGCATGCCATCTGATGGATACTAATTCTTCTGAACCTAAAATAGGGGCAGCAGATAACTTGCCATCCCCGCCTTCTTGGTCTTGTAGCTGCCACGTGCGGTGGGTACCCAGACATTGAGTGGCGCTGGTCTCCTCAAAATGTTCAACAAAGCCACGGATGCAGTCAGCAAAATGACCATCAAGATGAATGAATCAGACATTGTGAGTACCGTGGTACCTCTCAGAACCCTCCACCCCTCAGGCTTATGGGTCAGAAGCCCTGAAGAATCCTGAAATTTCTGAGACTAGAGACCTTTTTTTTTTTTAAGATAGTCCCTTTTTTTTTCTCTTTAACTGCTAAGGAAGAACTGAGCTCTATACTTGGGGGAGTCACCTCCACTAAAGCTCTGGGCTTGTGTGTTGCAGTGGTTTGAGGAGAAGCTCCAGGAGGTAGAGTGTGAGGAGCAGCGCTTACGGAAACTGCATGCCGTTGTAGAAACTCTAGTCAACCACAGGAAAGGTAACAACCTCTGCACTGCACTTGGAGCTGGGGAAGAGGGATGCATGTCTCTGGTGAGCTGGAGACAGGAGGGCATGCTGTTCCCAAATCTCTCACCATTCAAGTTGAAATTCTCATCCCACCTGGTCCTTGGTGTTCTGATGAAAAAGATATGCTCTGCATTTCCTGGCAGGAAACTATGTCAGCCACTGTGGGCATGATACGCTCTAGCTGGGAGGGGTTCTGAGAAGCCATCCCAGATACGGCATGATCTGGTACATGGGTGTCTGGTACACGTCGATATGTTTTGAATTGGTGGCTTATATCCAAAATGATACCCCGTATGCTTTAGCTCCATGGTCAAACCAGCAACATGTAAATGTGGGGAAACCTTATGTCTCCTCACCTTTCTTCACCTTTCTTTAGTGATATTAGCTTAAAAGCTAGCGAAGTTTGCCAAGTTTGAATGCTTTCCTTCTCTGCCTTAAATACGCCAGTAGTCAGAACTCGAAGCAAGCAGACCAGTAGCATGAGGCTGGTGTAAGGGGCTAACGGATTGTGTGGGGTGGGGGGAGGGGGATGTAGCCCACAAAACCTAAACGTTTACTCTCTGGCCCCTTACAGATAAAGCTCGCTGACCCCCTTCTAGAACATGCAAGACCATGTGGTGTGCATGTTCACCCTCTAATGCAGACGTGAGCTTTATTTTAAGAGTCATTCCTTTTGCCTTTTTGTGCTAACTGGCTCCCGGTTCTCCGGGAATGTTGGAGAGGTTTCTTCCAGGTAGGCCTAGCCTTGTGAAACTTAACACAGGTACCTCTCGATGTTGCTCCTTGTGACCAGACTGCATTCCCTTCAATTTCTGAGTACAGGTGACTATGATCAGTACAGCTAACTGTGGTCAATACAAGTGACTGTGGTGAACGTGACTGGCTGCAGAGCCCACAGTTACCAGCCACGCGGGGGGAGCATTGCTAAGGTGTGACGTTCAGTGCCAGCTGACCCGTCCCTTTCCTTGTGAGATCAGAGGAGCCTCTGCTGTCTTTCCCTCCTTCCAGAGCTAGCGCTGAACACAGCCCAGTTTGCAAAGAGTCTAGCCATGCTCGGGAGCTCCGAGGACAACACGGCATTGTCGCGGGCACTCTCCCAGCTGGCCGAGGTGGAAGAAAAAATTGAGCAGCTCCACCAGGAACAGGCCAACAATGACTTCTTCCTCCTGGCTGAGCTTCTGAGTGACTACATCCGCCTCCTGGCCATAGTCCGCGTAAGCTTTTGTTTCCTTTCCCCTCTCTCCTCCCCTGGATTTAATTATCTTCCTTTTCTCTCCCCCTTCCGAGAAAGTTTCATCCCATTACAGCTTGTAAATAGGTGTACCTTTTTCTACTCTTGAGAGAAAAAGAATAAACCAAGCAATACATTTAACCTTAGCTAGTGTGTAGTTGTCATAGAGCCATTTTGAGGCCTACAGCCAATTTCGTAGATACATTTGGAGAAAAAACCACTCTTGAATTTCCAAGTAAAAAATTGAATTTCCAAGTAGGCTCCCCCTTATTGCTGAAGCTAGATGGCGTCCTCTGTGCTCCTTTCTGCAAGCGAGGCTTATTACAGACCTGCTGTCTTGGGCCCCAGGAGCAGTGATTCCTCAGTCCTTTGGTCTTTGCCTCCCTAAGTCATCGGCGGCCTTGCCCTGGTAAGTGCTCTTGCTGGCTTCCACTTGTCCCTCCAGTGTGAGCAGTCAGGTAACTACATGGAATGGGCTTGGCGTTGCATGGAGGAGTGTGGCCAGAGGGCTGAGAGGCCTTTGTCACCAGAGCCCTTCTTCTGCTGTGCTGACCACACTGGTAACAACATTGCAGCCTGCCCTCTCAGGTCAAGCACCTCACTTTTCCTCCCGGCGATAGGGCAGTCTGGTTTCCCATGACCTCTCAGAGGAGCCACGGAAGCTTGACTGGGCAGCGATACTAGGTCTCGCATGGCCTCTCTGGGACAGAGGAAAGAGCCAAGAAGCAGCCTGGCATCTACCCTGTATAAGGGTCTGAGTCTGCCCCCTGATTCGGCGTGGGACCAGGATGTATGAGCCCCTAAGTTGGAGCAGGGCCGCCCCTACCCAGCATATTCCCCCCGGCGAGCTCCTGTGTTGTGTCAGGAGCTGAGCTGCTGCTCCCAGAGCTCTGTATCCTCTGAGGTGGAGCTGCTAACTAGAGCCTGTGAGACTGCACGGTGTCCTCTCCCTTTGCTATTTCCTTTGCTGCTGACTCAAGAGTGATAAGAGGTTTGTCAAATACCAACTGTGGAATTAGAACTGGTCTGACTGCTTAGATTGCAGAGCCACCCCAGGGAGGGGCCCTCTCTGGGGGAAGCTTTCAGAGAGGAGCACTGTTCTAGGTCTTCTCTGGAGAGCACAGCTCTTGGATATGACACCCCAGGGTCAGGATGAGCCTGTCGTAGCGAGGTGAGGGAAGCCTAGCCTAGAGCTCCGTATGTTGGGCTGGGGAAGCATGCCTCAGCACAGAACTGTAAGCTGGCCTTTCCTCAGAGACCCTTCACGATCATGAGCTGGTGGTAGGATTGGAGAGATGAGCAGATCTTTCCTGCTCTTCACTGAACCTGGAGCTGGACCACTGTTAGCCCAGTGGATTAAGTCTTACTGGGAGACAAGGTCACCCTTGACCTAATCCTTTGACATAAAAGTGTTAGGAAATGGCAGGTGAAAAGCAGCGACAGTGCTGCTGGGGACGGTGAGTTTAGTGGCATCGCACTCCCTAAGGTTCAAGTTTTGTCAGAGGCCTACACTGAGGACTTCTGCAGGGAAGGGAAGGGAAACAAATGGAACAGAGCTGGGAGCTGGCCCCAGGCACAGATCTTTGGTCCAGGCTGCCTCTTGCAGCACACAAAGAAAATGGGCCGGGGCGGGGGGCCGCGTTGAGGGACAGTTAGTTAACCCAACAGCTGCCCTTCCCTGGAAATACTGATTGTGGTCAAGGCACTGAAAACAGGGAAACCCAGCAAGTAGACTTTGAGGGAGGTTCTTGGAGGCCTTGATAGCCTAGGGCAATTGAGCATATGGTTGGGATGAAAGCAAGGTGTCTCAGTGGTAGTTTTAAGGTTTATCTAAAGATTTGTCAGTCTAACCCTGTATGCTGTTCGAGTCTCAGTTTAAAAGTGGCTTCCTCAGGTTAGTCTTCCCTGACACCTCCCAAGCTAAGCCCTGGTTTCTCAGTACGGCACACTTGTAATTCTGTGTTAGTAGTTGTTAATATAATATCAGCCTCCTCTGTTAAATGCAAGTGCTGTGAAAGTGGGACTATGTATGTTTCATTCCTCCCTGTGTTCTTAGCTCCTGGCACATGGCAGGGACTCAGGAAGAGTGTATAGACTCGTGGGCTGACTGAACTGAGGGAGACAGTTCAGAAGCCCTAGTGTCAGGCATTGGCATCAATCCACCTTCTGTGCTCCCAGCCATCTGGCCCTGGGTGTAGCATGAAGCAGCATGGCGCTGGCCCACTGGAGGATTGGGGAGGAGTTTTCCCCAAGCTTGTGTTTTTAGACATTAAACTTCCCAGCTGGGCACTCCCACATGGCTGCAGAAGCTGCCCTTGCTCATTCCTTCCTTGGCACAGCTGCTGGGAAAGCCTCCTCCAGGGCAGAGCCAGTGGAGCTCCTAAAGGGCTGGTTGTGCTCCCCACCCCTGCCCCCCACAGGCTGCCTTCGACCAGCGCATGAAGACATGGCAACGTTGGCAGGATGCTCAGGCCACCCTGCAGAAGAAGCGGGAGGCTGAGGCCCGGCTGCTGTGGGCCAACAAGCCTGACAAGCTGCAGCTGGCCAAGGACGAGATCGCAGAGGTGAGTCTCCTCAGGCAGCCCAGCATGGCTATTCTGCCAGCTCCTGAATGAGCTTGGGTCCCCTCCCACCCAGGTGCTCAGAAGCCTACAGCAGGCAAGAGAGTGACCACGTCTGCAGGGCTGTGACTGCCTGTGGAGCCCCTGACGGTCATTCCATGCCTGCTTTGAGGCCTGGCCCTCCACTCTTCCCCCTCCACCCCAGACTTGCCAAATCCAAATCTCTGGAGGTGGAGTCCTGGCACTGGTCTTTGAAAAGCTCCCTACCTGATTCATATGTGCCCATCTGGTGAGAACGAAATTAAGTTCCACACAGCACCTCTGTTCCCATCAGCCCCTCAGGTGGCCTTCTGCTGGACTGTGGTTTATGTGCTGAATTCCCTTGTGATAGCTTATCTCACCCAGAGGAACAGACAGACATAATGATCAATTAAGGTCTCTTGTGTAGAGTTGCTAAGCAAATGTAAAGGCTAAACAACAATTCCATAATATTAAGTGAGCCATTCTTCCCTCTTTCTTCCCAGTGGGAGTCTCGGGTGACTCAGTATGAAAGGGACTTTGAGAAGATTTCAACAGTGGTTCGAAAAGAAGTGATACGGTTTGAGGTGAGATAGAGGATCCTACTTCTCAGCGTGTAGTGCCTGTTTTAGTAGCCTTGTTTTGTTCAAGTATACTGAGAAGGGAGACAGATGGAGGTGCCAGTGACTTGGCAGTCATCATGAGCAGGCGAGACAGTCCGTGTGTGTGTGCGTGTGTGCGTGTGCATGCATGCCTGCGGGAATGGCTGCTACGCTCATGGCTGGACCAGAGCAGTTAGACATAAAACAAAGCTTGCAGCTGCCGTATGCCCTCCAGTCCTTTATCCTTTCTCCTCCCATCCCTCACCCCTCACTCACCTGCCTTGGCAGAGGCTATTTGGCTGGAGATGGAAGCTGTTCCACCTGCTAGCTCTGCTTTCTGAGGCTGTGTTTGGCCTTGGTCGGCAATAAACGACAGGTCAGTGTAGAATCCTATCTCCTGTAGAAAGAGAAATCCAAGGACTTCAAAAACCACGTGATCAAGTACCTGGAGACACTCCTGTATTCACAGCAGCAGGTATGTAAGTGTGCGTGACCTTCGTCCTCTGCTGCCTGCTCCAAAGGCCAGCTGCCTACTTGGGGCTTTGGTGATAGGGTGGGCTGGTTCTGCATCTGAGGGGCGAGGTCCTGCTGCTATCAGTAATTGAAAGTAGGCCCTGTTGCTCTAAGACAGAGCATCCAAGAGGGTCTTTTCCTAAGCGGGAAGACCCAGCTCTGCTGCCCTCATCCTATGATGAGTTAGTTTTTGAGGGCAAACCCTGTCTCTCTCCTGTCTGTAACCCCTCATCCTTTGAGTGGCCACCCTGTGGTAGCACCTAACCTTCTTGAGGTCTAGGCTCCAATCAGTGTGTGGAACAGTTGCCCCCATTGTGAGGAGCTCACTGACCTGGCCCAAGCTGTGGCCTCCACAGGGCTACTTCTGGGGCAGAACCAAGTCAGTCTTCAGAGATTGCTCTTGGACTTGGTGCTCAGAAAGGGATGCTTCCCCTCAGCCTGGGAGAGGGAGAGGACAGTGTAGCTGGCTGGCCAGTCTGCCCCAGGGCCCACTCTCAGGCCAGTGATTTCCTCAGCTCTGCCTCAGCTTCATTTGAGTGGCTGAGGTGCTTGAGAAGCACCAGGGCTCAAGCTCTGCCCCTAGATGGAGGCACCTGCTTACCGTCCCGCTTCCTTGCAGCTGGCAAAGTACTGGGAAGCTTTCCTTCCTGAGGCAAAGGCCATCTCTTAACGGACTGAGGACAGCAGAGCCCACCTGCCTGACGCTGCCATTTTATACACTGTCTTCCTCCACTTTTTGACGGACCCAGTGCTGCGTCCTGCCTGGCCCGGACTTGCCCTTCCTGTCTGCTCCTGCAGCCAAGCTGTCCCAGCATTCTAACCGTATTTTATTTAGCTTCCATATATATTTTCTTATCTAAGAGAATAGTTTCCTGCTTTAAGCCAAGACCTACAATAGGTGGTGGAATTACGGAATAGGAGTGGGGAATTGATATAAATATATAAATACAAATGTATATTTTTCAGGGTGTGGTTTAGGAACTGGGAATAACATTTCCTGTTACTCCTGATGGTGCCATGAAAAGATTATGTAATAAAATATTTTCAAATCAGGTCACATGACTCAAAATGGTGGTGCTTTTTGCTGGGGAGCAGTTGGGAAGCAGGTCTGAAATCCTCCTAGCCAAGAACTTTCCCAGGTATAGTAAGTTTCTCTCCGCAGGAGTTGACAAGTTTGTGCTGCTGCTTCCCTATGGAACTGGGTTTCTTTTTCTCTGCCTGCCCCAGCTGCCTGTTCTGAGGGTTTCTTACTTGTTTTAATCCTTAGTCCTAGTCCTGTAGGGAAGGAGTCATAAAGATGTCTCTTACAACAAGAAGGACAAAAGCTATTCTGCAAGGAAGGCAGACCTTCTGTTTTTACTCCTACGCTAACTTCCAACGCTGCCTGGGGCTCGCTGAGTCTTGCCTCTGATAGCGGAGTCATATGTTCGGGACCTTTTTGCTACCCATCGAACATGTCCTCAGTGGCCCTGTTCATACTAAGGTGTAAAGGACTGATAAGGACGTAATGCATTATCCCCGTGGACACAAGAGCCAGGCGTTCTGCCACAGATAGGGTAATCCGAGAGTCCCTAAACCTCACACAGTTCAAAGAAGCATTACTGTCGGTGCCCAAAAGGAAGCATGCTAGCCAGAGCCCCTGCCGAGGGCACGTGAGCCAAGGGCACGTGAGCTGAGGGCACGCGAGCCGAGGGCACGCGAGCCAAGGGCATGCGAGCTGTGTCTGAGCTGATGTGGCCAGGGGAAGCCTGCCTTCAGGTCAGCCATCACTGGGCTCCCTGCTCAGCTGCTCAGCTGTGTTCCACAGCTGCTTGAGCTACACTGGTGAGAATGGACTTTGAGCCTCTTCAGTGGGTCAGACCTGGTGACTGCCTTCCATGGGAGTCTTCCCATTCCCAGCCCTACCACCAGGCTCAGCAGGAACAGAACCCACCGCTGCGCAGATGCCCCTGCCCGAGGGGGCTCCAGGACCTGTTCTGTCAGTTCTCTTTGGTGGGTGGTTAAGGTTTGGGGAGGGGCAGCCTGAGGCAGGAGAACGCAGGAAACAGGCCTTACATCTAGCACACCGTCCCCACGCCAGGGATGCGCCAGTACTGCCAAGTATTTTTTTCAACAGGTTGAGTTTTTTGGAAAAAGCCACTCAGTCTCTTCCCTACCTCCCCAATATCCTATTATTCTCTTTGATCTAATCCTTCTAATCTCTCCTGTGTAGTTGTTTTGACATAGTTGTAATGATACGCACAAAATATTCTGTACCCTGCTTTGATGGTTCAACATTGTATATATTGTAAGCCTTTTTTCTACAGTGCCATCTCCCTTCACAAACCTTATTTGTAGGGCTATATAATGTAAGGCTTCCTTAGAGTGACTGTACCATAATCCTGACTCATCCCTTGTTGTTGGATTCTTGATATTTTTGTAATTCTATAAATTTTGTAATTTTAATATAATTTCAAACTTACAGAAAAGTTGCAGGAATATCACAAAGATCTCCCATGTATCCTGTACCCAGATTTACCAAGTGTTGATTTTTTACCATTTGTTTTCTCTTCATTTGCATATTATATTTTCTGAATCATTTCAGAGTAATGTGCAGACATTGTGCCCCTTTATCCCCAAAACCTCAGTAGGCATTTCTTTAAACACAGGACATTCTCTTATACCTTATCACCATAAGTACAGTTCTGTATCTTCACAAACTCTGCCTCCAAATAGGAAAACCCAAGATCCCCTAAACCTTTTCCAGTTCAGAGAAGCTTTACTGCCTGTGTCCAAAAAGGAGCATGCTAGCAAAGTGGGAAAATCAGGCACTGCTGTAACACTATTACCTAATCCACAGTCTATATTTAAGTTTTCTCAGTTGTCCCAATAATGTCCTTGGTAGTTATTTATCTTTCTTGGTACAAGATCATGTTTTACATTTAGTTGTCTCTTTAGTCATCTTTAATCTGAAAGAATTCCTCAACCTTGCTTTTGTCTTCCATCACCTTGACATTTTTGAAGAATACAGGCTAGTTATTTTGTAGATGGTTCCTCAATTTGGGTTTGTCTGAGCGTTTTCACGTAATTCGATTAGGGTTTTGCATTGTTGGCAGGAATATCACAGAACCGATGTGTCTTGGGTACATCTTAATTTGGTATATGATATTTGGTCAGTTGATCTATTAACAGTGATGTTAACTTTTGATCTCTTGATTAAGTTGATGTCTGCCAAATTTCACCACTGTAAATTTACTATTTTCTCCTACAGATTATTTGTAGAGAGATAAAAAGTGTCCCTTCTCCCTACTTTTTAACCCACTTGTTTATCACTATGGATGCACAGATTCTTATTTTACTCAAAGTTAACAATCCATTGCTTTGATTTATTTTGATTCTCAAAAACTGTCCCAGACTTCTACTGTGTCTTTTTAACATGTCCACATCATTTTTTAAAAAACATTTTATTGTGCTTTAGGTGAAAGTTTACAGAACATATTAGTTTCCCATTCAAAAAATTTATATACAAATTGCTTTGGGACGTTGGTTGCAATCCCTGCAATGTGTCAGCAATTCCCCCACCCCGGGGTCCCCGTTTCCATTCATCTGGTTTCCCATCTCTCAGTGGCTTCCTTTGCTTTAGTCCAGTTGTGCTGACTTCCCCTATATTGTGTGTTGTCTTCCCCTTCAAAGTTAACACATGTCCACTATCTAATTAGCAGTTCCCCTCCCCGCCCCCCCCCCGTTCCCTCCTGGTAACCCTCAAAGATTATTTCTTTGTGTAATTCTTTTGAGTTTTTATAATAATGGTCTCATACAATATTTGCCCTTTTGTGATTGATATATTTCACTCAGCATAACGCCCTCCAAATTCATCCATGTTGTGAGATGTTTCACCAATTCATCATTGTTCTTTATCGTTATGTAGTATTCCATCATGTGTATGTACCGTAGCTTGTTTATCCATTCATCTGTTCATGGACACTGAGGTGGTTTTTCATCTGTCTTTTTGCTATTGTGAATAATGGTGCAGTGAACATGGGTGTGCATGTGTCTACTCATGTACGGTTCTTATTTCTCTAGGATATATTCATAGGAGTGGGATTGCTGGGTCATGTGGTATTTCTATTTCTAGCTTTTTAAGGGAAGCACCGTATCATTTTCCATAGTGGTTGTACCGTTTTACATTCTCACCAGCAGTGTGTGAGAGTTCCAGTTTCCCCACAACCTTGCCACCATTTATTGTTTTCTGTTTTTCGATCAGTGCCATTCTTGCAGGAAACCCTGGTAGCATAGTGGTTAAGAGCTATGGCTGCTAACCAAGAGGTCGGCAGTTCGAATCCACCAGGCACTCCTTTGAAACCCTATGGGGCAGTTCTACTCTGTTCTATAGGGTCGCTGTGAGTCGAAATCGACTCGACAGCAACAGGTTTTTTTTTTTTTGGTTTGCCACTCTTGCAGGGGTGAGATGGTATCTCATCGTGGTTTTGATTTGCATTTCTCTAATCACTGATGATCACAAGCATCTTTTCATGTATTTGTTGGCTGCCTGAATGTCCTCTTTGGGGAATTGTCTGTTCACATCCTTTGGCTGTTTTGTGATTGGGTTGCTTGTCTTTCTGTTGCGTTGTTGAAGTTTTCTATATATTTTAGAGATTAGACCTTTATCAGATACGTTGTTGCCAAAGATTTTTTCGCAGTCCATGGGTTCCCTTTTTACTCTCTTGATAAAGTCTTTTGATGAGCATAAGAATTTGATTGTTAGGAGGTCCCAGTCATCTAGTTTATCTTCTGGAATTTGTGCATCTTTAGTTATGCTTGATATCCTATTTATGCCATAAGTTAGGACCCCCAGTGTTGTCCCTATATTTTTTTTTATAATCTTTGTAGTTTTAGGTTTTACGTATAGGTCTTTGATCCATTTTGAGTTACTTTTTGTGTGTGGTGTGAGTTATGGACCCTGTTTCATTTTTCTGCAAATGGATATCCAGCTTTTCCAGCACCATTTGTTGTAGAGACTGTCCCTTCCCGCATTTAATGGACTTTGACCCTTTGTCAAAGATCAGGTATCCATAGGTGGATGGGTTTACTTCTGGGTTTTCAATTCTGTTCCATTGGTCTATGTGTCTGTCGTTGTACTAGTACCAGGCTGTTTTGACTACCATGGCTGTATAGTAGATTCTGAGATTGGGTAGTGTGAGGCCTCCTACTTTGCTCTTCTGTTTCAGTAATGCTTTACTTATCGGGGGGTTCTTTCCTTTCCATACAAAGTTGGTGATTAGTTTTTCCATCTCCTTAAAGAAAGTTGTTGGAATCTGGATCAGGATTGCATCGTATCCATAGATCACCTTGGGTAATATTGACATTTTCACCACGGTAAGTCTTCCTATCCATGAACACAGTATGTTTTTCCATTTATGAAAGTCTCTTGCAGTAGCGTTTTGTAGTTTTCTTTGTATAAGCCTTTTACATCCCTAGTTATTCTTAAGTATTTTGTCTTTTAGGGGGTTATTGTAAATGGTATTGTTTTCCTGATTTTCTTTTTGGAGTTCTCTTTTTTAGTGTAAAGGAATCCAGCTGATTTTTGTATGTTGATCTTTGTACCTGCCACTTTGCTTAATCCTTCTATTAGTTCCAGGACGTTTCTGGTGGACTCTCTGGGATTTTCTACGTGTAGGACCATGTCATCTGTGAATAGAGATAGTTTTACTTCTTCCTTATCACGATGCCTTTTATTTCCCTTTCTTAGTGCACTAGCTAGGACTTCAGTACAATGTGGTGATAAAGAGTATCCTTGCGTGGTTCCCATCTCGGGGGAATGCTTTCAGTCTCTCTATGTTAAAAGTAGTGTTGGCTATTGGTTTTGTGTATATGCCCTTCATTATGTTGAGGAATCTCCCTTCTATTCCTATTTTGATGAGCGTTTTTATCAGGAATGGGTGTTAGACTTTATCAGATGCCTTTTTTGCATTGATTGAGATAATCATGTGATTCTTTTCCTTTGTTTTATTTATGTAGTAGATTACGTTGATTGATTTTTTAATGTTGAACCATCCTTGGATACGTAGTATGAATCCCATTTGGTCGTGATGTATTATTTTTTTGATATGCTGCTCGATTCTATTGGCTAGAATTTTGTTGGGAATTCTCATGTCAGTGTACATGAGGGATACTGGTCTACAATTTTCTTTTTTAGTGGTGTCTGCCTGGCTTTGTTATCAGGGTTATGCTGGCTTCATAAAATGAATGCAGGAGTATTCCTTCCTTTTCTATGTTCTGGAATAGTTTGAGTAGTATTAGTGTCAACTCTTCTCTGAATGTTTGGTAGAATTCTCCGGTGAAAACATCCAGGCCAGGGCTCTGTTTTTGTTGGTAGTTTTTTTTAATGACCTCTTCAATTTCTTCTTTTATTATGGGTCTGTTCAGAATTTTTAGGTAGATAGTGTGTTTCTAGGAATTTGTCCATTTCCTCTAGGTTTTCAATTTGTTGGATTATAATTTTTCAAAGTATTCTATTATGATCCTTTTTATTTCTGTTTCTGTTGTTAATGTCATCCATCTCGTTTCTTGTTTGGGTTATTTGCATCTTCGCCTTTTTTTGTTTTGTCAGTTTGGCCAATGGTTTGTCAATTTTATTGATCTTTTGAAGAACCAGCTTCCAGTCTTGTTGATTGTTTTGTTTTTCTGTTTCATTTATTATTGCCCTAATCTTTATTAGCTTCTTTCCTCTGGTGGCTGTGGGCTTCTTTTGTTGCTCTTTTTCTGTTTGTTCTAATTGTAAGGGGAAGGTATTGATTTTGGCCCTTCTTTCTTGATGTGTGTGTTTATTGGTATAAATTGACCTCTGTGAATACTGCTTTGGCTGTGTCCCAAAGGTTTTGGTATATTGTATTTTCATTCTTGTTTAATTCTAGGAATTTTTATATTTCATTTTTAATTTCTTCTGTTATTCAGTGGTTCTTAAGCATGGTGTTCATTTTCCAAGTGTTTGATTTTTTTTTCTTGTTCTTCCTGATAATGTCTCTAATTTTATAACATTATGGTCTGAGAAGGTGACTTGTCATTATTTTGATATTTTTTAATTTATTGAGGCTTGCTTTGTGACCTAGAAATGGTTTATTGTAGAGAATGATCCATGTGCACTGGAGAAGAATGTGTACTGTGCTGCTGTTGGATGGAGTGGCTTTGTATATGTCTATGAGGTCAAGTTGGTTGATCATGTTACTTAGATCTTCTGTGTCTTTGCTGAGTTTCTTTTTAGTTGTTCTCTCCATCTTTGAAAGTGGTGTGTTAATGTCTCCAACTATCCTCCTGGTGGATTGATCCCTTAATCATCATATAAATGTCCTTCCTTGTCTCTTATGATTGGGGAGTTTGATTTAAAGTTTGTTTTATCAAATCAATATTGCCACTTTTTTGGTTACTGGTTGCTTGATATGTATTTTTTTCCATCCTTTGATTTTTAACCTTTGTATGCCTTTGTGTCTAAGGTTTGTCTCTTGTAGGCAACATATTGGTAGGTCATTTTTTTTTTTTTTAATCCATCCTGCCACTCTGTCCCTTGACTGCTGTGTTTAAACTGTTTACATTAAGTGTGATTATCGATAAATATGAATTTATTGCTGCCATTTTGTTATGCTTTTTTTTGTGTGGTGTTGACGGTTTCTTTGTTCTGCTTAATTTTCTGTGTTGAGTTCTTTTTGTTCATACATTGTCTTTTCATTTCCTTCATTTTTGTTGATCTTGTGTTTACTGGATCTTTTTGCTTTTCTTTTTGTTTACTTTGGTGGGTAGGTTTGTTCATTTTCTTTGTGATTACTGTGAGGTTTACCTTTATCATCCTATGTTTAAAAGAGTTTTTTTTAATACTGCCTTGACTTCCTCTCCATATGGAAGTTCTATAACTACACCATTTGTTGATTTCAGATTGACAGCTCCAGTTCCTTGTTTTCAGCATTGTAGCTTTATTTTAATTTTGAGAGTTCTTTGTCTGGGCTGGTTTCTGGGTGATGTTATCTTGTGTCTTGGTCCCAGGTTGTTATCTGATGTTGTTTGTTCTCTGTCTAAAGGACTCCCTTTAGTATTTCTTGTAAGTTTGGTCTGGCTTTTACAAGTTCCCTTAACTTCTGTTTATCTGGGAATATCCTCATTTTGCCATCATATTTGAGAGACAGTTTTGCTGGATATATGATTCTTGGTTGGCAGTTCTTTTCTTTTGGGGTTTTATATATGTCATCCTATTGTCTCCTTGCCTGCATGATTTCTGCAGAAAAGTCAGAGCTTAGTCTTATTGGTGTCCCTTTGTATGTGATATTTTGCTTTTCATGGAATGCTCTCAAGATTTCTTTGTTAGTATTTGGTTTTGAAAAGTTTGATTATGATATGTCTTCGTGACTTTCTTTTGGGGTCTATCCTGTATGGGGGTTTGCTGAGTTTCTTGGGTGGAAGACTTCTTATCTTTCATGATATCAGGGAAGTCTTCTGCCAGAAATTCTTTGAAAATTCTCTCCATGCTTTTTCTTGTCTCCTCCTATTCTGGAATTCCAGTCATGCATAGATTGTTTCTCTTGATGGCGTTCCACGTAACTCTTAGACTTTCTTCATTTTTCCTTTATTCTTTTTTCTGGTTGTTCCTCAAATAAATTAGTATCAAGGGATTTGTCCTCTGTTTTCCCGATCCTTTCTCCCATTGATTCAATTCTACTTCTCTGTCCTTCCATTCAGTTATCTATTTCTGATATTTTATTGTTAAGCTTCTGGAGTTCTAGTTGCTGCGTGTGTATGGGAAGAGTAGCCAGGCTCATCACAGCCACCCAGAGAGCTGGGGAGGGCAGTAGTAATGGGTTGGGGCTGCAGGAAGAGGCTTGGGAGGTGGAGATGGGACCACTGGGGTCTAGTCATTGATTTGATGAGAGGCCTGAGGGGAGGGGGCATGCATGACACCAGGAATCTGACCTGGATGTTGGGGTAGACAGAGAAGTCCTTCACAACACAGGTGAAACACAGGAGGCAAAATGGTTTTGGAGCAGCTGGGAGGGAAAGCAGTAGGGACAGTGAGTGTTGACCATGTTGTTTAAGAGGCTCCTCTGAATGGGAAGAGGAGGCAGTGGCTAGAGGTTGGGGAGACACAGAGTAAAAGGGGGCTTTGTTGTAGTTTAGGTTGGGCTGACTTGAGTGTGTTAATAAGATTAAGGGGAGAGGAAGGAAATAACCATCAGAAGCTGATCTTGGAGAAAATCTACCCTTCAAACCAGTTTCTTCTGCAGGGGTTGGGTCCAAAGGAAACAGCTGGAAGCCCTGGAGAAAATGCAGTCCAGAACCCAGGAGGAGGGAGTTACTGTGATCAGAGGAAGCCTCACTGTGAGGCTGCGGGAAAGAAATATATAGGTGGAAGGAAGGCAGAAAAGCTAAGGTTTCATGCTTGACAATTAAGATGTTGTCAGAGATATTTTATCTGTGTATTTGGAGTCTAGTGGATTAGAGATGTTGAGACAGACAGGTCTACATTTCCCCTTGGGTTATCTCCCCAAGAATCTCTCTGGGCTCCAGAGCCCTAACGATGCAGACCAGAGCCAAAGGTGAGCTGGAGGAACCCTAGTATTCATTATAAGTATTTGGTGAAATCATAAGTGAGAGGAGTAGAAGGATCACTTACACATAGATATTTATAACTTCTGAACTCTTTCCAGAAGATTTTTATTCTAAATGTTACCTACAGCAGGGAACCCTAAAGAAAATAAAGAATGCCTTTGCAGAAACTCAAATTTTAAAAAGGGTGAGAAGATGACATATCTGCTAAGGCTGCAGCCAGTGTCTGGATTGAGGGGAGAGAGGACGGTGATGGAAGGAGTGTCCTTTGCTGAGCATGCTTAGGGCCCACATGAGGTTGAAGACCCTGAGCTTCAAGGGGCATCAAGCCCCAAGGATTTTTCCCACCAGTACTCACCAGCCTAGGGTGAAAGGAAGGGAAGGGAAGGGAGGAGATAATTGTGAACCGTCCTGGGGCAGAGAAGGAAACACCTTTGCTGCAGTTGGCATGCACCTGAACTGTATGCTCTGTCTTTGGAGACACCGGCTAGGATTCTTTGCTCCAGGTTTGGGCAAGGTCAGACGTAAGCTGAGTGTTAGAAATGGATGAGAACAGCTTAGCTCCATCTTCTGGACCCCGAGAACGGTGCGTACATCACCTGCCAATGTCTTGTGATACCGGTTGTGTGGTTTTATGTTGGCTCTCTCCACCAAACTGTAAGCTCTCTGAGGTGTATGTCTTTATCACTCCATGGCCCCCAGCAGGAACTTGGGCTCAAAACAGGTGCCAAATAGATAACCGTTGAATGATTGTTCTCCACTGGCAGACACTGCCACCTGGCATTCATAGTCCTCTGGGAAGGTAAGACCCCAACTTACCTTCCCTCATTTGTCTCCCATTCCTTCAAAACAATGGCCAACACCAAATGGAAACTGATTCCAAATATGCTCTTAACCTTCTCACTTCTGTGTAGCCTTTGAAGCCTTTGTGAATGCTGGGTGTTGTACCTGCAGCATTCATTCTCAGCCCCTGTCCCTGTCTTCAGTCTCAGAATTATACCTGTCTGAAACAGGCATTGAGAGGAACCCTGGTGGCGCTGTGGCTAAATGCTCAGCTGCTAACCGAAAGGTCAATGGTTTGAATACACCAGCCACAGTCCACTGGAGAAAGATGTGGCAGTCTAATTCCATAAAGATTACAGCCTTGGAAACCCCATGGGGTAGTTCTCTTCTATCCTATAGGGTCATGGTGAGTCAGAATTGACTCGGCTGCAGTGGGTTTTGTTTTATTCTTCAACATCGTGGATGGGCGTGTAAGTGTAAGGACATAGAGAGGACATTTACCAGTATCAGATCTTTCCCTGAGGATCCCCATAGACAATGCTTCTGGAAATGAAATCGATGAGGATGGCTATCCAAAGATGTGCATCACAGTATTATCTACAGTTACAAAAACTGGAATCAATCTAAATGTCCATCAAAAAAAGGGATTAAGTGAATTATGGTACAGCCATACAATTGGATATTATACAGCCAATGAAGATGATACATAGCTATATTCACTGACAAGGAAATCACTCTATTATGTATTTTTGAGTAAAAAAAGCAGGTTATAGAATTGCATTATGGTATGATTCACATTTATTTAAAATTATACATGGGAAGGATGTGGATTTGAATTGTGAACTGTGATTGCCTCTAGGGATGGAATTTTGCATTATTTTTAATTTTTTATGCCATCTTATATTGCTTGAAATTTCTATGTATTTATAATCAGAAATTTTAAATAAAGCTATTTTCAGTGCATCTTTTAAGGCCTACTTATATGTAAATCCTCCAGGAAGCTTTCTCTGATCCACTCCCCAGCCCAGCTCCAGCCTGGAACATGAGCCCTGCCTCTTTCCCACCTCTTCCGAGTGGCACCATCCTGTCTTCCTCTTCAATCTCTGGTCTTTCTCATCCTCCTGTACTGTTGTCTCTTAGGTGACCTCATTAACCTCGTGGATGCTGAGCTCCTTAAGGTCAGGGACCAGCTGTTCCTGCTCCTCTTGGTATCTTTCCCCACCCCCAAAGGTGGCCTAAGGGGACGGGTTGCTCCTCAGCTCCAGCTGATTATTGCCCCTTGAGCCTGTGAGCCCACTGAGGGCCAGATCTTGGTTTGTTTTTTTTTCCCCCAAGACATTCATAAATCTGAGCTAATTTGGGGTTCATTGGGCCTTGCTGTAGGGGCAGAATTAGTGTTCGTTGCCCCAGGTCGGGCCTGCAGGCTGCCAGGTGATAGACCCAGATGGGCCTCCTCCCCTTTGACCCTTGCCTACTGTGGAAATGCCCCTGGCTGAGACCCCAGACCTCTGGGACAGAAAGAAAGCCCCCTCACCAAGGATGCAGGAAGCCAGCTGCTGAGAGGAAGTTGGCTACTTGGTCTCCATAGGATGCACTTTGTCTGGGTCCAGAAAAACCCTGTCCAATCTGAAAAACCCTGTCCAGTCTCTTCCCTAAAGAGACGTGACAGTTGTTTCCAAATGACTGCCCCTCCAGCTCCTGAGCTCTCCGTTTCCTCTTCCACTATGAGCAGCAGCAGCCATAACCACAGGGGCCAAACCAGCAGCTCTCCCTCAGGAGCACTGGCAGCCTTACCAGGAAAAACGAGGCACCTGGCGGCCAAGAACAGGTGCTGTCCCCAACAGCCCCCTCCTACCCCAGGGCCTAAAAATGTTATTAACTAGAAGAGTTGCCATTTGCTAAACACCTACTCTGAGCCAGCCACTGTGCTCAGGACTATCCCATCACCGAGGAGTCCTGGTGGTGCAGTGGTGAAGTTCTTGGCTGCAAATTGAGAGGTTGGCCGTTGGAACCCGCCAGCTGTTCCACAGGAGAAAGATGTGGCAGTTTGCTTCTGTACAGATTTACAGCCTTAGAAACCCTATGGGGCAGTTCTACTCTATCCCATAGGGTTGCTGTAAGTCAGAATCAACAAGTACAGGTACCCCATCACCAAGGTCCCTGGATGGTGCAAATGGTTAAGTGCTTGACTGCTAACAGAAAAGTTTGTGGCTCAAACCCAACCAGAGGTACCTCGGAAGGCAGCCTGGCGATCTCCCAAAAGATCACAGGCTTGTAAACCCTATAGAGTAGTTCTGCTCTGCACACACAGGGTCACCATGAGTCTGCATCAACTCAGCAGCCGCCACCACCACGACCAACCCCATCACCATGGCCCTGCCAGGTGGGTATTATTTTCCACCTAAAAAGATCGAGGCTCAGAGAGCTCAGGCAGCTTTCCCAAAGTCCCACCCCAGGGTTAAACCTGAACCCAGTCTGCTTGACTCAGTTTGTCTGCCCCACTATATCCCACACAAGCCAGACAAGGGGGGCAAGAGGAACCTAGACACTAACCCACTAAGTTGTTTTCTTAAATACCAAAATCCATGTAGTAGGCCTGTTAAGGACAAGTCCCATTTTATTAGCCACCTGACCTTGTAGGCATTTGAGTTCCTCTGACACCTGTGAGGTACTCTCTCCTCAGACATACATGATGGGTTGCCCAGTTGGATAGTAGGAGCAGTAGCTGAGAGACAGAAGCAGCTTCAGTGAGTAGCTGGAGACCATTAATGACAGAGACCAAAATCTCTGCTTACCGAGAGAGAAGCCACAAACAGCAACCAGGATTAGACTGTGAGTAGGGGGCACCTCCAGTCCTGAGCTCAAGGCCTGGAGCTGTGGCCCCTCCTGGCCTCTGGCCTGGCTTTCCTGTTGTCCTAGTTCTTGGTCCCACAGCTCTCTTCATAATAAACCCCTGTTACCTGACAGTACCTGAGTGTTCCTTGAACCTAGTGCTGGGCACATTGTTATTACCAGAAAAATCTCCCTGGAAAGTTGTGCTGCCTTGGATGCAAGGTGGCTGGGGTGACCTCTGCCTGCTCCCGTTAGCCAGCCCTGGGTTGTGTTATCTGAAGCAGGCGAACTGCCTCTCATATCTGGGCATGGGGCAGGTGGCCCCTAGGGCCCTAGGAGTGACACTGTTGGCTGGAACCCTGGGTCTAGAGCCTGCCTTCCCCCTGGGAAGCAGGTCGCCAGCCTGCCCTGAGCCAAGCTTTGCTCTCAGAGCTCAGGCAGGACACGCTCGGCTGAGGTGCCTTCAAGAACCCACTTCCCTTCTTCACATCTCAGTTTCCTCATCTATAAAATGAAGGGTTTAGATTATTTTATGAATTTAAAAGGTTTTAGTAGAACTGTTTTTTTAGACAACATCTTACACTGAAATCCAATGAAAACAAAATACTAGTATACAATCATCCCTTTGTATCCTCGGGGAATTGGTTCCAGGACCCCTAGAGATACCAAAATTCGAGGATGGTCAAGTCGCTTGTATAAAATGGCGTAGCATTTGCATATAACCTACACATCTTCCCTATACTTTAAATCATCTCTAGATTACTTATAATACCCAATACAATGTAAATGCTATGTAAATAGTTGTTATACTGTGTTGCTTAGGGAATAATGATGACAAAAAAGTCTGTATATGTTCAGTACAGCTGAGCCCAGACCATGGTTGACTGCTGTAACTGAAGCCTGGGAAAGGGAAACCGTGGATGGGGCGGGGGGACTGTGAGTGTACTATACTATAGGGTCACTGTGAGACCGAATGGACTCGGCAGCAACAGGATTTTTTGGTTTACTGTAAACTTATTATTTCAAGTTTATTTCAAATTTATAAAATGTACTTATTAAAAAAGGCAATCAGTAAGAACTAAGGCTGTTTTGATGAACAGGATAGTTGATTTGCATCAACCGCTGCTTCCAATTTATTTCTTTGCTTTTTTTTTTTTCTTTTTCCACTGGTTGCCAGTATTGAGAAAATCAGGGAAAACCCAGATCCCAGTTAGTAGCTGAAATAGTTTTTAGCTAGCCTTGCAATTTCAGGATACTGAAAGAGTGGTAGAATTTGTTTCAAGGCAGAAATCACTAACTATATTAGGGTGGCCCATATGTAATTGCCAATAGGCCACCCCATCAATCTTGATTTACAAAAAGCCAGTTTGTATAATTCACTGAAACAATAATAGCTAATATTGACTTAACTGTGTTCTAGGCTCCGTGCTGAACTCTGCCAGCGTGGCTTCGTGTAATCCACGCGACAACTCTCCATTCTACAGATCTGGACACTGAGGCTCGAGGGGCTGCCCACGGGTTACACAGGTGGAGCCCCAGGTGGCGGGCCCCTGTCGCCCCCCAGCCAGCCTGGGAGAGAAGAATCACGCCTTTGTGCGCAGCGGCGCCCGCCGGCCCGCCCATGGCCCAGGGCTGTTTGTTTTCTTAACGTGGTTAACCAAACCTCCTGAGCAGCCTCCGCCGCCCAACAGAAGCCCTGCCACTGAAAGGGGGCTTTGTATGTACCGGCGGCGGAGGGCGAGGGCTTGAGCCAAGACGTGCGGAGCTGGCTAAGCCAACCTGGGCGCCGGTTTGGGGGCTCCACCAGCAAGCAGGGCCGCCCACAGGAGCTGGGGCGTGTCGGGAGGGACGTTTTCACACCCAGCCTTCCTCTCTTGTTGTCTTGGTCCTTTGCAAGCTGTGGGCTTCAGGTCTTCACAGCCGGCCCAGAGTGCTCCGGCTCCCTAGAGGGGGTGGGAGGAGTCAAGAGACAGGTGTCTAACCTGAAGGCCCCTGGAAGATTCCTGTTGTTATACCCCTGCAGGCTTTCCTCCAACCTTTTAGCAACCCCTGCTCCCTTCCTGCTGCCTCCCCAGGCTCCCCCTCCCCTCCATGGCCATTGAGTTCCTTCTACATATTGAGCCCATCAGAAGCAACCACTGACACACAGACCAGGTCCCTGGCCTGATGGAGCTTAGAGTCTGGGGGAATGTGGGGGAAACTAAGGGAGACACATACTAAACACAATAAGGTTTGTAGTAAGTGCATAGACTGATATGATAGGGTGGTCAGGAAGGAAGGCCTCTTGGAGGAGGTATTGGGCTGAGACTTGGAGGATAAACCCACCAGGTCAAGGGTCAGGGAAGAGTTGGGGAAACAGCACGTTCAAAGGCCCTGAGGCAGGAAAAAGCTTGTCTTTGGTTTGAAGAACTAGAAGACGGTCACTGTGGCTGGAGCCTGGCATACAAGGGGGAGAGGGGATGGGATGAGATGGGAGGTGGAGGCTGGGCTGGGTCATTTAGAACTTTGTAGTCTGGCAGGGATTGGGGTTTATTCTAAGTGCAATGGTGGAAGAGGGACAAGGAAAAACAGGGAGACCATTAGAGGACATGGCAGTTTTCTGGGTGATAGGGGTTAAGACAGAGGGGCAGACTGTCAATAGGTTGTGTGATCTAGAAGTCTGAGGAGGCCACCCGGGACAGTAGAATGTGGTGGAGGCCCTGTGGGCCCAGGTGAGCTGGGTCCCTGAATGATGGGCCCTGTAGTGCCGGGGAGGAAATGAAATGCCAGCACTTCTCTTCGTAGTGGGTCATTTCCCTTCCAAGGAACCACATCAGGTTCCTAGAAGTTTCAGCTTCCTGATTTGGGGGCCCATATGAGATGGGATTTGGGAGAAGAAAGTGTAGGAGATAGTACTGGTGAGAGACCTGCTTCCCACCTTGTGGGGTCACTCTCCCAGCCTCTCTTGGGAGCACAGCAAGAACGAAGATTTTCTGCTTCAGCTCAGCGGGGAAGGGGGGTGATTCAGTGGTTCCCCCTCCTCCTAGCCACCAAGACAGGCAATTTGCTTCCTCTTTCCCACCCACCCCAGAGTCCCCAACTAGGTGTCAGCTCTTGGAAGGCAGGGCGTGGCCCTCTCCTGCCCCCAGGGCCTTTGTGGGGGAGAAGCCAGTGGAGTCAAAGACACTGTCATGGTGCTGCCGGAGGACAGCAGCTCCCTCTGATTGGGGGGTGGAGGTGGCCAAGAGGTGGGAGCAGAGGCCCTTTATGGCAGCACAGAGAGTGATTAAAATCACTGCCACACGTCCAGAAAGACCCTGCCCAGAAGGGTGGGCAACAGCAGCCTGGGGCCACCTCCCACAGTCCCTGGTAGCCATCTCCATCACCAGCCGCCTGCCCCTCCAAGACCAGCCACAACCCAGCTGTCATGTACTCAATATTTACTAAAGGCTTAACATGGATGATCCCAATTTTCAGTCTCTTGAGGGAGGCATATTTTCCCTATCAGTCAGATGAACACATGTCTAACACAGTTCCAGAAATCCAGTTTGTCTTACCCCCAGACCAGAGCCTGGGTCCCTAAACTGCCTCTGCCCGGCACACTGGACCTGGAGCAGGTTCGTGGTGAGGGAGCGAGGGAGGGATGGACCAACGGACGGGCAGGCCTGTGGGTGCTGGGGGTGTAATCAAAGCCGGATTGGGTCCTAGCATTCCCAGGCATGGCCTTAGCTGGGGTCTCCAGGCGGTGACTCCTCCTCCGGGTTGGGCCCTGGAAGTGGAGAGAAGGGGGTAGGGGGTTGGTGCGACCCCGAGGAAGTGTCTGAGGAACTCAAGGAACGTCCTTGGTTGGCACCCAGGGCAGGCACCGAGGGCTGGGCCCTCCACCGCCCACGTGTGGCGGCGCCCACAGGCCCAGGTCCTTAGTAGGCACTCAAAGGGTAGGTGAAATTTTGACTCGCCCGCGTTTCTCGCAATCAGCGGACGGTCAGTAAATGTTTGACAAACAGATGACTCTCCGCAGGAGGAACCCCACTGGGCTCAGAGAGCGACCCTCGACTCCCCCCACTCCACGCCCTTCTAATCTTCTGGGCGCAGGCCCCGGCGGCTCGGGGAACGCCGGGGGCGGGGTCAGCGTGGGGCGCAACAGGGCCAGGGCCCGGGGGCTGGGCTGCGGGCCGGGGGCGGGGCCTGAGGGCCGGGGTCGGGGCTGCGGACCCGGGGCGGGGCCTGGGGGACTGGGGCGGGGCCATGGCCGGGGGCGGGGCTCCGCGCCAGGGTCTAGTCTGCGCCGGGCAAGTTCGGGCTGCCAGCGTCGGGAGAGGAGCCGGCCCGGTTGCCGATGCTGGAAGTTCACATCCCGTCTGTGGGGCCCGAGGCCGAGGAGTCCGGACAGAGCCCGGAGAAAGGACACATGGTGAGCGAAGCACCGGGATGGGAGGGACGCGGGGACCCGCCGCAGGATTTCCCCACGCGGAGCGCCCTGGGGACCCTGCGCCCGGGCTGGGGCGTCCGAGCGCGGTGGACCAGGCCGTCGGGGAACAGCGTGTTGAGGGTATCGGGGACGCTCGGGTTTGGCTGCCCCGCGGACCGTGGTCCGGGCACCTCAGGAGCTGTCTGGAGCAGAGGGGTGGGTCCGCCAGCCCCTCCTCCCAGGTGTTGGGGACGCGAGAGGGTCCTCGGGGAGCAGCGGCGCTCCACCGCCGCTTTGTGCCTTGTGAGCGCAGGAGAACGGGCGCGCCGCTGGGCACTGGTCCTGCTGGTCCCCCGGCTGGACCTCACGCGCGCGCCCCGCCGCCCGCCCGCCAGGTGTTCCGAGTGGAAGTGCTGTGCCGCGGGCGCAGACACACCGTGCCGAGGCGCTACAGCGAGTTCCACGCGCTCCACAAGCGGGTGAGGCGGCGCCGACGACTTACCGACTCCCACCCCCGCCGGCCCTGACCAGCCCCTGGGAAGCGGGAGGACGGGCTCTGGCCCAGCGCACTCCCTTTATGGCCCCAGTCCATGAGGGAGCAGGTCCTGGGCACAGACCGCCCGCAGACTGCGGGGCCATCGTCAGGAGGGCGTAGGAAGGCAGGTCCAGTCCGCAATGACCATGCCCCTGCGCAGCCGGCCGGCCCTCGGGCGTCTGTGCGACTTGGGGCCCACCTAGCCCCCACCGCCATTACCCGGGTCCATGCCAGGGTAGAGCTGGAAAGGCGGGCGGGAAGGAGTGGAGAGGGCTCTTGGCTAAGGTGGAGTGGGCTTGAGGGCTCAGCCAGGGAGCTGTGACAGCACCGCGGTAACCTCTGGCAGATCAAGAAACTGTACAAAGTGCCCGACTTCCCATCGAAACGTCTGCCCAACTGGAGGACCAGGGGCCTGGAACAGCGTCGACAGGGCTTGGAGGCCTACATCCAGGTACTGTGGGCCACTCTGGGTGCCCTAAGCTGCTGGCCTGGAGAGCAGGAGAGGGGCCCTTATCTTGGGCACGTTATTCACTACCCTAAGCCTCAGTTTTTCTGAACAACAATGGGTCCACACAAACTTTGCTGGCTTGTTGAAAGGATTGAAGGAGGTAGCCAGGAGACAGGTGATCCCATTGCAATCAAAGTTAGTTCCCTTACCCTGCAGGGGTGAGTTCCTCTGCTCCCTGTGATGGGGAAGGAGGCTAGGGGTCCCCCCAGCCACAGTGATGGGGGATTACAGCCAGAGGGCTTCAGGGGCATAGAACTAGTGTAGTCACACAGGCCCCACTGTTCAGAAGGGCTCTGAGCTTGGTGTGATGCTAGGCTCTTAACTTGAAACTCTTAAGCCATTTTTTTTACCAAAGGGCCTGCATTTTCATTTTGCACTAGGTTGTGCAAAGTACCAGCCTTCCTCTGTCCTCCTCTCCAGGGCGTCCTGTACCTGAACCAGGATGTGCCCAAGGAGCTACTGGAGTTCTTGAGACTTCGGCACCTCCCCACAGACCCCAAGGCCAACAGCTGGGGGTGAGTACCTCAAGGGGCTGAGGCTTGGCAAGGGAGAGGGGCCAGTGCTGGGGGTATAGGGGCTCTTGGCAGCAAGCAGAAGAGGACAGATTTGGGGGCCAAGCCCCACTTTTGCTCCTCACCTCTGCCCAGATCCTAGACTGGATCTTCCTTCTCCTGAGGCCTGCCTCCCTCGTCAGCATTTTTTTTTTTTTTTAATTTTATCGTGTTTTAGGTAAAAGTTTACACAGCAAATTAGGTTCCTGTTTTCACAATTTTTATACACATTAGTGACACTGATTACAGTTTTCACAATGTGTCAGCATTCTGCTTGTTGTTTGTTGATCTAGCTTCCCTTCCTGTCTTAGTCATCTAGTGCTGCTATAACAGAAATACCACAAGTGGATGGCTTTAGCAAACAGAAGTTTATTCTCTCACAATCTAGTAAGCTAAAAGTCTGAATTTAGGGCACCAGCTTCAGTTGAAGGCTTTCTCTCTGTCAGCTCTAGGGGAAGGTCCTTGTCATCGATCTTCCCCTGGACTAGGAGCTTCTTAGTGCAGGGACCTCATGTCCAAAGGATGCAAGCTCCTGGCTATATTTTGTTGGTGGTATGGGGTCCCCATGTCTCTCTGCTCGCTTCTCTCTTTTATATCTCAAGAGATTGGATCAAGACACAATCCAATCTTGTAGACTGAGTCGTGCCTCATTAACACAATTGCCGGCAATCCCATCTCATTAACATCACAGAGATACGATTTACAACACTTACAACACACAGGAAAATCACAGCATATGACAGAATGCTGGGCATTACATAATACTGAGAATCATGGCCTAGTCAAGTTGACAGATACTTTGGGGGGACACAACTCAACCAGAAACACCCTCCTTGCCTTCTCATCTTTGCTTTTCGGTAAATGTTGACCATTGGGTCTCATATAGTTGATTGTTTAAGGGAGCACATTACTCGGGGGCGATATGGTTTGTTTTATTAAGCCAATCTATTATTCGGCTAAAAGGAGACCTCCAGGAGTAGCTTCAGTGCCAAGTTCAAAGGTTATCTTAGGACAATAGTCTCAGGGGTTCCTCCAATCTCTATCGGTCCAGTAGGTCTGACCTTTTTTAGGAATTTGAATTTTGTTCTACATTTTTCTCCATTCTATCTGGGACCTTCTATTGTGTCCCTGGTCAGAATGGCCAGTAGTGGTGCCCAAGCACCATCTGGTTATTCTGGTTTCAGGTTAAAAGAGGGCTGTAGTTTCATGTGGGCTGTTAGCCCCACAGACTAGTTTCTTCTTTGCGTCTTTGGTTTCCTTCATTCTCTTTTTGCTCCAGATGAGTGAGACCAATAGATTTATCTTAGATGGCTATTCACAAGCTTTTAAGACCCCAGACACTACTCACAAAACTACGGTGTAAAATATTGTCTTTATAAATTATGCCAGTTGACTAAGTTGTTCCACAAGACTATGGTCCTAAGCCTCTTAACCTGGTGAGCCAATTGCATGAGTTGTTTGGATGTCTAGGAAGTCTATGTAACTGCTCCCATGTGCTTTATTATATACATGTAGTAGACGCAAACGTGTATACACGCTTGCTGATACACCTATACACGCACATGCATGTATACGCACATCCTTCCCATATACATGTATCTACCTATGTAACACACATGTGTTTTCTGGTTATTACTGTTGTTACAAGCATCAGCTTTCTTGAGCCTTGGCAGTGAGGCTGTTTTCTGGACAGTCTTGGTTACCCCAGCCAACGCCGGAACTGGGCTTGTTACAAATAGAAGCAGTGGTTCCCCGGGAGGCGAGGTTCTGGGCTTGTGTCTCCACCCTCCTCACACTCCCCTGGGCACCCCCAGTGAGCGCACTGGCCTCTGTCTCCTTTTCAGCACCCTGGAGGACTTCCTTCCCAGCAACAGCAGGCAAGTCACAGTCCCCTCCTCTGCCGGCTCCTGCTGCCACCTGGTGGCCAGATGCCAGGAATGGGCCTGCCACCTCTGGCCTCTGGCCTGTCCTTGCGGCCCAAGTTTTCCCACTGGTGCCCCCAAGCCCACTTCCCACTCACCTTTCCCTTTGTGGGTCCCCGGTGAGCTCATCTCAGGTGTTACCCCACATGGGACTTCACCTTACCCCCCACCCCGGTGGTTCACGATCCTCTTTCCTCTCAGCTGCCAGCTGTACCGCCGACCTGTCGTCAGCTTCTGCATGGATCCCTACATTTGCACCCCTTCCCCAGGTGAGGAGGTGACTCTCATTTCCACCCACAATCTGTATTCAGGGCCCAGGTACCAGGGTGGGGCAGATGCAGGGGGAAAACTTGCCATTTCTTAGTTCCCAGGACCCCCAGGCACTATCTCCCTCCTACTGGCCTCCTTTGGGGCCATACCTGCTACTCCTGTGCCCCTTGTAGCCTGTTTTGTGTTCTCCTCCAGGGGGCAGACCCCATCATCTCCAGGCCTCAGCAGTCTGGCCTCACAAGCTGATGTGGATAGACTGTGACCTGGGAAAGCCAAACCTGCACTTGGGGTGCCCAGCTCTTTCCTGTTGCCTTGGCATGGCCTCCTGCTCCTAAGGGTGGCTGAGCTTGTGGGCAGTTTAGAGAGCTGTGGGCCTGGGGCCAGGCTGGTCACAGGCCTTCTCTTTCCCTATGCCCTTCTGTTCTCCTTCTACCCAGAGCCTCTGCCCAATGTGGTGGTGAACGGTGTGCTCCAGGGCCTCTACAGCTTCAGTATCAACCCCATCAAAGCCCAGCCAGAGGCTGCCTGTCACCTTGTTCCTCCACCACCGGCGCTCTGACCAGCCCAGAGGCCTTCGGGCCACCTATCAGGACAGTCGCATGCCTTACTCTGCTGAACTCCACGTAAGGCACCAGGGCTGGGTCCTCCCTTGGCCTGGGACCCAGGCCTTACCCACCAGGACCCATAACTCAGCCCACACTGGCAGCTGGGGTGGTAGAACTCAGGTGCTCTGGGCCCCAAGGGTCAAAGTAAGGGCACAGAGGGTAAGGGATAAAGGGAGAAGTTGGCTATGAAAATGTATAAAAGCTATTTCTTAACCTAAGCCAGAAGGAAAAAAACCAAAAACCAAAGTTGAGGCACAGTAGCTGGCAGTTTAGAAGCAAGGAGCAAAAGGCTCCCCTCTGACTTTCTGAGGGCAGCACCTGGGTAAAAGGTTGGCGGGCACCTAAGGAAGGGGCTAACACCCGCTGCCACTGGAGAATCCTGGACTTAGGGGAGGCACTGCAGGCCCAGGAACCCAGCCTACACACAGGTTATTAAAAAAAAAAACCCACCTTTTTTTTATTGGTCAGCGTTGGCAGGAGTTTGTTACAAAACTGGGCCTGTGGAATGTGGGTCCACTCCGTCAGATGCCAGCACCAGGGCCAGTCAGTGTGGAGCCCTCTGGCGGACCACCTTCACCCCATAAGGGCAGCAGGGCTGCATAGAAGGTCGCTCAAAGGAAAGAGGTCCCTGGGGCCCTACTCCTTGGCGATGGCAAAGGGCTTCTCCACCTCAATCTTGCCACAGTCTGCAATCGTCACATCCTTCAGGGGCTTGTCCCGACTGTCTGTCTTGGTGCTCTCCACCTTCCGTACTACATCCTGGGAAGGAAAGGCGGAAGAAGGGGGGCAGGGTGGGTCTAGAGGTCGGCCACTGAAGCAAGGGGAGCTAAGCCCCGTGTGTGGATCAGGAGGGCTGAGATCTACATGTGACCAACAGCATGCAAACCTTGAGGCACCAAATTTCTAATGAACTCAGACCAGGGTGCCAGCCCAGGGCAGGGACAATAAGGGAAGCAGCAGTTTTGTTCCTTTGAAAGAAGACCCAGGTTGGGCTAAGGGTGAGGGAAGGAGGAGGGCGGCTGGGAGTGTGGTACATGGTGCTCAGCTTGGGGGAAGCCTGCAGAGCACCATCTAAGGGAATGAAAGAAGGCTCCTGTGGTTAAGAATCCTTAGTGAGGCCTCCCGGCTGGCCTCTGCCTGGGGCCCAGAAGGGTTAGAATTTGGGGGCACCAATACGCAGGCTGTTGATTCTTGATTTCCCCCAGGTTAGGAGACATAAGCACTGTTCTGAACGTATGGGTTCAGTTCTTTTGGGGAAAGGATGAAATCTATGCAGCCCTGGGCCCATGCCTGTATCAGGTCCCTGGTGAGGAGCCCCAGCCTCCAGGACTCACCATGCCCTCCAGAACTTTGCCAAACACCACGTGCTTGCCATCTAGCCAGGACGTCTTGACTGTAGTGATGAAGAACTGGGAACCGTTGGTGTCTTTGCCTGCGTTGGCCATGCTCACCCAGCCAGGCCCGTAGTGTTTCAGCTTGAAGTTCTCATCAGGGAAGCGTTCGCCATAGATGCTCTTTCCTGGGCAGACAGATACTGCCATTGGGTTGGGGCAGGAGGAGCTGCATTGGCCCAAACCAGGCAGATCTTTAGGGGTAAAGATTCAAGGGGATCAACCTGTCTTCTGTGCCAGGCCAGGTTGAGTGTATTATAAGGATAAAAAAGCTGTCCCTTTCCTGACCCCTTACCTGAGAACCAAACTGTACTTAACTGAGACCAGGCAGGGCATATGGCCGGGGGGATTTACTGAAAATCTCGTGTGATGAATGACTTTCAGAGTTCAGTTTTATGGCTTCTAAATAAGGCATATCCTATCAGCTTTCCTCAGCTGTGGCCTGAGGGACCTGCCGTGGCAAGTCTTTGGGGAAGACAGGTGCTGTGCAGGATGCTGGGTGGATGGGGAGACAACTGGGAGAGGTTAAGAACTCTCCAGAAAAACTGCTGTGGCTCACCAGCCTGTCTTCCCGAGAGCAACAAAGGCACTGAGGCAGCTGCAGAGCAGAAAGCAGACAAAGATGGTAGGGAGGCACAGGCAGTGGACAGGAGAAGGGCTGCCATTTGGGCTCTGGAGTTGAGAGCCTCTTATCAGTGACTGAACGGAAAATAAAGGGCGACTATAAACATGTGTAACGTCTCTGTCCATGCGGGTGTGGGAGCCACTGTACACAAGGGAGCCAAGAGCAGACCTCTACACCATTTCTGAGACCCTAACTGTAGTTTCCAAAACCGGTTCCAGGAGAAATTAGGAGTGATGAAGCAAAGGCTTTGCAGAGACACGGCACCCTTTTCCCTGTCACCTCCTGGAGAGTGACTGTCAGTGTATTAAAGGCTGGAGAAACCCAGCAAAAAGAGGGCCTTTTCATTTTGTTTTGCCCAACAACTCTCAAACTCACTTGCATATGAGACCCTTTTTTAACTCTCAAAACCAAAACCCATTGCCACCGACTTGATTCTGACTCACAGCAACCCTACAGGACAGAGTGGAAATGCCCCATACGGTTTCCTAGGCTGTAAATCTTTTTTTTTTTTTTATAATTTTTATTGTGCTTTAAATGAAAGTTTACAAATCAAGTCAGTCTCTCACTTAAAAACTTGTATATACCTTGCTACATACTCCCAATTACTCTCCCCCTAATGAGACAGCCCGCTCTCTCCCTCCACTCTCTTTTCACGTCCATTTCCTAGGCTGTAAATCTTTATGGAAGCTGACTGCCACATCTTTCTCTGGGGCTGGTGGGTTTGAACCGCCGACCTTTCAGTTAGCAGTGGGGCACTTTAACCACTGGACCACCAGCGCTCCCCCCGCCCCCCTTCTCAGTACACCTATTTTCATCCTGTGGTTCCACAGAATGGAGCCAGGTGGGAATCTGTCCTAGACTGATGCTAACCAGGGAGATGACAAAGGGCTGACTGTATAGCAGATGGGAAGACGGAAAACCAAGAATTACTCATTAAAGAAGGCACATTAAGTCCAAGGGCTCGTAGGCACTGCCTCCCTCACCCCCAGCTCTCGCTGCCCAATACCTCTCGGAGGCGCTCTATCCAGTCCAATCAGCTTCAGGGCATCAGGCCAGACTCGGCCTGGCAGAGGTGGGGTAAGAGATGTCTCAGCCTGTGTCCCACCCTCCAACCCCACACTGAGGAGACAAGATTCACCACCATGCAGTGCCTCCCCCAAGTGAAAACCGTCTGTGTAAATCTCTGCCAAGTGCAGCATTTCAATTACTGCTGCTATCCAGAAAATCCCCAAATCTATGTCCTTGGCGCCAATCACTTTCTCAAGATACAGCGAGTTTCAAACTCAAATGGCTAGTTCTTCACTTCCAACTCCACAGACTTCGCTACCTTTCCCTCCAGACTCCAGTTATTCTGTTGACAACTTGCGTCTGTACACTGGTCAACACTGTCCCCATCCCAGCACCGATTCATCCTGGCCCTTCCATTCCCAGTACCCCACTGCAATAAAGCTACCGCTTAGGGTGTGCCTGTGTGTGCCAGAGACTCCTCAGCATTTCACACAGATAAAAACCCACCGTGTGAGGCAGGAGCTAAGGGGGTCTGGCTCTCAAACCTCTGCTCTTACCCATTAGGCCATACTCTCCTCAGGGTGCAGGCCCATATCACCCTACCCAGGGGCAGCTGCCCCAATCCCCCAGCCAGTCTGTTTGCTCCTGCCTCCACACCTGGGATCCTGCCTTTGCACCCGGGACCCAACCTCTGCACCTGGAATCCTGCCTGTGCCCCTGGGACCCCACCTCCGCATCCAGGATCCTGCCTGTGCCCCCGGGACCCCACCTGCACACCCAGAATCCTGCCTGTGCCCCTGGGACCCCACCTGCTCATCTGGGATCCTGCTACCACATTATTTTCCCTCAAACAGCTTTGCGATTGGGTCATCCTCACTCCCCACAGGACAAAGCCAGCTTCCCTGGTCTGGCCCTAACCCACCTCTGTACTCCTTGGCGGTACCACACTCCTACCCCCAGCCCACCCCAGCTTTAGCCAAGCTCCCGCCTCTGAACAGAGGCGCCTCACACCACAACTCTGCCTCTTCTCTGCCCTCTCAAATTCTCCCCATCCGGGACCCGGCGCAAATCTTTCCTCACATTCACATGGCCACTTCCTGACTAGCTTGGCCTGAAGTGACTCCTCTGCCTGTGCGTGTATCCATGATGGCCGACTTCACTGAGCACTTACCACGTGCCAGGCCTCACACTCAAGATCTCTCCAAATCCTCACAGTACCCCTACCTCAGCACTCTCACTTTATACAAGAGGAAAGCAAAGCTTAGAGGGCTGCAACCACTTGCCACAGTCACAAATCAAGATAGTGGCGGACACTGACTCAAACTCAGGAGTGTCTGACTCCAAAAGTCCAAGCTCTGCTTTGTGCCATCTCTGCCACCACGGCCTTTTGTTACTGCCACCTTGTACTAATTTGTAGCTTTCAGTTTTCCCCACTAGTTCTTCCCACCTACATGATGAACACCTTGAGGGCAGAGGCCTGTGTCCTGAAGACTGACTGGTAGCCCATTTGTGAGGGCTCATATGCTCAAATGAAAGGGAGCTGCTGCCCCACTGATCTTCATGTGGTCTCAGCACCCACCACAGAGCCTGGGTCACAAACTAGTCTCTGATAGTGAGCAGTTCTCCAACTGCACCAACAGTCTTGGGGAACAGCAGCCTGTGCACCCAACTATGGTGAAACCTGTAGGTTAGTATAGCGTATCTGTGTGACTGTCCTATGTGTACAGAGTAGTGTCTGGTGGGAGACAGCCAAGCAAACTTCTACCACCCCAGCTAGGGCTTCCAAAGTGGCCCACACGGGCTTTGCGTGCCTGACCCAGAATCACCTATACACATGTCTTCACTTTGTTACCCTCCCAACAAGAGATATCAAGAGAAGTCACCAGGCTACAGGCCTGGATCAGCAGGTCTGCCCCCTGGGAGAGACCCTCTCAGGTCAACCTCACCCCTATGATGGCGTCTCCTTTGTACTGGATTTCATATATACAGAAGGGTGCAGCTGGTCTCAGCACAGATAAAGTTCTCTCTGGAGATGGGAAAAGGAGAGGCTTGTCTACCCAACACAGCCTAGCCTTCCCACCCTAGAGGCTGCATGGAGAGACTCTTCTCCCCAGGAGAACTCAGGTTACCTCCAGTGCCATCTCCTCGGGTGAAGTCTCCACCCTGGATCATGAAGTCCTTGATCACACGATGGAATTTGCTGTCCTTGTAGCCAAACCCCTTCTAGAAAAAGGGATAGGAAGGTGAACAGTTGGCACAAAACATCAGGCAGACATCAAACAGTCCCAGCAGGAACCCAGTTCACACAACTACTGGTGACAGCAGAGACAGTACTGCCGACCAGATTCATTATTCAACATGCTACTGGGGGTGCAGTTTACCACAGGGCACACAGACCCAGGAAAGACTGAGACCCACATTCCTCTGGCCTGTAATGTCTCAAACTATACAATCCTATGTCATGTAGTGCTGCCTCCTTCTGCCTCTCATCTCTTCTAGTCCTAAGATCAGATGCAAGAAAACAGACTGAGAAAAAGGAAAGGTTAGAGAGAACAAACATTTTCTTAAATGGGGCACTCTACTTTCCTCAAAACCTGGGAATCTCTGGGCTCCTTACTCAGGAGTATGCTCTGGTGCAGGGGCCACAAGCAGTTTCCATAGATGTCTTCTTTCGTTATTGCACTGTCTTAAAGATGTAAAAATTACTCCCAAAAAGTCTAGATTTCTGAATTCAGTTAAAAAAAAAAAAAAAAAACCCAGAAAATGACAACACTGGGTTCCCAGAGCCATAGGGCAACAATCAGTTGGTACCGAGTGCGGCGTGCTGGTACAGATAGGCAGTCCAGTTTGCTGTCAACCCTATTTGGCAACTTCACTCTGTCTGAGCTGACTACCTCTGCTCCAGCCACTTACCTCTCCGGTAGCTAAGGCCACAAAATTATCCACTGTTTTTGGAACAGTCTTTCCAAAGAGACCAATGACCACACGGCCTACATCTTCATCTCCAATTCGTAGGTCAAAGTACACCTGGGGAAAAAGACCATTTCAAACTTAGCCCATTTGAAGGGCCCTTGATAGAAGGTATGTGGGGACGGGAGAGAAAACACTGCCATATTCTTTTTCTTCCTTGCTTTAGAGTGGTAGCTCTGAATAGTTTTGATGGAGTAAAAAATCTTAGGAGCTAACGAAAGTTCCAGACCCTTTTCCCTAATGATATGCTTGTTTACACTCTCCTTAGGCTACAGGTAGCAATCTTTGCTTCAAATAAATGATAGGCTCGGATTCTAGAAATTAACATAAAAAAATCATAAGAAGGAAAGCCCAGGCTCAGCATACAATCTTAAACCATATTTGCTATGCTTTGTAACTGGAAGTAGCTAAAGCGTGGCCTAAGGAGAAAAAGGATTCTGAAGTTGGCAGTCCCCAAAAAGACGGTTCTGAGGCGGGCAGTGCCGGCCCCAGTTAGCATCCCGAGAGCCAACTCCCAGAGTCTGGGCAGGGGCTGGGGTGTCATTCTCGGGTCTGAAAGGGTAAGACGGCCCAGGCGCCACGAGGCCAAAGCCGGGAGCCTAGGGAGGGGCCGAGCCAAAGTCCAGGACGCCCAGGCCCAAGTTCGGGGCCCTAAATGTCTTGGACACCGCTGACCCGCGCGCGGCGCAGGACCCCAAGCCGCGGAGGCGGGTCCCCAAGGGCCTTGCCGGGCAGGGGGGAAGAAGGGAGCCCGAACCTTGACGGTGACTTTGGGCCCCTTCTTCTTCTCATCGGCCACAGAGGGCCCTGGCAGCAGCAGGAAGAAGACGGAGCCCACGATGAGGGCGGCGGCGAAGAGCAGCTTCATGTTCCGCTCCGACAGACGTAGCATCCACAGGAGAAGAGAGCGCGGCCCGGGCAGCCGAGCACCGGAAGCGGGTGGGAGCGCCGGGGCTTGGGCTTCGGCGCCGCCACCGAGCGGGAGGCGGGGGGAGAGAGGGGTTCCTCCCGGCCTCCGAGCGGAAGGCGGGCACGGTTTCCCCCCTCCAAGTCGGCCCCGAATGGTAGGTTCTCGGCCCCGGCCCGGCTCCTCGACGGAGACGCGGGCTCGTGAATGGCTGCCACGTTATTGCTACCTGATTGGTCCCCCCGCTCTCAAATATCCACCAATAGGAAGGGGAGCAGGAAAAGGCGTTGCCCCTCTCAGAGAGCACGATGATTGGATCTCTGAAGAGACTACAAAACCCAGCATGCAGAGCGGCCAGCCCTGTGGCCCAGTCTGCCTTTTCCGAGTGGGAGTCTTTTCGTCGTGGTGGCGGTTACTTTACGTAGAAGTCAGTAGGCTTGGACGATGGGGAGAAGGCACTTTGTCGCTGCTGTATTGGGCCAGTCAAGAATTACTACCCTTTGCCATCGAGTCGATAACGACTCCTAGCGACCTTACAGGATAGAGTAGAACCGTCCCATAGAATTTCCAAGGTGCGGCTGGTGGATTCGAACTGCCGATCTTTTGGTTAGTAGGGAGCTTTTAGCTACACCAAATTGGGTTTAAGTGGTAGCTTCCAAAAACACAGGGCACTTTTATACTTAGAGTATGACTTTATAGAGCAACTTCCTACTTGCCTTAATCACTTAACCACTACGCCACCAGGGTTTCCAACTTGCCTTGCACTTCCTTTTTTACTTAGCTTCTATTACTTTACTAATCCTTTTTCTCCTCCTTCTCCAATCCTGCTGTGCTTACTACAGGGAAACAACAACAACAACAAAAACGTTGCCAGTGAGCTGACTCCAACTCATAGCGACCCTATAGCTCTTAACCACTGCGCTACAGGGCTCCATGCTTATTGCAGTATGACTCAATGCACTTTACTGCATACTCTGGGTCTTAACTTCCTGTCCTTACTTATTGGTATTCCCAAGTAGACTGTACATTTTTTTGTGAGCAAGAAACTGTGTAGCACTTACTTCATATTCATTTCCGTCAACACAGCGGCAGGACTTAATGCTCAACAAATACTGGTTGCATTGGCCTGTGGCTTCAAAGTCTCCCTTTTCTAGAAACCTTCAGGAAGGTTAGAGACAGCTGTCAGGTCTTCACACACACACACACGTTCCAGTCCACAACGTATATACTTTGGTACTGCGAGTCTAACATTCACGCCTTCTAAAATTCGGGCCTATGGCATCATTAAACGTCTTTAAAATTAATTTTCAAAGACTGACCTTATAGAGATTCCTGGTCTTTGCAGCCTAGAGCGTTGAACTCTGCGATGTGGGTTCCACGTATGAGGTGCTGACCTGTGTGAGCCTGTACGTGGCCGCCAGCATCAGATGACTTGTCCTTCCCTACCCTGAGATCACTGCAGCAGAGCTCCCATGAACTGTCTTATTTGAACACATTTGTTATTTCCAATTCTTGCACCTCAATCAGGTGGAAGTTCTTCTAGGTAAAATTGCTGCATTAGCAACAATTATCTTCCTAAGCACCCATCCACCCCCCTGTCCTGTCTCATACTCATAGCCACTAAGAAAAAATGTTTACCAAACCATGTTTTCAGAGGAGCCTCCAGCAGATGAGAAGCTAACGCTAAAATGTCATAAAAGCAGCCCCCCCCCACTCTTGAAGGAAAAATCAGGTCGATGAATAAAATGCTCTCAATGTGAAGTTTTTCTCTCATATCATCTGTTCTTACTTGCCTACCAGTGAAAAAATTGAGTAGTATCAGAAAAACTGGAAGGGGCCAATCATGCCAGGATTGGCAGTTTTGTGGCCACATATGCAGTTGGGATTTTCTATTACCAATCGAGTCGACACCACTGGGGTTTTGGGTCAGAGTTATACCTTCTGTGTGCATACATGTTCCTCGTTAGTAGAGAATTATAAAGCTACTATTTCAAAGTGTTCCACAGAGCAGATCCTGACTTCCTGGTGTCCTACCACCAGAAAACTACAAGGAATTCAGGATCTAACAAGTTAATGTTCAAATTCTTCCAGGAATATTTAAAGTGACCCACAAGAGAGGGCAATGTTTCAACCCAAAAGACTGGACCGTGAATGCCAAAGTAGCAGGAATTCTTTTTGTTCATGGGTGCCTGAATCACATCAGAGTTAGTCCCGCCTAGACTCCTAGTCACAAACCAGCCAGGGTTCTAAAAACTAACGAACCAATCAACCAACCAACCAAAACAAACAAGGAGAACTAGTCAAGAAAGGGAAGACATTTTATTTTACATACAAAAAGGGTGCAAACTGAGTCCTTTCCTCCCCAAATGGGGAAGAGGTATACATAAAGATCACATTTGTGTTTTTCATGGTGCCCTAGGAAATGGGCTATTCTGAGATAACCTATCAGGACCCATTTTCCATTTTCTCCAAAGAAGGCTACTTCTTCTGCAGAGGAGTCTTTCCTGCGGATACACAAACCTCTCCTGGAAGAATCATTTCAAATACACTTGAAATTGACATTCATGTTCAAAAATACTACAGATTTCATTTTCACAGCTGAACTTTGTGACCAGTGCCAGGGTTTATGAAAACATTACATATTTAAAACAAAAGGTAAAAAAAAAAAAAAAGGCATTTAACAATAATCAGACACATCCACGCATCAATTAAAACTGATCCCCACAGCTGATTAATACATTATCTAGTCTTTAAAAATTGCAATCAACACCCCAACATCTCTTTAAAAGTACAATGGGCAAAGATTAAAGAAGCAGACAAAATAATAACACAATAAATTAGAGCATGTAACATCCAATGGGAATTGCTGAATCAACATTATTTTCCATTGGGGGTTATAATATTTTTGGTTTCACCTATATCTTTTCCGCTGTTACTCTTCTCTTGGCTTAACAAATGGGGCTCGTTCCCAGAGCCGGCTTGCTGCTACACTAATTTGAGAAACTCACTTGTCACTTGTTTACTTCCAAGAATACTCAGGAACACATGGTTCCCTCCAGCCTGGGCTGTAAGTCTTTATAGAAGTCAAATGTACAGAGAGCACATGTGTGCACACATGCGCCACACACAGACACACGCCCATCTGTAAATATCTTTCTCCCCAAAGAAATGACTCATCTTTCCTGAGGCATTCCTAACAGATTGATAAGCCTCCTAAAAAAGGCTTTAGGTGCAAGGGCTGGCCTGGGATTTGGTCTAGAGCTCATGAAGAGGAACACTGGAAATGTCAAGGCAGGGGCAGTCACAACAGCTGTCCTCCTGTGTTACTGGGATGACTGCACTGCACCCCCATCTAGTATCATGATGACCCTCTGCTCTGAGACCCTGAAGTGGTGGTAATGGCACCGGGACAGTGATTGTGAGGAGTAAGAGAAAAATAACGAATTCTGTCCACAGAACTGAGGTTTAACATCAAGTTTGATAAATCAAGCTAGAAATACGTGCAGTACATGTCCACTTTTTCCCTCGTAAGCTGATCTATAAACAAATACTGGAGTGTGTTTCTTGGTTGCTTTGTGAGGAAATATGTCAGCTACTACTGTCTATATCCAAGGAACCTACTTACTATTTTGGCTACACTGGAGAAACCTATTCTTTTGCACTCAGTCACCAGCAAAGGGAGTCAGGAAAAACTTAAAATTTAAACTGCTTAGTTGAACAAACTTCCAAGATTCCTTACTTGTGGCTAAAACACTGCTCAAAACTTTACAAACTCTCAAGAAGGGCCATGGTTTCCTTTTCTTTTTCTTATTGAGAAACAAAAACAACACTCCCCTACCCCTACCCCGGGAAAAAAAAGCCCACCAAAGTAATCCCATTTGATTTCTACCAACCCACCATGGGGAAGACTGGGAGTCACTGGCCATCAGCCTCTAGATGGGACTTCACCAGAGCTCTGGAAAGTCTGCAAAATAATTCCAGAGACAAGTGCCTGTTGGCCACATGGCCAATCCCAATGGGATGTCCTGCTATCCTGGCTCCCGGGAGATTCCTGGGATTCATCTGTCCACCTTGGGGCAGCAGTGGTGGGGATGGTGGGCAGTGGCCTGGCAAGGCAATGTTGGCTTTATGGTGCTGCAAGCTCCCGGTTCAAGAAACTCTAGTCCTAACCTGGCTAAATAGTGGACAATGTTGTCAGGGCAACTCACTGAGAATAGAAACCTGATGTAAATTTGAAAATGGAGGAGGTGGGTAGATGCGGGAGGCACGGGGCTTGGGAGAGATACACCAGATCAAGTTCCTTTGAGGAGATGCTTTCTAGGCCGCCATGGAAGAAGTTGTTTTTGAAAAAGGTAGACCACACTTGCTCATTGGGAAACAGATTGTATCTTCTACATGTAAAAAAATTAAGGCTATGATCTTTAGTAACCACTTTGACATAATATTACCCAACACTGCATATCTCCGTCATTAAAAACGGCTGCTGGCACTGACAACAGTGAGTATGTACTACCAAGTGTACAGTTCCACAGAACTAAGTTGGAAGTTACTTTAGAGGCAATGGACGCCTCGTCTGGCTAATGGGCAAGGGCTATTTCTACACACTACGAGCTCAATGAGAATGAACAGGTAATCACCACTCCTCCTGGAAACCTCAGAATCCCTGCTGTCTAGGGCAGCATCTACATTCCAAAGTAAAATGGACCTTTGAGGGTCAAGCAACCTGACTCGTACCTTCCTAGACACTGTTCACTCCCAGACAAACCCCAAATAGCAGGGCAATGTTAATTAAGGCAGTCACGAATGCACACTGGCTACTGAGGGGCTAGGGTCCACCCTTGTGGAGCATTCTGTGTGAGATCTCTGGGCAGCGCCAAGGTGTACAGCAACCAAGCAACCCTTACATGCTTAGATTGCGGATACAAACCATACTCCTGTCATGAGGGGAGGACCTTCTTGCCTTGGGTGAAACCCTGGTCTGCCTGCTTCCATCTTCTCAGGGTGCAATTCACGCCTGAGGAACTGCAGACCTTGAGAGAACTCCTACTGGTATACTAGGAAGGGTTTCTTAATTCACAGATGCTGACTTAGCTCTAAGGAGCAACGACTGCATCAATCTCAAAGAAAAGATCCTTCGGCATCATGGCTGCAAAATGGAGGAAGCTTAAAAATTACAGAGCAAATGGATTTGGGGAGGGGGTATGCCCAACCCCAAAGATCTGGCTGAGGCATATAGCTATGGCTGTGGAGGAACGATGAGCTGGTGGGGATGGAGCTGATGGCCACATCCCTTCTGGGGTACTCAGCTGGTGGAGTGTGTGCGTGTGTGTGTGTGTGTGTTTTTAAGGAAGATTCTAGCAGAATCTCCCAGGGGTCTGGAACAGCTCTGGAATATGAAGGTCCCTGGAAGGATCACTAATTCCTGCATGCCAAAGAGATGTGGAGTTCTTCACCTCTGTCAGGAAAACAAAATACTTCTTAATAGCTTTGTGGGGGGTGGAGGGTGAGAATGGTGCATTAAGAAGGACCCTCCTCCACTGCTCAGGTTCAACTCTTCAAGAGCTAGCCTTTAAAACATTTTAAGGTAACAACAAAAACCCCACAAACATAGCTGCAAAGGGGCTGCCCCACAGCCACGCTGGTTACTGCCTTTTTGTTGTTGTTGTTGAGGGGGAGGCTATGGGTAGGGGTAGGGGAGGCACTTACTGGGGTATGGAGTGCCAGAACGCTCCAGGCTTTGCCGCTATTTCCTCCTGCCTTCCCTTGAGAGGCAAGGCTTTTTCTATACAGGGATGAGAAGGTTAAAGTTTCTGTACAGGAAGTTAGAGAGCTGCTCAAATGCCAGTTGAGAAACTACGTAAGCTTCAGTGACGGGCCTTAACCACTAGATAATGGCAATGAAGCAAAGCCCGTATTAAAAGTCCTTGTGGGGAAGGGGTCTGACACTGAGTTTCCCTGCCACTCTATATATTTTGTATATAGGAAAATTTCTTTTAAACAAAAGGAAGATTACAATCTTCACATAAACTAAGCAGGCTGGAGGCCACTGAAGTGATATTCTCAAGCTAAGGCCCAGTGGAACGTGCAAAACCCAGTAACTCAGATCCATGCTAATGCTGCTGGTTCTGTTCCATGAAAGGTACATCAAGGGACTTGTCAGAAAATTTCAACTACCAGAAAGTATCTCCACACCCTCCAGTCAATAGATAGCCCTAAATATCAAGCCAGAAGTGACAACTCCTTTGTTCCCCAAACCACCAGACTAAGTCCCTGGGCACTGTCCTCCACGGTTAGTTCTCTCTAGCTCCACTGAAATGTGGAAATGAAAGGGCGAAAGGAGTGCTGGTTTGTCCTTCTCTCTTCTTCCAGATTCAAGACCTCTTTTCCTAATGCAAATAATCCTTTGTCCTGTTGCATTTGGAAGCCCAAGTCACTGTGTGAATAGGCCACTGAACTCAACTGGGAACCAAGAGAAGAGTAACTCCACACATTATTGTGTTTTTCAAGCAGTGAGGAACCATGCCCCTTCCTGGCAGTGTGCCATCTGAAAACACCATGGCAGGGGCAGAGGGTGTACAGGAGAGCATGTTCTAAGTACATGGCCATTGCGTCTGCAAAGAGTCTTTGTCCAACTGAGGAGATTATTTCAGACCTTACATTTTAGTTTCCTTTTCCCTGGAATTTTCCAGCACCAACCAATCTTACCCTCCTGTTCACCGCAGCCCCATGTACTCAGTCCTAATTCTGCCACTATGCGCCTGTTGGGCAATCTTCATGGGCTTGGCTTCTGATAAGGCAAACCAGCCCAAGTGCTGGAACTTAGCTATTAGGAAGACAGTACACATCAACTTTCTTTTCCTGGCCCTACGATGCCACACCCTGAGGTTCCTCTGGCAGTTGGAAGGCAGGTTCACAGTCCTCTTCTTTGCCCACTAGTGGTAATATGGTGTTGGTTATTTCATCGTTTTGTCCCCCAAGTCACTAGGAAATCACATGGCTATCTAATTGGAAGTCCCTGGCAGTGGAGGAAATGGGTATTTCTGATTTTTTTGTTAAGCATCTGCTTCTCTGGGATGAGCTGTCTCCCAGTCACAGCCTGGCTTGGCCTGGCTCATCCCAAGTGCTTGAGAGCTAAGTTTTCTAAACTGCAGGCTGATTAGGTCAAGATGCTCTGGTAGGGACATTCTTCGGCAGCTGAGAAGATGAGTGAAAATTCAAGTATATGTTTCCTTGCCAGCCCGAGTGCAATGGCTCAGAATGGCATAGGGTTTGGCTTCTTTTCTTCTGGGTGCTGCGTATCAGAATTTTTCCACTGAGAATGTCCTCTGGACCCATATTCTCTATGAATGGCTTAGGGAGCCCCATTCCCCTCAAGACAGAAAAAGTAAAACCCCAATATAACCAGACACAATATGCATCTGTCATGTTTTCTGTTTATAAAAAAACAAAACTAAAAGTGCAATACAGTTTTTTTTTCTTTTTTTCCTTAGACCAATTTGCATTGTCCTACTACCATCTGGAGAACAAAGTTTGCTTCTCAAGAAAGCTAAGAAGACCAATGCACGGGGACAGTAGACTGCAGACTTCTCACAGCTTGTGTCCTACAGTGTAACTTCACAGGAGGGGAGGAGGGAACCTGTACCTTGTGTGCAGCTATGGATGGAGGCTGCACCGGCACAGAGGAGGAGGAAGCCATACTGCCAGACACACCTGGTAGGTGGAGAAGGGTCTTTCCCAGACCAGGTCTGTCATCTTCCTCCTACCTTCTTGGCCACACCCCTAGCCTCTAGAGCTCCTTCAGCAAACAAAGCTTTTGTTCACTAGCTTTTGTGTCAGAGAGGGTTGAGGGTGGGCAAGAGCCAGGAGCAAACTAAGGGGAGGGGCGAGACTAGTAGTCCTTGAGTTTTTGTGAATGACACCTTCACTGTAAACAATGGGAAGGAGAGTCAACCAGACAGCCCCAAGGGCCAGCAGTGGAGGAGTACCAGCTCTGGGACCTGCTCAGAGCCTCAGGCAGGCGGGGATGGCCACTGACCCTTTGGGCCCTGGCTGCCCATACTGGCTCCTTTGGGGGTATCTGTTTTCTTCTTTTTGGTTTGGATCTCCACCCTCCCCCACAAAGGAGTCCCTTCCAATGAGAAATGGCAGGAGCTGCAGGTGCAATTGAGTCAGAGTCCCCAGGGCCTGAGGACTCCTGGGAGGCACTGGTCACTTGTGGCGCTGAGCAGTCTTCTTCCGTTTCCTCTTAAAGAAACAGCAGCACCTGGAGCACAAGGAACATCACAGTGAGTGCCGGGGTCCTGCAGCTTCCAGCAGACCTCTGCCTGGTCCTACTTCCTGCAGGGGGTGGGATCTTCCCCCGGTACCCACCCACAGGGCCGCCCACCATCTACAGTGAGCACACTGGAGGCAGTGGGCAGGTCTGCCAGGAAAGCCAAAGGCAATAGCTGCTTCATCTCCTTCTGAAGCTCCCCAACCCAACTGCCAAACACTGCAGGCTGGGCAGGGCCAAAACAGGCCATTTCTGGAACGAGGATACAGAAGGTTTAATTCCCACTCTGACACCCAAACCAGACGCCCCATCAAAGCTAGGGGTCCTCAGGGCTACAAGAACAACAGTCAGCGCTGTCTACCCCTTGATATAAAGAATATCTGTTGCCATCGAGTAGATTCTCATGGAGACTCACTGTGATCCTATACGACAGAGCAAAACTGCCCCATAGAGCTTCCAAGGAGCGCCTGGTGGATCTGAACTGCTGACCTTTTGGTTAGCAGCTGTGGCTCTCAACCACTACGCTACCAGGGTTTCCACCCCTTGATTAAAAAAAAATGTGGAGGGCAAAATTTAGTGCAATTCCATGGCCAACCTGTAGGGAGGTTAAACCAAGGCAACCAAATCCCATGAAAGCATGATGTTTGGAACTCCGGGAGGATCTCACAATCCTACCAATGAAGGACCAAGGATTCCTTCCCCACCTCCAACCCACTACCTAAAGGAGACGAGAAACCCTGATGCCAATAGGAACTGTGAGCCCCGGTCTTCTGACTGAGATCAGCACAGCCCATCTTCATTCGGAGGGGATCGACCCATACCCAGGAGTGATCATCATGAAGCTCTCTGGTTGCTGGGTACCTACCCCACAACCCAGCTTCCTGTGACTGCTGCTGTCAAGCCAGACTGGGTTTAAGAAGTGGTCCTGTTTAGAGTGGATGTTGGGGCCTGCATTCTTCATAAGCTGCCTCCTGAGGAACAGCCACAGCTCTGGCATGTCCCTTGGACTGAGTCCCTTCCCCTCCTCACTCCTGTCTTTGGAATAGAGAGCATCACTCTTGCTCAGGCAGTGATGAGCCCAGAAGGGGGTAATGAGGGCTGTAGAATGGGTGGTGCATAAGACATGTCCTTTCCAGGAAGCTGACACATGGGAAATGAGTATGGGAGGGCCAGAAGGTGGTAGATGAGTCAAAGATGCCAATGATGAAGGGGAGTAGAATTGGAGGTATAACTCAGACTTGTCAGACCCTTGAACTAAAAGCTTTTCTGGGGAAACTACCTTTGAATCTCCTAGGCTTATCCCACCAGGTTTAATGCCATAGATATTCATATGGAAATAAAGACCTGTTGCTTACTTCCCATACTCCTAACTTCTCCATTGTAGCTAAGATTCTCTTTTGACTCAGACACCTTGATATTCCTACATCCAATGGACCAGTTATTAAAAACTCAGAGAAAGCTTCTTGTAATGCAGAAATAGAGGTTTACACAGACAATGATGGGCTTTAACCCTATTTGAATGAGTTAAACTTGGAAATTTCAGAAACAGTAGGTTCATAACAGAATTTTACAGAAGACTTTCTCTTACTAGTATCTATGACATTTGTTATGTACTATCAATGGGCATGAATACAGTCACTAAACTCAGTGTCATGGAGACTGAAAAAATTCTTTTATATAATGGCCAGCACTTTTTAATTATTTAAAACAGTCCTCAGTGGAATCCCTGGGGAAGCATTCAAGAAAAAAAGTATTTTTGGGGACATCTGCTTTAGAAAATGGACATTATCAAGTTGAATGTACTGAAATTATTATTAAATAAGGTAAGTTAAATCTCATGGGGACACAAGTATTTTAATAGACTTACCTGTTCCCTGTTAAACGTGATTTTTAGAGGGATCCCTAACATTTAATTTCTATTCATTTTCTTTTTGAAGGATGCTGTGATAACGATTTTGTGTTTTTTCAGTATGAGCAATTAAAAAAAGTTTGAAATACTGTATAGACCCACTTCAAACTATACAATGACTTCCCTTTTACCTCCCTTAAGGCGAGCCGTAAGAATTAACGCCTGCTGACAAACATGTCAGGACCCAATGTGCAATGCTGACTTTACCTGCCTGGAGCGAAGTTTAAACTGTGGCTCTGAGGAGCTGGAAGATTTTAAATTTGGAGCCGTTAGATTAATTGTCTTCTAGTTACTAAAGTTAAAGCTTCAGCAGTAGAGAAGCTTTTAACAATCCTACTATGAGGAGACAGGCCCACGATGTGCTCTTCAGCTCTTTGGCTTCTGCGGTGACGACTAGCACAGGACCTGCTAAACAGGGTCAGACCCTAGACCAAGCCCAATAACTGAGTCCATAGAGCCTGGCCTACTCTCGGAAGAGAATGAAGATTGGTGATGAACCTATTTTGTCTCATAAGTTCCCTTCTAGTTGATTCTTTGATTGTTTAGATGACCCGAATACTTAACATGCTAGAGTCAGAGTTGGTCCATTCTCCCTAATCCCAAGCCAGCAAGTTCTCTTCCCTCAGGCCTCTGGGCCATCACCTTTTTCACACTGCTCTCACTATGTCCTGGATGCTCCCCCTTCAGCTACTCCCTTGCTATGTTCCCCTTCCTTGCCATACTTGCACATTCTTCCTTTGCTTTAATACCCACAGTACCCCCGAAGTCTTCCTTGACTGGCTCTGTCCACAATGATGTCTTGTCCCCTCAGCCTGTCGAGGAACAAAAACTTAGGTACCCAGGAAAACTACTTATTCTTTAATGCGTGTCTATTTTATCTTCTCCAGCTACATGGTACCTGTTATGGATTGAATTGTGTCCCCCCCCAAAATATGTGTCAACCTGGCTAGGCCATGGTTCCCAGTATTGTGTGGCTGTCCACCATTTTGTGATCTGATAATCCTGTGTTGTAAATCCTAACCTCTATGATGTTAATGAGGCAGGATTAGAGGTAGTTATGTTAATAAAGCAGGACGAAATCTACAGGATTAGGTTTTATCTTGAGTCAATCTCTTTTGAGACATAAAAAAAGAGAAGCCAGCAGAGAGGAGAGGGACCGCCTACCACCAAGAAATAAGAGCCAGGAGTAGAGCGTGACCTTTGGACTCAGGAGAGGCTTTGGACTGAGAAGCTCCTAGACCAGGGGAAGACTGATGCCAAGATCTTCCCCCAGAGCTGACAAAGAGAGAAAGCCTTCCTTGGGAACTGGCACCCTGACTTCAGCCTTCTAGCTTCCTGAACTGTGAGGGAATAAATTTCTGTTTGTTAAAGCCATCAACCTGTGGTATTTCTGTTACAGCAGCAGCAGATGACCAAGTACCTAAACTCTTTGGGGCAGAGTATAGGCCTTGAGAGCCCTCAGAGTTCCAAGCACAGGGTTGGATGAACACAGAGTAGGTCCTTTAGTACTTGTGGACTAATCCAAGATCATGTGACTGACACCTCACAAGAAAAAATAGACCACAACAACGTCAGAATTACACAGACAAATGTTTGCTAAATGAGAAGGCTAAATGTACTCCTCAATACCCTACAAAGTCCTGTATCCATAAAATCCATTTGTTATCTTCAGTACATCCCTGTCCCTAGGGAAACTCCTCTAGGCAATCTGGATTAGATAGTTAGGGTTGAGAAACTCATGCCCAACTCAGTCACTGAAAATAAGTAGAAATGAGGTAGTCATTGAGTTCAACAGATTATTACCACCGTGTAGAATATGACCCTATGTACGCAGGCAATGTGGAGTTACAACTCCAGACTGCAACAGACCAGCAAGCTCAGGAAAAGCTGGACGGTCACAGGCAGTGTCCAGGAAGACAGCTGGGGAGGGCCCCCTGTCTTGTAGCAGGAATGTTCCTCACCACACACAGATTCAGTAGGGCTTCCCCTTCTACATGTCCCCTGCTGTTCCCAAGAATGCTTCAAGGGGCCTTTTCCAGGAGAGAAAAACAGGGTCCAATATTGCATTAGCTTTGACCCACTATTCGCTTTCATGAGGAATTAAAAAAAGACAAACAAACAAACAAAAAAAAACACACCGAAAAAGCCCCGCAACAGCAGCAACAACAACAAAATGTCCATCTCTCCCCCAAGAAGGAGCTCTCTTTTTTGGGGGAGGGAGAGTTCATACTCTACAGATAGAGGAACCAGTTGAAACACAAAGAAAAGTCACAGATATTTTTCCAAAGCAGCCAATTTCCAGGTTAAAGACCAAGCTGCAGAATGTAAGGTTATCTGGCAACAGTGCTGTCCTTGGGGTTGTGAGAAATAATCTAAACAACTAAAAGAGTAACCTTGTTCTCTTAATTCTGTCCCTTTCTTTCCAATAATATCTGGTCATATTAAGTTGGGAGGAAATTCACTCAGTTAAAAATAAAGAGATAATTTTGGAGTGGGGTATTGTTTTGGCAGGAGGAGGCAGCAATGAGGTGGGATGAAAGGAAAGAGGGAACAGATTAATTCCTGAGTATAGGCCTGCCCCATTACCATCTTGTGGATCTAGTTCCCAGTCTGGGTGGTTAGGGCACAAGGTGGCAGATATAAGCCATTCAATGTTCCTAAGGCATTTTGTTTGGCTTGCCAATCCCAGCCTAGTCTGGTCCACTCCCCTTGCATGTGGACTGGAGAGAGGGACTCACCACAAGTTGAGCATTTTCAGGCAGCTACAGAGTGTGTAAACAGAAAAACACAGAAAGGAAGAGAGAGAAAGAGAGATATTAGTCCACAGAGGTGAGATGGAAAAGACTCCCTGTGAGCCATGCAAACATGCAGTACGTGTCTGTGTTTAGTTTCTTCCTCTGTCAAGGGGGATGAGTAGGCCTCCCTTGGACTACTCTAAAGAGGTGGCTACTTGGTCCCCACTCTAAGCTGGAGTGGGCAGGAGACTGACAGAAGCCTCAAGGTGGAAAACTGGATCTCAGTGAGGGGTAAGGCAAAATAGAGGGTGGCGGGGGTCCCCGGATGGGCTTTCCTAAACAATTTCTAGGAAGAAAACAGAGAGAGGAGCAAACGACCGTGCCTGTAAGAGCTCAACCAGGCACCATGACTGAGCTCTGGTTCCCAAGTGCAGTGGTTAAGTTAGCCTCTCAGTTGTTCTGAGGGACAGAGAACTTCTAGCCCTTTTACAAGTCCCACATGCCTGGCCAAGGCAACCAGCAGTTAGCCTTCCTCTACAGAGGGAGAAAGGCTTCAGTGACACTCACTTTATCCTATCAGGAGATGAGCCAGAGGGTGAGGGGCTGCTGCTATGGATTCAGGAACAATTGCCAGAGAAGGGCCTAAACCCCATTTTGTTAATTCTCTGGAGAAATAAGGTCCATATTTGCTAAGTTAGAGCCAAAGTCTATGGATAACCAAAAATTCCTTGTGTTTTTACTGTAAGAAAAATCAACCAAAAAATTCCCTGACCTCACTACCCTTCCAATCATAAACAAAGACATGTGTCCTGCAGCTAGCAAAACAGGGAAGTCAGATGTTCATTTTGTTCGTAGAACAAAAACCAAGACCTTGTTGTTTCTCTCCTCCTTTACATAAAACAAGCTGGGCGAGAAACCCAAAATCAAAACCTTGGAAATGAAAGTTTCATATAGTCTCCCAAGTCCCTGAATTGAGTTTCAACACAGGCAACCTTCCTGCTTCCCCACAAGCAGGCTATATGAACAAATGGCATCACAGCTTCGTGCAATGCAAGGTTGTTTGGGATGTTTTGTGCTTCTCTAGCTGTGACTTCTATCCACAAAAATGATCAACCAGGTGGACATGTGGCTACTCCTTCCCTGTCCCCCAACACACAGAAGGCCAAAAGGAGTAACGCATGGCTCCCTGGGCGAGATGAACTGGTAGCTCATGAATGCACTAGGGGAATCAGCACACAAAATGCCTGAAACCATGAGCTTCTGGGTAACATTTGGTCAAATACAACTGCTCGCCTCTGGTTTCCACACCTTTCAGAAGGCCCAAACCTGGGGCCAGTTGGCAAAGAGACATAGTGGCCCTTCTTGCTAAATGCGAAGACTTCGAACTCTCCTTATAATCTAGGGCTTAGCTTATGCCAGAAGAGAACACACCAGACTGAAATCTACTTGTGTAAATGGCTCCTGTCTTACACACAGGACACAAATACCACACTCACATATACAATTAGAATACACACTTACCAAAATGAAATGAGATGGGTGGGTTCAAAAAATAAACCTTTCTAAGGCATATTTAAAGACTAAAGCCCATTCAATCTTTGTATTCAAAGCATACTATTATATCCAGAGTTAAACTTCTAGCCTTCAAAGTACTAGCCACAGAAAGTGAACTGGGAGTGGGTGGGGGGTGGGAAAGCCTAGACAATGTTTGGATGAGACTACATTTAATGCAATGGTTCCCAACCTCGGATACACATTAAAATCACCTGAACTTTAAGAAAAATGCAATGCTCAGGCCACACCCCAGATAAATTAAATCTGAATCTCTGAGGTCAGGATTTAGATTTATTATTTGTCAGGCTTTGGTATTTTCTAAGATGCCTCAGGTGACTCCAAATTGCAGCCAAGGTTGAGAACCCTACAGGTTAGAAGTACGATATTGTTCATGTAGTTTTGTCATGGAGACAGAAAAATTGTGAGTACCATTACAAATTCCAGAGTCCCTGAGAATAGGGAACATGTTTTCCTACTAAAAATGGTCTCTCTTCCTAGTATGAAAACTCCCTCACTCTCTCTCCTTATGTTATCAGCGCCTTATATAAACCAGGAAAACAGCATCTGAAGCTGCCTACAGTCAGCAGGGACTTGATAGGAGAGTTCAAGTCATCTTGGTTGCTTTTTACCTATGGGGTAGGGATGCTCAAGCCCTGGCTTTCCAAAGAAAGGACCTCCTGAAGGCAAACAGAGCTCATCAATAGATGGGCAGGAGAGCAGGGGAGTGGGCAGGGGTGACAACTATGGGAAGCGCATCTGGAAGGAGAAAGATTGCAGGTCTTCACTGGCTTCTCACCATCTTACACCCAGAAGTGTAGCTTGTTCTGACTTGTATTTAGGCTATCTGAGGGCTCAAGAGACCACATAGGGAACGATATCACTATGTTGTCTGCTTCAGAGAACACGACAAGAGATATCCTGGATATTCTCAAAGGGATTAAAAATAAGGTCATCCATATCCGAGTTGGCAGTAATTACTGACTCGTGAGAGACCTATCTCCCTACCCGATGTCTTCTTGGAGTTTAAATCTGACTTTGAATTTGGTATGGATAAAAAGGGAAATCAGTGATAGAAATGCTGCTTTTGCAGCAGAATTGGCAGTTATTTCACTTTCTACCCCAGATTCCAAGAGTTTAAACACAGACCATGCAGAGAGCACCAAAGGGTGGGTAGCTGATGGTATGGGCAGGGCAAGACATACACATGCAAGAGAAGCAGAAAAGGATGTGGGGTAACCGCCTGATCCTCCTGGTATCAATGTGACTTCCTTTCCTTCCCAAAGACTCTTTCACTCACAGGTGCACAGATTATTCTGCTTGCCTGACTTACTTGAGTCTCCCTGAATCCACAATCATTTGAGAGAGAACAAAATGGCTCTGAAACCACCGCTCCAAGACTATCAGCCAGAGTTATTGGCTAAAAACCAGAAATCTAATGTTGTTAAGCATGACCCATGGTTTAGGTAAGCAGATTTTTTTCTACATCCCATAGGGAGGAAGAAGCTCCAGGGCTCCAGGGGGCTCATGGTTGCTATCTGTTGTATCTTTTATAACAAGATTCTTTTAGTTCACTGAATCTTTGCAGCCACGTGGACTAGAAAAATATGACTGTTCTCCCAGAATTCACAGCTAAAAAAGGGCAGCAGCAGCCTTACAGTACCATGCAAAATATGAGATGGTCAAAAAAGGAAGCTGAGGACACAAGCACGAGGAATTCAGTCTGTGATGGGCAGCACAGAAAGGAAGAGACAGATGATTCTTCAACCCATGACTCAAGAGTCCCCTTGAAAGATGAACGTACTTAGCTTCCTCCACTACCTCCACCTCGGCGTGAGCTGTGATTGGTGCATTGGAGTGGGCTCCCGTGGGGTCATCGACATTCAGCTCTCCATTGGTTGAGCTAACCACCTGAAACAGAAAGACAGAGTGTGACAGGCATCATGGTAATAGGAGCCTCTTGCCAGCATCAGAGAGGGTCACTAAGGGAGACCTGGTATCTAGCTTAGGACCTAACCAGGCATTGTCTGGAATGTTTGTTTTCCTGGATTGAGGGGCCAGCTGTCCTAGTTTTGGGACGGTGTATCATATCAAGGCTCCCAGAGCCACAGCAGGTGAGAAAATTAACTTCAGAGATGTGATCATATAATGACAATAACATCTCCTACACTGAGTTTCTACTCTGTGTCAGGCATTGTGCTACACTGTGTGCGCGCGCATGTGTATACATTTAATCCTCACAAAAACCCTGTAAATAGGTCACAGTATACAGATAGAAACACTGAGAAATGACTTAATCAAGGTATACAGTTACGGTCTGTTGGACTTCCATGAGAGAGGCTTGTCTTCAACATGTAGATTCCTTCACATTGCAAAAAACGCACACAGCTCTTTATTAAAGTAAAAATAACTGCACAGCTGACTTCTAAAGGCAAAATCACTTGGTTGCCTGGAACATAATGGGTAAATTCTACTTCTCTGTTTATCATGCTATACATAACATAATCAGCCATGATTTAAAACAAAATTCTAAAAAGGAAATCAATAGTGGGCACCAGAAACTATAAACAATGACACTTTCCTTCAGAAATTTCTTCATGGCTTTGCCCATTGGTTTGAAGGTACTCAAATAACAAGACTGCCATATCCTCTCTGGCGAGAGGGCAGACGGTAAGGAAATGCATCCCCTTGAAAGACCAGTCTTATTTCAATAACCTTTATTTCAGGTTCAGTGCTATCCCACTTCTCACTGATGGTCCCCGGACTGTAACTGATGGCTCCCATTCCTGTCATCTGGTTAATGTGGACCCGATCAGACTTCTCTTGCTTGTGCAGCTGCTTATGTCACCTGTTTTCATTTCCAGCACATGAATCCTGTTTATGTGGGTGCTGGGGAGTGGGAAAAGGGACCCCGCTGGACAAACCACTCTGCTGTTAAAGACTTTGGCTGAAACATGGGAGAGAACCACAAAATAGGATGAACGGTTCAGATATCACATGCCCCTGGGTAAGTAACTTCATCTATTTGAGAATGGTTTTCACAGGTTGCTGTGAGAGCCATATGAGAAAATGTAAGAGATAGTATCTGGTACAATACCTGGTACACAACAATGGAGGCAGCGTACTACAGTAAATAGGAGCTGGGCTCTAGAGTGAGTCAGCCCTGGGTGTGAACCCCAGCTTCACCACTTACTTGCTGTGGGTCCTTGGGTAAGATCCTCAATCTTTCTGTGCCTGAGCTTCCTAATCTGTAAAATGGGGAAATAATGGTGCTTACCTAATTGGGTTACTGCACAGATATCCACAGAAAGTGCTTAGCCCAGTGCCTGGTACACGGAAAAGGACCAATCAGTGTTCCCATTACTATTATTCTCCCTACATAAATGCTTGTTTGTTCTTATTTGCCTCAAGATCTGGGGTCCTCACTGATAGCTAATTTGTAAAAATTTCTGTAACAGTCTTAAAGAGAAAGATACGAGGAAATGTTTAGTATAGGAAGCCTCTGGGGTATTTAAACAAAGAGAAGGGGGGTAGACAGGTAAATACTACTTACTGGTAGTCTATATCCACCATTATTTCTATACTGGAAATATTTATTGTTCTTACAAATAATAACATATTTTTTAAAAATAAATAAAACAATGCTGGACAGTTAGTGAAAGAAACCTACAACACTAAACTTGGACTTGCCCAAGGGTGACCCAAATTTCTGCTAGTGATCAAATGTAACATCACTGATTAGTGGGACAACCTAACCGAAATCTCATTTATCTCCTAACATGATATGATAAGTAGCATACAATATTACCTATCTGGTATTCTTGCAAAAAAAAAAAAAAAAAAGTTTATCTGAATCTAATCATGAGGGAGAAAAAATCAGACAAAAAATGTGGGACATCCTATAGGATAACTAGTCTGGGCTCTTCAAAAAAGACTATGTCTTAAATTTTTTTTTTTTTTTTTAAACACAGGAATGACAGAGATTAAAAGAGGCTAAGAGATTAAAAGAGACTAAAGAGGCAAAACAACCAAATGCAATGCATGAAGACTGATTAGACCCTAGACACTATAAAATTAACTTTGGGACAACTGGGGAAACCTGATACGGACTGTATATCAAATATTATGGAACTATTATTACTTTTCTTAGGTATGTCAATGGTCTTATTGGTTACATGAATGAATGTCTTTGTTTTTAGGAGATGCAGACTTAAGTACTTTGGGATAAAGTGTGATGGTGTCTGCAAGATTTTGTCTTCAAATGGATTAGACAAAAAAAACAAAGGAAAACATACACACATACACTGACACACAACTGAAGCAAATGTGGCAATATCTTAATTTATTAATCTAGGTTAAGGACATACAGCGGTTTCTTGCATTATGTTTTAAACCCTTCGGTAGATTTGAAAATTTCAAAACAAAAAGTTGGGGGAAAAAACAGTAAAAACAAGAAGCTGCTTGAAGGAGCACGGCACCATGCTAGAACGCGGTCCTGCTCACCTCCCAGTCCTAATGTCTGCCTCTCCGTGGGCGCACGCTGGCTGCGCTCTAATGACAACGCTGCAGGTACATTCTGTAAGCACACGGGCTCAGGGGGAAATCTTCTTTTTTAATGAGTAAGTCAGGAAAGAATTAGGTGAGATGTCAAATAAAACACCCTCCCCTCTACTGACATGAATGAAGCAGCAGTAAGCATCATCATGGAGAATCCCCTGATGACTCTGGGTCCCAGTGCCTGCTCACAGAGTGTCACACGTCGCATACTGTAACTTCTCCTCTCTATGAATTGCTACTTGGCCCAGGAGAAATGTCCTCGGCAATCTAAGGAAGCAGAGGCTCCCCCCATTGTGTAGACCAGACCCCCTTGTCTGTTATCAATGAGCATCTGTCTCAAACCAATCAGGCACAGATGGGAACCTTACTATCAGTTGCCTACCCTTGAACTTAACAACACCTAAAACATGCCTGGGAACCAGTGGCTACTAATGGGCCTTCAGAGCATTCACCTAAGAATTATTTCAGGTTGGAGGCACAGTTTGTCAAACTACTGCCTGGATGTGCAGAGGAACAAACACTAGTGGAGGTGACAGAAGAGCTGGATTCCAGGCCCAGCTCTATCATGAATATCCTCCTAGAGCCTTGGTTTCTAAATTCTGTAAAACAGGGCTAATAACCTTGGCCCTATTTACCTCATAATCATTACGGCAGTTAAAAACAATGATGCCCTCCCCCCACAAAATATTTTCGTAAAGGCACTATACTAATTTTTTTACAGTAACATGTAAAAAAAAAAAATTGCCATAGGGGTGCTTATGAAAATACCTCATGGGGGATAGGGTGCAGTCGGCAAACAAACGTAGAAGGCATGTGTTATTTGCATAAAAATACGGTAATAGAAAATTATAAAGGTTTTGAGCAAAGTAAATATTAGCTAAATGTTAAATATTATTATTAAATCTGTCCTATACCTTGCTTTGTTCTGGAGATTTATAGCAATTTCCTACATCTTCTAATTTAAATACTTTTAGAGTAATATTTTTGAAAGAAAAAAGATATTCTGTCTTCTTGAATTTAGACGTTCTATAGGGTCACTCTGGAAACCCTGGGGGCATAGTGGGTAAGAGCTGTGGCTGCTAACCAAAAGGTAGGCAGTTCGAACTCACCAGGCACTCCTTGGAAACTCTATGGGGCAGTTCTACACCGTCCTATAGGGTTGCTATGAGTCGGAACTAACGGCAACAGGTTTGGTTTGGTGGTTTTTTATAGGGTTGCTGTGAGTCGGAACTGACTTGATGGCACATAACAACAACGCACATTGGTGGGGAGCCCTGGTGGTGCCAGTGGTTAAGAGCTACAGCTGCTAACCAAAAAGTCGGCAGTTCGAATCCACCAGCTGCTCCTTGGAAACCCTATGGGGCAATTCTACTCTGCCCTACCATGTCGCTGTGTGTTGGAATTGACTGGACAGCAGCAGGTTTGGTTTTTGTTTTTTATATGTGATCGGGAGCCCTAGTGGTGCACTGCTTAAGAGCTCAGCTGCTAACCAAAAGGTCAGCAGTTTGAATCTACCAGGCACTCCTTGGAAACCCAATGGAGCAGTTCTATTCTGTCCTACAGGGTCACTATGAGTCGGCACTGACTTGACAATGGGTTTGGTTTTATACAAGGATGATCTGTGGAAATGTTGGAAGGACAGAAACTGGTTAGAATAGCCTGGAACAGGACTGTCTATGTGCCTTATCAGAGCAAACTCTTCTCATCACGGCATTCTGCACTCTCTCCAGGGTCATGGTGTCTGCAGGTCATCTAGGTCAGACCAAGCATGGTTTGACCACCCTGCCTCTGGGATGTGAGACACTTACAAAGATGTGGGCATCTATTGTGCTAAAAAGGCACTGCTGATTTGGTTTGCAAATGGCATAGCCTTTATGAGCTTACAAAAACTGTGCCTAAAAAACAATATAAGCTCAAAGACAAAGATGCAGTGAGGAGCAGCAGAGCTTAAGATAACACTAGGGAAATGATGGTACAACTAACTGCCTGTCCCCTATTCAAGGGCCAAGGAAACTGGCAGAACTTAATTTATAAGTAGTGGGTGGCACAGTGGGTTAGTGCTCACCTGCTAACTGAAACATCCGTGATTTGAACCCACCAGCCACTCTGCAAGAGAACTATGTGGCAGTCTGGTTCTGAAAAGATTATAGTCTTAGAAACCCTGTGGGGCAGTTCTACTCTCTATAAGTTAGCATCAGCTTGATGGCAATGGGTTTGATTTATTGGATTTAGAGGGAGGTTGCATTCTTCAAAAAGTGCTGCCAGAGACACTTTGATTGGCTCCAGTTCTAATCTAAAGACAACTCCTGAAACAGGACAGTTGTAAACATCATCCAACTGAATACCCTGTGTTCTAGAACGTAGGTCCAGGAAACTCATTGTCTGATTAACTAGGGAGTTTTTTCCTTATAAAAATATTACTTATATATTTTTTCTAATTACAAAGTAAATATGTAGATTATAAATATTAGAACATTAACAGACAACATACAAGGTGCTACCACACGCACCTAGATAGTGAGAAATTTGGTATGTGTTCCTCTATAGCAAGGGTTGGCAAAGTCTTTCTGTAAAACAGTAAATATTTTAGGCTTTGTGAGCCATACACCTTTTCTTGAAACTAAACAAGTCTGCCACTGCAGCATGAAAGTAGCCACGGACAATATGTGAATGTACAGCTCTGTTCTAATAAAACTTTATTTACAAAAACAGAGTGGCAACTAATATTACCCTTCTATAGACTGTTTCTTTTTTCTCTGCATACAGTACATATATGTGTGTATATACACACATATAAAAAAGGGGCCAAAATTTACCAAATTATTTTGTAACTTGCTTTTTTCATAACACATCTTGGACATTTTCTCATAACACCAGAGATCTCTCTGCACTGTAAGAAAACATAGTATGTTTAATGATTAGTGAATGCTGAACTAATGAACGTATAAAAACCAACCCACTGCCGTCAAGTCGATTATAACTCGCAGCGACCCTACAGGACAGAGTAGAACTGCCCCATAGAGATTCCAAGGAGCGCCTGGTGGATTCAAACTGCTGATCTTTTGGTTAGCAGCTGTAGCTCTTAATCACTATGCCACCAGGGTTTCCAATGGACATATAGTTGCCCTGAATTACAAATGAGCTGCCAATGAACACTCTAGAACTGCATTCTCCAAGAACAGTAGTCACTGCCCACATGCGGCTACCAAGCACTTGAAATGTGGCGAGTCCAAACTGAGATGTTCTCTAAGTGTAAAACAGGCACCCGACTTCGAAGACTCAGTAAAAAATAAAAGAATGTGAAGTACCTCACTAATAATTTTTTATATTGGTTACATGGTGAAATATTTTAGACATACTGGGTCAAATAAAATATATTATTAAAATTAGTTTTACTTATTTCTTTTTACATATTGATGTGGCTACTAGAAAATTTAAAATGACAGATGTTGCTCGTATTAGATTACTATTGGACAGCTGTGTTCTAGAAAATATATTTTTAGGTATCTTTGAGTTTCTGAAGTACATTTATCTGAAACTGGATTCAATGGATCCAAAAGTGCAAGTACTTAAGATTTCAGAAGATACTGCCAAATTACCCTCTAAAATAGCTGCTCTAGTTTGCTTTTCACCAATGGTGTATAGATAGGCCAGACAACGCTAACATTACTCAATTTTTTAAATATTGCTAATGTGATAGGCAAAACTGATGTAGTTTAAACATATTTTGAGGTTTCTATTTTTATCAGAGTTATACGTACACACTGTGTAAAGAATAAAATATTTCTAAAAGAATTAACAGGAAAAACAGTAGCCTCTTTATTCTACTCCACCATTTCTCTGTTATAGCTGATTCTTTTGTTTTTTAATCTTCATATCGCCGAATAACACGCATCTTGAATTTTCATTTTTAGGCATTACATTAATAGGCATAACCTTTTGCAACCTTCTATTCTCCCAGTATAGTCTGTACTGTAATCTGGGCTAGGTTAATTCTTGGTGTTGACGTGATTATGACTATTAAAAGGTATTCACTGCTGAGCCATGGAGTATACCATAGTTCTCCTTTCTTCCCTATACAATTTATTATTTTCCTTGGAGTTAACCATTATCTTATAAATTTTATTTTTACTTGGTTTTTTATATATTAATTGGTAGTCGCTAATTCTACCCAATCTTTCTGCCACTGTTCTAAGTTGTTTCTCTCAAGATGCTTTGACATCAGCAGTGCCCTACAGAGTTAAATCATTTTGGTGCAATCGCTCTCAGAGCCTCCTGGCCACCTCTGTTCAGGACAGGCTGCCCTCTTCTCCTGCTGTACTGCTGTCATTTTGGGATCTTCTAACTTTACTACTTGGGACTCGACTCCTTTTGCTTCTTCCCTGTGTTGGATCTCCTATTTCCTGGATCCCATATATTCCTCTTTCTTGGTTTACTTGCTCATTTTAGAGTACATCCCCCTGCAGGTTCATAGAAAAGGGTACATGAGAAGTAAAATTTTTGAGACCACAGATTTTTGAAAACTTCTTTATTATTATTATATACTCACACCAAATTGACAGTTTGGCTAAGTACAGAATTCTAGATCAAAAATAATTTTCTGTCAAAAATATGAACGCACTGTTTATTGCCTTCCAGCTTCCAGTATCGCTGTTCAGAAATTTGAAGCTACATTAATTTCTGACCTTCGCATGTGACTTTTTTCTTTCAGGTAGCTTGAAGGGTCTTCTCTTTGTCCTCAGTGTTCTGAAATTTCACAATGATGCACCTTGCACAGTCCTATTATCCATTATTTCAAACTGGAAACAAGTCCTTGGGTTCTGGGAAAGCAGCTTGTTGATTTCTCCCTTCCACGTTCTCTTTTTTTTCCCTAGAATTCTTAGTGTTTAGAAATTAGACCTCTTAGCCTCTCCTCAAATTAAAAAAATTTTTTTTTGTCCTATTTTTCATCAGTCTCTTTGTTCTACTTTCTGGGGGACTTCCAAACTATTCTATTGAGTTTTTAATTTTTGCTTATTATTTTTTTAATTTCCATGAGCTTTTTTTTTGTTGTTGTTGTTCTCAGAATGTTCCTTTCTTAATAGTACCCTAACTAAATAATTTGTTGGAAGAGAACTACACAGTTGCAATATCTTCTCTTTACCATCTGAGGATATTAATAACCAAGTTTTTTGTTGTTGTTGTTGTTGTTCTTGTTTATTTGCTCTGGTCTCTCTCTTATTAAAGGGTTTACTCAGATGTCTGAAAATCCTTGATTGTTACGTTTAAAAGTGGGGGATTGCAAAGTTAACTGACACTGTGAGTATGGGTGAAACCTGTCAACTATGGGTCTCATTGTAGGATGATCCCGCCAGGCCATTTCATTGGGGAAACCCTGCTGTCCATATTCTCAGATATTTTTTTTTTTGAGCTAGTCAGGTTTCTCAGCATGGACTCTTTCAATCTCCTGCCTAGAAGGAACAGACTTGGCTATCAGCATTCTGAAACTCTAAATGGGGAAAGGCCCATCAGGGTGCACAGATTCACTTAATTTTCCTGTTTTGAGTATATTACTCTGCCCTCAACTATGTCCAGACACCTTAAATTTTCCCCTCTCCAGATAATAAAACTTCACTCTTTGTTGGGAAAGGGGAGAGGATTTAGGGTTCTACTGCTTCTTCAACAGGCTTTCAATCTATCTTCCCTATTTTAGCACAGGCCCATCCCCACCCACTTCCACTTACAGAATGCCAGCTCCTGAGCCTGTTGAGGATACCTCAGTGTAAATAGGCTTAATTCTCAGCTTTCTCCTCTACCGATCCAGGCTGAGTTTTCATGGGACTGCTGAGTCTTTTAGTAATTGTCCGTCTGCTTTCCAGTTTTCAAAATTTAGTTGCTGTTACCTCCTCTTCTGTTTCCTTCATGCTTATATGGATTTATACATACATATATATATATGTTTTAATCCCTTTACCACTCTTTCAGTGCTGTTTCAGGAGGGGTGAAAACAGATGCTCCTACGAGGTTTGTACAGGGCTGAAGCTGTCTCCTAACTTCCAGTGAATTGCTCCTTGTAAGAGCATATCCTAGACGATCAAACCAGTCAGGCTGCACGTCTGCATGCACAAGACCTGGCTGCCTCTTTAGGAGCATTTACATTTAGTAGCTGTGGGTTCACTTGTGTGCCTCAACTGCTGTTACAAATTACCAGTATGAGAAAAATATTTAGGTTTAGATTATTAAAACAGTCAAACATAAGAAAAGTTAAGAGACACATTCCAGATAACTCAAATGCAATCAAAAGTAATTCTCCGAGACCAGACTTATTCTAGAGAGGGGGAAAAAAAAAGTCCAACTTTTTAGTACCCGCTCAAGAAACAGATGACTTGTACCAGCTAACATTCTCGTCTCACCGTGCTCTAAGGCATATATCACAGAATGAGCTAATACATAATCCTCTATCCAAAAAATACTTCTTTTCTACCTTTCAGGTTTTCACAGTTCACAGACTTGACACTAATACACTTCTACCTCGATGTTATTTTTATGGTCCATCGAGAGCGGGTCTGGGTTGTAGAACTAAGTTAATGAGAAATCATACAGATTAGTCAGTGATAACAACTAGCAATCATCTCCACAAGTGACTTTTATGCAATTTCACCTAAGCAGGAAACAGCACACAGACACTAAGTTAATGATAGAAGCAGCTCACTTTTGCTCTAAGTTTCCATTCTAAAGGAACGAAAGTTTCAGAAACAAGCCAGCATTCTACCAGCCCAGCTGGGAAGGCCAGAAAAAGGCAGTGAGTACCTGCACTGAACCCCCATGGCGGTCTGCAGCCAAGTGAGACGTCAGGTACGAGGCATTGGTCTGCCGGCTGTGCTGGACTTCCCACTCTCCTCGGCGCTCGGACGATGCAGTCTGCTCAGGCATTAGGAAGCATGAGAGCAAGATACGGAAGGGAAGGTGAAGCAACAGCAAGCAACAACAAAATCAAATACATTAGTGTCCATGAGGTTTCGTTTTTGTTTTGGATTTTAAACTAAGAACTGCTGCAAAGCACTAAGAAAAAGTTAGCTTGGCTACATTCATTTCAGCCTGAGCAGCCAGCATGTGACAGTCTACAGAGCACAGCATCCTCACCCAGACGCAGAAAAACAATGATCACCAAAAAAGGAAAAAAACAAAAAACCGCAGGAAAGCTGGAATCACCTTTTAAGCTTCCTTATTAGTCAATTTCAGTGGCCACTAAGCAGATCAAATTCAGAATGCTAAGACTGCTGGACAGAGAAACAGTCAGGCTTAGAAATCATTTCATGGCATAAAGATCTATCTGAATAAAGACAGTCGTAAATACTGAAAATTCCTAGTGTTAGGAATTGAGATAGCGTGCCTTGCCTTAAACAGAAAGCATATTGCTCTCAACAATACCATCTCCATGCAGCTTTCTACTGAGATAAAATAAGCAGGGGCAGCGACTAGAATATGCTTTCTTCCCTAACAGAATGAACAAAATATCTCTTCAGAAGCAGGTTCACATGCCAAGAATATGAAAAGATGGAAGAAAAAATAAAACTACAATGTTTTCCTGATTCATTTGGCTAACAGTCTCTTGTCTAGAATTAGAAAAACTTTAATTGAGATGACTACTATTAATTATTTTCTTCTAGAAAGCAAAAGGTAGATCTTTCCCAGCAAAAGGAGGGCCTTCAATTCCAAGCTTCTCTGGGCTCTGCTTTTACCTTTGCTGTCACTCAGGGCTCTCTTCACTCCTTGCCCTCGTGTTTAGATTTCACACTGTTCTGGTCTTGCTCACATGTGATTTTTTTCTGAAGAATCTGTGCCTCTTCCCCTGTGCCAGATGGCTGAGGTGGTGTTAACACCATGATGCTCAGCTGTAACAGCCCTAAGGCTCTACAAAAATGAGAAATGAGTAGCTGGAGAGGCAGCAATGAGGGATTAGTAAATCAAATTTTAATTGCTGCTGATATAAACAGCAGCAGGGGTTGGGATGCGACATTGCTGCTCTGCATGAAAGCCAGTAAGGATGCTGTAAATTGTAGAAATGCTCACAGGCACAAACGCTGTATTCTGTAAAAAAGAGGGTGAGGAAATAACAGTTTCAGGCTCTATATTCATCCTTCCCTTGTATATCTCATCAACAAGGGCTGTTTAAAGCTCACCCATAAGTCACTATAATATGAAGAGGCTTTTCCCATTAAAAAGAATCTTCTACACCAACTACAATTTACTCATCTTCTTTATTAATGATTGTGAAGCCACACGGGTAACAGGCCTTCTAAAGAATCCTGCCAGGTTTTCCCTGATATTCAGGGAATGAACATAGTGCACAAGAAGGCAGCTGTATCAATTCCCTTGCTATGGAATCTTATAAAAGAGGGATTTGGTTTTATACTCCTAGTTGCATAAGCCATTTAGTGTTGTTCTGAGTCCTATGGTACATATTTGATGCAACTGCTTCTCTCGTGAATGTTGCCTGTTTTGCATTTGCTTTTAAGGCAGACGAAATTGACAATGGCAGGCCATGGACATAAAATGCTCACATGCTGTTAAACTGCAAGGTTAAAGAAGCTCCAGACAGCTGAAATAGACTTTTTTTTTTTTTTTAAATACACGTCAGAACTCTGGTTTGATGCTACTGTCTGATTCATAGGGCAGTGTACTTGTTTATACTCAAACTAAATAATTTGTTGGAAGAATTAAGATTTCAGTTTAAATGAAAATAACAAGACATTTTTCAAAGGTCAAAAAGCTACACTCTATATCCATCCTCAAAGCAATGTGTTATTTACATTTTAAAGAGAGAAAAATAATGTGAACATTCCAGATTGCTTCATGAACGCTTATGCCATGACAAGAGAACATACCACACCATACCATGGGCCTCCAGTGCTGTCTCCATCCACTGAAAGCAGCAAAACCAAGCAACAGAGGTGAATCTGAGGGCTGCTGGCTTATTACTTTGGGAACTACCTTTAATCAAAATGCAAACTCTAGGGCTACTCTCTTCTGAAATTTGAGGGCTTGAACTAGTATCTACAGGCTGATGTAACAGATGAGGCTATTTGCGAGCTTTGGAAAGTGACTTAGTGTCTAGGAACTAGAGACACCAAAGAATGTTGACACCTGCATTCTGCCAGTATGATTTCCCCTGAAAGGCATTCCGTGCGCAGGCATTATGATTAGGGATGATCAGATGCTGGTATTAAAAAAGGCCACAGATAACTAGTTATACCAACCAAACCAGTAGAGAACAGTGTGTAAACCCTTTATTCTTAAAGATCACTCATGCACACACATCCCTCTAAAAGGCAATCATGAATGTTCGAGGGTAGGAGAGTCATTTAGCAAAGCAATTGCTCTCATTACTTGAAAGGCAAAGGTCCACACGAAGTGTTTAAGTCCCCAAAGGCAGGAGCAGGAATCTCAAGTAGTGGTGACTCCTTGGGGGAATACTTTAAAATCTTCAGTTGTGATAGCATTACCTGCATGGATATGCTTGGTTTACTATGCAGCTGGTGTATGTGGAAAACAAGACAGTATCAATCCAGCATAGTACATCAAAAGCAAAGCCAAAAACAAAATACTTAGGAGAATATATAGAAATTGGTGAAAACCGTCACCTGTATTTATGGCAGAAGAAACAAATCTCTCCCAGAAATTATTTAGCAGCGATTGATTAATGGACAGACATTCTGGAGTCCTGGTGACACAGTGGTTAAAGCGCTCAGCCACTAACCAAAAGAACGGTGGTTTGAACCCACCAGCTGCTCCAAGGGAGAAAGATGTGGCTGCCTGCTTTCGTAAAGATTTACAGCCTGGTCTACAAATACACCCTATGGGGCAGTTCTACCCTGTCCTATAGGGTTGCTATGAATCAGAATTGAGTCTACGGCAATGGGTTTTTTGGTTTAATGGACAGACAGTGAGGAGATCTACACTGACACAAAGTAAGCAAAACACAGTCTGAAAATGTCTCAGATGCCACCCCGTCTGTGGCTTAAATATTACTTCGAGTTCTTATTGGAGACAAAGCTACTGTTCTGAAGCAAAATGAAAGCAAACATCTTTCTCTTGTCCTAACAACAAGAACAAAAAAACCCACCAACTCCTATTCTTCGTATAAAGCTAATTATGAAAAATTAATTTTGATAACATTTAAAAAGCTTTATCTACTTCAGTTTATGGCTCCCAAAATACCTTAAAAGGCTGCCATCTATACAGAACATTTTGTCTTCTAATGCTGGTCCTTTAGGCCTCATTATTTGTCTTCAACTATAATTAGCAAGAATAGAAACTGAATAGTACCAAAAAAGTCAGCAACAAATATATTAGATTCCATTCTGTCTTATTATACTTCCAAGATAAAGTTTTCTTTTTTGATGTGGTAAGGGTGAGATGGAGGAAGAAAGAATGGGGCAGGAAGAGCAGCGAAGGAATTATCTTAAGCTTTTTTTGTATATTAAGTTTTGGCAGATATGAAATGAAAAAAAGCTGGCAAAGTTATTAAAAGTGTATACTTAAAATAAAATTTAAAAACTCCTATGAAGGTCATGAAATAGAACCAATTTTCCTGTGCCAGACAAGGGTTATTCCATGCAGCTTGTCATGTGTGCAAACAGTGACTTCCTGTATTCTACAAATTTGGTCAACACGGGGACGCTTAAAAATCACGGACAAAAACCTAGAAGAGATTATTCCCCGGCTTAAGACTATACAGGCCCACAGAGATAGTAGCATCGATTCTGTGACGTTCTTAGAAAAATCACAGGGACCATCCTAGGGGTTCACAACCCTTTACTCAAGTCCGGTCCTATGCTCACTCAACATGGTATAAGACACCTCCCTAGGGGACTGTGATTTTTCTAGGTAGGATTAACCCAGAATCACCAAGTCTTTTCTTACAAGGAAATGTCTCAGAGCGCAGAGCAGGTGCTGAAATCCAAAGAGGACTGCAGTATACAATCATGCTAGTATTCCCAAGGTCTACTTCCGACTTCAAGTTTGCTCATTAGAAACACCCGTTGCTGTCAGGTTGATTCTGACTCATACCAACCCTATAGGACAGAGTAGAATTGCCCCATAGAGTTTCCAAGGAACAGTGGCTGGAATCGAACTGCTGACCTTTTGATTAGCAGCCCATCTCTTAACCAAAGCGCCACCAGGGCTCCAAGTCTGCTCACAGGCAGAGGGAAACCAATGTTCTGACTTTTCTGAAAAGCCAAGGATGCATGTGGGAAACAAGTAAAATTTATGCCTGAAGACAAATGTTCAGAATTAGATGGGTAAGTGAGTCAGGACTATAGCACCCCGGTAAAATACTAAATTAGGTGTACATTTTGGCTAAAAAGGTCTTTAGATCATGTATATAGCTTTATCAATTTTTTTTTTTTTTTAAAGAAAAAGACAGTAAAATTTCCATCTTATTCTAGGAATACTAGCCAACAGAACAAAATATTGACGAATGCACAGATTTAAGAAAGCTTTTAATGTGGCATAGAGAATTAAAAGCAGAGGAGTACAGGTGAAGAAGCTAAGTTTATAATTGCTTGTTTCAAGATCTCCGTCAGAGTTAAGGTCCCAGAAATGAGGGAGAGCCCTACCCTGCGCTGAGCTCTATGCTGGAGGGTGGCCAGGGCAGGTGTACAATCTCTGTTATGCCTGAGTTCCTGCTAGACAGCAGACAGCATGTTAGGAAATTACACGCAGGACAGGAGGAGGCAAGTTATCTCTGAGCAAATTGCCCCTTAAACAAGCAAATCCTGAACCTTCTGAGAACTAAGAGGTACTCTGTAAAAGGAAGAGGAATGGAGTATTAATCAGTTTTTGGTTTTCTAAGGCTACTGAAACTTTTTTTTTTTTTAATTAAGATATTCATTTCATGATTATCTCTGGCAATCTTGGCTATTGAGCAATCTGGCCTAGTCTCCCCTCCGGAAGAACTATAGTCATAAGAAGATTTATTTAGCAAGCATGAGCGTACTAAACCACACATACTGCTCTAAGGCTATATACTCCTTACAACTGTTTCCCTGGAGTCTAGATACACACAAACAACGAACAAATAAAGAAATCCAGAACTATTTTTACTGGGGCCAGATCTACTTCAGAACTCATGATGATGACTCCTAAGTTTTATTGTTTACTGTGTGTCTACAAGGTGCTAAGTTGGCTTAAATATGGTTTTTCTGGAAGGATAAGAGATCGGCTTCACTGATTTTTGATTCGTTTTTTCCTCCTCATTTGAATTGGAGAATTTGCAAGGAACAGTCCATCAAGTAGAAAATTACAAAGAATAAACTCTTTCCGTTAAACATGCTGTGCATACAAAAACTCAAAAAGAATGAGTAATATTTTGGGATTCAATATGACCATGGACAGGATTCTATGTCTGGTAGCGTTTAAGAACTCTTGATAGCCATCGTGACTCTTTCTAACCTCAAAACAGGATCTGTTCTTCCTAACCGTACACGCCAAGTAGCCCTCTTTCATATATCATAGAAAACCTACCAAATAGGGTCAATGGCAGAAAAAGGAAACAACCCGTATATAATCTGCCAAACCATGGTGGTGCATGTCTAGGTAGCATTTCCCCAAGTAAGGACTACCACAAGCTTAGACTTGAAAGTTCCCAAAGTGCAGGAAGGGAGCTCTGGGTGGACATCTTCGTCAGTTACGGTTAAACTTGCAAGTTCCAAAAGAGCAGGAAGGGAGCGCTGTGTGGACATCCTTGGCAGTTACGGTTAGGGTTAGGGTTAGACTTGAAAGTTCCGAAAGAGCAGGAAGGGAGCTCTGCGTGGACGTCCTCAGCAATGCCATTCATTTCATGATTATCTCTGGCAATCTTGGCTATTGAGCAATCTGGCCTAGTCTCCCCTAGTTAGTGTGCTGCATGAGCAACCTGAATAACCCCCCACGGTATGTTACTCTGAGCTCTAATATGAGGTTTGCGGGTACCAGCAGGACTTCCTTCCTGACTGAATTCTAACAGAAAACACTAGAGAAGTTCTGCCAGGTAGAAATTGGAGGAACTGTTAAAATTTTCATCCCCTTCCTGATGGACAGGTAATGCTGACTTCTTTAGAAAGGAATCAGAGCCAGGGCAAGATTTACCATCTCTGTAACTGAGAAAGGACAAAAAGTGAGGGTAAGATGATGGAAAAGATCAACCCAATCAGGATCTTTCTCAATGGATCTAGCTTTTAGGATTATTTATTCCATCCAAGCTCGTGATTTAATTTTACAGTTCTCTAGCTGGGTAAAACTATGTTTGAAAATATTACTCTTAAGCATCTGCTGTTAAAACAGTTTTAAAAGGCAGATCCAAAACAGGTGAGTTTGAATGCAGTTGTTTGGGAACATATTTGGAATTTATTATTGCATCTAGGAACCAAACAATACCCACTTCAATACACCTGCAATCTAGATCAGCAAAGCACAACTTCCCCTAAATATACAGCAAATAGATACTCATCAGAATTTTCTCTGCAGCAAGAGCCCACTGTTTTTTTTTTTTTTTTAATACTCCTCCCCTTGATGAGACAACCCAGCCCTACTCTGGCCACTAAACAGAGGCTCTTTGTGAGAATAGAAAACAAGCAGGAAGTTTAAAATTTATTTTTCATGAAAAGTTAAATAAAAATCTATATTTAAAATATAGGGGAATTCACTAACTAGATAGTAGAGAAGTATCATCTTAGTGAAGGGGAGGACAGCACACAATATAGGAGAAGTCATCACAACTGGACTAAAGCAAAAGCTAAGAAGTTTCCTAAACACAATCAATCACTTTGAAGGACAGACTAGCTGGGGCTGGAGTCTGGGGACCATGGTTTTATGGGACATCTAAGTCAACTGGCATTACAAAGTTTAAAAAAATAAAACATCTGATTTCATCTACACCCTCATTTGACAGATTCATTCATCACTCATTTGTTCATTCAAACAAACACACTTATTTACTGAGCACCTGCTATGTGCCAGACATTATTTTAGGTGTTAGGGATACAAGAGTGAACAAACCAGAGAAAACTCTCAGCCTCTACAAGGCTTACATCTGAGAAAGGCAAGGCCCCCAAGAGGCTAAATGTCCTATGATCAAAGTCTTGTGACACGCTGAAACCAAGCTCTGAACACCTCTTCCTTCTCCTCCTACTGTTAAGTGTTTGACTAAACAGTTTGCTAGTCCCCATGCTCATTCCCCCACCACACAGCTGATGGGCAGACAGGTAATACCATCAATGTCATTGCCATGCCCTGATGCCCAAATAACTCTCTAGTTTTGAGAGTCATCTTCTGCCTGTTAAACATCTTTAGCTAGAACTCACTGTTGGTATTTCAAACTCAAGCCGGCTAAGTCAAACTCCAAATAAGTCACTCATAACCCCAACCCTCCCACCTCTAGTAACAGTATCAACTGCCTCCTACTTATCCAGGCTGAAAATCTAACCAACAGCTTGGAATCACCCTTCTCCTTCAACCTGACATACCTGTGGGCTGCCAATTCAGGTATATTATATCCCTATGTCATTTTTCAATTCTATTTCCTTTTCATCTCCACTACTACAAGGCCCATTTAGGCCCCTTTACCTCTTAAAGGAACACACTGTCTTCTTATTGGCCTTAATGTTGGCTGCCAGGCTACTACTACCTTCTGGGCCAAAAAATTTCTAAAGCAAAGTTTTCATCATATCACTCTGCTGTTCAAAACCCTTTAGTCTCTATTCCCTACTGAAATTAAGCACCAACTCTCCAGCCTAGCATTCCAGCAGATCCATTAAATGACTCTAATCTATTTTCCTAGCCTTATGCCCTAGGATACCTTTATTCACACCATATATTCTAGCAAAATGGGACTGGATACAACATGTGCTGTTGTGTACACATGCATCCTTCCTGCTTGGAATGTCTCCTCCATTCCACCTCATTCTTTCAAGGAAATGCAGCCTCTTCCATGAAACTCTTTGTCATGCTCAGACTAGATGAAATTTCTCCTTTCAATCCCTGATGATAGTAATTTGTGACTTAGGCTGCTTACCTGTTCTGCTTGTATGACAGCTGCCTGGCTATCTGGCTTATCTGTTTGTCAGTTCTTGGAGGACAAGGACTCTCTTACTTATCTTGGTATCCCCAAGACATACTTTCACATAGTACGTCCTCAGCTCAGATTTACTGAGGCAAAGTTGCTGAGAAAAGGTCAGCTGTTCTTAAAAGTAAAGTCAATCTCTTTTAATTTCAAGGCAGGAAGGAGAGATTTTATTTTCTTCTTTTGCTGACTTCAACACTTGAAAAGAATTAGTCTAAAGAAATCACACTACTCTCAATTCCTAGAGTCATAAAGGGATATATTTGGCTGCAACTGTTCTTTAAAAAAAAAATCAGGATAAGAAAACCCGGAAGATGGGACAAAAGCAATGAGACCACAGACTAAGACATTGCATAAAGACTGAACGGACACTACAAATCCATTTAACCAGTGCAGAAAGAATTCTACCCAGCAAGGACTCAGGATCCTGCAAGAAAGAGATGTAAAATTTGTGTTAATGTATAGAATTCCAATCCTTTAGTAGCCATGGGATACTAAAAACCCTAAAAAAAAAAAAAAAATCAAAGAGGGACTTTCCAGATTCAACTTCTCAAAAAGAAGCTTATTGCCCTGCAGATGAGATTTTCCCAAATGATTACACACACTCATCTAATGACCTTGCATTTAAAAATTCACTACAGCTCATTTCACTTACCCTAGATGTGAGGTGTGAACTCATTTTCCCCCTGGCAACCCAGGTTTTCAACCACCAACTACTTTTCCTCGTACTTTTAAAACCCATTCAAAACAACAGCATAATTATGAATTTAGTGAAGACAAGGGAAATAAATTACTGATTTTTTTCCTGAAAGAAAAACATACTTTAGTTCTAAGTCTAAAAACGTGAGTGAGCATATGCTGATCGTGACTTCATTACTTAAATTATCTACTTTTTCTTTCCATACCTTTTTTATGTAAAGAAAATTTCTATTATAAAGTAATAAAACCTCATTTTAGAATATTTTGGGGAAAATTACCCACAATTCCACCACTTCCAATATCACCTGTTAATATTTTAGCATTGTATCCTTCTGGTATTTTCTCATTTCACCATCCCCTAAGGGGAAGTCATGGGCATTTATAACTTTGTATCCTGATTTCTTTACATAGCATAAACATTTTCGGGCTGCTACAAGTCTCCCTAAACATTATTTTAAATGGTTACACAATATTCCACTGAATCAATGTATTATAATTTAATTTATTTATTATAACCCAGCTTATTCAGTAAAGGATTTGAGGTGGATACACAACTATTCCCATAACTGGATAGGTGGGTCATTTCTAAACTTTTGCTATGTATGACATTGCAACAGTTTTTATACACATAGCTTAATCTGCACTTTGTGCTGTTTTATTATGATTGATTTCAAGAAGTAAGATTATTCATCAGAGAGGACAGCCACATTGTCAAATTATTTTCTAGAGGATTTGGACCCATTTGCAAAGTCAAAAGCAGTGGATGAACATGTCATTTTACCTGTGCCCTCACTCACCTGCACTGGGGATTAGCCTTTAAAAAGGGGGGTGCAGGTGGGAGAACAATTGCAGAACAATTATCAACAGTCAGATTTGAAGGCTTAGCCAACTACTTTGATTAAAGCATGTAACTATGGGCCCAATTAGCATCAATAGTTTGCTAAGCCCCATCTTTTTGCCTACCTATTCTCTCTTTTATCTACTCCTCAATAAACGGCTTTCCTTTACACATCTGTTTTCTTATCCACCAAGCCACATATTCCGCCAAGAGACCAAAAGTTTGTACTTATTGGCAAATCTATCAATATTAGCATATGTACTGTGTATGTGTGGAGATGTGTGTGTACACGTGTATCCGTATGTACATACACTTCTATATAGTACTCTCAGCCTATGTACATCTCCATCTGTCAGGTGAAATGTGTTTTTATATTTTATTGCAAAAATGTCTGCTGATATAAACGAGAAGGGTCAGGGGTCAGGCAGAACAAGCTAATTTTTAAACCTGTTTATTATTCTTTGCTTATTTATCTAATGGGGTCCCAGTTTTTCTCTTAGCAATACACGTGATTTAAAGATAAAAACCCTTTATCATATTTACTTCCACATAGATTAGCTCTTTTTTTAATGTTGTCAATTTTTTTTTTTTTTTGGATTTCGTCTGTCATGGATTGAATTATGTCCCCCCAAAAATGTGTGTATCAATTTGGCTGGGCCATGATTCCTGGTATCGTATCGTTTTCCTGAATGTTGTAAATCCTGCCTCTATGATGTTAACAAGGGAGGATGGGCGGCAGTTGTGTTAGTGAGGCAGGACTCTATCTACAAGACTGAATTGTGTCTTGAGGTAATTTCTTGATATATAAAAGAAAGAAGCGATCAGAGAGACAGGGAGACCTCATGCCACCAAGAAAGAAGCACTGGAAGCAGAACACATCCTTTAGACCCAGGGTTCCCACACAGAGAAGCTCCTAGTCTAGGGGAAGACTGACTGACAAGAAAGACCTTTCTCCAGAGCCGACAGAGAGAGAAAGACTTCTCCTGGAGCTGATACCCTGAATTTGGACTTTTAGCCTACTTTCCTGTGAGAAAATAAACTTCTCTTTGTTAAAGCCATCCACTTGTGGTATTTCTGTTACAGTAGCACTAGATAACTAAGACAGCATCCTCTTGTCTGTAGGCTGAGAGATGTCCCTCATCCAGACCGCCAGTTTCCCAAACAATGAGCACTGAAGGAAGACATGGCCTTCTCTGGAGTGGTCCAAAGCAGAGCTAGTTCTTCACTGCAGGTCTGCCTGTGATCTTGGCCAGCTCTAGAATTAACCTGGGCACAGGGACAAGGGGTGGGGCTGGAGGTTTCAGTTCATGCCCAGGTCAGCTGGAAGTCCAGATTACCCACCCTATTTAACCAGTAAGGACCAAAGAGAATTGGTGAGAGCTCCAGGTTGGACTGTAAATGAGACCTAAAGTGGGCTACCTGCTGTTCCTATACATCCAGCAGCTCCCAGGGCCTGTGGCAGACTGCCTCAGGTCCTAACTCAAGAGATAGTCCCCACATCAGACAACCAACTCTGACAGGACCAGATTTTCTTGAGCGGATGCTTCATATAAGGCACCTGGCTACATCTCAGTGCTATTATGCATGTCCTAAGGGATGTTAGAATGTTAGATCACACCAGTCAGAAATGGTAAGCTTTTTGTCTTTCATTTCAGTACATACACTTAAGCAGAAAAGCTGGAGAATCTGGGTTTTAATAATAGCCATAAAGGGGAGGAGTGTCTGAAAGAACTGAGGACCAGCACATACCTGATTTCGCAGAGGCTGCTGTTGTGATGGCCGATCCCTGTGTGTGTGGCTTTCTCGAGTTATTGCAGATGCACCAGAATCTACATGAACTGACCCTACCGGGGTAGGCTGGGAAAATAAAACACAAAGTCAAATGAGGAAAATGGGTGCAACACGATGCCTCTGCAAAGGACAACACCATTCTAATTCTAATAGAGTAGTAGTAATTATTGTTTTCAGCTACCAAGGGCAGTTTCAAGTCTTCTTGTCTTCTCAGTTTGCTCATCTGCAAAAGGGAGGCAGCTTGGTCCTCAATAGTTCATTGGAGAGTAGCTTACCTTTGAAAATAAGAAACCATCCTAGAGTGATATCTGTTAGCATGCTCTTGGGCCCTGTGGGCCCCTGACTAGAACAGCAAATCCAAAAGTTCCTTAAGGTGCTGGGTTCCACTCCCAAAGAAACCATGTACCTTCACAGCTTATGTAGCATCTACTTCTGAATCATACAAATGAAATTTTTTTCTAAAAGACTAACTTAAATTCTGGTATCTTAGAACATACAGGTGACAATCTAGAATTATGTAAAGGAGTTAGTCCTATTTCCTAACTCTCACGAGAGCAACCCATGGCATTGCTCTGAAAAGGTTGGTAAATGTAAATTATGTCTAGAGTCAAAGGAATGCTTTTTCCAAGGATTGTGGCAGAAAGACTAGCAAGTAAAGGGATGGGGCAATGCAGGTCTGAGGAAGGAGGTGACAAGGTAAAAAGAAGTACTTACAATAGGCCTCCCGACCCAATCATAGACGTAGTCAAAGGTGTAGCCTTTCCTTTCAAAGAGATCCGTGAAGAGGTTCCGTAAATACTCATAGTCAGGTTTTTCAAAGAAGTCTAATCGCCTGACATATCGAAGGTAGGTTGCCATCTCCTCTGTCAGGAAAGAGGTGAAAGGCCACGGTTACTAGCTGAATGCTTGCCATCAGAACGAGCTCTGGGCCAAGCAAGGGATATCTGTGTCGACTATTTGACAATGATGTTTTCTCTATGGGCCAAATCAAGGGATTACAAACTACCTTGGTCTAAATAATAATAAAAGGAAATGTACATTAGCCAGATAGCACCTTATCTGGAGACATCAGGTCACAGTCCCGATCAACTTTAAAGCTACAGCCACGTTGGCTAAAGTGTCCTTCTAGGGTCCTACCTGGAAAGTTCTCACAGAGAGCTTCGATGGGAGTATTCCGTTTGGTGTCACCAATCTTCTGATATCTCTCTTTTAACGTATCAGCCTGTAGAGAGTGGAGAGGGAAAGAGAACATGATTTGGAAAGAGATGCTAAATATGGAAGGTTCGATATGTTTGGGGACACAATGGTTGTTTCGCTCTAATTTGGCAGGATTTGTTTAATCAATCTCAGTTCTTTTACTCTCTAACACTAACAGGAAAGAAACATAGTAGAGGTGATGTATTTAGAGGCATGAAAAACATCTGCTATGTTCTGGAAAATTTTACTTGCAAATATACTTAGTAGTCTCAGATAAACGGCATCATATTTACTAAGCTAAGGGGCAAGGATAAGAAAATGAACACATGATGTAGCAGTATTTTCAAAACTGCAGAAGCTTAATAATCCTTCCTCGCCACTGGAGTTCAATTGTGACTCAATCTTCCCCCTTAAATCGGTTCTATGAACAGACTGAAAGTGCTGCTAACCCAAGTGGGGGCAGGAATACAGACAACTCTATTACATATTTATCAGGAAGCTGAATAAGAAAAAGAACAAGAAATGAAAAAATGCCTTTCAATAATGTGCTCCTGGAGGAAAAAAATGTTATCTACGATTTCAACATGTCTACCAGACAAGTTTTGTACATCATCAGATCAAAGCAGTCCAAGTCTGGTATGCCCAGGACTGTGGACAGAGGGCTCCTGGACCTTGGACCAACAGTGGGCTCTGAAGGAATTCTTGTGAGCCTTGACCTACCATGCTGTGTTCAGTTTCAAGAATGCTGTTCTGAAGTTGGAAACATTTTAGAGCCAGAACTACCACTAAAATGATCCATACACAGACTGTGAAAAGAGATGTAACAAAAATTCATGCAATTAATTACATGCTAATGAATTGCCTAGCTATATGATGAACAAGTAGGACGTGAAACTATCTTTGAAAGTTGTCAGTATCAACGAGAATCTATATATGATCAGGAGAAGATCATGGAGGCATTATCAGGAGAGGAATTTAAGGGAAAGAAATAAAATCACCCCAAAGGGAAAGGGCAGAAGCCTTGCTTTTCAGGATCATGTCCTAGAAAGCACAGCAAAACGAACCATTTTGCCCTTCTGGAGGCAGAGTGTGTAGAAGTACCCCAAGCTACTGATCACATTTCTTTCTATACGAACACGTCAAAATAAATGAGAGCTCAGAAACAAGCCTCACTTTTACACCTCCCTGATGGGACTTCAGGTAGAAGCTTACCATTTCCTAGTCTAACAGCCTGAGCACAGAGTAATTATAAGGCTTATAATTATATTAGTAGTTAATTCTGACATGAAGGCACTGTACTAACACCTACCTAATAAATCCTGCACGTTTCGCAAGGAATGGCTATTGTCTGAATAGGCATTTATTCAGTAATACACCTGAACAGCAATGTTAAGTCTGGATTTTCATTTTATTTCAGGTGGGCATTTAGCCTACGTAGGACGAACAAGTATTTTCCAGTTCCCTTTAAAGGCACCCCCAGCCCTGCTGGCCTTGCTGGTAAAATGTGTAGCAGCTGTTGTCAACAATTTGTTCCAGAAATTCCCTGACACACTGGGAACACTCCTTCTGCTCCATGATGTAGTGGGGGAGGAATCCTGACAGAGAGAGAAAAGCAGTGCTGCTGAGACTGGAAGGGAATGAGGGAAAAGGTTATTGAAAACCCAAAAACAAGGAAGAAAGGACTGAGGAGGGGAAGAACATAGATATGAACAAGACAGAGCTTCTAAAGCCCAAGTGGGCATTTACAGGGCTTGTAACAAGTCCTTCCTCCTCATCTTCCCCTGTGCACTTCTTCAGACATCTAGTCAGCAGCCCCTTCATTGACAACTGAGCCTGGAAACAAAGCCCTCACTGAGCACTTCCAAGGATACCTTGAGTCCTTGCCAGGGTAGGCTGCCGCGAAGGAAATACATGAACATATGGCCCAGGGCTTCCAAGTCATCCCGCCGGCTTTGCTCTAAGAGGGAAGACAGGTCACACGTTATGTTTGCCGTTATTAAAGCAGAAAGGGGTTCAAAACCAAGTAATCCCTTCAGAAGCCCTTCTGCTCTGGAAAGGCTCTGTTCACTAATTCTTTGTACATCTAAACCAGGAATAGTATTTTAAATCAAAACCAGAAACAGTATGTATTTCCTTTGCATAGATCTGTCACTGGCAAGTAAATGACAAGTGAAAAGTGTAAATCCTAAAACCAAGCCCCAGTCACTGAGTGGTGAGCACGCCCAATGCTGTGACCTATCTGAAAGTGAGATAACTTGAACGAGATGGGATTTCCAGAACACGGGCTACATTTACCCTTTGGTTTCTGCCAGGGGAAGTGAGCAGCAGATGAGGCTGATGAAGTTGTTAAAACAGCCCTTTCTGGCTAGGTCTGCAAAGGTGCAAGCTGCAGAATACCTAACACACATGCTGAGTGCTTTTTACTCCTCCTAAGAATTAACACTTACAATTCTGTTCCATATAGGCAAACAGCCATGCAGAATCCCTTAGCTTCCATTCTGTGTGCATCATGTCCATAACTATCTTAAACATTTAAAATGTATTACTGAGGTGCCTTCTACAGGCACATAAAACAGAATTCCTGCATTCTGGGAACTTATCATCTAAAACAAGTTGCTGGATTTTTCTTTTTCTCTTTTTTTTTTCCTTTTTTAATTGGGAAGTTAAAGATGGCAAAGAACTGGAGAAGAGTTAATAAAATTGCAATTTCTTCTCAGAAAACATCCTATACATTCTTTGGTTGTCAGACTAAATACAAGCACAACATGCCTCGATTTCTAATTTGCCAATTATGGTTCATCTCAGACATATTATGTGTTTGTTTTTCAGAATCAACTTCAGGGCTGTCAAAAGACATTACAGAAGCAAGACTAGGGGCTAGCTTAGACTTGACTGTGCTCGCCTTGTGCAGAAAGTAAAGCCCAGGAGCCAGGCACGGAGGAAACCACTTAGCCAATTCCGAATACAGAGGCACAACACGTTTAACTGCGGCCTCCGATTATGCGGCATCGGCATGAAAAGAGTGAACAGTACTCTACAGGGCAGATGGAGAAAGAAAAGGCCATTTTCTAGCTAGCAGTCTGAAGGAGGTCTTTGGAAAGGTGGTCACTGATGGGAAGAGGGGGCAAACCTGACAGAGATATAAATGGCATAAAGCTGAGTTGGTGTACATCAATGGAAATAATCTTTAAAAGGACAAAATAAAACAGCATGACCACTGGAAGCTTTTGTCTACATGGCTTGCCTGAAGATTGCAATAAAATACCACATATAATTGGGGGGGGGAGAAGCCATTTGACAAAAAGTTTATGAACAGAACTGAAGGGTGAAGAACAGCAAGAACAAGCAGGGTGAGCTGAGGCCTACCACAAAGCCGGGCTGAAAGAAAAGCCACACCCTGCCGTTTCTCACACTGTACCGCCCCCCCACCCCCTCCTCATTTTTATATCCACTTCCTGTTACAAGAGGCCCCCTGGTAATAAAAAATTCTTTGGACCAATGAGTGCAGTTTAGAAGTTGAGCACTAGAGGGCGAAACTTTCCACATCATCGTATTGATCAAACCCACAGAAAAAAGCCTTCTCCTTTTTTTCACAGCAAAGCCAATTATAAAATGAGATTAAAACAAACAAACAAACAAAAACCCCACTGGAGTAGGTAATAAAGTAACTGTTCAAATTCTGAGAAACACAGCTGTGGAATATGGGATAACAGCAGGACAACAGTTCTTGAGTCAGGACATCTAGCTAGGTACTGTCCCATATTTTCCATTAATTTAATCTATGTGAAACTAACCACGGCCAAAATAAAGTGGTCAATTTAGATAATCTGCAAAGTCATCTTCTAGCTCTAAAATATTCTAGGATAATTTAATACATTAGGGCCTTTCAAGAATAAAATAAAAGCGTGAAAGCCAGAGCTGTGCTTTATGTCCATGCTTCTTTGAACATGCCATATTTGTTCCGCTCAGTATCCCTACCTGCTTTCACTTTCTCAAGCAGGGTATTTTCACTTTAAAGCAGGACAGGTTTCAATGCCAGGGAGACAACACTTTGAAGCCTTCCTTTCAACCAATCAGAAAGAGGTGCCTGGTTTATAAGCATCACACCCCTGATTTTAGGGCAAATGTATTTTACTAGGAAAGGGGCAAGGTTACCCAGTGTTCTCACCTAATTTCAACCCTTAAATACTCAGCTGAGCTGGACTGTCTTAATCAGAGTGGGAACGTGGTGACTCTGATCCCCAAAGCAGATAGCAGTCTGATGTCCTTTTCAGAACTGTCATACATGGGGTCATAGGTATATACAGACCAAACCCATTACTAAACTCAGTAAAACATCAGCTTAATATAAGAATCCAAGTACCCACTCTGCTGAGAAACGAAGCACTTGGAAACACAGTGTAAAGAATTAAAAATCCTTAAGTCCCAACAGGAGACTTCAGGAAAGTAACTAACTTACCATCTTATTTTCTCAAATATAAAAATCATGTACCTAGTGAAGCAGTAAGAATCACAAGTTGTAACGCACAACGGGGGTAAAAGTTACTGGAATAAAAAGCTGTTTTAATGATCTGCCCCTTTTACGAAGCAGAAAACGAACACACCTTTGCCAAGATGCGTGTTGATAGACATGTATCGTGCTGTTCCGGTTAAACTTTTGTGCTCCCTATAAGGTATATGTTTTTTGGTTTCGGGGTCAATGTATTCCTTGGCCAGTCCGAAGTCTATGATGTGTATGACGTGCTCTTTCTTATTGCCTTGCCGGCCAATCAGGAAGTTCTCTGGCTTGACATCTCGGTAAATGAGATTCTTTGAGTGTACATATTCCATTCGAGAAAGCTAAGAGAGAAGAAAAAGTGATAGTAACGCTCTAAAGAAGTGTATTGGAAAGATATATCACAACATTTTCTCTTATCAACCCAAGGTTTTAATTACTGAGATAAAAATTTTAAAAATCATCTTTTTCAGCTCCCAGAGGCAATTTACTGATTTGCAAGCTAAAAACAGTTTCTGATACAAATACACACGTAACAAATATCAAGCTGAGGAAAAGAAAGTGGGATGGTACGTTCAGCTAAAATGATAGATAACACACAATTTTACCTCATTGTGTTACAATGTGCAAATGATAAATAGAATTGGTTGTTTTAATGCTACTTCAGAAGTTAAACATTTGAGAGGCAAGCCATAGTCCCAGGTAGGATATCAGAGTATGTTGACGACCTGTGAGACGGGGGCCTCTGTCACATATATCTCCAGCCCACACCTCCCTCTCCTGGCCGGACAGGACTCTCCCCCAGCTCTCCTTGCTGTAGAAATAAGGAAAGTGAGGCCCAGAGAAGCTAGCACTGGCCTGATGTCACACAGCCAGCCAGCAGCAGAGGCAGGGCTGCAACTTTTATGTCAAAGTAAATATAATCCAAAATAATAATCATAAAATTATTTCAAATATCATTAAATATTTCTATCTACAAAGTTTTTCTGCTTAGTATAAAAAGGGAAGATTGAACAGTTAAATTTTGGACTCAAAAGTCAGGGTCAATTTTCTAACATTTCCAAGTTTTTACTGGACGGTATGTGAGATCATTATTACTACAAACAAAAAGATGCATTTGTGTCATTCCCGACAAACTTCTCAAAGGAACTGCCTCAACTGCCCCTTAAATTGGTATCGGTATGCAGTGTGGTAGGCACTGTGTCAGTATCTGTGAGAACCGGGGGGCCAGAGAACAAAGGCAGACTCTCGGCCACACAACTTCTGAATCTGAGTGTTACATCCCAATCTTTTCTTGGATGCAACAGTGAGGGGAGAGGGAGAAAAATGACAGAACCTTAATTGAAGAAGTTACTTGTATTTGTACAACTTCACCAATGACACTCTTTGTCCCTAATCCAAATTATATGCCTCCACTTCAGTTATGGGCAGGGTATTGCTCCAAGTGGCAAATGCTTAAAATAGAGCAAACTGCAGAGGCAGTGTGACTTCTCTGGTTTAACGCCTTTTGCCCCAGCCGGCTTCCTAGAATGCCATCAAGCCTGGGAACAGGCCTTCACTAGGTGTCACCACAGATGGTGAATCATCAAACAGCCCAAAAGACCACGGCTGGGGAACCTGCCTCTTCTCCTGCAGAGCCAGCAGCAGCACCAACTTACCAACTGGATGGCTATCATTAACACCGTCTTTAAAGTAAACGTTCGGTCACAGAGGTCAAACAAGTCCTCCAAGCTAGGGCCAAGAAGTTCCAGCACCATGGCATTGTATTTCCCACATGGTCCAAAGTAATACACCTGTGGGAGGCCTTCACCTGAATGCAGAGGGAAGGTGGGGTGCAGAGGGGAAGACACAAAAACCAAAATATGAGACAATGTATTAGCACTGAGCAGATACAAAAAAAGTGGAATTTGTGAGATTTCCATTTCCTTTCATAGTCCCTACTAGAGAACTTAAACTGAGCAGAACTGCTTCAACGGGAATTAATAACGGTGGGAAATGCTAAGTTACTGCACAATATGTTCAAATAAGCCGTTATTTAATACCAGAGTGCCAAAGGCATTTCCACTGCTATGTAAGACAGAAAACGGTCCCTGATCTATTATTGGATCAGAGCGTAAACTATTCTTCCCAAAGGATCCCTGAACTGCAGTGTCATAAAAGGTTCAAAGGATGGTTCGCTGAGCTGAAAGGCCAGGCGGACAGATCTTGTTGCAGTAGCTGGTTTCATTAGCCTCCCTACGCTTACTGCCAAAGCCACATGGAGCAGTCTACAACTGTTGCCCCACAGAGAACTCAGACTGAACTGAGGTCACAGACAGTGCAGCCTGGCCCCAGGCCAGCACAACTGGCCCTCTTCTCGCAAGGAGTCTGCAGTTTCCTGCTTTCTATCAGCTGAAAAATAGTCGACAGACACTCAGGGTTTGGTTGCTGACAAGCAATTCTGACAGGAAAAAGAAAAAACATACAAGTCTAGGCTTTCCCCAGATTTGAAATTCATAGCTACAAATAAGCCAAAATCTAGACTTTCTCACCTAAGTGGCAACTTGTGAATGAATTTTTTCTTTAAAGTGCACTGTAAATATGAGTCACTCAGTAACTATGTGTTAAATGGTGCCATGTGAACAGTGGATACAAAAGAGACTACAGAACATGCTTTTGTTATTTGGTCTCATACAGAAACACTTCCATCATACACATTTATGTGTAACACGGTCTATCACCGTAAATGCTGTGGAATACTGCTTTCTTCTGCCTCCAGGCATTTTAGACAACAAAATTCTCTCCATTTTCTCATTCCCTTTTTATTTGGATAGCTGGGATATTTAAATTTTAACACAATGCACCCATCTTTCTCTCCAAGGCAGGTCTTGTATATCTGGACTTAGTATGACTCATTGCTCTAATATGTGTATATTTCATTATTTTGCATACTGCATTAGTCTATCTCGTTCCATCCTAAACACTAAATACCTTGAGTGCTTTTTTCAAAAAACATATTCATTCCTAGTTCCTATCATCTACTATAGCACACTCTGATTCTGTCAGCTCAGTAAATATCCTCTGAACTGTGCCTGCAGTTGTTTTAATTCTCCCAATCTCTACAAGGAAGCGGGATTTAATTTAAAGTGTCTTTTTGCCCCTGTTGTTTTGAGGAGCCCATTCCTCATCTTGTTCAAAATATATAAAACCTAACAGCTGTTCCCCGTGAGTCCTGCTGAGAATTCTAAAGGAGAACATTCTTCCCTGGAGATTTATTGCTTTATTAATCAGATACATGGTAAATGCAGTTTGGAGATCTATTTAATTTATGCACTAGGTAATTAGTTTCTGATGTTGCTAAAATCTGATTTTCCTAATATAAATGTAGTATATTCTTCAAAGCAGGTAATGGCAGAGACTGTTGGATGTCTGCCCAATACCCATTCTCCCTTTTTTTCTTAATAACAGAACCCCTAATGATTGCAAATAACGACATGCCCAGTTATAACCATCCAGCCTTCCCTGACAGTGAGAATGACCAATGAGATGGCAGCAGAAATCGCTGGACGGGGTAGTTCTGGAAAAGCTCCTTCATGGGACCTGGACTGAGCAGAAAGCAAGAAGAACTCGAGTCTCTAGTGGCTGTGAACCAATCATACCAGTGTTGGACTTCACTTCCTCTGGACTTCTTTACCCAAGAGAAAAATCAATCTCTATCCTGAGTAAGCTACTGTTATTTGGATTTGCCCCCCTCCCCAGTCAAACCTAACTCTAATTAATAAGCACATTATTCCTTTAGTTGGTTAACTTGCAAATCTGGGCATGATATCCTCCTTCTGAAGTACAAGCTAAAAGTCAGCTTAGAAATATAATATTGGCAACATTTCCCAGATTTGCTGCCAATACTTAAAGATCAGTTTAAATAAGACAAATGATCTTCCTGTTCTTCACAATCTTTAGTACCAATCTAGCCATCTCCTGCCAGAAGTGTCCATGTTTACAAGGAAGTCACAAACACATTTTGAGTGATATCTATAATGTCTAACTACAATGTCACTCATAACTCCTGCCTAGGAATTTCAAAGAAGTGAAAAGCCACTGTCTGTTGCAGTACTGCTCCTTATAAGTACCCCAAGCCCTCACAGTGCCGTGGTAGGCTATGGGATGCTCAAAACAACTTCTAGACCACTGTGTGGCTTTGAAGTATATCTGGGACAGGGGCTAGGTCCGAGACACTGGTGTAGAAACAGCTCAAATCAGTGTCTTGGATCTAGTATTTGGTTCTATTGCCGACTCTGGCAAATTCCTTTACCTCTCTGGGTTAGCTTTTTCATCTGTAAAAAGGAAATGTTTACGCTGGTTCTTTTTAAGTTCAATATTCTCACTATGGCTAGGATTTTGCTTTAGCTATCTTTTAGGGTTCATCTTTGTAAAGCCACAGAACCAGTATGAATGCACCTCCGTGTAATATGGGTTACGTGCATTACCAGTTCAAACGTAAGCTGCTAGTGGTACTCAACTGGAAATGGGTCTATCAGAAAACATCTCTAAAACTTTTTAAAAGCAGATGCAGTGACTTCACCTCAGACCTAATAAACGAGAATTTCTAGGAGTGAACACAAGCATAGCTCCATAGGAGATTCTGATATGCAACCTCAGCTGGGAAACAATGGGTCTAAAGGGTAGAAATAAAGTGCATTGCTTTGTTTTATTACATATATTATGAGGACTCAGAAAACAGTGACAGATCTGTCTTTTCAGAAGTTCTTTCAGATCAGAACAATTGGTCTCAATCTCTTTTGAAGGGAATCATTTTAAGGCTAGTTAAAAGCCTAGTATGTTTAAAGCTTCTAACTTATCACAAAAAAAATGTGCTGCTGAGTATAAAAGTCTCTACAGGAGATGTAGCTATCATTTATTAGAACTATCGGTACAGAACGATGCCCACGCAAGTTCCGTTCCGTGCCTGGTTTTTCCAAGGCTGCCCATAAGGTGGCCAGTGCTTGTGGTGAAAGGCACAGACATTGGCCACTAAGAGGGTTTGTCTCTTTGATCAGAGATTACTGTACAGTAATGATTTATCACCTGGGCTGCATTTAAGTGAGAAATGTTATATGTTTCACTCCTTTTACCCAACCATTGCTAATCCATTGTGTAAGAAATTATCAATGTTATACTGTGGAATCCTTTAATGAGACTAGGGATAAGGGCAGTGGTTCAAATGTAACCTAAGCTAGACATGTGGTAACCAAGGCAGTTCCTGTAAGTAATTATCAGGCAATGGGAATGGGGTGGGAGAGTCAGGTAAAGCAGAAATGCACTAGATTCTTTGATCCACGGTGTACCAGAAAGTAGGCAGTTTCATAATCTCTCATCTACTCTAGAAATAAAGCACTGAGGAGGTCTCCCTCTGAACCTGGTGGTCAACTGCAAAAAAGCCTGGGAATTAAGGGGGCACTGAAGTTTCTTCTGAAGGATTTCCAATATAGTCATTACATTTCCTTCAGCCACGGGTGAAATCTCTTGTATCCTAAACCTGAAAGTTGTATGTACACTGCAGATGTTATCTTGTATATTTTCCCTGGCTATTATGAAACGGCTTTTCTATTCATCCTTAAGGATGCACGGCTCACACATGGAGCATGCTGCACACAACAGCCAGTGAGGTGTACAACACTACAGCTAATTTTCAGTGTGTCATAAATTTGACTTGGGTTAAACACACCAAATGAAAGATAATGGCTTCTTTATCATCCAAGCTGTTACCTGAAGATTCCATAATGCATTATGAACAGCAACTACTCCAAGTAGAGATATTTTTAAACGCATATCAGGCTGAGAACTGAGATAGAACCACCTAGAAGCTTTTAGTAATTTGATCATATTATTGCCTAATAATTAGCCTACTTTCATTCTTTAAAAAAAAAACAACTAAATTATCTAACTGTGAAGCAAATGCAAACAAAACCTATATCTATATTAATATCTGGATGTGAAAAATAATATCCATATTAATATTTCAATGCAAAAAAGTATATGTTGGTGATGACTGTCTTCTAAAGTCAGTCCTGAAGAAAATCTTTATGGACATAAGGACACCGGTAATCCTCTTTTGTTGTTTTTATACAGTTTTCTTCTTGCTTTTTTTTCTTTTTTTTAAAGAAAAGATGATGTTTTTTTCTCCCAAGTCAAGCTCTTTCTGGTTTTGGTCCATCAATGGTAGTGGCTTCTAGCACAACTACTGAAATGTCCTGACGTGTTTGTGAGAGATTCGGAGATTACCAATAAATGGGGAATTAGCAGCAGGGGTAATAACATTAAACAAATTCACTCCAAGAAAGCAGATGGAATACACAGATAAATGAGATGATATTCCAAAGGAAGAGATGAAAGGAAAAAATTTAAGCACAGTCTTTAAAATTCTGAGAATAACTATATAAAAACAATGCATCATTTTAAAGATACCAGAAAATAAAAGGCATTGTTGTTTTTTAAAGAACAAACTGAATACCTCTCATTTCTCAGACTGAAAAATGTCCCTTTGCAATTTAAACCAGTTCAACTTATGAATCAACTCAAAGAAGACTGGTTTAATAACAAAAACAGCTAGACACAGAATTAAAGAATCAGGATTACCTGGTCTGCCCTACTATGAAAAGTGTTTTACAATCATCTCGTTCACGGGCCTCTTGGGAGCTGGACTATCACTAGACACACGCTGCTAACATGAGCTCAAATCTGTATGGTGGGGGAAGAGAAGGTGAGGACAGGCAGGAGCAGAGGAATAATCTCACATTTCTGAGCCAAAGAAATTGAGATTTTACAGCTTGTTTATTTCACATATGCAGTTACCAAAGGCTTCAGCCTCAAAGTAGTTTCAAAGCTTCGTTTATCCAAAGGAGTCAGGAAAGAAAACCCAAGACAGGAGGATGGATTTCTTCTATAGCAGACAGCATCTAAGACACAAATCTTTTAAAATGTGTGTTGTATATTGAAGGGGGGCATTTCTTTTTCCAAAAAGACTACCTACGCTCAGCACTGGTATACTTACGGAATAAAAATCCAGTCTCTGAAAACTTTCCACTTTCCTTAGTACTGAATTTCCTACGATTAAGTTATAAATACAGAGTGTATCTATCACATTTCAAAAGGTGCCTCAAAAGCTGAGAGAGGCCCGATTCTTTTTTTTTATTTAAAAAATTTTTTTCTGATTCTTAATACACAAGTAAACAATAACTAAAATGTCACAAAAGTTCCAGCAGGCATTTAGAAGAAAAAATGAGGTTACCCAAAGGACAGTGAGGCTCTTCCTGATAATCCTGACCTTCTCCCACTACACTTTCTTTGTCCATGTGTCTGTCTTCCCTATTAACACCACGTGTACCTGTGCTCTAAGTTCGTGGACATTCAGAGTGGCAGCATGTATTGCTGGGTCACGTTACTTTGATAGGAACTTAACTGATTTCTTTAAAGGCTTACTAAAACGTGGTCTATATATGAACTTAATTGATGACTACAAGGTACCGATGATAATGTTGACATAGTATAAACTCAAGTCATAAAGGAAGAAGCAATATTTTCTCTTATAAAAACACAGGTAAGATTACATCAAGAGTACAGTAGTGCTGATTTTCCAATACAACTACCAAGGAGTCAATCTCCAAATGCCTAATAAATTAAGCACACCATTTAGGAATTCAGAAAGCAACATGGCATATGCTTAGATTAATATAAACATGAAAAGAAGATAAGTATATGTTTCATTAACTCTGAGTCCATTTAATAAATTGTTCCCAGAAGTCTCCTGATTGGGGAAAAAAAAGCATAAAACAAACCAAAAAATCCACTAGTTTAATCACAGTATGAAAGCAGAGTGTCCAGTTACTGAACTCTCTTAATATCCTAATTCCTTTCCTTAAGCATCAAAATAGCCCTGGGAAAGGGAAGTGTCAAGTGTCACCCTTATTTCTGAATGGGAGAGTAGAGGCTAAGTGGCTTGCCAAAGAACAGCGGTCAGTGGAACAGATGCTGCAGCCTGTACTCATTTTCTTAGTTGAGCTTTCAGCCAAATCTCTCTCCAGTCAGAACAGATGTGACCTGATAGAACATTCAAGATGACTTTATAATTCTGGTCACCGAGGAGGCATGAAGACTCGCAGGGAAGCAAGGTGAACTCATTTACCTTGCTGATTACCAGTTAGTTAGTCTGAGGAATAAATGCTGCAGTGTTCCTGCTTCTAGTTTCAAATTCAATTAAGTTCAAAGTGTTTGGTGGTCAGTTTGTCTATTCATCAAACATCACAAGTGAGAACATAGTGCTTTGGGAGCAGTAAAGAAGGGCACCTAACCTTGGCTGAGGAAACTGGGGAAGGCACCCAGAGCAGGGGTCACAGATTGAGTCCTGAAGGATGGTTAAGAGCTGATGTGGGTGGGGTGGGAGGAATACCATCCTGAAGGCTGAAGGAGTAGCAAATACGCAGCTAGCAAAAAGTACAGGGCCGAGCAGAGCATGAGGGCGCTCTGAAATTGGAAAAACGAAGACTATTTTGCTTTCACTTGGAGTTTCTTTTAACCACCAGCTAGTTAAGCAAATTTCTTTAAAAATTATGGCAGAGGTCATTAGTGAAGTTGTTAAAGGCAGAAATATCTCAGTAAATAAAAAGAAGGTCAAAAGAATAAAGCACAGAAAAAATAAGGATTTTATTACTCATACTACCCTAACAAAATAAATAAATAAACAAAACTGCTGCCATCGAGTCAATTTTGACTTACAGCAATCCTATAGGACAGAGCAGAACTGCTCCATATGGTTTCCAAGGAGTGGCTGGTAGATCTGAACTGCCAACCTGTTGGTTGTTGGCAACCGTGCTCTTAATCACTGCGCCACCAGGGCTCCCCATATTACCACAGCACATCTTCATAATATTGTCACAGGATATACATATGCGTCTCAAGAACTCATGATTACACTACAGCCACGGGACCAATGAACATCATGATAAATGGTGAAGAAACTGAGGTTGTCAACGATTTTATTTTGCTTGGATCAACAATCAACATCAACGGAGGCAGTAGTTGGGAAATCAAACGACTTGTTCCACTGGGCAAATCCAACGCAAAGACCTCTTTTAAGTTTTAAAAAGAAAAATGTCATTTTGATGACTAAAGTGTGTCTGATCCAAGCCATGGTCTCTTTAGTTGCCTCATATGCAAGCAAAAGCTGGATAATGAAAAAGAAAACAGAAGAACTGATACATTCCAATTGTGGTGTTGATGAAGAATACTGAATATACTGCCAGAACAAACAAATCAGTCTTAGAAGACATACAACCAGAATGCTCCTTAAAAGCATGGATGGAGAGACTTCAGTTCCCTTACTTTGGACACATCATCAGGAAAGACCAACCTCTAGAAAAGGACATCATATTTGGTAGAGGAGTGGCAAAAACAAGGGAAGCCCTCAGTAAGATGGACTGACGGAATACCCACAACTACGGACTCAAACACACCAACGGCCATGAAGACGATACAGGACTGGGCAATGTTTCGTTCTGTTATACATAAAGTCACCATGAGTCAAAGCCAACTCGATAGCAGCCAACGATGACAACTACAGTGCTTTACCATGAACGTACTAGAAGCTCAGTAAGCCTTAAATTTTCTTTCTAGTGAGGCTCTAGTTTCCTGAAGGGTGGAGACCATTTCTTTTTAATAACTCTGTGGCTCTCAAATTAGTGCTATGGACACGGCTGATAGTACTTTTTTTACTAAGTTAGCTAGTTAGTCCTTGTGTTATGACTGAAAAAGTTATTACTAAGAGGTTGCCCATAAGTTGATAAGGGCTGATAAAGTAATACGAAGCATAAAGAGGAAAATGCAGGTAGAAGTTAACAGTGTGTTAGGCTGCTGGAAACATAAGAGTGCAGACGGGTATGGAGCTGACAAACTCTCCTTTTAAGTGGGTGGAATATAAATTAGCTGCCTAGGAGTTGAAGACAAAGGGTGACAACAATGCTGGTTGCCAATGTTAAAAATCGATCTTCCTGTTGATTTTTGTCATAAGCATTCTTATAGAAAAGTTACATTCTTACAAACATGAAAATGTTTACCTAGCAACTAGATTAGTATACTGATGGCAAGTGTGAGAAATTATCTCTATGTAGTCTGCTACTAAGGAGCCTTGGTGGCGCGATGATTAAGTGCTTGGCTGCTAACCAAAAGCTTGGTGGTTTGAACCCACCCAGCGGCTCTGCAGGGAAAAAAGGCCTGGAGATCTGTTCCTGTAAACAGAAGGAAAGTCTGTGGGGCAGTTCTACTCCATCACATAGGGCTGCTATGAGTCGGAATCAACTCGACAACACACAACAACAAATCTGTTACTGAAACTTAAAGAAATTGTAGTCTCTCTAATCAACGACACTGATAGACACTGGAAAGGAAGTAGTTAAGTTTTAATAACAAGAGAATAGATACATGTTTCCACCTTCTCATAACCCACAGGAACTACTGACTTCAATGACTCATCTCTTTGTTCAGCAGTATTCCACAGCTCTGGGGATACTAACATCACCTCCCTTCTTAGTGTTTAACTACGACCAACTCCTGTTAGCAGAGGAACGTGTGAGGGTGTGGTTAGTCTAGTCCATAGTCTGGACTCAAATTTGCACTGCCTTTGATCTCCTTAAACAAGTATAGTGACTACAACAAACACAGGCACAATTAGTTGTGAAAACGGCAGTTCTCCTTCTGGGAATACTCATTGCCCTCTGCCAGGACAGTCTAAGGCCAGTCATGAAGCCATTACCAGTGTCTGGAGAATGGCTGTGAGATGTGGAAAGAAGAGAAACACGCAGGTACACAAATAAGGGAGATGTGAGCAAAGACAGAAGGTAAAAGCATGACCTAGAATGAAGGGAGGAAAACGGCACCAGGACCTTTAGAGTCTGCAGCTATTTGTAAATAAGCTTCCACTGACAAGCTTCAGTGATGGGGCTTTTTCCAAACCTGAGCCTTGTTGTTGTTGTTAGGTGCCGTTGGGTCAGTTCTGACTCATAGCGACCCTATGCACAACAGAACGAAACACTGTCCGGTCCTGCGCCATCCTTACAATCGTTGTTATGCTTGAGCTCACTGTTGCAGCCACTGTGTCAAACCACCTTGTTGAGGGTCTTCCTCTTTTCCGCTGACCCTGTACTCTGCCAAGCATGATGTCCTTCTCCAGGGACTCATCCCTCCTGACAACATGTCCAAAGTATGTAAGACGCAGCCTTGCCATCCTTGCTTCCAAGGAGCATTCTGGCCACACTTCTTCCAAGACAGATTTGTTCGCTCTTTTGGCAGTCCATGGTATATTCAATATTTTTCGCCAATACCACAATTCAAAGGTGTCACCTCTTCTTCGGTCTTCCTTATTCATTGTCCAGCTTTCACATGCATATGATGTGACTGAAAATACCATGGCTTGGGTCAGGAGCACCTTAGTCTTCAAGGTGACATCTTTGCTCTTCAACACTTTGAAGAGGTCCTTTGCAGCAGATTTGCCCAATGCAATGCGTCTTTTGATTTCTTGACTGCTGCTTCCATGGCTGTTGATTGTGTAAAATGAAATCCTTGACAACTTCAATCTTTTCTCCGTTTATCATGATGCTGCTCATTGGTCCAGTTGTGAGGATTTTTGTTTTATGTTGAGGTGCAATCCATACTGAAGGCTGTGTCTTTGATCTTCATTAGTAAGTGCTTCAAGTCCTCTTCACTTTCAGCAAGCAAGGCTGTGTCATCTGCATAACGCAGGTTGTTAATGAGTCTTCCTCCAATCCTGATGCCCTGTTCTTCTTCATACAGTCCAGCTTCTCGTATTTGTTCACCATACAGATTAAATAGGTATGGTGAAAGAATACTACCCTGACGCACACCTTTCCTGACTTTAAACCAATCAGCATCCCTTTGTTCTGTCCGAACAACTGCCTCTGGATCTATGTAAAGGTTCCTCAAGAGCACAATTAAGTGTTCTGAAACTCCCATTCTTCGCAGTGTTATCCATAGTTTGTTATGATCCACACAGTCAAATGCCTTTGCATAGTCAATAAAACACAGGTAAACATCCTTCTGGGATGAGCCTGCGTAAGTACTATACCAACTTTCTGCAACTCATCACAACTCTGTAGCCCAGTCCACTTACATGTAAGTTACGTGGGTCTATTTTCAAAACCTCATGTTCTATTTTCATGAAGTTCCTTAAAAGACAAGAAAATCCAAGTAACAAATTCTGCCTTCACACTGAGCAAATACCTTTGCAGTTCTGCGCTTTGCAAAACAATACACTGAAAAGGTGTCAGCACTCTGTGTTCCTGTGAGATGTATGCAGTCCAAACGATTTCTATAATAAGCCCATAACACTCAATTTGCAACAAAAGAAATTACTGGCCCACAAGTCTTCACCAGCAAAGTGTTTTAAAATAGAAGTGGTTTTGTTTTGTAGGAGGGAGAAGGACAATTTCTCTAACATTTTATGTATGTAATTAAACGCAATTGCTCTATACGCCTTGTGTGACTTAGAGATTGAGTTTTACAGGGTACAGAAGGGCCACGTGGTGGTTGGCTTTAGCAGATGAGCAGGTCTCTTACAACATTACCTGTGAGCTTTTTTTTTTTTTGCTTATATTTCAATATAGAGTACATTGTTAGCAATAATATGAGAAATGTCCCAAGACATGGGGCAGCTACTTGTGGAAAATGCATGCAAAGGAAAACACAACCATAAAATTTATCCTGTGCACTGAGTGTTGGGCTTCAGAAACACCAGTTCCTTGTTTGGTTAACTAGTGTAGCTAGTTAATAAAGGCTAAGGTCACGATGTTTCCTCCTTGGAAGAACACAGAAATTCACAGCACCAACACCACTAAATTAGCTCCATTAAAGATGAGCAATTATTGGTACTGGCTATGTGAATTACACCCTTCCAAGACCAGTATATAAAATAATCCTGTTATTTTTCTTCACGAAATTAAGCATTAGCCACAGATTGAACTTAAACCGTAAGATCAATGGAAATAATTTACAAACATTTCCTGGACAATGTAAGCAGATTTGGAAACGCAGAGGCACACTTTCAAAGGAAAAGAAGACCACACTGCACGTTTCTTTGTCTGAAATTTGTTCCATATACTCTAAGACAGGGATGCTTTTCACAGACCGATCCCAGGTTCTTGCTCCTGACTCACCAACTCAGACACACGTTTATGTTTAGGTTCTGCTCCCTAAGAGGAACAACAGTGACAGTGGTGCTGCTCCTTCTGCAAAGTATATTCAAAGGCTAAGAGAGTTTCAAATACTCCCACACCCATTTTTTTAGGAACAACCCAGTAAACAGGACTATAACTTTTTTTTTTTTAAATATGAGATGTCTGCTGTCGCCCTAATATTTACTTATTTCACATTGGCCACTCACACTGAAAGCACCAGGTCCTTAGAGGGTGAAAGTTTGGCAAGTGTGGCTTTAAGCCTCAACTTATCATTTCAGATTCCCTCAACGTATGTGAAGGCTGCCTCTATTACTAGAGGCCATAAACAGAATGTTTCCTAAGATTCTGTTTTTCCAGCAAGAGTATGGGGACTACCACAAACACAGGTGCGATTAGCTGTGCGAAGGGCTGCTCTCATTCTGGGAATGCTCACTGTCCTCTGCAGGACACCACACAGCTCTTCTTAGGCTCTCCTCTCCACTTTGAGAATCTCAAGATGTCTGAACTGTCTTAAGGCAAAATGTCTTGCTTTTTAGCAGTGTTACTTGCAGGAAAGAAAAGTTCCGTCTGTAAGCTCACCATTCTCTTGTCATCCTGTCAACTGCTTCCTCTCAGTTCTCAAAGCCCCCATGATTCTGTACCTCCACACAAGCTTTCTGATCCACGACTGGAAAGCTGACCCAAGTCGAGTCAGCCAGTCTCTTTCCTAGGAACTTGCAAATGGGACACAGGGCAAGGGCTGCCTGGGAGGCCTTTTTCCACCAAAGTAGAGAGAAGCAGAGAAGGCTAATGATGTGGAGAAAAGAATGAAGCAGGCAAACAGAGAGGCAGAGGCAAGAGATTTTATAGTCCTAGGCAGAAGAGAGCCAGGAACAAACAGCAGTTGTCTTCATCCCTAGAGGCTTCCCAGTACATTGCTCCAACCCCTAGTGAGACCTGTATGCTTCCTTTCCTTGATTCCATGACATATTTTTGTGGTCTTCCAGTAACTCCCTTTTTGATCTAAGCTAGTTTATTGTGCAGTCAAAACAGTGTTGACTAAGACACACACGTAACTAACTGTTCATCCTCTTCTTTCTAACCATTATTTCCTAGGCACTCATTACTTGCCAGACACCATGCTAGATGCTTTAGGGAGAGAAGAAAAAAGATAAGACGCAGGCTCTGCCACTGGGGAGCTTATAGTAGAGAGAAAAGAGAAGTAAACCAGCTAGCATGATACTAGAAATATCTTAAGCCAAGCCTTTCACTCCATTACTCCTCTCAGTCTGTCGTACCCTGGTGGCTTGAGTGTTGCTTTGATGCTGGAAGCTATGGTACCTGTATTTCAAATACTAACAGGGCACCCACGGCGGGCAGGTTTCAGCGGAACTTCCAGACTAAGCCAGACTAGGAAAAAGGACCTGGTATCCTACTGCTAAAAAACCTGGCCAGTGAAAATTTTATGAATTGCGCAGAACACGGCTGATATACGGCTGGAAGTTAGCCCCTCAGGTTGGAAGGCACTCAAAATATGCCTGGGGAAGAGCTGCCTCCTCAAAGCAGAGTTGACCTTCATGATGCGGATGAAGAAAAGCTTTTGGGACTTTCATTTGCTGATGTGGCATCACTTAAAATGAGAAGAAACAGCTGCAAGCATCCATTAATAACTGGAACATGGAATGTGCAAAGTATTAATCTAGAAAAATTGGAAGTTGAGAGAAAGATGTGGCAATCTGTTTCCGTAAAGATTTATAGCCTTGAAAACTCTATGGGGCAGTTCTCTGGCCTTTAGGGTGGCTATGAGTCAGAATTTACTCCACGGCAATAGGTACGGTATATGGGTTATGCTATCTGGCTTCACAAGAAATCCTACCTTCCACAGTGGAGGCAGGAGGTGGCCCCCAAATATCTATCCTTTATTTTCGGGAGAGTAACATTCACTAATGTCGGTAGGCCACTGTGATAAACCTTACTTGTGATGTCTCAGTAGTTTAGCACTAATAACACTTCTTTGAGACTTCATAAATGAATACAGTTACGATAAGGATCAAACATTATTTAGCAAGCCAGTTGTCCTGATCCCTGTATAATGGACTTGACTCAATATTATAGAACACAAATAGGTACGGTAATTTGTGTTTCTTTTCTGGAGTTCTTTTCCCAGGTGTTACAAGATGCCTGTGGTCAAGAGTCCCAAACTGGCATAAAAGGTTATGGAGTTGTGGAAGGAGGAGTGTTCATCCTCTCCAAGGAGGCACAAGTGTGCATAACTGTATTTCAATCTGACCACATTCAGCTTCTCTAAAAGAAACACCTCCCTCAAGATGAGAGAGGTAGTGGGTTCATCATAGCTAGAATTCTGCTCTATTGAGTCAGAGAACAGACTGGGAAATATTAATTTACTATTACTTGAGAACCCATCAAAAATTCTTCAAAACTGCAACTATTAAGCCTTCAATGTGATTATAAAAAAAGCTATGAAAAATGTAACTAGGGTATTTCCATTTCTACAGCAAAGTCAGACCTTCAGCTTCAATGTGAAACAATACTGTCTTGTGTTTCTACAGTATTTTTCCCTTAAAGATTCAAGGCCATTATTGGCATTACCTTGTTCAACTCCAACAGGTCTGCAAACAGAGGAAACAAAGTTTTCCTATTATATGAAAAGGAAACTGAGGCACAGCAGAGCCAAATGGTTAACCTTGAGTCACACAGAAAACACTGAGAAAACTTGGGCTAAACTTTTTTCCTCACTCTAATTTTTGGCTGTCTCCACTTATTCATTTATACTGATGACAAGTATCTAAATCTCCATAGTCCTCTAAATGTAATTTCAAGGCTGCCCATTATACCAATTAAGATCCATTTTGTCTGAATTTAGTGGTATGTGTCTACAGCTGCTAACCAAAGAGTTGGCAGTTCAAATCCGCCAGGTGCTCCTTGGAAACTCTATGGGGCAGTTCTGCTCTGGCCTATAGGGTAACTATGAGTTGGAATCGACTCGACGACATTGGGTTTTTTCTTATATATATATAAAATCTCTGGCAGAAAGACTTCTGGAAAACTCAGGCCTGGGGAGAAAGGATTCAGATTTCTTTCTTTTACGAAGTTCACTATTTTCATTCTTTCTCTTGTTATAGAATCTTTCTACTCAACTAGAGACCAAAAGGCTTAAAATTCTTTACTAAGGGACATCTAAACTGAGGCATGCTACTTGTTTGCGACTACCCTCTTATATAAGATTCACTTTTATTTTAAGTAAATTTCCCATCTTTCTAGTATCGCTTCTGACGTTCTTACTCTTGATTTTCCTGTGTGCTTCTTGTATTTGCCCAGCTCGTTCCCATGTGCTCTTGAGGAAGTCCACAAAGCCATGGTGGCGTAGCGGTTAAAAGCTTGGCTGCTAACCACGAGCCGCTCCTTGGAAACCCTATGGGGCACTTCTGCTCTGTCCTATAGGGTCGTTATGAGTCAGAACCACCTCAACAGCGCCTAACAACAAGGAAGTCCACAACATTCTAGGAGGATCTTGTCAACCTCACACAATTTCTCATGATTTCTTCAGATCTATGTTTTATTCCTGTTGAAGCAGAACCATGTTCCTGTTATTTTAACAGCTGCCTAGATTCAAAACTTTTCCTGGTACCAACCAGAACCTCTGGTCTTTTTTTTAATCTTAATAAATTTTGATTGATTTAGTTTCTGAAAATAATCTCTATGGAGTTTTATAGTATACATTACTGTGTACATCACGTGTGGGTGTATGTATGTGCACAACTGCACAAAGTTGTATACATAAAAAGCCATAAATGCTGTATTTTTGAGTGATGTAAGTGTTTTTCCAGAGTCATTCTGTATCTGATTTTTTGGTAATTCTATGCTTGATTTTTGTCATGCACATTGACACTGAACCTAACTTCCAGGTAAGATATGGCTCTACTACATAATACAGCCCGCCATAGTACTGCCCCCACTCTCAACTATTTGATATCAGTTAAGTTGATGAGTCTACAGAAGGCTCACATATGTAACAGAAAAATAAAAATCATTAAGTATTTATTCAGAGCCTAATATGAGCCAAGCACCAGAGCAGACATTGGACACTGCTGAACAAATCAGAGCTGGTCTCTGCCCTCAGGGACAAAGAGATTGGGAAAGAGAGGGAATGTTAGAGACAGCAAACCAGTAAACAACTATTTAAGTACATGTTTCTGATAAGTACTATGGAAGAAATTTACAGGATGAAATGATGTTTCTGGTTAGCCTCCTGTCTTTTTTGATGGCATAAAAAACCATTCTCTCCTAAAAACCAAAAAACCTGTTGCTGTTGAGTCGATTCCAACTCATAGCGACCCTACAGGACAGAGCAGAACTGATCCATAGGGTTTCTAATGAGGACCTGATGGATTTGAACTGCCAACCTTTTGGTTAGGAGCTGTAGCTCTTAACCACCATGCCACCAGGGTTTCCCATTCTTTCCTACCAACTTGAAAATTATAAAGCTTCATCAGCTGTTTTAACGCTTTATCCACAGCACAAAGGTTTCTGAAAATGGCTTGCATATGGTAGCTCTGAGCTTCTCAGTTGTATACATGGCTCATGCAGTCAATATAAATTATTAATTTTGTTTGGGAAAAGAAAAAATAGTTTCGAAACCTAGAAAGCCCCTGATCATGAAAGGTATGAAGATAACAAAGGCAGTCTTTTTAAGTCACAGAATTTGGAGGTACCATGTGAAACAAAATTCTACCATTTCACTGGGTGGGAAAGTTCTGGGCCTTTGTCCCCAAAAAATGTTTACACAACTATCTTCCATGACTGTTTTATAGTTAGGTGGAAGCCTGGCCATCTGCTGGTTACATGTGTGTGTATGCATAAAAGACACAGACCTGTACAAAAACATGGGACAAACACATTCCTAGCTCAAGTGTACCCGCTGTGTGACCCTAGGTAAGTTACTAAACTTCCCTAAGCTCAAAAAATGGGGGAAAATGAAATAACCATATAAAGCACCTACTGAAAACAAATTTACTTATTTTCTCTGCCCGATGAGATTTTGCCTGAGCTTGACTCTAGGTGTAAAGTTTCAATAAAGATCTTGCTGTCTTTCCTTTCCTTGAGGGTTAGCATCTCCTTTACAAGACAGGCAAATCAGAATAGTCATTAGCAGATTTAAATAGCTGCTGAAAAGCCAGGGCTCAGCAGCTGAGGCTTAGATTCAGCTATGATATGGTATTTATCCCAAGAGCCCTTGACAGATCTTCCCCAGGACTTCAAACCAGTTCATTCTGGCTGGAACCTCTGCTGAGAATTTCCATTTCTAACAACTTCCCAGGTGATGCTAACACTGCTGTTTAGGTATCAATTCTGAGAACCACTAATAGAGCAGTGGGTCTCAAATTTTATTATATATAAGAATCACCCAGAGGGCTTGTTAAAATGTACGTTCTGATTCAGTATACCTGGGGGTAGAAATGCAAATTCTGAGCAGTGAACTTGTTAAAAACGCAAATTCTCAGCAGGGGTTTGAACCGGAACCAGTTCAAAGCCCTGTTTCTAGCTACAGATTTTCATCCTCATACTGTCCTATATGGAATTGTTTAGGCAGTGGCTCTGGCATATCTCTGCCCAAAACCTGTTGCTCACCAAGGCCTATTCCCGTATGCCACAAGCCTAAGCGGGAGGTGTGCTGATAAAAGATTTGTGGGCTGGGGAATTTTTTTTTTTCTTGTGCTTTAAGTGAAAGTTTACAAATCAAGTCAGTCTCTCACACAAAAATTTATATACACCTTGCTATGTACTCCTAGTTGCTCGCCCCCTAACGAGACAGCGCACTCCTTCTCTCCACCCTGTATTCCCATGTCCATTCAACCAGCTCCTGTCCCTCTCTGCCTTCTCATCTTGCCTCCAGACAGGAGCTGCCCACATAGTCTCACGGGCCTACTTGAGCCAAGAAGCTCACTCCTCACCAGTATTATTTTCTGTCTCACAGTCCAGTCCAATCCCTGTCTGAAGAGTGGGTTTCGGGAATGGTTTCAGTCTTGGGCTAACAGAAGGTCTGGGAACTATGACCTCCGGGTCCCTTGGGTCTCAGTCAGACCATTAAGTCTGGTCTTTTTCACGAGAAATTGAGGTTTGCATCCCACTGTTCTCCTGCTCCATCAGGGACTCTCTGTTGTGCTCCCTGTCAGGGCAGTCATCGGTTGTAGCTGGGCACCATCTAGTTCTTCTAATCTCAGGCTGAAGTAGTCTCTGGTTTATGTGGCCCTTTCTGTCTCTTGGGCTCATATTTACCTTGCGTCTTTGGTGTTCTTCATCCTCCTTTGCTCCAGGTGGGTTGAAACCAATTGATGCATCTTAGATGGCTGCTTGCTAGCGTTTAAGACACCACTCACCAAAGTGGGATGCAGAACGTTTTCTTAACACATTTTGTTTTGGCAATTGACCTAGGTGTCCCCTGAAACCATGGTCCACGCTGGACAACTTTTTTATTGACTATATACAGCCTCCCTAAGTAAAACAACAATGCAGGCATAGGGAAGCCTAAAAACATTCCCGTAAAAGGAAAATAAAATTAGGACTTGCCCATGGTGACTATAATACAATTAACACAACACTGATGTCTGAAGAAAATGATAACAAAAATGGTTACAACTCACAAGGTGCTTTCATCTGCTGATTGCAAGGTTTACAGCCTTTAATTACCATGATTAAATGGTGTTCTTTCTTGTGAAGCAAGCTGACCCATTGTACCAAACAAATATTGAAGCTAGCAGGAGGGCAAGCAAGTTCCAGGGAATCCAGAGTCAACCTTCAAGTCCCTGACTCCTCATCTTGTGTACTCAGAACAATCTATAGAAACTACATCTGAAAAAAAGGCATAATTGTCCTCATTGCCAAAGACCTCTGTGCCTTGAAAAATCAAAACACAATGATATAAGAAGGTCCGGGGGGCGGGACAATACAAACTGAAGAACCTATTTGGTTTAGTCACAGGAGAAGATCTAAAACTTTTGATTTTCCATCAATGAGGAAAAGAAACAGTAATTTTTCATAATCATTACATACAGTTGTAGAGTTTCACATTAAAAATTTTTTGGTTTTGTTTACAATAAATTTGGAAATTCTCCAACAACCGCAGGCTCAATAATTTGAACCACATTTTGCAAGTAAAAATCCACCCCCATTCCTGCCACCCCATTATGTGGAAATACTAGATCATGTTCCCACGTTGATTCACTGACCACCAGATGTTCATTTTGCCAAGGTTACATTTACACTGTAATGAACTTCCAAAAAGTAAGTTGTTCTCTGAAACTAAGACACCAAATATAAATGTCTACATAGGAAATACAACCAGGATGCTTTTTGTATAGTAACATGTCATCTTTAAGAGTTTTTTTTTTTAATCATAGAATCTTAGAGTTCAAATAGGTCTTAGAAAGTCATCTCTTCTGTCTTTCTACCCAATGTACAAATTTCCCTCAACTTCTACCTGAATACTCCTTCATTCCCCCTTCACTCAGACATAGGAAATCATACTGCATAAGACAGCTCATTCTAGCTTACAGTTTGCTTTTCCCCCTTCCTACAAGAAGTTGTTTAGATAGAAAGGAAACAAGATATTGTACCACTTTATTAGCATTTGTTGAGCTTGTGCTAGAAGCTGTCAATACATGGCTCAGGATCAACAGGGGCCAGGTTTTGACAACCAAGCTATGAGGATGCAAGAGGTAGGAGAGAGAATCCACTGGTGCAGTCTTTTAAAAAACTAGCTATTATAAAAATACATGTTTAGGGTAAAAAAATTCAAATACTACTGCAGGATATAAAGTGAGAACTTAGAAAACTACCGCTTCTCATTCCTAATTATACTCTTTCAAAGGTAATCATTATTAAATTTTTAATATTTCACTCAGGTATGTTCTATAGCTCATATAGGCACATCTGCACTAAATATGAATTTTTATAGTAAGCAAATAGGATCATATTTTACTCTTTTGCAAATCTTTCACTTAAAAATATGTTGAGGCACCATAACTAACAATGCATAAAAAAAAATGCATAAACACCAGAAAATAAACCAGATAACTCAGAGCTCCTAAAAATTAAGCACTTATACTCATCAAAAAAAAACCACTGCCGTCAAGTCAATTCTGACTCAAGGTGACCCTACATGACAGAGTAGAACTGCCCCGTAGGGTTTCCAAGGAGCCCAGGGTCGATGTGAACTGCCAACCTTTTGGTTAGCAGCCATGGCTCTCAACCACTGCACCACCAGGGTTTCCTACTTATCAAAAGACTTTACTAAAAGAGTAAAAAAGAGAACCTACGGACTGGGAAAAAATTTTAGCTACGACATAGCCTACAAGGGTCCAATCTCTAAAATCTATAAAATATTTCAATACCTCGATAATAAAAAAACAAATAATCCAATTTAAAAAAATGGGCAAAGGATATGAACAAACACTTCAAGAAGACATTCAGGCAGCTAACAGGCACATGAGGAAATGCTCAAGATCATCAGCCATTAGAGAAATGCAAATCAAAACTACAACGAGATACCATCTCATCCTGATTTCACTGGCATGAATCAAAAACACAGAAAATAACAAATGTTGGAGAGACTGCAGGGAGACTGGAACTCTTATGCACTGCTGTTGGAAATGTAAAATGGTACAATCACCATGGGAAAAGATATTGTACCTCCTTAAAAAAGCTAGAAATAGAAATATCATATGATCCAGCAATTCCACTCCCAGGAATATATCTTAGAGAAGTAAGAGCCCTTACACGAATAGACATAGGCACACTCATGTTCTGTGCAGCATTATTCACAATAGCAAGATGGAAACAATCTAAGTGCCCATCATCAGATGAACGGATAAACAAATTATGGTGGATTTAGTGGGGACTAGAAGGGAACGTGGATTTAAGAAAAGGCTTTTGAGTTGGGAGGTTTTCAGCACATTTGTATGGAGACGTTACAGAGAGGAAAAGCTGATAATACAGGAAAGTAGAAGGGACAATTGTAGAAATAAAGCCTTGAGTAGGCAAAAGGGGATAGGAGCCAGTGGACAAGTGGGAGTTTACACAGGAGCCTGAGCAAGTCATCCATTTTATCAGGAGGGAAGAATAGTAATGGAATACGGATGAAGGCAAGTTGATAGATTCGGTGGTGGGAACATGTGGATGTTCTCTTCTGATTGCTTCTATTCTGTCTGATATAAACAGTATCACAGCTGAGAGTGAGGAAGGAAAGGAAGCTTTTGCAGGCTTGATGAGGTCACCTAGGGCAGTGGATGCGTAGGGACCTGACTAGGGAGATATAAAAGGATGGGCAGGCAGCACAAAAGGCCCACTTGAGATTTGTGGTCATGTTATTTAAAGTGAGGCCAGTCAACATGGTTGTGTTTTCTCTAATCATATTTAGCTGCAAATGGGGGACTGAAGAGCTGAGCTGAGCCAGGGCTGAGGTTTTGCTAGGTGACTATGATGGAGAGAGGGTTAGGTAAGGGAATCTAGGGTGTATGGAGAAGAGTGATCATGACAACGGATCTGGAAATCTCACCTGGTGTCATGTATTGAACAGTGATCCCCAAAATGTGTGTCCACTTGGCTAGGTTATGCTTCCAGTACGGTGCGACTGTCCACTGTTTTGCCATCTGATGTGATTTTCCTATGTGTTGTAAATCCTACTTCTCTGTTAAGGAGGCAGGACTCAACCCTCAAGATTAGGTTGTATCTTGAGTCGATCTCTTTTGAGATACAAAAGAGAAGCAATCAGAGAGTCAGGGGGACCTCATATTACCAAGAAAGTAGTGCCAGTAGCAGAGCATGTCCAACAGACCCCAGGTCCCTGTGCTGAGAAGATCCTAGACCAGAGGAAGATTGACGGCAAGGGCCTTCCTCCAGAGCCGACAGAGACAGAAAACCTTCCCCTGGGGCTGGCACCCTGAATTCAGACTTTTAGCCTCCTAGGCTGTGAGAAAATAAATCTCTCTTTGTTAAAGCCATCCACTTGTGGTATTTCTGTTGTAGCAGCACTAGATGACTAAGACACCTGGATAAAGAAGGAAGTGAGGGCATTAGGTTGGCCACTGATAGTGAAAAGATAGTAGGATTAACGGACTGGCAGTAACTGTGGAGTGGAAGAATTTTTTGATGGAATTACTAGCTAGAGTGAGTTGGAATGATAGGAGGGGCAGTGGAAGAGCATAATGCTGAAAATTATGGATGAAGAGTTATTGGTAGCGTAACGTCTATCGATACAATGGCTAAGTAGTTGATAAGGTAAGGAGAACAATTACCATTGGAGATGGGCAGTGAAAGAATTGAGAGCCTAGAGCATGGGAAAAACTGTGTATGTGAATATTAAAATCTTTAAAAATGACAGCTGTAGTGTATAGTAAAATAGTGAACCAGGTGACTACAAGAAGGAAGAGTAGTAGCTGATAAAATCTGATGGGAACTTTAGGGAGGAAAAAGGGACAAAAGTCTGGAAGTAGCAATAAAGGAACATGGTACTTGAAGTATGAGAGAGTAAGCACCACTTGAGAGGGCTGCCAGGGGACTCATGTCTTTACGGGGCAGCCAGGTTTCATTTAGACTGGGAAGATGAAGACAGCACTCAGGAACGATTGAGGACACAGGAGATTTTGCTACAACAGACTCTGAGGGCCTGGGATGTTGAGGTGAACTTGTGAAACTGGATTTGATTAGGCAGAATCAGAGCTTTACGGGGATAAAGAGTCTGAACGATGAGTGATAACCCAAGAGTCAAGCACTTCTAGTTCAAATGAAGTAAACAGGGGTGTAGGACATGATGAAATCAGTCCTGGTGATCTATTAAGTAGGATAATTAGAATGAGAGCTTCTTCTTCAGGATAGATTGTGGTAGAGAGGCAAGATTGGGCTGAGGGAGGTCTTGCCAGGATCGTGTAAAATTCCTCTTTAGTCTCCCTATCTTCAGACTCTCATTCATCTACCACACTGATACCAGAATAACCCTTTTAAAATGCAAGCCTAAGTATTTCTCCAATACTACAATCTCCTACAAGATCTGTCCCAAGCTAACCTCTTCAGGCTTACTTCTCACTATCCCCCTGACCTTGCACAGCTTTACCCAATACCATGCAACTCCCAAACAAGCTCTGTCTGCTGCTTCATCCCTCATGCCTCCTCTCCTGCTATTTCATGGGCTTAGGTGAGGGTGCCCCTCTGCCTTTCTTCTTCCCTCCCAACACCATCTTGATGAATACCTACTTAAGTTTTTCAAGATTCACCTGGAACATTACCTTCTCTACTGTAGTCTTTCCTGGTATTCTCACTCCTTGCCACAAGGCAGAACTGACTGCTACATTCTTATAATACGTCCATCATAATGCCTGTTTATACTGTATTTATTTTACATGTCTATCACCCTCCAGTCAGATTTTATGCTTTTAAATCTTGAGAGCAGGGACCTTGCCTTATTCATCTTTGTAATTCCAGCAAGTAAAAGCACAAACAAATCTCTCTTAGAAGAAGCACAGCCAGAATGCTCCTTAGAGGCAAGGATGGCGAGACTGCGTCTTACATACTTTGGACATGTTGTCAGGAGGGATCAGTCCATGGAGGAGAACATCATGCTTGGCAGAGTACAGGGTCAGTGGAAAAGAGGAAGACCCTCAACGAGATGGATTGACACAGTGGCTGCAATAATGAGCTCAAGCATAACAACAACTGTAAGGATGGCTCAGGACTGGGCAGTGTTTCGTTCTGTTGTGCGTGGGGTCGCTATGAGTCAGAACTGACTCGACGGCACCTAACAACAACAATAACAATATAAACATTTACTGAACTCATGAAGGTGGAGGATCTCCAATAAGGTCTTAAAGGACAGGCAAGATCTCAATGCTGAGAAACCCAGTACAATATTTCCCAAACTTCGTTCTACAAAAGTTAGTGCTCTTTGAAATATAAAAGCAGGTAATGCCAGGAAAATCGACGCTGTTAATACTTTTTCTTCCGTAAGGTATTCAAAAATAATGTGTATGAGAAAAAGTTAACAAATATACAGTTGCTACATGCCTTTAGGAAATACAGAAGCACATGTATTGTGAGAATGCCAGGAAGGTGCTTGAGCAAGAAGCTGATGCGTGAGCCTGTGCATGACCTAGGCATTGAAGAAGAGACAGCAATGACCAACTGATACCACATTTAAGTTCTGTGTAATGATTACTGCTTTCTGTCATGTTCGTAATTTTATATTTTCAGTATATATTTGTGATAATATTTAATACTATATACTAAATAAATGAATTAAAATTTGATATTTCTCCTATTCTATCTGATTAAATGTACAGGTACATAAAATTTCATGCATGCTGCTAGTATTCTTTCAATAAATTTCCACTTAAAATGTGTTCTCTATTCAAATACATTTGGGAGATACTGACTCTATGAAGGTAAACATCTAGTCTACAGAAATAAAATATACTGAAATTTACTAAAAGTATAATCAACTACAAACCAGGTTCAGGAGTCACATCTATAAAAAGGGGTCCAATCAAAATTGCATCTCTGGCCAGTCCTAACTCTCAGGTCTTCAGTGCACACACGTGAGCCTGACATTTCTCCTCTCTTGAAAATGGAGGGCAGTCACCGACAATATATCACATCGCTCAAGGAAAATATTTGAAAGCCAAAATGTTAAGGAAGAGGTTAGAAACTAAAGATAGAAAAGAACCAAAAAACATTTAGCACTTCCCTGTTTTGCACATTAAATACATCAAGATAACCCAATTAGATGATCAGAGTTCATTTCTTCACTGCTCAAGCAGAATTACATTTTACAGATAATTAAGCCAGTGAAACTTCGTCAGTAATCCTCAGCTCAGCAACAACCAGCAAGCACCTCAAATCTACCAAAGCTTAAAATCCTAAATATCACCACAGGATGTCTATGTCAGAGACAATAAAACTTTATAGTTTTTAGTGTCCAGGCACCTTGGAAAAGCCATACAACTGCTCTTAAACAGAGTTAACAGTATCACTTAAGTACCTTTTTGGAAAATAAAGACCACTCTTTAACATTTTTTTCATCTCTTACTAGGTTAAAAAGCAACTGTGTTTAAAAGTAAAACCTTTGCAGCGATCTCCAGTTGGCAAGTGTTTCTGATCAGTCACTGGCCTCCAGAAGCTCATGGAGCTTTGAATTTTGCTGTTTAAACAAGGTTATCACGTGAGCTTCCCCAGGCATTTGCTGCCCAGCAGGTGCAACGCTGTGAACTGGGGCTGTACCTGACGTGCAGGCTCTGAGTAATACAGTGAGGAAAAACAAACAAAAAAAAAACTCACCACTACCCTCAATTTCAAACCATCATCTGCTTCTACGTGGTTTCAAGCATTGTACTATTTCATTCCTCTAAGTATTCAGAGCCAAATATTAAAACTTCTTAGACATCAAATAAAATAAATTCGGTCTGAAAATCAGCCCGTGGTGAAAGAAACTGTGGGAGAGGCAAGAAGAGAAACGAAATGGGGACTAAGAAGAACATACAGAAGTCTTGAGTTATGAAATCAGCAGGGAAAATGACTTCCCCAAATAAAAACAATCTAAATGTAACCCAAATACAAAATGGGTGCCTAAATTATAGCCTATGAAGCTGATGGGATATCATACAATGATCAGAAGCATTAAGAATATGGAGCTTCATGACAAATGTTAAGTGAAAGAAGACATACTTTTGTGTGAGCTGAGATTAACTATGAAATATGTCTGCATAAGGAAAGGAGAGAAAGAAACATTAAAGTGAAATGTAGCTGGGTTAGGGTGGTAAGTGCATGAATCATCACCTCCTCCCAAAATATCCTCTAATATTTTGTAATTTGATTTCTATAATAAATGAAAATAGACAAAATGACAATTATTAGAAACATCAAGATAACCTGCTCTCAGTTCCAAGACCCTCTAGGCCCTATTTACATTCTTCCTTGATTATCCTGGACATATTAACCCTAACAGTAAATCATCAGGTCTTGAAATTCCTTATGGCAAAGCTACTACCAGCAAAGCTTGAAATGCATGACTGTCCACTAGAGAGCAGAAGGGAATGAAAGGGAAGCAGTTAAGGATCAAACAAAGAGAAGAATGGACAATGACGAAGAGCTCCAAGTTAAACCATGTTCACAATCATCCAGGGCCACCATTTTTCTTCTTATCTACACATGATTAGAGAACTGGTATGGATTTCCAGATTATATGGTCAGGGTGAAATGGATGTCCAAAAAGCCAAGGTAATGATTCAGAGCTAGGTACTTGGGGAATAAATGGTCATACTCCCAAGCCAACACCAAAGTTCCTGTTTTTGGTATTTAAAATCTCAAGGTATGATTGCAATAGCAGTAATCTTTAAATTTATAATCAATCGTTTCCTCCAAAGAATTTCATCTATGTGTTTTACGAGCACTGATTAATTCCTTGAAAATCCCGTATCACAATGTTTTTTGGTTTTTGCTTTTTAATTTTTATTTTAAAGTGTTGCATGTCAAGATACTCAAATATTTTGCAAAGCTTTTGGCCTGGGATGAGTAATGACAAACACAGCATTAGTGAGTAAGAACACTGATCACATTATTTTGGTCCTTGTGTGCCTTTGGCATGAAAAGCTGTTAGCTTATTTACAATGCTGTGACATCACCTTGTTTCTAAAGAGAGTGGCATCTGCTCTAGCTACAGAAATGCTAACTACATTTGCAGCTGGGAACTTACTCTGGAAGACAGGGGAAGAAGCTCTAGTGTTCATGGTCCCATGTACAATGAGAAATGACAATATCTTGTCTACTTTCAAAATAAATGTCCCTTTCTGGCCATCCTCAAGGAATTTTTTTTTTTATCAAGAGCCTGTCAAAAATCTAAAAAGGCAAGTGTATCAAACCTTCGTAACTTCTTTCCATCACTGAAATATCTACTGACTGCCTACCACATGACAGAACTACGTTGGGCCTTGATACACTTCAGACATAAAGGTGAAGAATGCACAGGCCCTTGTTCTCAAGAAGCTTATGGTCTCATGAAACCTAGGCAATTCATAATCAATAAGACCAGAGAATCAAGATAGAAAAGTATCCTAATATTTAGTAATAATGGGACAAAATAGAAAATGACATCTAAGGGGTTCGGGTACTCAAAAATCCATAACATAACTACAAAATGCAGTGTTTCCTCCACAAATTACCTCCCCACCAGTAAGCACCTGCACACAAACACACACACAGACACCTGAGTTCTAATTTTGTGACGTTCCTCTTAAGTGAGCCTCCTAAAATAACAGAAGTTACTGTATATATGGAGACAGTGGTATTATTATCTTCCATTATCTGGATACAATATTTCTATTAATTCAACATTTTACACTAGCTTTTCTAGCAGCCATTTCATATACTTGACTTTTATGCTTTTATGAAGCTGTACTCAGTTGAGACCTACAAATCTTTTTTTATATAAGCTGCCATCATTCAATGATAAAATATCTGCAAATCGTGTTATGCAAAAAAATTAAAGGAACTGGAGACACTTGACTTAAAAAGATCTGGAGGGAGGTGATGGAGGGAGTGGCATGTAACAGCTATGGATGAACACCTCTGGGCTGCTAACATAGGGCCCAACTTGGTTCCATGAAAATAAGAAAAGGAAAATGCTGGGCCAGTATGAAGAACTTCCAATACCTTGGGCTTTCCAACACTGAAGTGCCTTGCAGAGTGGTGAATTCTATAGATGAAAGAGGTCAAGCAGAGATGAATGCCCATTTGTTAAGAAAATTCTAGAAGAATTCTCACACTTGGAAGAAATTTGAGGTAGATCTTTCAGGCTCTTTCCATCTTGGAGAAGCTTGTGGCTACCTTGGTAGTTGCAGGCAAGAGTATTAAGAAGATAGCTACTTTAACAACACTAGGTGATCTCAAAAAGCAGAACAAGGAGGCCAGGAACAAGTGAATCACCACTGAACTTCATGTAAAACCTAGAAAGCTTTGTGACTTTTAGATGATTGTCAGAAGAGGTACTGGGAAAAAGACCAATGATAGCCAGCCTACCTTACTATGAGTCAACAACTGGCCTGTCCACTACAATAGAGCCCTCCTATTCCCACCGAGTGCAACGAGGGATGTACCAGTCTCAGAGGTTCCAGTTTTCCACTGCTGCTTAAAGTTAAAGGCAATTTTTGAGACCCTTTTCCCCAAATGCTCTATTACTCTTGTTTTCAGTGCATGGAGAATGCCAAAACTTTAAGAACCTACAATGTTCTCCTGTATTTGGGGAGAGTATGAAAAGGGAAGGTGGCCTGATCTGGAAGGTCTATACAGAAGGGCATACTGGCCTGATCACTTCCCTCAGGCCCACTCAAACTTCTAGTTTGGGCTGGATCTAGCATGTTTTTACCTGTGCCTTAGATTTGTGAGACATGTAAAAACATATTTATCATAAGTGATCTACACATAGTTATCATCATGAAATTTACAAAACCAGGAACAAGAAGAGAGTCAACTTTAAAGTTTAGTTCTGGGGCATCCGGGAAGACAAGCCTCAAGTTATATATAAAGCCTGTGAACTCAGCTGCCAATCTTAAATGCTATGCCAGGAACACGATGTTTAAGGATATAATCAATCAACAAATACCTGAGGCTACTGTAAGCAAGAATTTATGTTAGGTTCAATGGAAGACAAATGTCCTCTCTGGTCTCCCTAGGTTTTGACCATGGCTGATTGCTGCTGTGATCAGGGTATGTTAAGATTTGAATAACGCCCAGTGGCTCTTATATAATTCTATATAGTCTCGGAAGTGAAACTCAAATTTCTTCACTAGTGTCTTCAATAGTGGTATTTGAAATAAAAACCATGTTTCAGTCATTTGCATAAAATTGTCATACCAAAAGAAGCATAAAGCCAAGGAACTTTTACAAATGATGAAACCAGCTCTGAAGGATTTCGTCTCCTGAGAGAGGTGTCCTACAGGTGCACCTGTAGGACAGCCTCCTTAGGGCTGGTAACATTTGCTTACTAGTCAAGATATTTTTCTGGAAGCCAGACAGTTGAGAAATTAGAGTTTTTAGGTAAAAAACAGACATGATTAAAAAAATTATAAATTTATTCTTAAAAAATCTCCAAAGGCCATGGTTATTACAATCAAATGAATACCAAAAAGGCCATTGCCGTCGAGTTGATTCTTACTCATAGCAATCCTACAGGACAGAGCAGAACTGCCCCATAAGGTTTCTAAGGGGCAGCTGATGGATTTGAACTGCCAACCTTTTGGTCAGCAGCTGCGCTCTTAACCACTGCAAAAACACCAGGGCTCCATCATATGGACAGTTCTTGTAAATTAATAAGAATAGACAAAATGACAGTGTTATGGTATTATATTTCGGAATGTGTATTTCTGAAATGTCTTTAAAACACATACATAGTATCAATGTGGTAAAATATACCTTGCAAATACCAACCCCTTCTTTCTCTTGGTATACAGAAAAAAATGAAAAGAGAATCAATGAACTAGCAAAAAGCAAAACCCCATACTATGTGTTTCAGGCAGGTAAATGCATTCTAAGGTCAGTCTGTGGGCATAGTCACAGCATCACTGGTCCCCGGTCAACTCAACTACCCCTCTAGGAGTCAGAGAGCAAGTAGCTTTTCGGCTGACTGTCTTTATTTCCCTATGCAGCAAGCAGAAGGGGTACATGCTCTGATAAAAAGGGGTAAACCACACAACAGAATTTGCATATTTTTGGGTTTCCAACTAAGATATAAGCTAAGTAAATGGATGGAAAAGGCATGACTTACCTGCACTGCCGAGCTGTTTATAAAACCTGTATTCTAAATGAAGTTGTGGTGCACGTGATTTTATAGGTTCCTGAAACCCAAGAAGAGTAATTGTGATCAGATTTAGATAAATGGGACTTTTCCATTTCTAAATTTTTAGAGTAAGCCAGGACTAAGAATTACATAATGTTTCAGAGATAATATTCATATGTGATTGTATTTCCTTACCACAACTTCTTTTTGAAAGCATAGCTGGAGAAGATAAAGCTAAATTACATACAATCCCTTCCATAGATATTTAAATAGACTTTCGGAGGGAGGTGTCATTCAATGATAGCTCCGTTACCATGAAATATTCTCCTGAAATATATTCTCCTAGGAAACCTGATGCCAAGCTCTTTTGAATACCAGCATGTATTTCATTCTTATTTTATTATGAATTTTGGATAGTAAATAGTTTTTTCCTTTCTAGAAAAATGATGCATGCTCAGTATAAAAAAATTAAAATGCAAAAAAATAAAAAAGAAAGTAAAAATAAGTCTGAAACTCTATCATTTAAGGAGAACCACGATTAACAGTGATTATCCTCTGAAGCGTTTCTTTATACGTAAGATTATATATAATGGAAACCTTGGTGGCGTAGTGGTTTAGAGCTACAGCTGCTAACCAAAAAGTCAGCAGTTCGAATCCACCAGGTGCTTCTTTGAAACCCTGTGGGGCAGTTCTACTCTGTCCTTTAGAGCCACTATGAGTTAGAATCTGCTCAATGGCAATGGGTTTGGTTTTTTTGTTGTTGTTGTTTATATATAAAATGATTCATAAATAGGTTTTTATATAAATGACATCATACTGTATTTGATGTAGTATAACGTACCTCTCTTTGAAGTCAACAATGTGATAATAACATCCTTCCATGGCAGTAAGGACAGCTATACTATATTTAATGTCTGTAGTATTCCTCGGAAACCCTGGTGGCGTAATGGTTAAATGCTTTGGCTGCTAACCAAAAGGTCAGCAGTTTGAATCTGCCAGGCGTTCCTTGGAAACTCTATGGGGCAGTTCTACTGTGTCTTACAGGGTCGCTATGAGTTGGAATCAACTCAACGGCAGTGGGTTTGGTTTTTTAGTAGTATTCCTCTGTATGTACATAAATATATATGTGTATGTCTATAGTTTTTGGACATTTGGATTATTTGCAGCTTTCAACAGTATGAACAGTGCCATTAGGAACATTCTTGCATTTCTTTTTACACTGAAGAGAATTAAAGGTTGTACATACAATTAAAATATGTAACTTTATTCAATGCGGTATTTAAGTTTTCAAAAATGAAGTTATCTAACGACACCAGAGATAAAATAGGCAAACAACCATACTCTACTCTAGTCCATACTTCAAGAATGGGCTGTTTAATTACTCTGCATTGACAGTGTCACAAACCAACTACCTAAGACAACCAAACGTTACCCTAAAAGGTATAATCTCCTTAAAGGATCATCCTTTTTGTGCAAATGATGGGCAAAGGTATCACATTATTATGACCTCTCTTTAAAAGCTCAGTATATACAGTTACCTAACATTATATATTGTTACAGTAACCACTTTTAGAAAAAGGAACCAGAATTATTTTTAATTGGCAATTCATTTGCTTTTTAGCTCCACTGTCAGTTCTGCTCTGAGACCTTCATCCTTAAAGTCCATGTCAAAAACAGATACAAATAATAATCACAGGGACAAGAGTGCCTTTGGGTAGTCTTTGAGTTCATTTCCCTAGTTTTAAGTACATCAGACGTTTACTTATCCTATTTTTAAGACTCCAAGGAAGGAGATTCCACAGCCTCCCTTGATAATTCATGTTGGTATTTTACAAGTTTCATGGTTTAAAAGGTGTTTATACTTAGCTTGAATCTCCACTATCAGAACTGAAGCCTATTTCTCTGATGTCCTTGGTAACAAGATAAAACAGCTCCTCAATAATCTGTGAATACTATAAGTGCTATCTTCAAAAAGCAGAACTAGTCAATCATTTCTTAGACTTCCTTTTTCCAGGCAAAGTAATTTCAATTCCTTTAACATTCCTCACTGATCCTATTTTTTAGTTCTTTGATCATCTTTGAAGGCTTTTTTTCCCTGAACTCACTTGAAGTTTGGTTTGCTTTTCTAAAGATATTGTTGTTAGGTGTTGTCAAGTGGTTCTGACTCATAATGACCCTATGACAACAGAACAAAACACTTCCCGGTGCTGCGCCATCCTCACAATAATTGCTATACTTGAGCCCATTGTTGCACCCACTGTGTCAATCCATCTCGTTGAGAACCTTCCTCTTTTTTGCTGACCCTCTACTTTACCAAGCACGATGTCCTTCTCCAGGGACTGGTCCCTCCTGATAACACATCTAAAGTACGTGAGACGGAGCCTCTCCATCCTCGCTTCTAAGGAGCATTCTAGCTGTACTTCTTCCAAGACAGATGTGTTCATTCTTCTCGCAGTCCATGATATAGTCAATATTCTTCACCAACACCATAATTCAAATGCATCAATTCTTCTTTGATCTTCCTTATTCATCATCAAGCTTTTGCATGCATACGAGTTGATTGAACATACCATGGCTTGGGTAGGCACACCTTAGACCTCAAAGTGACATCTTTGTTTTTTAACACTTTAAAGAGGTCTTTTGCAGCACATTTGTCCAGCGCAATATGTCATTTGATTTCTTGACTGCTGCCTCCATGGGCTTTGATTGTGGATTCAAATAAAATGAAATCCTTGACAACCTCAACGTTTTCTCCGTTTATCATGACATTGCTTACTGGTCCAGTTGTAAGGCTTTTTGTTTTCTTTATGCTGAGGTGTAACCTATACAGAAGGCTGTAGTCTTTGATTTCATCAGTAAGTGCTTCAAGTCCTCTTTGCTTTCAGCAAGGAAGGCTGTGTGTCATCAGCATATCGCAGGTTGTTAATGAGTCTTCCACCAATCCTGATGCCACATTCTTCTTCATATAGTCCTGCTTCTTGGATTATATGCTGAGCATACAGACTGAATAAGTATGATGAAATGATGCCACCCTGATGCACACCTTTCCTGATTTTAAACCATGCAGTATTCTCTTCTTCTGTTTGAACAAACGTCTCTTAGTCTATGTAAAGGCTCCTAATGAGCACAGTTAAGTGTTCTTGAATTCCTATTTTTCACAATGTTATAATTTGTTATGACCCACACAATCAAATGCCTTTGCCCAGTCAATAAAACACAGATAAACATCTCTCTGGTATTCTCTGCTTTCAGCAAAGATCCATCTGACATCACCAATGATATCCTTCGTTCCAAGCCCTCTTCTGAATCCAGCTTGAATTTCTGGCAGTTCCCTGTTGATGTACTGATGCAGTGGCTTCTGAATTATCTTCAGCAAAACTTTACTTGTATGTAATATTAATGACAATGTTTGATAACTTCCGCATTGTATTCGATCACCTTTCTTTGGAATGGGCACGTATAAGGATCTCTTCTAGTCAGTTGGCCAGGTAGCTGTCTTCCAAATTTCTTGGCATAGATGAGCGAGTACCTCCAGCCCTGCATCCATCTGTTGAAACATCTCAGTTGGTATTCTGTCAATTCATGGAGCATTGTTTTTTGCCAATGCTCTCCGTGCAACTTGGAATTCTTTCTTTAGCACCATCGGTTCTCGATCATATGCTACCTTCCGAAATGGCTGAATGTTGCCCAATTCTTTTTGGTACAGTGACTCTGTGTATTCCTTCCATCTTCTTTAGATGTTTCCTGCATCATTCGATATTTTGCCCATAGAATCCTTCAGTACTGCACCTCAAGACTTTAATTTTTTATTCAGTTCTTTCAGCTTGAGAAATGCCAAGTGTGTTCTTCCCATCAGACAGAGTTCTGCTCCTTTTCATAAGGTTCTCACTTGCCAGTTTCTTTAGAAGTAGATCACCAGGTTTTCCTCCTAGTCTGTCTTAGTTTGGAAGCTCCGGTGAAGTCTGTGCACCATGGGTGACCCTACTGGTATTTGAAATACCGGTGGCGTAGCTTCCAGCACCATAGAAACACACAAGCCAGCACAGTACAACAAGCTGATAGACGAGTGGTGGGTCTTAAGATGTTGAATCCATAAATCACAGAATTCAGAAGTTTTCTTGAAGTTATCTAGTCTATCCTTCTGCTTCCAGGAAGGTTTTATCTAAATCGATTCAGGCAGACTGGATGGAGTATTTCATATCGTTAATGACTTATATGAAAAAAGAGCTCATACTCTTTGTAAAATCAGCAACCACTGGAGCTGAATTCAAAGTGTCTCAAAATTTTTGTAGTCAAAAGAAAAGCATGTAAGACTAATTATACTGTAGCGTCATTTCCTTATTCATTTATTTCCTCAGATGGAGAGGGATCATTCTTGAAAATCTCCATTTCGTTGTAGGTCTCCGACTAGATCACCATCAAAGCAGCAAGTTACAGAACTTGTCCTAATGAGAACCTCAGAACTAGTGCCCTAATAACCTTTAACAGTTCACAAGGAATCAAGCAGAGACAGTGATGACAAATCAATACGGAACCCAACAGAGGTTGATACAAACACCAGAAAGAGGGAACAGCCTTTGGATTCTGACAAGCCACAAAGGCCAATAAACTTAGACACCATGTAACCTTCCTCAAACAAAATATTCTCAAATTTTATACTGGAAAACCTTAATAGGAAATATTCAATCCAATCTCGGTTTAATTCAGGAAAAAAAACAAACTAAATCCACTGCTGTCGAGTCCATTCTGACAGCAGATTAAAAAAAAGGGTAAGACTCTAGAGAATTTCGGGTTAAAAGCGGGTCTACATCTCACATGTATTCAGACATGAGGAGTTTTTTCTTGCAAATGGAAGGACTAACACCCTTCAGCCACCCTTCATTACATGGCTGTAGCCTGCTCAGTCAAGTGGGGCTGCACAGTGCTTTTCTGGAGGCACTATGAAGAGAGGGCATTGCAAACACTTAGTCCACAGCTGGCGAGGGGACAGTAATTTAGCAGCATGGAGAGAAAACATTTTTCACAATTGTTAGAAAACCTCTGTTACAAAGACCCCTAACAATCTAGGCAATGGGTAAAGGTGGGGCTATTTACACTAATAACAGTTCTAGAAATCCAAGAAGTATGAGCCCACAAAAAAGATCCAGGCAAAGTAGAACTGACACATCAGCATGGCTTCCTTGCATTTCTGTGCCAGATGCTGGTTATGATTATATTTCCACAGAGGGAGGGGGCTGGCCATTTGCCAGAATCGTGGTTATTCAGGAACACACATGCCTGCCTGAAATCCTAAACTGACAACAGACGGCCACCTCGTAAGAGTGTAATGCTTCAGGCAAATTTTGCTCTTCCAATGAAATGAGCTCAGTTACGGCCCTCAGGGCTCCCTTTGAGAACACATGTCCAGCAGCAAGAGAGGAGGCCCACAGACAAGAAGGTTAGCCTCTGTGACGCCTTTCAAAGTGATTCCAAAGAGAAACGAGGTACTGAGATATACCGTACTTCCAGTTGATAGAAAGTCTACATTTGGTTTTAATTACTGACCACTCAAAGTTCAAAAAAGTTTAGTAAAATGAAAGGCAAATGCAATGGTCCATCATGTCTAGTCATTTTCAAATGATTTTATTTTTTAAGATAGCACTGTAAAAGGTACAGAATTAAAATAGTAATTCTTCCACCCATTTTTCCAGCTATTTTTCATCAACTAATTTTGATTCATTGTTGCTAACACCATAGTTAGCATCATCTAACTATAGTGTTAGAGTATATAGTGATTCATCACTATAATATTATTTAAAAAAAAACCACTGTCGTCAAGTCGATTCCGACTCATAGCAACCCTAGATTATAGTGGAAAGAAAATGTTTAAGTAGGATCATATGTAAGGAAAACACCCGCATTAGTATTTTTGTAAATGTTTACAACTCTTTCCCATAAAAGGGTATGTGAGGGGTGAGGGCCCCGAAACATAATTACCACAGATTCTACTCACCAGTTTGATTGCTACATATTCATTGGTGTAGAGATTTTTACCTAGGGAAAAAGCAGAACGTGTATGTTTTAGTGACATTTATTCTGGGAAATGCAAAGCAAAATCTTAGCTCACAGGGTCATGAGAAAGGTCGGATTCCCAATACTGTTCACATGTATAAAACATGATTTATAAGTGAAAAGCGAGGTAGACAACAGACTTAGCAAGTATAGAACAAAAAGAGCTTGAGAATATAGAAATTTAAGTTAGACACAAGTACTTTTTTAAAAAAGAGAAAAATCAATGTCTCTGTCTAACATACACGCCTACATACACCTCACGCATTTCTTATTTATTATTTCCCAACTATTTAAGCCATGAAACAAACAAAAAAGGAGAAATATCAGAATTTCAAAGATATAGAGATTTTAACTTTTGGCATGGACCTACATTCTGCAAACTCACTGACAAACGGGGATTTTCTTTTCTTTTTTTTTTTTTTTTTTGCTCATGGTATTTAATATCTTTAGAGGACATAAAGGATAGAATGAAATAAAAGCAATTACTGCCCATCCCTCCTCTTAGAGAACTCATCTACTGCCTGTAAACAAATCTCAAAGGCGCTCTGACTTTTCACGAGAACTCCAGTTCTATAGCTTTATGTGCAGGAAACAGATCTCCACCTATACAGCACTACCACCTCTAGGTTCTTCCTGGGTTGATAACAACTCTCCCTCTCAACATCCCTACTTCTATAAATGGAACCAGAATTCTCCTGGACATCTAGACTAAGGACCTGCAGTGATGATGGGGATGAGGATGGGAGCAACAACTATCACCCAGCCCATATAGCATGTTACGTACTACTTAGCTCCCCGCTACCTTTCTACCCCGACCAATCCCTGAAGCTTCAACTTTAATTCTTTCTGAGTGTTTAGTATGTATCATATAGTTCAGTCACTGCACAGGACTTCATACTGCTTTTCAGTGCTGCTTACATGTCTGTCCTATCTTATCCGGCTAGACTATAAATATCTTGAGGGCAAGGATTTTACCTAATAGTTCTTTCAGTGCCCTATGATGCTTAAGACCATGTTCTGCATATATCAGACATTCACAACTTTGACTGATTCAAAGTTACTGGCATGTATAGTATGACTACTTTTTAAATAAGACACACAAATTAATGCTATATTTATATATACTAGCTGATTTTATATATGTATGTACATATCTATACACATATAAAAAATACACACATATATACATATAATATGAAAAAGGATACAGAAAGATGTATGTTAAGGTGTTAAAATAACTTTCTTAGTCTTTTTATTTTTATATAACACATATAACTTTTATAATGAAAAAAAAAAAACTTCATTTTGGGAACAAGAAACTGCTTATAATACAAGTTCTCATTTTTACCAAGCTCTAAACAGATGTCCTTTGCAAACGACATCATCATATTATCAGCTTCCTGAATACCTTTATGTGTCAAAGGAGTACACAAATGTAGGAATAATTTTGTCTGCAAATAACGCAAGAAAGAAGCACTCACAGGTTGCCAGACAAACACCCAAGAAACCACTCTAAGGTGTACAACTTTTTTAAAGGAGCACAGGCAGAAAATATGCATTTTTCCCTTTCTATATATTAGTTTTTTTATATATTAGTTTTGTAGCCCTGGTGAAGTGGTTAAGAGTTCAGGCTGCTAACCAAAAGGTTGGCAGTTCAAATCCAACAGCTGCTTCTTGGAAACCCCATGGAGCAGTTCTACTCTGTCCTATAAAATCACTATGAGTCAGAATTGACTTGATGGCAACAGTTTTTGTTTTTATTTTTTCCTGCCTAGCTGTTATTATCTCTTCTATTCCTCTCCTGGGTTTTTTGTTTTTTTTTTATTCCTCTCCCATTTATTAGCTTTTCACAATTTCCTCAAATATATCAAAATTATTTGTTGTGGGAACATTAATTAGAAACATAAATGAACTTTTAGAAGCTTACTGCAACTAATATATGTTGCTGTTGTTGTGTGCTGTCGACTTGATTCCGACTCACAGTGACCTTATAGGACAGAGTAGAACTGCCCCGTAGGATTTCCAAGGAGCTGCTGGTGGATTTGAACTGCTGATCTTTTCGGTTAGCAGCTATAGCTCTTAACCACTGTGCCACCAGGGTTCCAGTAACAGATAGGCAAGTCCCAGGCAAATTAAGACTCCAGTTTGGCCCAGAGAGAGACTTCTTCCACAGCAGCTGTGATGTTACATAAAGATTTTTCAGGAGAACCCTTGATGGCTCTGTGTAAGCATTGTTATTGTGACAACTTTAGCACAGAGTTAAACCCCAAGAATTTAGCATGGTTTAAAGTAAAAAGGTCAGGTTATAAAAGTTTAAAACTGTAAATGTGTTTCTGAGTTGCTGACATTCCCTGTCCCTAGCTTTAGCAATAGGATTTACTGGGGGTGAGGGAGTACAGGCACCAGAATTCACCCTTGACTCTCACCCAGTACAGTATACCTTTACTGTTTAAAGAACTAACTTCGTATTTGAAGTCCATACTGCGTTGTTCCAAACTGAAAAAGGCACACGGCAGGGTTGTATCCTTTCACCTCACTTATTCAATCCTTATGTTGAACTGAAAAGCTGGGCTATATGAAGAAGAACATGGCATCAGGATTGGTGGAAGACTCGTTAACAACCTGCGATATGCAGATGGCACAACTTTGCTTGCTGAAAGGGAAGAGGACTTGAAGACTTACTGATGAAGATCAAAGACTACAGCTTTCACTATGGATTATACCTCAACATAAAGAAAAATCCTCACAACTGGACCAATAAGCAACATCATGATAAACAGAAAAAATATTGAGATTGTCAAGCATTTCACTTTACTTGGATCCACAATCAAAATCCATGGACGCAGCAGTCAAGAAATCAAATGACATATTGCATTGGGCAAATCTGTTGCAAAAGACCTCTTTAAAGTGTTAAAAAGCAAAGATGTCACTTTGAGGACTAAGGTGCCCCTTCCCGAGCCATGGTATTTTTCAATCACCTCATATGCATGTGAAAGCTGGACAATGAATAAGGAAGACCAAAGAATTGACGTCTTTGAATTATTATTGTGTTGGCAAAGGATACTGAAAATACCATGGGCTGCCAGAAGAAGGAACAGGTCTCTTTTGGAAGAAGTACAGCCAGAATGCTCCTTAGAAGCGAGGACGGTTAGACTTTGTCTCACATACTTTGTACATGCCATCAGGAGGGCCAGTTGCTGGAGACGACACAGCAATGTTTGTTAGGATGGCACAGGACCGGGTGGCATTTTCTTCTGTTATACTCAGGGTCATTATGAGTTGAAACCAGCATTGATAGCACCTAACAATAACATGTAACACCAAACATGGTACCTGATACATCACAAAAGGTTAGCTTGCTTGTTCTTGCTTTTCTCTGGGGGCACCAAAAGAATAGAACACATGTCACCCTTTTACAAAGCAATCATCCTTATTCCTAAGAGGCACTCTGATAATTCTCCTGAGCTATGAGCTGATCAAATGAATTCCTTTGCCAGGAGGCAAATGCATCATTAAAACTAAACAGGCTAACACAAAAGGCAGCCATGTGGAAGTCCAGACAATCACTCAACCACTATCCTCTGTGATACACATGACACAGAAATTTTGCTTTGGAAGAATTTAATTGCAAAGATTGAAAGTTAAAATCTTTGCCCATTTAAAATAAATGACTGTTTCAGCTAAAAAAATAATATATCAATATCTGTGAGAAAGGCAGGCAGTTTAATGGACACAAAAATACCACTGATGAGATGGCACAATCCCAAACACTCAAAGCTTTTAGTATCTGTTGCACAAAATTCACAATGCTTCTCAGTCTCACTTCCTGGCTATGGGTTCTTTTATTGGTAATGGAGAAGAAACTGCATTACGTAGTAATTTTTGGAGCTTTAAACCTAAACTCAGCTCTTTCAAAGCAGCAGTCCAAGATTTGATGCTGCCCATAGAACCCACTGCACGAAGACTTCTGTTTCAGTAAGTCACCTATGGGGACGACGTTTACTGTAAGCTTCATCAGATACAGCATTATTTCAAAGAACCAGCAGGTCTCAGTTCTCAGAGCTGCATTGATAAAGAAACACACAGCCTTGAGCTCCCAGTTTAGTTACATCTCCAGCTGTCACACTTTCTTGCCCTAAAGTGAAAGCAGTACATTTATAAATTACTATCTAGATAGAACTTCTTAAAAATCCGGTCAAATGGACTTGAGTCAATTAGTTAAAGGTACTTAAAACAAGAAACTATTTTTATGTAACCCATATTGACTTAGGGCAAAGACGACACACTGGCCTATTGCCTCCACCACCCAGAAAGCGCCTCTTAAGTGGGCAGTAAGATTAAGAGTAAAAAGATAATAAACGGCACTACAACTTCAAAGCAAAACCTGGAAGTCAGTTTCAGATTTACTAACTTAGTGCTACTAGTATATTAATACACTACATAGGTACACTGCCCAAATGGTGAGCAATTAAAAGCAAGAATAGTTTCTGCTTTTCCCAAGTTTTCCAAGGGATTACTTATTGAATATAATTAAGTATAAAAAATCTTACTAAAGCTTATTCAGCACCACTGGTGATGGTATAGAGCATGCTTATCACTAACAAAACAGACAACGTTAAAATGTTTTCTAAACTGCAGGGCATGACCTATTAGTGGTATAAAGTAAATAAACAAATCCAGTGGGTCCCGACCAATAATTTTCTTGAAAGAAATACATTGAAAAAAACCAGAGTATACCCAACTTAACAAGAATAAGTATTATTTCATGAAACTTTTTTTTCAGATACATACTCATATTTAATTTTGTGTATTGGGTCACGATATAATATTTGTTTTTCAGTGTAGATGGTGGTGGGAAAAAAAAAAAAACAGAATAAAAGCCACCAATAAAATCCTTCTGAAAAGCAGTTTTGATTATTTCATTTTGAGATGACAAGCTTAGGTCAGTAATTGGACTAGCTTTTATGACTTCCCTAAACTACTAAAAACCCACTGCCATTGAGTCAATTCCGACTCACAGCAACCCTACAGGACAGAGTAGAATTGCCCCTTAGAGTTTCCAAGGAGCACCTGGTGGATTTGAACTGCTGACCTTTTGTTTAGCAGCCATAGCACTTAACCACTATGTCACCAGGGTTTCCTCCTAAACTACTAGCCATGATACTCTGATCAATCCATTAGTAAGGAATATTAAGGCATTTGTAACACGTAAAAGTCCGAAGTAAGCATGGGTGGAGTGAGGCAGAAGGTGGTGGGGGCAAAGGAAGGAGCAGGAGGTAGAAGACATTTACAAAAGGGGTCAAAGCAGGGCCCGCACACCATTTTCAAGAGGGTGAGCCTGTATAGTACTTTCCTTTTTTTTTTTAATTGTGCTTAGGTGAAAGTTTACATAGCAAATTAGCTTCTCATTCAAAAATTTATATATCCTCCACCAGCCTGAACCCAGAAGAACTAGATGGTACCTGGCTACCACCACCTACCACTCTGACAGGGATCATACTACAGCATCTGGGACAGAGTGGGAGAAAAATGTAGAACAAAAGTCAAATTCACACACACACAAAAAAAGACCACACTTACTGGTCTGACAGAGACTGGAGAAACCCCTGAGACTACAGCCCCCTGACACCCTGCTCAGAACTAAAGCCACTCCCAATGCCCACTTTTCAGGCAAAGATTAGACAGGCCTATAAAACAATAATGCACACGAGGAACGTGATTAGTTCAATCACATAAGAGACCAAACGGGTAACTGCTGCCCAAAAGCAATATGAGAAGGTAGTAAGGGACGGGGAAACTGACGATGGACACAAGGAACCCGAGTGGAAAAGAGAAGAGTGCTGTCACATTGCAGGGATTGTAACCAATGGCACAAAACAGTTTGCACATAAATTTTTGTATATAAAAGTTTTTTAATGAGAAACTACCTTGTGCTGTAAACTTTCACCTAAAGCACATTAAAAACAAAAACCAAATTGTTTAGTAACACTGGTGGCAATCCCCGCACTGTGTCAGTACTCCCCCCCTTTCCATCCCAGGTTCCCCCGTTTCCATTCATCCAGTTTTTCTGTCCCTTCCTGTCTTCTCGTCTCTGCTTTTGGGCAGGTGTTGCCCATTTGGTGTCGTATACTTGACTGATCTAAGGAGCATGTTCCTGTGTTATTGTTTGTTTTACAGGCCTACCTAATCTTTGGCTGAAGGTAAACTTTGGGAGTGGCTTCAGTTCTGAGTTAGTAGGGTATCTGGGGGCCACAGTCTCGGGGGTTCATCCAGTCTCTGTCAGACCAGTACATCTGGTCTTCTTTGTAAATTTTAATTTTGTTCTACATTTTTCTCCCGTTCTGTCCTGGAGTGTCTATTGTGATCCCTGTGAGAGCGGTCAGTGGTGGTAGCTGGGCACTATCTAGTTCTTCTGGGCTGCCTATGCAGTACGTTCAAGTGCTTCCTCTTCGCAAGCATAAGGCATTGGTGCCTCAGTGGGAGTTCTTGCCTTCCGTGAGGGAGATTTGGCTTAATTCTCAGCCAATGCACCTCATGCAGCCACCATCCGTCTGTCAGTTAAGGTTTGTGTGTTGCCATGATGCTAAACAGGTTTCAGCGTAGTTCCAGACTAAGAAGAACTAAGAAGAAAGGTCTGGGGATCTACTTTCAAAAATCGGCCAATAAAAACCCTCTGGATCACAATAGTCCAATCTGCAACCAGTCAGGGGGATGGCGCAGGACCTGGCAGCATTTTGTTCTGTTGCATATAGGTTGTCCTGAGTCAGGAGCCAACTCAATGGCAGCTAACAACAATTCTTTACAAGGCAAATATGTGAACTTTTTACACTGTAGTGGATGAGAATAAAATCTAGGATGAACCACTCCAAAAAGCACGATACTCTGCAACAGAAAAGTGCTAAAGTACTTTCACCTGGTAAAAATTTATTCAGTAAAATTCCAAAAGTATATAAATTTCAAAAGTGTACAATGATTTCTCCACGTAATCTCACCCAATTTCAATAAATGAATTATTTTGAAGCAAATCCTAGATGTTGTATCATTTCGTCAGTAAACACTTCATTATGAATCTCTAAGAGATTGGAGGTACTTTTTCAGAACTGATGGATTACTTGCTATTTGAAGATCTCTGCAATATCAACGTGGAAAACACAAAAGACCAAATGGGGACCCCATATAAATGGAGAAGTGAGACATATCAGTCACACAGGAAGAAAAGGGTCCAAATGGCCCTTTGAAAAGTGAAAAAGATTTAAAGTGAAAACATTTATAAATGGATTTCAAGCTAAAGCAACTAATTCACAACAACTATGATCATGGACCGTCAATGAGCTGGACTTGATCACCAGCCAAAAAATAGTCTAATATGCTTTTCTGCCAAGACGATGATAATATAAGTTTTAAGAGGAAATATAGATGCTGTTAATGAAGTCAGAGCAGGAGTAAAGAATATTTCTAATCAAAATGGATCAATGACCTAAACGTATGAATTAAAACCATAACACTTTTAACAAAACACAGCAGTAATGCTTGAGGACCTAGTTTTCAACATTGGAGTCTTAGATATCACATTAAAAGCATGAGTAACAAAATAAAAAATAAATTGGACTTCATCAATAGTAAAACTTTTATGTTTATCAAAGGACTTCACCAAAAAAGTGAAAAGACAGCCATAGAACGGGAGAAAATATTTGAGAACCATATATCTGATAACTTTTGGCAGTTCCCCGATGATATACGGGGAAAGTCATTTTTTAATTATATTCAGTAGAATTTCGCCAGCATGTGATATTAATGATATTGTTTGGTAATTTCGACACTCCATTTAATAGCCTTTTTTTGGAATGGGCATGAATATGTTATCTCTTCCAGTCAGTTGGCCAAGTAGCTGTCTTCCAAATTTCTTAACATAGACAAGTAACTGCTTACTGATGAAGGTCAAAGACTAGAGCCTTCAGTGTGGATTACACCTGAACAGGAAGAAAGGAAAATCCTCACAACTGGATCAATAAAGAACATCAGGATAAACAGGGACAAAATTGAAGTTTCCTTTTGGAGAAAGAGGCGAAGGTTGCAGAACATAACGTAATTAATGTCACTGAAATGTACACGTAAAAATGGTTGAAATGACAAATGTTTTGTTATATGTAACAATAAGATTAAAGAAAAAATTCTATGTAAAGTCAGGTACTTAAATAATGTACAAAAGGGAAAAGGTACAAAAGGTGGAGAGTCTGCTCAAGCCTCCGGAACCAGGGAGAGGTGTTGCTGATTCTGTGCAAGTTAAGTGCAAATGTCTAACCTACCGTGCTGGATCAAAAAAAAAAAACCCTTCCCCTCTCTGGAAAGTACCTCTCTCCCATTTACCCACACCCTCCCCACTCTGCTCAGGTCCCAGTCTGGCTTCAGCGACTGCTGTGCCCCCTGGGCTGGAAATGGGACCTGTTGTGTGCCCTAAGCCATTCTTCCTGCTTTGGAGAAAGGACAAATTAACAAACAGGAAGAAATAATCTGCCAGCTCCCCTAAACCAGGAACTCAGGCAGGCACAGCCCCTTTGCCTAAGCACAGACATAAGGGGTCCATGGACTCTGAATGCCTTTCAGCCCTGCCTAGACCTGTGTAGGCCCATTTCAACACTGTAGGCCCTCATTAGCACAGTACAGCAGGGTATATACCTGAAGCCTATTTTCAACTGCAACAGCTAAGGCGGAGTGGCAGATTTATGACATTTGGCACTGCCCTGCCCATTAAGCAGGGTCCTCACCTGCCCACATCAGGGGCCTGAGGATTGGTGGCTCCACCCACTCCACCTAGCCACCTATGACAGAGGTCCAAGAACAAGTGCTGCCTCCCAGTCCTTACAGCCAACAGCATTGGGTGCCCAAAGTCCAGCTGCAAAACCCACCCACCTACGTGCTCTTAGGGCACAGGGACACGCCTTCCACCCAAGTACTCAGGGGCAGCCATCAGCTCAGTACCTTGCTCAGTACATAATCCCCTACTGCAGCCAGATACCTGTGCCTACTCCAATCACCCCCTCAGTAGCTGTGCCCATCTAGGACTGTTGGCAACAGCCTGCACCACACACTTGGTGACCAATGACCTGGACACCTGAGCTGAATCCATACAAGAAAAGTAAATGGACTCCTGGGCTCACATACCTAGTAACAGCTCTAACTGCCTGGTGACAGGATGTGAGAGCCCCAAAGACACCAATAATCAAAGTAGCTCACATGACCAGGCAGTTTGGGCCTATCAAAACAAAACAAGAAGCTAGGACACAGTAAGCAAACATAAAATAAATAAATATAATAACTTACTGATGGCTTGGAGACAAAAGTCAATATCAAATCACATAAAGAGGCAGACCATGATACCTTCATCAAACAATCCAAACAAAGAACCAAGAAACCTCCTGGAGGAAGATAAAATCTTGGAATTACCAGAGATAGAATTCAAAAGATTAATATACAGAGATCTTCAAGAGATCAGGAAGGAGATTTGGCAAAATGCAGAACAAGCCAAGGAACACAGACAAAGCAACGGAGGAGCTTAAGAAGGTTACACAAGGGGATAATGACAAATTTAACAGGCAGCAAGAATCCAGGGAGACAGCAATCAGAAATTCAAAAGATTAACAATAAAATTTCAGAATTAGATAACTCAACAGAAAGTCTAGGAGCAAAATTGAGGCACTGGAAGTCAGAATCAGTGAGACTGAAGATAAAGCACTTGACACCAATTTATCCCAGGAAAAATTCGATAAAAGAATTTTAAAAAACAAAGAAACTGTAAGAATTATGTGCAACTCTATCAAGATGACTGCAGTACCAGAACGAGTTGGGTAACAGAAAATACAGAGAGAATTTTTGGCAGAAAGCTTCCCTGATGTCGTGAAAGATGAGAAGATATCTGTCCAGACACTCACCAAACCCCATACAGGGTAGATCCCAAAAGAAAGTCACCAAGATGTATTATAATCAAACATGCAAAACCAAAGATAAAGAATTTTAAGAGCAGCTATGGATAAACAAAAAGTCATCTACAAAGGAGAGTCAATAAGACTAAGCTTGGACTACTCAGCAGGAACTACGCAGGCAAGAAGGCAATGGGATGCTATATATAGAGCCCTGAAGGAAAAAAACTGTCAGCCAAGAATTATATATCCAGCAAAACTGTCTTTCAAATATGATGGTGAAATTAGGGCATTTCCAGAAAAACAGAAGTTATGGGGATTTGTAAACACCAAACCAAAAACACAAGAAATACTAAACCGAGTCCTCCAGTTAGAAAATCAATAACATCTGATAACAACCCAAGACTAGAACACAGGACAGAACAACCAGATATCAACCCAGATAGGGAAGTTCCAAAAATAAATCAAAGCTAAAACACTGAAAATAGGGAAACAGAGACATCAATATGTAAAAGATGACAACATTAAAACAAAAAAGAGGTACTAAATAATGTTGTCACAGAACTTTCATATGAAGAGGAAGACAAGGCAGTATCAAGAAATAAAAGATTGGTTTAAACTTAGAAAAACAGAGGTAAATATTAAGGTAACCACAAAGGAAACTAACAATCCTATACATCAAAATAAAAGACACAAAGACTCAGCAAATACAAAATCAACAACAATGAAAAAGATGAAAAGAAAATACATAAAGAAAAAAAAACTCAGTACAGAAAATTAAGTGGAACAAAGAAACTGTCAACACACACACACACAAAAAAACACATCAAAATGACAGCACTAAACTCATACCTATCAATAATTATGCTGAATGTAAATAGACTAAATGCACCAATAAAGAGACAAAGAGTGGCAGACAAAAAAACACAATCCATCTATACACTGCCTACAAGAGACACACCTTAGACTCAAAGACACAGATAAACTAAAACTTAAAGGATGGAAAAAAATATATCAAGCAAACAATCAAAAAAAGAGCAGGAGCAGCAATAGTAATCTCTGACAAAATAGACTTTAAAGCAAAATCTACCACAAAGGATAAGGAAGGATACTATATAACGATTAAAGGGTCAATACAGCAGGAAGACATAACCAGGAGCCCAGCGACAGGGCTCCAAAATACATAAAACAAACTCCAACAACAATGAAAAGAGAAACAGACAGCTCCACAATAATAGAAGACTTCAACACACCATTTTTGGTGAAGGACAGGACATCCAGAAAGAAGCTCAATAAAGGCACAGAAGATCTAAATACCACAATCAACCAACTTGATCTCACAGACATATACAGAATGTTCCACTCAACAGCAGCCAAGTATACTTTCTTTTCTAACGCTCTTGGAACATTCTCCAGAACAGACCGCATATTAGGCCACAAAGCGAGCCTTAACAGAATCCAAAACACTGAAATATTACAAAGCATCTTTTCTGACTATAAAGCCATAAAAGTAGAAGTCAATAACAGAAAAAGCAAGGAAAAATAATTAAATACATGGAAGTGAACAACACCTTGCTCAAAAACTAATGGGCTACAGAAGAAATTAGGGATGGAATAAAGAAATGCACAGAATCAAATGAGAATGAAAACACATCCTACCAGAACCTTTGGGACACAGCAAAAGCAGTGCTCAAAGGTCAATTTATAGCAATAAATGCACACATCCAAAAAGAAGGGCCAAAATCAAAACGTTAACCCTTCAACTTGAACAAATAGAAACAGAGCAGCAAAAGAAGCCCTCAGGCACCATAATAAAATCTTCCTTTCTTCCTGTAAACTGCTGTCAATTATAATTACCTAGTTTTGTAGTCCCACTCAGCAATTACAACTTGGTTCAGCATGCCTGGAAATTTTATGGTTAAATTCTCCTGATTAACTAGCTAAGTTGTCAATGCATAATCCTAAAATTTTTGTACCTGTAACATTTCTAAAATTATCACATGAACATGTGACGCACACTTGTGTGTCAATGAATGTGTGAAAGCTCTTCTCTCCTACTGTTTTTTGACAGATTATACTACTGACATAAATAATTCTTCTTCAAGATCTGTTAAGGTTGTTTAACCTCAACAAATTGTGCTTGAGTTAGAACCAAGAGGCTGGTTAAACTTCAGATGCAATTCCAAAAGATGTTTAAACTAAATACTACTAGGAAGAAGAATTTTATAGATATTTGTAGTTTTTCCAAGAAAGTTAAAGCATTTTATCTGGGGTTATAATTTTAAATTGAATCCCTCCACAACATGCTGGGGAACCCAAACAAATAATACAATCTGCTACACACCTGTAAAGTGGAAATACAAAATAAACATCCTTTACCGAGGGGAAGAAAAACTACTTTGTCAGGTCTGCAACTTCCTTTTAAATGATTCAAAAATATACACCTACATGCACAGACATACATACATACACATCTCAAAAGAGATAAAGCATATAGGACAAAATATGAACAGCTGGTAAATCTAGGTGACAGCATATACTCCTCATTCTATTGTTTTTACTTTTCCGTAGTAACAAAAATGTTCTTTACACAGTTTGGGAAAAAAAGAAAAAACAAACTATGAGTCGGAATTGCCTTGGCAGCAAAGGGTTTGGTTTTTTTTTTTTTTTGGTTTATACACAAACCAAGTGCTTACTACACTGTATATCAAGCACTGTTTTCTATCATTATATACATTATATGACATATCTTCACAACATCTGTAAGGTAGATATTATTACCTTTATCTTAGATAGGTAGGCAAGGAGGCAGGCAGGCAGGTAGGCAGCTGGACAGACAGATATAGCTAGGTGGATAGCTGCTGTGGTGTTGACTCTGATTCATGGCAACCTTACATACACAAGAAAAAAACACTGCCCTGGTCTTGCGGCATCCTCACAACCACCGGCATGTTCAAGTCTATTGTTGCGGCATTTGACCAATCTATCTCACTGAGGGTCTCCCTCACCCTTGCTGGCCCGGTACTTCACCAAACATGACTGATCCCTCCTGATGATGAGTCTAAAGTAAGCAAGTCTGACAATATACTGTTGTGATCCATAAGCTTTTCATTGGCTAATTTTCAGACGTAGATCACCAAGCCTTTCTTCCTAGTCTGTTTTAGTTTGGAAGCTCCACTGAAACCTGTCTGCCAGGGGTGACCCTGCTGGTATTTGAAATACCGGTGGCATAACTTCCAGCATCATAGCAACATGCAAGTTACCACAGTATGAAAAACTGACAGATGGGTGGGAGATCCTATCTTACAGAGAAGAAAATGAAAACTGGAAATGCAATTTGACTCTAGAACTACTACTTTTAACCACCAAACCTATTGCTGTCGAGTTGATTCTGACTCATAGCAACCCTGCAGGACAGAGTAGAACTGCCCCATTGGGTTTCCAAGGCTGTAAATCTTAACAGAAGCAAACCTCCACCTCTTTCTCCCATGGAGCAGCTGGTGGGTTCGAACCACTGACCTTTCAGTTAGCATCCGAGGCCTCCCAGGAATCCTTTGGGGAAGACAGTAATGACGTAACTTCTAAAACTTGTTTGTTTGTTCCATTCACAGAATCTAAAAATTTGCAAGTTTTTAGGAAAATTTAACATTGTGGCAATAGCACAATATGTCAATTTTCTCTTTGGTTGGATGGTTGGTTTTTTGGCAGATACAGGCCCAGTTTCATTTGTTCAAAATGCTAAGACTGCCTAAGAAATGATTAATTACAATAGGTAACATTTGATTTAACAAGTCGTTCACTTAAAAAATCTTATGTTTTATCTTAATTAAGCCTATTTTCTTTCAGATAATTGATTTTCAATTTTTTTTTTTTTTAAGCACCAGAACCATACCTCTGTTCAGATAAATACTTACTTGAAAACTCAGTATATAAAATAGGTAACACGGAGGGTCCTGCTTGCTCACTCTTCCTTTCCCCTTCCTTGAAACAGAAAACAGGGGCTCCAGGACTTTGTGGGAGTCAATATGAAACCAATTGCTTTAGCTAATGTGTATTTGTAAGTCATTAATGATCACAACTGACAAGAACAGAACTAGCTGGTAGGACCTCAAATTCCAATTTAAGTTCATGAGTGATGGCTCAGTAATTCAGATGAGGAAAGAATATGCTGAGAAGCTGTCGCACACACCCTGCTTTAGTCAGAGAAAGAAGTGTCTTATTTTAGAAGCCAAGGAGGAGTGTGTCATTGGACAAGCAGCTACCCTTAGCCAGTTTACCTCTGTCAGAAACATCCTTCTGTGCTAATGTACTTTTGTATTTTTCATCAGATATCAACGATGGAAAAGAACACAGAGGTCAATTCTTTGAGCTTCCCTTTTCTTGCCTGCAAGGAAAAACATCTTCTAACCATACCCTACTTCTTAAGGATGAAGGACTGTTAAAATTATATGCAAGCTTCTCTAGTCTAAAGAGTCTCCCATAAACATAAGTACATCCTTATTTGGATGTGAAAGAAATATCTTCTATCTATTTATTCTTGTAACTAAGAACAAATCCACATGTAATTATTTAGAGATTAAGGGTATACATTTTCTCAATTTTGGAGGACTACAATAATTCATATCCTAATGGTTAGGTGATTATTCCCAGGCCTAGAAAAAGGCTCAAAAATTTAAAAACAAAAAAGCCTTCAAAATATTCCCTATGTTCCTCAATTAATGAAAATCAATCTGCAAATCTGTTTCCACACCATTATGTCTTCCTATCTTTTACCCACAATCATTCTCCATCAAATTTCCCTTCTCTTAAATCGTCAACATTCCCCTTTCTGTTGAGGCAATATACACAAGTAAGCTTCCCTAGAAATAATCCTTCTGTAGAAAAATGGGCAAAGGCCACCAAGAAGCAACTCTTAAAAGAAGAAATATAAATGTGTGGAAAGTTACGTAACTTCACCCGTGAACAAATACACATTGAAGTGATACCATATTCTTCGCTTAGTTTGGCAAAGATGAAAAGGTTCTCAATAATGTTCAAGGTTTTTGAAGGGGCAGGAAAACAACTGTACATGCGTGTGCAAGCACACACACATGCACATACACATAGAGATGGAGAGTAAACCGAAACCATCTGGAGGGCAAGCTGACAACATGTAACAAAACTGCAAATGTGTACACCTTTTGACTCAGAAAGTACACTTCCAGGATCTACTGTAAGAAAATCATCAGCTGACATTTTAAAGAAGTGTCTGTAAAGATGTTCAGTACAGCATTACTTATAATATCAAAAGACCGAAAACAACTTACACATACAGTAAGATGACTAAATAAATTATTAAATAATACACAAATATTAAAAATATGTCCTGTTATACACTTTACAATCCTGGAAAAATAGACCATTGACACCCAACAATAACAACTGTGGTTCTCTCTGGAGATACACCTAAAGTAGAATCTGTTTTAAAATTTTGCAACAAGTGTTACTTTCATTTTTTAAATTTTGCTTTAAAGGAAATTTTTTTGCTTTCTGTTTATTGCCTTTTTTTCTGATTACAAAGTACATTTTCTTGTTTGAAAAAAAAAAAAGAAACAGAAGTAAAAGAACAATTAGCCCTTCCTCTCCTGCTTAACCTCCTTGGGGCACAAGTCTTGCTTACCACTCTCCCACTCTAGAAACTCTTCTCTTTTGACTTCTTGGCCTTTCCAAACAGTTCCTCTTCCACTACCCCTTACATGTACCCTCTCTCTCTCACTCATGCAAGCTTCACAAAGCATCATCTCATCTTCCATGACGGTGGGTTCATTAACACTATATGGTGATGGTTTCTAAATCCCCATCTCAAGCCTAAACACAGATATTTCTGCATATATGCCACACATTCTTCAAAGTCTATCTATTTGCCCTCCTCATTACCCACCCCAGTCCTGTATTTCCTGTCTCCCTTAAAGGCTTCCTCATTCAACTGGTAGCCCCAAGCTGGCAAATTCAGTTATCTCTGACCGCTTCCCCTCAGTGACCAAATCCTGCCTACAATCTACTTCTGAAATTTCTTTCAAATTCATCCCTTCCTCTCCATTTCACTCCATTTTTCACAGCTAAGAGCTAAAGGTCTTGTCATTTCTGACCTAGACTATTCAGCCAAACATTTTTTGAGTACTGGTTCAATTTTGCTATGGTGGCAAATGAGTTTCAGCAGAGCTTCCAAACTAAGAAAGACTTGTGATCTACCAAAACCCAGCCAATGAAAACCTTATGCATCACAATGGTCTAACCTGCAAGGATCATGAGGATGGCACAGGCTCGAGCAGTGTTTTGTTCTGTTGTGCATGGGGTCCCCATGAGTCAGGGGCCAACTCAACATCAGCTAACAATTATATGCCATACACAGTGAAATGAGTTGGGGATATGAGAATTAATAAATTAAAATGCCTATGGTTAAACGGATGATGGGATAGAAACAGATTTGCAGAGAACCAAAATGCACGAATCATTACAGAATTTTGGGAGGTTATCTATCTGGAATCCAGGATCTCCCTAAACACGACAGCCACAACCTACTACCACCCCACACAACTAGAGCCCAAGGAGGCCAATGCTTTGATTTTCTCCCCCCTCTTCCTATCCATCTAGCTATCTATCCATCCATCTAACAGATAACAATCAACAATAGAGACAGACTTCCTTTCCCCAAGGGCCTTACACCCAAGTAAGGAGTGACAATGAAGAGGTAAACAAATACATAAAATCATTTCAAATAGTGATAAATGCAACGAATGAAATAAAGCAGTTTGACGGGATACAATGTGGCTAAGGGGAAAACGTATTAATTTAAATAGAGGTGGAGGAGTCAACAGGCAGTCTCTCTGAGAAGGTAACATATTCTGAGGCCTGAAGGATGAGAAGTAGCCAGCTATGCAAAATTTTAGGGAAAGAGCTTTGCAGGCAGAAGGAAATACAAGTCTGAAGCCCTGAAGCAGAAATGCACTTGGTTATGTGAGCAACAGAACAGACAGTATGGCTAGAGGAGAAAATGAGTCTGGAGAAGAAAGCAAGGCCTTGGTGGTAGTAGCCATGGTTAGAGGCCAAGCTGCACCTGCCTTGAGTTTGGAATTTCTCAGTTCCCATCTTCTGTTGTCTGCACAATCTTTCTATCACCAATACTACAGCAAGAGAATGATGGAACGGAGTGTACAGTCCATTCTATAGTTAGGAAGATGTTAAATAATTCTGAAAGTTCCTTTTCTGGTTTCTGCTGGTAAAAAGTATTGCTAGCTACAATGCTGTAATGGTATGATCCCAGGGCTAATGGAAACCTGATGAACACAAAAGAATAAAACATTTGGAAAGAAAGATAAGAAGAGTTCTTTCTACTGATTACAAGGCAAGTCAAAATGAGAATTATCAAGATTATCCTAGATCCATGAAAAGAAATAAAACACAACACCCCACTATTCTGAAAATATGTATGGGCTACAAATTTATTCTTTGAGCATAATGAATTTTTCCAGGTAAATTTAAAAATCATATAATACAAACCTAGACATGATTAGATAAAAGATTTTCAGCTTCCTTTGACCAAAGTTTTCCTACAACTTTATAAAAATTAAACAAATTTCTGACATTCTGAGAATGCATAAATTTATATGCATTAGAAGCTGTCTCTCAGGATTTCGTGGATGTTTACATCATAATCTATTTAATACAAGTACTGTGATGTTAGAACAAAGTCAATCCATTACATAAAAGAGTATTCACAAAAGGAGCTGCTAAAGCAACTCCGTACTTGCTAGGAAGTCAAGCAGTGTGAAATTACATGTCTTACTCCTATTCTCAGTACCTTCTGCTGGCTTTGCTAACCTGAACATGCACACAACTCTAAATATAAACAGCCTTTCATTATCCTAGTTAGGACTTTAAATTCTAGGTTGCCAGCCTCCTATTAAAAAAAAAAATTTTCCGATTAGTAAAAATAAATTCATTCTCAGCATCTCTAAATTTCATTCCGCACCCAGTGATCTCTGGCTAGCATAGTGAGGTTTCCCTGAGGTTCTGTATGGGGGATCAGAGGTTAACACTTTCCATCTCCTTTTGGAAGATCTTAAGTAGTGTAGGTAACGAAACAAGAATCATCTTCCGTTCCTACCCTCCTGTTCCCCCAAGGACCAAAGTCTCTCACGATAGGTCTTCATAACCACTCATAGCCACAATAGCTATGAAGAAAAATAAAACACTTGAGCTTAAAGCCGACGTCTTCACATTCTCCAAGCTGATCTCCAGCTTTATACATTTACAAGGTCTTTCATTTTCTCTTCCACTGCTCACCTACGGAGGCCATAAACAAGTATATAAATATGAACATACCTTCTTCCCAACCTCACCTCTTCAAACGGGTGGATTTTGTCACTATTCATCATCTCATCTATAAAGTCACACTTGAAATAGAAAATCCATTTCCATGGTTGGGAAATACAATTGCATAATTTCTCCCCTGGAGCTCTAACTCAATTCTGATGGTAGGACCTCAAGGGGGAAATATGCAAACATGGTAGCTGTCAAATAAACTCTCTAAACTCTGAGATAACTTGTCTTTGCAGACTAAGCCTGGATATTACCGAGCAAGGGTTTACTCTCTTCTCTTTTCAGGGGCAGAGGCTGAATTAAACCAAAGCCTTATACCCTTACTTCTCAAAGTGTGGTTCAGGAACTAGCAGCATCTGCATGGCCTGAGGGTTTGATGAAAATGCAGAACACAGGGCTCTACCTGAGAGCTATGTACTAAACATAACCTGCGTTTTATTTATATCGGTCTGCAGATCTCCCTGCATCATAAAATCTGAGGGAAAAAAAAAATTTTTTTTTTTGTGCTTTAAGTTTACAAGTCAGTTTCTCATATAAAAACTTACACACACATTGCTATGTGACACTAGTTGCTCTCCCTATAATGTGACAGCACACTCCTCCTCTCCACTCTGTATTTCCTGTGTCCACTCAGCCAGCTCCTGTCCCCTCTGCCTTCTCATCTCCTCTCCAGACAGGAGCGGCTCACTTAGTCTCCAGTATCTACTTCTCACAAGTATCATTTTATGTCTCATAGTCCAGTCTAATCTTTGTCTGAAGAGTTGGCTTCAGGAATCGTTTTAGTTTTGGGCTAACAGAGAGTCTGGGGGCCATGTCTTCTGGGGTCCCTCCAGTCTCATTCAGACCATTAAGTCTGGTCTTTTTACTCAGAGTTGGAAATTTTTAAAGCCAACCCATCCCACATAAAGAGACCTAAACCTCAAATAACAATTATAACTGATAATGACTGTAGTCCCCTTCACAAATTCTTTAGTTCTCACAACAGGGCCTAGTTATGAGAAACTTCTCATAAAATATAAATTGCTTGTCTTGAAACACATCAAAGCTCATTATAACTACTGCTATCATCATTAGCAGAAGTCACTGACACAACCAAGCTCTTACCTAATCTGAGCTCTCCGAAGTTCCCACAGCCTATCTTCTTGCCAACCCTGAAGTTGGGTCCCACCATAAGAACCCCCGAGGATGTTGATGAGCCAGACGGTCGGGAGCAGTGTGCACTCCTTTGTACCATGGGTTTACTTGTCCGTTGTCTTTCATCCTTTTCCCTATTAGGATGGTCCATGATCCTACACGACAGAGTCTCTGCAAAACGAGTCTCCTTGGTGTGTATACCTCTCTTCAACAGAAAAAAGTATGAACCGTAGTCAGAGAAAGGTAAGAAGTTCTTTTGGCATCATATTTGTTTCTAATGTATCTCCAGGAGATGAAAAACCATTGATTAATTCCTGTGGGCCACGTAGTCTGTAGATCTCAAGCATAGGAGGATATTTTGCAACCTAGGTAAAAATCAAGAAAACATGCAGTTAAATTTTAAAACAAATTAAGAAAGTCACAATTAATTAGAATGGGCCCTATTCAAAAATGAGCAAAGCAGATAGCTTCCTGAAATGGGTTTCGATTTTATATCCTCCAACAGTTTAGCTATCTGGGCTAGTTACTCATCTGGTAACATAAGCTCTTTTTTTTTTTTTTTTTTAACATAAGCTCAGTAGGCTGCAGACCTTGGCAACTGAGGGAGCGCACAAGCCTTTAATATAAAATGCTTTCTTCCAGTACTGTACATATGATCCCCCCAAAAATTACTTGTTGGCTTTTTCGTCACTGGCTAACAGAAAGATATGGTAGGGGTAAGCCAAGTTAAATAAACTGAGGACAATTTAACTAGAAGTTCTTCCTTTTAACTTGGCCAAAACCTATCAGAAATGAAGCTACTTCCTCCACCCCCACCATTTAAGAGGCACTGGAAGCAATCTGGAGTCCTTGGATGGCACAAACAGTTAGGCACTCGGCTACTAAATGAAAGGCTGGCAGTTCAAATCCACCCAAAGGCATCTCAGAAGAAAAACCTGGTGATCTACTTCCAAAAGATCACAGCCACTGAAAACCCTGAAACGCATGCGGTTGCCTGCCATGAGCCGGGACTGACTCAGTGGCAACTGGTTTGACTTTCTTGGGGGCAGCAATTGTGCAATCCAAAAATTAACACAGACTACTTCTAAGAGGATTTTCCAAAAACTCAGTGATACTAAGAAGTCCTAGCCTAAAGCTGTGGAATACCCAATTTTGCTCTAGTTTTCACTGTAGACTGAGTATGCAATAATAGATCGCCTGAAGCTGAGCCTTTTACAGAACCCTAAAATAAAAATAACACTGAATGACAAAAAATTTTGAACATAAACCTCATCCTTCCTGGAATCACCCAGTGTCCCAATTCAGGACCAAGCTCAAAACAAAAGTTTACAATGAGATAATTTTGATGCTATTTAATAATGATGAGCTTCCTCTCAAATCATTGGATAATCAAGTTGAGGATCTTTAATAAGAATACATTCTGTTATTTACTAAACACATACTTATTTTTCACTTTCAGAAGTATTTTCCATAAAGCTTTAAGGAAGAATGGAATTAGAATAACTGCTTGGTTACTATCTAGGCTGTAAGCCTCATAAGGACACCTTTAATTCCCTAATACAGTGCCAGGCATAAAGCTCTGAGCTGCCTGAAACAGGTCAGTACATAATTCAAGAATACAGTCTGTTTACTTCATTACACAAGTTAAAAGAAACTATTTTCATCTTTTCTGTTTGTTTTCTTTGCATTAATACTGCAAAATGATATTTGGCTTCCACAATGGTAATCAATAAAACATATTTCTCTGAACTGAGGAAAAAATACATCTACGTTTATAATGTATATTCTGTTAAGAAAGAAAAATCAGGGCGATGAAGACAGCAATTACTGGATCCTACGTGAATTCCTACTGGACTTGCTTAAAATTTATATTTCTGCTCACTCTCACTTTCTCTTATTTCCAACTGTATCTGATATTTTCTAATTTGTCTTTTATCCAAGTCTCTCAAACAATATTGAGGGGGAAAAAAAAGAAAAGAAAACATAAATGCTTTACTCAAGACTGTTATGTTGCGGTTCTGACTCATAGCAACCCTACGTACAACAGAATGAAACACTGCCAGGTCCTGTGCCATCCTCGCAATCGTTGCTATGTTGCAGCCACTATGTCAACCATCTTGTTGGGGTTCTTCCGCTCTTTCACTGTCCCTCTACTATACCAAGCCTGATATCCTTCTCCAAGGACTGGTCCTTCCTAACATGTCCAAAGTAAGTGAGACAAAGACTCACCATCCTCACTTAAGGAGCATTCTGGCTGTACTTCTTCCAAGACAGATGTGTTCATCCTGGCAATTCACGGTATACTTAATATTCTTCATCAATGCTGTAATTCAAATGCATCAATTTTTCTTCAATCTTCTTTATTCATTATCCAGCTTTTGAATGGATATGAGGTGACTGAAAATACCATGGCTTGGGTCAGGTGCACATTAGTCCTCAAAGTGACGTCTTTTTGCTCTTTAACACTTTAAGAGGTCATTTGCAGCAGATAGGTCCAATGTAATATCTCATCTGACTTCTTGACTGCTACTTCCATGGACGTTGATTGTGGATTCAAGTAACATGAAATTCTTGACAACTTCAATCTTTTCTCTGCTTATCATGATGTTGCTTATAGCTGTGAGGATTTTTATTCTCTTTATGTTGCGGTGTAATCCAAACTGAAGGCTGTAGTCTCTGATCTTCATCAGTAAGTGCTTCAAGTCCTCTTACCTTTCAGCAAGCAAGGCTGTGTCATCTGAGTAACTCAGGTTGTTACTGAGACTTCCTCCAATCCTGCTCGTGTTCTTCCGTACACAGTCCAGCTTCTCGAGTTATGTGCTCAGCATACAGATCGAATAAGCGTGATGAAAAGATAAGCCCTGATGCACACCTTTCCTGATTTTAAACCACGCAGTAGTATCCCCTTGTTCTGTTTGAACGACTGCCTCTTGGTCTCTGTACAAGGTCTACATGGGCATAATTAAGTGTGTTCTGGAATTCCCATTCTTTATAATGTTATATTTGTTGTGATCCACAAAGTCAAATGTCTTTGCATAGTCAATAAAACACAGGTACACATCTTTCCGGTATTCTCTACTTTCAGCCAAGATCCATCTGACATCAGAAATGACATCCCTCATTCCATATTCTCTTCTGAACCAGCCTGAAGTTCTTGTAGGTCCCTGCTGACAAACTGTTATAACCGTTTTTAAATTATCTTCGGCAAAATTTTACTTAAGTGTGATATTAACAATATTATTAGATAACGTCTACATTCCGTTGGATCACCTTTCTTTGGAATGGGCACGTATATGGATCTCTCCCAATCAGTTGGCCAGGTAGCTGTCTTCCAAATTTCTTGGCATAGACAAGTGAGCACCTCCAGCCCTGCATCCGTTTGTTAAAACATCTCAACTAGTATTCTGTCAATTTCTGAAGCCTTGTTTTTCACCAATGGCTTCAGTGCAGCTTGGACTTCTTCCTTCAGGACCATCGGTTCTTGATTATATGCTACCTCCTGAGATGACTGATGGTCCACCAATTCTCTTTTATACAGTGACACTGTGGATTCCTTCTTTTTCTTTTTTTATTGTGCATTAGGTAAATGTTTACAGAGAAAATTAGATTCCCATTCAATAGTTTGTATATAAAGTGTTTCATGGCCTTTGTTTCATTCCCCACAATGTATCAGCATTCTCCTCGTTTTCGCCCTGGGTACCCAGTTTCCTTTCATCTGGATTTTCTACCCCTTCCTACCTTCTCATCTTTGCTTTTGGGCAAACGCTGTCCTTTCGATCTCATGTAACTGACTGTTTTAAGGAACACATTCCTCTCAGATGTTAATATTTTATGGGCCTGTCTTTTGTTTGGTTGAAAGGTGTTCTCCGGGAATGGGTTCATTTCCAGGTCAGAAGGGTGTCTTAGGGCCATAGCCTCGGGAGTTCCTCCAGTTTCCATCAGTGAGTCTGGTCTTTTTTGTGAATTTGATTTTTTGTTTTTTCTCTTGCTTTGTATCCGTCCCTCTGCTGCGATCCCAGTCAGAGCCGTCAGTAGCGGTAGCCAGGCGCCATCTAGTTCTTCTGGTCTCAGGGTCATGTAGGCTGTGGTTCATGTGGTCCATCAGCCCTTTGGATTAACTGCTCCCTTGAATCTTTGGTTTTCTTCACTCTCCTTTGCTCCAGATGGGAAGAGACCAACAGTTGCATCTTCGATGGCCACTCACAAGCTTTTAAAACCCCACACACTACTCAACACCAGAGAATGATGCAGAACATTGTTTTTATGAACTATGTTGTGCCAATTGACGTAGATGTCTCCTAAGTCTATGGTCCTTTGCCTTTGAGCCTAGGAACTTCACCTGTGAGGTTTTTTTTGTTTTTTGGGTCTAAGAGGTTTCTCTATGCCCCTTGTGTGCTCTATTGTCTATGTTAATATATGAGGAGCACCTACAGTCATGTATGTAGAAATGTCCACCACCAAACCTGTATCTGCCAGTAGGTGTACTCCCTTGTGCCCTCCCACACCTCTTGGCATATCTGTCTTCCTATGTATCCATTCATAAATTGTTTCTTAACACTACTGTTGCAGGATTGTCCATGCTATATTTACTGTTGGCGCCCTTTATTCTTGTGTTTCTCTCAGTGTCCTCTTCTGCCTTGGTCATGTTGTGTTGACTTCTCCAATATTGTGTATTGCCTTTCCCTTCACCAATATTAACATGTATCTTCCATCTATTTGGTAATTTTCCTTCCTTCCCTCTCCCATGCCTGGTAACCATTAAAGAATTTTTTTCTTTTCTTTTTTTCCTGCATGTAAACCTTTTGTTGTTACTTTATAACAGTAGTCTCATACAATATTTGTCCTTTTGTAACTGACTTATTTCACTCAGCCTAATGTCCTCCAAATTCATCCATGTTGTGAGATGTTTCACAGATTCATTGTTCTTTATCTTTGCATACTACTCCACTGAACGTATGTACCACAGTTTCTTCATCCACCCATCTGCTGATGGGTGCCTGGGTTGTTTGCATCTTTTTTCTATTGTTAATAATGCTACAATGAACATGGGCGTTCATGTCTATTCAGATCAGGGCTCTTATTTCTTTAGGGTATATACTTAGGAGTGCAATTGTTGGATCATATGGTATTTCTATCTCTAGCATCTTGAGGAAGCGCCATACTGTTTTCCATAGTGGTTGTACCATTTTACATTCCCAATAGTAATGTATAAGAGTTCCAGTCTCCCCACAACCTCGCCAACATTTGTTATTTTCTGTTTTTTTTTTTTATTAGTGCCAGTAACGTCTGTATGAGATGGTATCACATTGTAGTTTTGATTTGCATCTCTCTAATTGCTAATCATCACAAGCATTTCTTCATATGTATTTTAGCTCCCCAAATGTCTTCTTTGGTGAAGTGTCTGTTCGTATCCTTTCCCCATTTCTTCCATCTTCTTTAGACATTTCCTGTGTTGTTCTATTTTTCCCATACAATCCTTCAATATTGCAATTCAAGTCTTGAATATTTTGTTCAGTTCTTTCAGCTTGAGAAAGGCTGAGTGTGTTCTTCCCTTTTGGTTTTCTACTTAGTAGGAGTGTGCCTATGTCTGAGAAATTGTCACCTATGTACTTTCTTCCCTTATAAATTATTTTAAGGGCAGGAACACTATGCATCTTAGCCTATCCCGATAATTTGTGAGCAGTGACCTCCTCAATTTCCATAAATTATCACTAGTATAATCATCTCATTTAAAAGATCTGGAAAGCTGTACTACACCTTGTCTATTTCTCTTCACATTTTTCATTTGTATTCATTCCATTTTTCTAACAGATGGGGGTTATTTTTATAATGCTTGTCATTAGCTTTCTCCACTACATTTAGACTCATATAACAATAAGTGGAGTAATCACACAGTCCTCATTATCCACATATACTTGTGTGTATATACTAGGGGAATGTACAGTACTTGCCAAGCTAGAAACCTTCAGAAAGCCAAAAATCTCGTTCAGATGGGAAAGGCATGTTCATAACACCTGCTTGTAGAACAGAATAATCACTTTGCCTCCCACAAACAAGGAAAAACTCACATTTAAGGTGTCAATTTTCTAATCTATGCCTGGAACAGTAGCATTACCTATAATTATGGAAGATGAATAATATTCAATACTAATTTATGTGGCACCTCTCACTGAAGAAATAAAATTGAATGATCTAAAAGTTTTTATAAAAGTTTAAAAATCAACTCCACGGCAACAGGTTTGGTTTTTTGTTTATCATCACTTTTAACACATCATCACTGCTTGATACTGGAGTCCCTGAGTGGTATAAAAAGATTAACATACTCAACTGCTAACTGAAAGGTTGGAAGTTCAAGTCCACCCAGAGGCACCTCAGAAGAAAGGCCTAGTGATCAACTTCTGAAAAATCAGCAGTTGAAAACCCAATGGAGCACAGTTCTACTCTGACACATACTGGGTCGCCATGAGTTGGAATGAACTTGATGGCAACTGGTTTTTGGCTCAAAACTACTTCCTGGTTCCTAATTACAAACTCTTTGCTTGTCATTTGAGGTTCTTCTGTATCAGCTTTCTATTTAAACTCACGCATTAAAAAACTACTATATGACTACAAGAAGCATCCAAGTCTTAGTTCTTATACCTAGAATGGCCTGCTAACCCTTCTGTCTGCATTTAAGGCTTCATATCCTATGTCCTTTGTGAAACGTTTCATAACCAATTAATCATAAACACTTGGAACACCACTGTCTGCACCACTCATCTGCCTCTGACCATGTACCAGATTATTCTATGTACTCTAATATCTAATTCGATTATAAGTCTTTGAGGTTAGAAATCTTGTCATATCTCATTTGTTTCTTGCCAAAAAAAATCCCCCCCAAAAAAATCTCATTGCCGTCCAGTCGATTTGGACTCTTAATGACTTTACAGGACAGGATATAACTGCCCCATAGGGTTTCCAAGGCTGTAAATCTTTATGGAAGCAGATTGCCACATCTATCTTCCGTGGAATGGCTGGTGGTCACATAGTTGGTATTTAATAAACACCGAGTAATATTTATGATAGTCCTGCTTAACAATGGGCAAACAGATTCCCGGTGACATAAACCAGTATTTATACAAAGTAATAAAATAAGCAGAACCCTAATGAACACTAAGAACTCCTACAGTTCATCAAGTAAGAAACTAGTTATTAGTTCATTTAAATTCATGAATGTTAAGATACAGATGAGTAAGGACTTCCATGTGACAAGGACACTAAATGGCTTATTTACAGTTATTAGTAGATAATATGCAAAAAGTTAGCTGAAGATCAGGTCAAAGAGAATACTCAAAGTAAACATTAAGTATACATTAACCTTAAAAAAAAAAAAGCTTCCAAGGATATAAAAAATAGACAACCCATGTGTTTATATCATTTCTACTCTTTTTCTTTCAGTACATACGGAGAAAGGAGATAAACTGTACAAATGTAGTAAGTAGATGTTTATTTTGATGATGAATAAAATATTTGGCAATGACTTGTAAATTATTTATTAAACATGTTACATGTTATAACGAATACACATTTGAATTTTAAAGTCATACCAGGCAAATTCCTTAAGAAGCCCCAATTCTAGTAATTTCTATCAACTTGGGCATGCCTGAATTAGAAGAAGAGATATTTGAAAAAGTACAACTTTACATGTTCTTAGGTATCTTAAAATTTTAAGAAAATTCACATTTTCTTAAAAAAGTTACACTTTTTTCCTGGAACTGGTTTTAACTTTCCCAGAAGATAGCACTCTATCAATGAAACCCCATTTAACTGCTAAATAAAAACAGATTTATACAAAGGGCTTTCTTCCTTGCTTACGTTTTCCTTTTTCGTAATCATCACTACTATTTCCGAAGCTTTTTAATCACTCTGAACCTATTTAAACAACAACTCTCCATCCCTACCCATGAAGCTCCTGGTAACCTCTAAATCTACTTTCTGTCTCTATGAATATGCCTATACCAGATATTTAAATGTAAGAGGAATCTTACAATATCTATCCTTTTGCGTCTATCTGACTTATTGCACTTAGCATAATGTTTTCAAGATTCATCCATGTTGTAGCATGCACCAGAATTTCATTCCTTTTTATGGCTGGAAAATATGCCATTGTGTGAATGTACCAAATTTTCTTTACCAATGCATCTGTTGACGGCAGCTTGGTTTGTTTCCACCTTTTGGTTATTGTGAATGATGCTGCTATGAACACTGGTGTACAATTATCTGTTAGAGTCCTTGTTTTCAATTCTTTTGAGTATATGCCTAGCAGTAGAATTGTTGGATCATAAGGTAATTCTATGTTAACTTTTTAAGGCACCATCAAACCATTTTCTTAAGAGGCTGCATTATTTTATATGCTCACCAGCAATGAACGAGGGTTCCAATTTCTCCACATCCTTCCCAACACTAATTTAATTTTTGTTTACATAATCGTCATCCTGATGTGTGTGAAGCGCTATCTCATGTGGTTTTGATTTGCATTTCCCTAATGATTAATGATGCTGACCATCTTTTCATGTGCTTATTGACCATTCATATATCTTCTTTGGTGGAAAGTCTATTCCAGTCTTTTGTTCATATTTTTAACTGTGTTGTCTTTTTGTTGTTGAATCGTAGGAGTTCTTTAAAATATACACATGGCTTTCTTGACTGGGAAATTACAAGAGTTTTCTCTCTAGCCCCCGCCCCCCAGCAGATTAAAAAATTATTGCTAATAGCAAAACAACATATCTAATTCACCAATTGTAGGCGGAGGCTGATGTCAAATCTTCCCGGTTTACTTTAGAGTGATCAATGAAAAGTTTTCCTTCATAGACAGCTGTCTTATAGCAGTCCATCAAACAGAAATGGGGGTAATTTGTATTTCCAGTAACTACAATCCTGATGTAACATATAAAAGAAATGGTATGCTGGGTTAAAATCAGTAGTTGATCTGGCCCAAGGTCATTCTCTGTACATGAACTAATGGATATTTTGTGAGAGAGAGTGGTATGCTATCATGAATGAATATTCACTTTAGTGAATATACCGCTTTATGTAATAGCATTGAGAAGTTGTAGGAAGTTAAAAAAAATCAAGTCATATTATAAAAGCATCAGAGAAAATATCTAGAGAATTATAGCTATGAATCCAACTGCGAAGTAGCAAATAAATCACTGATTTGCCATTTGTATATTTTGTGTATGTTGGCTTTGTCAAAAATAAGGCCCATAAATATTTAAATTTTAAAGTCAAAACAAGCTGAGCCTTTGTTGATAGCAAGAGAGACTGTAAAGCTTCTAAATCTCTCTCTTCCGATGGAACTTACGATGACACTGTTTAAAGGACAGGACTGCTGGATCATATAGTAAGTGTATGTTTAACTTTATAAGAACTCCAGAGTGGCCCAGGCTCTTTCTCTTCTACTACCCCTTTATCTACCACATGTTGGCTCTGGTCCTCATGCTTGCTGACTCTTGGTCACAAGTTCCCGCTTCAGGTATCTCATCACACACCAGTGTCCACAACAGAAAAGCCAAGAGCAAAAGTCTTTCTCCTTATGCACTTCTGCTTGTGGGCTAGAAAGAAAATTCTTCCCAGAAGTCCCCAGCAAACCTCCCCTTATTTGGCATGCCAACAAAGAGTGTGTGCAACAATATCTGTCATGCCACTGTTTCCTCAAAGAATGAGATCAAAGCCTACCCTGATGTTTAGAAAACAGGATAAATTTCAAGAACAGAATCACACCCAAGGTAGGTACTCAGTAAACATTCAGCAAAAATTGTGTGTGTGTGTGTGTGTGTGTGTGTCTAAAACGATCAAATAATTTAAGTACAAATAAAAGACTAAATAACTAATTTTAGCTTAAAAAATACGAAATAAGAACTACACTTTAATTAACTTAAAAAGTTATTGAAATTGATTTATTTTAGCCAAAACACACTGTGTGAGTACTACTGTTAAAGGGAAGGACAGTGTTTACAGGTTTTGGTACTATTACGGTTTCTCCTTCCCACAGACTGCAATTATTAATGCCCCTCATTCTCACCACTCCATTCTCCCACTGCTCATCAGTCTATTCCCATCTGACAATTTTCAGCCCTTCAGGACCTCACATTCTTGATACTCTCCCACCTAGAAAAAATATTACCATTAAAAAAAACATGCCAAGCCATATGAGTGTGGCATACCTAAAGTATCTTTCAGTCACCATTTTTCTGTCACTACAACCAAATGAGCAAAGAACTATAATTGTGATCCACTTGTTAGAAATTAAAAACTAGTCTCATCAACTAGACACAAGCAAACATTAAAATGTTTGTGGGTACGTATATATCCATATCCACTCCCAGAGTAACAGACTGCATAACAAAACAGGACCATGGGACTTTAAAGATGAGCTAAACACATAATCAAAAGTCCTACAAGAAAACAACTTTCCATTTCTTGATTTTATAAAAACTTATTAGCTTCCTTGCTGTTGTTGTTGGCTGCCATCAAATTGACCCCCAACTCATTGTGACCCCATGCAAACAGAATGAAACATTGCCCAGTCCTGTGCCACTCCCATGATCAGCTGGGGATCAAACTACTGTGATCCATATGTCTTCAACTGGCTGATTTTTTTGCCAGACCTTTCTTCCTAGTCTGTCTTAGTCTGGAAGCTCCAATGAAACCTGTTCAACATCACAGCGGCATGAAAGCCTCCACTGACAGGTGGGAAGTGGCTGTGCATGAGATACACTGGCAGAGAATCAAACCCGGGTCTTTCACATGGAGACAAGGGGTTTCTACCACTGAATTACCACTGCCCCATACTGGCTTCCTTTAGTAATTACTATTACTAGGATAATCGCGACTGTAAGTTTCAGATTTCTGATTTTTTAAAATATCTCTTTAGTTCATATACAATGACCACGGTGGCCTGAAACCATATAAAATGGCTTTTCTATGACATGTAGCTATTACGATTCAAATTTACGGAAGAAAATCCTATCGGAAATATCCCATAAGCCAAATTAAAAATTATAGTATTCTCACTGCCAATTTATAAAACCAGGAAATTAAACAAATGGAAAAATTCAACCTAATATAGTATCTAAACAATATTATTAGCTAAAAATAATATTGTTAACAAAGAAAAAAAAAACCCATTGCTGTCAAGTCAATTCATAGGAACCCTACAGGACAGAGTAGAACTGCCCATAGGGTTTCTAAGGAGCGGCTGGTGGAATCAAACTGCTGACCTTTTTGGCTAGCCACGGAGCTTAACCACAGTGTCACAAGAGCTCTAAATGACGCCAAAACTTGCTCCTTTGAAACAGAATAGATTCTGAATAATTCTGAAGATTGCAGATACTTCCAACATTACCCAAGTAAGATACGTGAATTAATATTATTTTTTAAAGCTCTTCTATCACCTGACACCTGCTAGGATGGTGATTACCAGAAAAAGGGTTAATGTAACAAGTGTTGGCAAGGATGCAAAGAAATTGGAACCCTCCTCCATTGCTGGTGGGATTATAAAATGGTACAGCTGCTGTAGAAAACAGGTTGACGTTTCCTCAGAAAGTTAAACATAACACTACCACGTAACCCAGCACTTCCACTCCTAGGCATATACCCCCAAAGACTTGAAAGCAGGGACTCAGAGTTTGCAGCACAAGTCATAATAGCCAAAAGGTAGAAACAACCCAAGTGTCCATCAAGAGATGAATGGATAAGCAAAATGTGGTATATTCACATCCACCAAAAAAACCGAACTCAATGCCCATGAGTCGATTCAGTCTCACAGTGACCCTGTAGGACAGAGTGGAACTGCCCCACAGGGTTTCCAAGGCCGTAAATCTTTACGGAAGCAGACTGCCACATCTTTTCCCAGTGAAGCAGCTGGTGGGTTTGAATTGCCAACCTCTTGGTTAGCAGCCGAGAGCTTTAACCACTGCGCCACCAGGGCTCCTTGTATATTCATACGATAGGACATTATTCACCCATAAAGAGAAATGAAGTTCTGATACATGCTACAACATAGTTGAACCATGAAAACATTATGCTAAGTGAAATAAATCAGGCACAAAATGACAAATACCGTATGACCCCACTGACATGAAACATCTAGAACAGGCAAATGCAGAGAGACGAAGGTTTACCAGCGGTTTCCAGGGGCTGAGGATGGGAGGAAGGAATAGGGAGTTGCTGCTTATGAGGCACTGAGTTTCTGCTCGGGCGAGAAAAACCTTTTAGAAATAGACAGTAGTGATGGCTGCACAGCATGGTGAATGTATTAATGTCATGGAATTATACCCTTAAAAATGGTTAAAATGGAAATTTTTTGTTGTCCATATTTTACTAAAATAAAATATACAAATTTATTCTGAAAATTTCATCTATAAACACCATGAATGACAGACAGAACTTCAAATCTCTAAATAATTACTGAACCTCTCTATCTTAACATAATCATTTATAGAATACTGTTCTTATCAGGGTGAACTGAGAATCATAAGAGATAATGGATGTCAGAGTACATCCATTGTACTGTGTACAAAGTGCAAGTGGTATTAAGCAGAAAACAAATGTAAAGTATTATTAAATATAATGTAGTACTGGACCAAACAATTTTCAAAGGTAAAATTTAAATCACTGGGAAGAACATAACAAATTTCAATTTTAAACAAGTTCTTTATTTTCTTAGCTGCAAAACAGATAAAATAGAAAAGGGGCAGCCTCTTTCCTTCCACTGATTTCCACTGTGAGGAAAGGTCTGTAAATGGGTTTCCCTTACATACTCCTTCTACAGGCTGGGCCCGTGGAGCATGCTGTTACCTACAGCTGTGAAGAATCAAAAGGAAGAAGGTAGTTGGAATTCAGTCAGAGGTGCTGAGCCATGCACAGGTAAGACAGATTCCTAAGGAAAGTAGCCAGCAGCTCTAATTACAATGACCCAAGTTAAAACATTGGTCTATCTCTACAGGCATTAACATGCATGAGATGTGACCTATTAGTAAGAATACAGCAATAACCAATGGCATTATTGATGGTAAGGGGTTCCCCAGTATTCATTTAATCATTTAATAAACATTTAGTGACCATGGTATGTGCTATGTGCAAAGGTGCAGAGGGCAAACAACTCATAGGAACCTCACTAGCAGGGGGGTTTACTGGAATGGGGGTCCTGGAACTCAGGACAGGGCTCTATTCCTAAGAAGATCCAGAAACCTCATCATGCTTCACCACCATCAAATCTACCCAGACAGCTAGACCAGTACCAGGACCCACAGAATCTGCCTCAGGCCTGCCCTCAAAATTCATGGGATTCAGGGCAAGAATACAAATGGAAGCCCACATATCATACATGTAAATAGTAAAAAGGTATAAATTAAGCCAAAAAACTGTTAAATCTGTTCTGCCCTACCTTGACAAATACTTTTTCATAAAAACCTAGAATGCTAGGTTCAAATTTAGAAGTCTCAAATTACTTGGAGTTCCAAGCCAAAATATGATACAGGTAAAGCCAGTCTCCTGCCTATCTCCGCCTCTTTCCCTCCCACATTCTGTCCTATACCACCAGTCAGGTAAATATTCCAGGCCCTAGAAATGGGTCTAGGGCTCTATGGCCAGGAAAATTCCAGATCTCAGACACCCAGAGCAGATCCAGATACAGGGACACAGTCAGAAAAGGCTAGAGTGGGGCCCCCTAACTCCAGGTGCCAGGGCAGGGACCTCGCTTGCCTGTGTATAAAGGTGTTATTGTTCTGCTTATTCTATTAAAATGCATAAACTGTCCAGGCTCCTAGCTAAGGCCTACCCTCTCTTCCACCTGTGTGCTAGATCCTTTCAAATTTTCTCTTCTCTATTGGTTAATTTCTTTCAGCATAAAAACAATCTGTTTATTCTCAATTATTAGCAAGCCTTCAACTCTCACAACCCCCTTAGCTACTGTACCATTTCTCTGCTCTCCTTTAGAGCAAAACTGCTTTAAAAGTTATCTATATATACACTTGATCTCTGTTCTCTCTTCCCCTGTTCTTTCTTGAACTCACTTCATTTAAACCTTTGCCCTGATACCCTGAAACTTTTCTCGAGGTCACCAGTGACCTCTATGTTGGTAAATCCAACAGTCATTCTCAGTCCTGGCTTTATTTGACCTCTCAACAATGTTTGATGGAGTTGCTCCTTCCATTCTTAAAATACTTTGCTCATCTGGCCTCAGAGCCACACTCTCAGTTCTCAGCTTCTCAGGCTGATCCTTCTGTCTCCTTTGCTAGCCCTTTTCAGCTCCCTAACTCTAAATGTTGGAGGGCCCGAGGGCTTAATCCTCATAACTCTTTTCCATTTTGAGCCCAAACCCATGGCTGTAAGTACCATCTGTACACGAGAGACGTCAAAATTTTAACCTCTAGCCTCAGTCTCTCCCCTAAACTTCAGATTTGTAATAATATACTACTCTGAATTCATCAGTTCCACTAGGCTATCTACCAGCAATCTCAAATGCAATATAATACCACACCCTTGATTTTCCCCTCCAACCTGCTCACCCACAATCTTTCCCATCTTGGCAAAGGGCAACTCCCACTCATTCCTACTTTTTATCTCCTTTTTCCTGATCTCTAACCCCTTCTTCAGAAATGTATGTTCCTTGAAAGCAGGGATTCTGCCTCTTTTATTGAGTATCCTCAGTGGAAGAACAGTGTCTGTTTTGTATATAGTAGACATTCATCAGATATTTGGTGAAAAACAATGAGTCAGAATTGGACAACTGAAGAACACCAAAAAAGACAAGTGGGTTGAAAACAATAGAGAATTCAGTTTACATTTTCACCAAAAGCACAAAGCATGGCAAATTCAAGGAGGAAAAGGAAGAAAATCCCAGAGAACTCAGTTCAAAGATAGCAAAACTGAACATTGAATAAAAAATTATTTTAAAATGAAAACAAAATAAGTTGCTCATCAACTGCTTACATAATAATATACATGGTTACACATCCCTACTTATATCAAGCCCTAAAATTAACACTTCATTTTAAAACAATCCTTCAAAGATATTCACATAAGAGGGTACTCTTGTCAACCATCAAATCACAAACTTTTTAAAAAGGATAATATACTCAATGCTAGTGATTGCGTGCTACAACAGGAATTTATATACTACTGATAGAGTCTTTTCCAATAGCTGTGACCTTCTGGAAGTTGATTTCCAGGTCTTTCTTCCAAGGTGCCAACCTTTCGGTTAGTAGCCTAATGCTTAACCCTTTGCACTACCTAGGGACAGCCATTGAAAAGCCTGTGAGGCACAGTTCTATTCTGAAACACATGGGGTCACCATAAGTCAGAATCAGCTCGAAGGCAATGGGTTTGATTTTGGGATGCAAAAGGCACAGTTTCTAGACCGTGCGCGTACTGTTCTAAGCACCCATCTCATATGTTCAGTGACATGCTGACGAAAACTAATTTGCATGTGCAGCTATTACACTCTGCTGAGGTTCAGATCTATATAGTCAGGAGTACATTTAATTTTTCTAACTAGACAGCTTACAGACACATCAAATTGAACAGTCCTAAATGAACTCATCTTCTCCTCTTGGCTTCCACTTCTCCCAGCCCACTCCCTAATATAATCTAAAACTTCCCTTCTTCTCTAGGGTTATCTCGGTGAACAATACCACTATCTATCCAGTAACCCAAACCACAGGGAAAGTGTCCATTTGAGCACTTAACACTCAAATCTACAAACTTCTCTCCATCTTCATGGGAAAGGAACCATTTTTCCACTGGGATGGTAACAGAATCTTTTAACTGGTTTCCCTGCTTCCAGGTTTCTCCCCTCAACTCCCTTACCTTTACACACCAATTCATGCGCCACTATAGCCAAAGGTAACTCTCTAAAATACAAGTCTGATTATGCCACCTTCCAACTCAAAGTCTCTAATGGTTTCCCACTGCAGTTGGGAAAAAAAAGAAAATTCTTTACAGGGTTTAAGGTCCTGTATGACCTGGTACCTGCTTACCTCTCTGGCTTCATTTTTGTTCAATCTTCACCTTACACTGTATGTTCCTGAACACCCACCTTACTTCCATTTCTCCAAAGGGCTCTCTGTCTGGATTCCTCTTTTATCTCTGTTCTTCATCATGTTAATTAATGCTGGTCTTTCACTTTTACCTTAAATGTCTTTTTTGCTGGAAAACTGTACTTGATTCCTGAATTCTGGGTTACATATGCCCCTCTTACATACTCCTTTAGCACTCGATCACAGCACTCATCGCAGTGCACTGTAACTGCTTGTTCACATGCATAATCAGCTCTGTGAAAGCTTGTTTATTCGTGTGTATAGTCAACAGCTCTGTGAAGGAAGAACTGATGCTCATTTACCATTTTATTCATAGGGCCTAGTATAACATGTCCTCAAATATTCAGTGAATAAATGAATACAGAAATGAATGGGTGAGGTTGCAATCTTGGTTCGGATAAGGCTGCAATCTTGGTTTTCAACCAGTAAAAAGATTTAACAAAGTTGAAAAACCCAAACCCCAGAGATCATAATTTTTGCCATCATTCTAAGGAGAAGGAAAAACATAATAATCACGAATACTGTAACAATTACATCTGGCCATATTATTTGCAATGTGTTACACTATAGAAAAATCACCGGTCATTAGAAAAGTCCCACCTAATTTTTTGCCGTCTTTAGGTAGCATTAGAGGACATCAGAAGGCAAAAACCAATGACCAAAGAAACTGGCTTTGTTTTAAACCCAATTCTAATTATTCTTATCTGGGAGCTTCTCTGGTATTATTAATATTTAGCTCCTATACATTTTTTGAGGCCATGCAGAAATTGGTGAGGTTAAAATTCTAAGGCAAGAAATCTGCATTTTTCAGACCTGCCACCAAACTTGCTTCCTTCCATTTTATTCACCTTCTCCAATGGGAAAAGGGATATGCTTGAAACTTACCATCTTTTTAGTGGGGGAAAAAAAAAAAAGATTTAAAGAACTGTGAAAAAAATATATATATATAACACACACTTTCTTAAATATTTTTTCCACATAAATGAACCTTAAGGGATTAAAACAATTACGGAAGGAGTTTCAATTATTAAAAGCACCTATATTGATTCAAGGAGTCCCTGGGTGTTGCAAACTGTTAACCGGATGGGAGGTTGGAGGTTCAAGTCCACCCAGAAGTACCTTGGAAGAATGACTGGCATCTACTTTTGAAAAATTAGCCACACTGAAAATCCTGTGGAGCACAGTTCTACTCAGACTCACATGCAGGTTAAGTCGACAGCAAAGTGGTGATGAATATATTTATTTAAAGTGGGGTTTTTAATTCAAACAATAAATATTTAGTGAATGTCTCCTATGTACCTAATACTGGGCTAGTCACTGGGGGTATAACAGTGAACTTGCTCACAGAGTTTATAGTCTCAGACAACCAACCAACCAAATAAAAAAACTACAAATTGGTACCATGCTACAAAGGAAACAAAGATGTGCCGAAATAAAGGTTATGGAAGAAGACAGAAGAGTTTTGGATAGAGGGTGGTTAAGGCCTTATTAGAAGCCACATTTAAGTTGTGTTCTGAAGCATGAGAAGGAGCTAACCTTGTCAAGGGCTAAGAACAGAGCCTCCAGATAGAGGGAACAGCCTGTAAAGAAAGACTCTTGGTGAAAGATGGTCAGCGAGGTTGGGAATCACAGTGTACAAGGTGGAGAGGAATCAGGAGACCATCATTCAGAACTTTACCTAAAAAGCGAGAAGCCATTTTAATATTTAAAGAAGGGGAAGGTTTCGGTTTATAAAAGAAACTTAAATCTTTAAAATGACTTTGGGTGACGTGTGACCTAATCAGTGGAGTTAACCTGGACTTACCTGCCTTTTCTTAGATGAGGATATTCATAGGTGATGAAATGGAGGCTCAGAGAGGCTAGATTCATTGCCTAGGTCACACAGTCAAACCCAGTCAGGAATTCAAAGCCTGAGCTCTCTCTCTCTTCGGCCACATTTACCAAGGACCCTGCTTGTACACTCGCTTACTCACCCATTCAGCCCCATTGAGTCAAAGCGTACTGCACTCACAACTGTCCTCCTGAAACAATAGAAAAAAAAAGTGTATGACTTTAAGATATGTCCACAAACTCTTTGCTAGGCAGCCTGATTCTTCCTCCCATGAGTAACTTAGAAGTTTGTTTCCCTTTGTGGCAAAATTTCTCTGTGGGGTCTCATTGTTTGTTTGTTTTTAACAGCTTTATTGAGATATATTTCACATACCATGCAATTCATCCAATTAAAGTGCATTAACTGTGCTTTAAAAATAATTTTGTAATCGGGAGACTTCAACCTGGGTCTAGCTTTAGCCCACAATTAGTACAATTGATTTTTCTTGAGTCTATTTACCTGACAAAGAGTTATCTCATCAGTGTCTCTAACTGGTTCATTCACTTTGTTACCTTACAGGGATGGGTAGGGAGCTAGGGCCTTGAGCAACTGCTATAGAGTGAAGAAAAGAATCTTATGAAACTGTTACCCACTTCTCCTGCCTCTACACCTCACCTCTAAATCTCATCCATCTAAGTTCAGTGGGGACTTCTTCCATTTAGAAGTGAGCCAACTATGGTATTATGAGCTTTTATCACAAAAAAGAAAAAAGAAATAAATACTGTAAATAAATCATACATAGCTTCTTCATCAGCCCTGCTATTGTGGCCTCAAAACATAACCGAACCATGTACCCAACTGACTTTCTTCTTCCTGTCATCTGTTAGGGTTTTCAAGCTTTCTTTCCATGATTCTCACAACAGTGTGTGATCCTTCTGGAAAGGTTAGTTGCAACTGATTTTCTTTCAATCTGGTCCAAATTATACTGGACCCAAAAGGCATTCCTTAAAATCTGTGACATGAAAATAGGGCTGTTTTCTGATTTTCTTAACTCTGGTGGAGTATTCTTTGTAACTTTTGCTCTATGTTTTCATTAATTTCATATACTATATTCTTGGCGGGGGGAATAGGTAAGGTTGAGGGGCTGATGAGTATAAGTCTACGTTTCTAATACCTCCTTTCCTGGAGAACTACCTACTTTTGAACAAACATATGCCTGGTTTCATCCAGATCCTCACCCATTAGGCTTTGAGCTGAATGACTTTTTGCTCCTTCATAAAATCGAATTTGTTACATTCGATTGACTTGTCAAATTGTATATACCTTTCAGCTTCCACTAAAGTGTAGTTACTCTCCAAGGATAAAAACCTGACATCCCTGAGAATATTCAAAAGAAATATGCCATCATTTTTTTCCCCCTAAAAAATGTTCTGAGTGACGCCTTTAGAATAAGTGGCTTCTTGAGGTGATTACTTGAAGGTAGCAATACTTGTTTGGATTTTAGATTATTGTAAGCTTGTTTCAAAATTAGCTTAATTAATTATGCTTACTTCCTTGTACTAACATTACAGACAAAATGTAATACCTTTCAGTTGAATAAATAAAAGCATAAAACGGAAATAAAAAACAAAAGCAAATTCGCTGCCATCCAGTCAATTCCAACTCATAGCGACCGTACAAGGCAGAGTAGAACTGCCCCGTAGGGTTTCCAAGGAGTGGCTGGTGGATTTGAACTGTTGACCTTTTGGCTAGTAGCTGAGCTCTTAACCACTTCACCACAAAGAGTACTTGTTTAAAAGACTTAAGGGGAGGAAAAAAAAAGAAAGAGCGATAAAGAAAGTGGAGTGATGACCTAAGTACATCAGAAACTTTTTTCATTTTCAAGACAATTCCACCCAAACCAGCATGTATCAAGAAACAAACTCATTAACGGTAAGGCTGCAACTCAAATGCTGAGGACTAGATACAGAATGTAAACTAGTGAAGGCCGCTGGGAAGGTGTATGGCTGTGGAGTGAACAGTGGGTATCCCATCTAAAGAGCACAACTCTATGTCAGATCCTGCTGAGTTCTGCCATATAAGATTACAGCCTCAATGTCGCTAGCTCAATGATTGCTCAGGAGTTGCTAAACACTAGATTTTTAATAAAATCTCTCCATTTTTAAATGCTGGCAATAAAGTTTTAAAAATTTTAAACACTGTGCAAGTCACCAGTTTACAATCTCTGGTCTAAAGTTCTTAAAAGTGAAATATGGCTACTTTATTTACCAAAAACAAGGATGAGAACTCAAAAAACAAGAAAAATATCCTCTTTAAAATAAAAGGTATTTTGTTCATCCCAGCAATAAAAACAATACTCGGTATTAAAAGTGAGCAGGGATGGTTCAACATTAGAAAAACAATTAATGTAATCCATCATATAAATAAAAGATGAGAATCACATGATTTTATCAATTGATGCAGAAAAGGCATTAGACAAAGTTCAACACCTATTCATGATAAAAACTCTTAGCAAAAGAGGAATAGAAGGAAAATCCCTCAACATAATAAAGGGCATTTATACAAAGCCAATAGCCAACATCATCTTAAATGGAGAGGGTCTGAAAGCATTCCCCTTGGGATTGGGAACCAGACAAGGATGCCCTTTATCACCACTCTTATTCAACATTGTGCTGGAGGTCCTAGCCAGAGAAATTAGGCTAGATAAAGAAATAAACGGCATCCAGATTGGCAAGGAAGAAGTAAAAGTATCTCTGTTTGCAGATGACATGATCTTGTACACAGAAAACCCTAAAGAATCCTCAAGAAAACTACTGAAACTAAGAAAAGAGTCCAGCAGAGTATCAGGGTACAAGATAAACATATAAAAATTGGCTGGATTCCCCTACACCAACAAAAAAAACATCGAAGAGGAAATTACCAAATCAATACTATTTACAGTAGCCCCCAAAAAGATAAAAATAACTTCGGAATAAATCTTACCAGAGATGTAAAAGACTTATACAAAGAAAACTACAAAACACTACTGTAAGAAACCAAAAGGGACCTACATAAGTGGAAAAACATTCCATGTTCATGGACAGGAAGACTTAACATTGTAAAAATGTCTGGTCTACCAAAAGCAATCTATAGATAGAATACAATTCTGATCCAAATTCCAACGACATTTTTTAATGCGATGGAGAAACAAATCACCAACTTCATCTGGAAGGGAAAGAGGCTCCGGATAAGCAAAGCATTACTGAAAAAGAAGAACGAAGTGGGAGGCCTCACTCTACCTGATTTTAGAACCTATTATACCTCCACAGTAGTCAAAACAGCCTGGTACTGGAACAACAACAGATACATAGACCAATGGAACAGGATTGAGAATCCAGACATAAATCCATCCACATATGAGCAGTTGATATTTGACAAAGGCCCAAAGTCAGTTAAGTGGGGAAAATACAGTCTTTTAACAAATGGTGCTGGCATAACTGGATATCCATCTGCAAAAAAATGAAACAAGACCCATACCTCACACCATGCACAAAAGCAAACTCAAAATGGATCCAAGACCAAAATATAAAATCTAAAACGATGAACATCATGGAAGAAAAAATAGGGACAATGCTAGGAGCCCTAATATATGACATAAACAGTATACAAAACATTACTAACAATGCAGAAGAGATACTAGATAACTGGGAGCTCCTAAAAATCAAACACCTATGCTCATCCAAAGACTTCACCAAAAGAATAAAAAGATTACCAACAGATTGGGAAAAAGGTTTTAGCTATGACATTTCTGATCAGCATGTGATCTCTAAGGACACCAAGCATGATGTCCTTCTCCAGGGATTGGTCCCTCCTGATAACATGTCCAAAGTACATGAGAGAATATCTTGCTATCCTTGCTTCTAAATTGCGTTCTGGCTGTACTTCTTCCAAGAGAGACCTGTCCATTCTTCTGGCAATCCATGGTATATTCAGTATTCTTCACCAACACCATAATTCAAAGGCATCAATTCTTCCTCAGTCTTCTGTATTCACTGTCCAGCTTTCGCATGGGTATGAGGCTTTTGAAAATACTCTGGTTTGGGTCTGGTGCACCTTAGTCCTCAAAGTGATATCTTTAACATTTTAAAGACATCTTGTGCAGCAGATGTGCCCGATGCAATATGTCGCTTGATTTCCCGGCTGCTGCTTCCAAAGGCAGTGATTGTGGATCCAAGTAAAATGAAATTCTTGACAACCTCAATCTTTTCTTCATTTATCATGATGTTGCTTATTCGTCCAGTTGTGAAGATTTTTGTCTTCTTTATGTTGAGGTATAATCCGTATTGAAGGCTGTAGACTCTGATCTTCACCAGTAAGTGCTCCAAGTCCTCTCTGCTTTCATCAAGCAAGGCTGTGTTGTCTGCATATCAGAGACTGTCAGTGTTGTTAACCAGAGCTAATTTCCTTAATTGTACTCCTTAAGCAGATAAATTTAATTCATTTCTGTTTATTTAAGGAAAAATTCCCATTTCTCAATTTCGAATTCAAATAAGAACACTTTAATGTATGATTCTAAGGAATACCATTCAAAATAAAAGTATCTCCCACATTGAGCTAATGCAAACATTTACATTACAAACAGCTGATTTTATAATGGAAAATGGCTATGGTATATAATATAGTATTACCACAGCCCATGGCTGATAATGAATACAGCTACTTCTGATACTGAGCTAGGTTAAAGCCACAGACACTGCAAATTTCTATTCATTTAAAGATATCTAGTCAAAGACCTAACACTAATATTGGTAAAGTCTTCCAATTATGAAATGATCATATCATTAAGCTTTCCTTAAGTAAGCAAAGCAGTGAGTGGGGTGATGCGGAAGGAGAAGAATTGGAGTTGTAATTATTTGGGACATAAAGACTGAATTCTTTTCCTATATTTCTCAGTGAGTTATTGATAACAGATGTCACAAGTACATCTCCTATGCCCTAATTAAATCTTAGGTAACATTATCTTTCATTACACTTTCATACCTTTTTCTCAACTAAACTATGCTAAGTAGTAAATGTCTTTAACCTTCTGAAATTCTTATTCTATAATATGTTTTTCTCCTCTCTTGGATCATAAATGTTCCTATCTTCAGATTTCTTATTCCTGGTTTTCTGTACAAACTAGCCTATAGTTTTGTACTACAGATACTATTCTCTCACTTTGTACATGCAAACCAAGTTTCTAAATTCAGTTACTCCAAAGTTGAAGCCAGGGCTCACTTTAATTGTGGCGATATAAAATGCACTACACTTATCTTCCTCTTGCTTTTGTCATGAATGAGTCATCCCTGTTCCACTGTGTGGGTATTTATTGATAACTTAAAGGGCTACTGTTGAAACTCTGCAACAATGCTGAGTACAAGTACTACTCTGTTTTAATTTAACTTTGTCCAGTCTCAAAGAATTATTTACTAATTGTTGACTATACTTAAACATATAAGCAATCTCACCCTTGTGATTACAATGTTTAAAGTTATATGTACTCCCCCACTTCCTTCAAAGGGACAGTATCTGCTTATCCTCTCACTTTATAGCTTACATGGAAAAGCAAAAAGAATAAAGTCCCCCTAGAACTCTTAATGCAAAGCCACTTTTTTACTCAGCAAATCATGTTAAATCTCTGCATACACTTCACAGGACATAATGAAAAACCAAAGTAGTTCATTTTTTAAATAAAGGGTTCACTTTGATAAGTCATTTGTTATACTGTATAGCAGTGACAACTATAACATCTAAAATGTACTGGGCCCTTATGTGCCAGGTACTCTTCAAATGCTTTAAATAATTCATTAAATCCTACATAACCCTTTGAGATAGTAATAGTTTTACTATCATTCTCGTTACACAGATGAGGAAACCAAGTCAGCTGCCAAAGATCACAAAACTAGGAAGCAGTGGAGCCACGTTATTCAGGCAGTCTGGCTCAAGAGCCCATGACCCACACCTCGGTGCTTTTACAAACATTATACTGATTACTGGAGTCCCAGGGTCTTGTCTTGGAAACCAGAATGCTCCTTTGAAGCAAGCACTGTGAGACTATGTCTCACATACTTTGGACATGTTGTCAGAAGGGATCAGTCCCTGAAGAAAGACATTGTGCTTGATAAAGTAGAGCGTCAGCAAAAAAGAGGAAGACCCTCAATGAGATGGACTGACACAGTGGGTGCAACAATGGCCTTAAGCATAACAATTGTGGGGATGGCGCAGGACCGGGTAGTGTCTGGTTCTGATATACACAGGGTCACTATGAGTCGGAACTGACTTGACGGTACCTAACAACAACAACAACTGGGTGGTGCAAAGAGTTTAAGCCCTCAGCTGCTAACCCAAAGGCTGGAGGTTCAAGCCTGCCCAGAGGCACCTCGGAAGAAAGGTGTGGCAATCTATTTCCAAACAATTAACCACTAAAAACACTATCAAGAATAGTTTTTCTCTGACATACACAGGGACACCATGAGCCAAAATCTACTCGACGGCAACCAGTTTGGACTGATAGCCCAGACCTACAGGAAGAGAAACAAATGATCACCCTAAAACAGCATAATATTGTAGTTTAAGATTATAAAGTAGGTAACCATATTCAATTTCTTCAATGTTTCTTCTTTACTATGCAATAAATGCAGATTATCACAAGAAAATCTATTATTTTATGAAATATGAGTACATTTTCATGCATAAGTATATGCAAGTTTTGTCAATAGGACGCTGGTGAATTAATATGTAAAGTAAAATTCATTATTATATAGTCCAATGCTCTATAATATGTGTTAGGTATGGTAGCTTTTGAATACATAAAAGCATCTAAACACAATTTTTAATGATTTAATATAGGATTCTCTTGGTCCTTTCAATTTTTGTGATATTTGGAACAGTGGACACAGTTTTTCCTATAATAATTTTCTACAAGCAAATAGTAATAAAACAAAAGTATTTATTTCATGGGACAACATGAATCCAAGTGGTATTCAATGATATTTTACTGTCACTTAGATATGGCTACAGTTACGTTATCCCAGTCAGAAACAGCATAGCAGGTTTCTATTTGAATTCTAGAAATGTATATGTTCAGCTTCATTTTTCACTATTTTCAGTAAAGATAGCTCTGAATACCATCAACTGGAGTTGGTAGACGTGGGAGCTCAAGCCTAAAAACAATGCATGTACCCTGACAACTGTTAAGAAGAAAAAAAAAAAAAACTGTTGGTACTGCATTATTTTCACACCATAATGGGTTTCCTCACACCAAGAAAAACCATATAGGGTATTCACTAATTAGATAGTAGACAAGAACTATTTTAGGTCAAAGGAAAGACAACACAAAATACAGGAGAGGTCAGCACAACTGGACTAAACCAAAAGCAAAGAAGTTTCCTGAATAAACTGAACGCTTCGAAGGCCAGCGTAGCACGGGTTGGGGTTTGGGAACCATGGTTTCAGGGGACATCTAGGTCAATTGGCATAATAAAATCTACTAAGAAAACACTCTGCATCCCACTTTGGAGAGTGGTGTCTAGGGTCTTAAATGCTAGCAAGTGACCATCTAAGATGCATCAACTGGTCTCAACCTACCTAGAGCAAAGGAGAATGAAAAATACCAAAGACACAAGGTAATTATGAGCCCAAGAGACAGAAAGGGCCATATAAACCAGAGACTACATCAGTCTGCGACCAGAAGAACTAGATGGTGCCCAGCTACAATCTATGACTGCCCTGACAAAGAACACAACAGAGAACCCCTGAAGGAGGAGAACAGTGGGATGCAAACCCCAAATTCTCGTAAAAAGATCAGACTTAATGGTCTGAGTGAGACTAAAAGGACCCTAGAGGTCACGGTCCCTAGACCTTCTGTTAGCCCAAGACAGGAACCATTCCCAAAGTCAACTCTTCAGACAGGAATTGGACAGGACTATGAGACAGAAAATGATACTGGTTGAGGAGTGAGCTTCTTGGATCAAGCAGACACATGAGGCTATGCGGGCAGCTCCCGTCTGGAGGGGAGATGGGAAGGTAGAGGGGGACAGAAGCTGGCTGAATGGACATGAAAATACAGGGTTGGAGGGAAGGAGTGTGGTGTCTTACCAGGGGGAGAGCAACCAGAAGTATATAGCAAGGTATATATAAATTTTTATATGAGAGACTGACTTAATTTGTAAACTTTCACTTAAAGCACAATAAAAATTAAAAAAAAGAAAAACCCTATAGTCCTAGAATAATAAAGAATGATCTAACCGTTTCTGTGACAAATTATTTAAAACTGAAGAGAACAAGGTTCATAGCCACTTTAAATATTTTGAAAGCACCGTTAATTATACATACCTTTAACTGTCGTAACTTTAACTAGGTTTTAATTTGCATCTCTGACTCTACAGTGATAACAGCAACAACCTTTTGAGTGCCTACTGTATACCAGGTAGTATACTGTACAAGACACTTCACCTAGGTTATACAGTTTAAACCTATCCTATAGAATATATATTATTATTCTCACTTCACCAATAGGAAAATAAGGCTTAGAGCCATTAAGTAATTTGCACAGTGGTTAAGAGATCGGCGCTAACCAAAAGGTCAGCAGTTCAAATGCACCAGCTACTCCTTGGAAACTCTATGGGACAGCTCTACCCTGTCCTATAGGGTTCCTATGAGTTGGAATTGACTCAGTGGCAACGAGTCTAGTTTGGTTTTGGGTTATTCAGCAAACAAGTGGTAGAGAGAATTCGAACTCAGACATGGGTGATTCCAAAGCTCTTACATACATCATGTCGTGTCTCATCGTGTCACATCACACCTCACCTCATTCAGCATGAAGGAGAACACATGTGTCTCAGTTTTTTGTTTTTTGTTTTTTTTTGATATGCACGACCTGTGTTTTATTGACTATGCAAGGACATTCAACTGTGTGGACAATAACAAATTATGGATAACAATACAAAGAATAGGAATTCCAGAACATTTACTTGTGTTCCTGCAAAACCTATACACAGACCAAGACAAAGTTTTACTGTGTTTTAAGTTACAGATTGCAAATAGAAAATATTTTTAATATGGTCATGAAAACAAAGATTTTACTTTTATGTTTTTTTAAAATTCTGTTAAAATTATCAACTTATATATTAAACTTACAGACAATAAAACCAGTTCTTCTGATCAACCAATTTATGTTAATTACAGAGCTTTTAAATTTTAGTATAATAGCTACTATAAAAATATAGGGCTAGGAAATTCATCTTTACTTTCAAAGATTATAGATTCAGCTTTAAAAATGAACTAAAATTACCTGGGAGGAGGGGAATAAAGAAATCCTAACATGTACATCCTAGAAGTAAAAACAAAAGAGTACTATTTTCTAAAAGCATTTCAGTCAGAGAGCTTTAATTTAAAACGAAAGCAATGAAACCAGCAAAGCTTGAACTACTGAAATCTTTCACCTACTGTAGATGACAGTAGTTAAAATTCCTCTCTTTTCAGGCTTAAATTGATGAAAGAAGGAAAAAAAATTCACTCCTAGAATTCTCTGGTTTTCTCTAATTTAGAATAAGCCTAGAGATCTCAGTATTATTTGCATCTTTGGTTTCCCTACTGGTATTTCCAGAAAAGTTAATACAAAGATTCAGATTATTGGCTAATATTACAAATGCTGCTTAAGATAATCTATAAAGAAAACAAAAGTTTGTATCAAATTCCTCCACCTGCTATTTCAGAACAAATCCTCTATGGACAACCCAACACAGGCTTACAGGCAAAATACCTGGTAAAAGGGTTTTCTTCTTCTACATCACAAAAAAATTGCTTTCAAGCCAATCTATGCTAAAAAGAAAGTAAATTTCACTGAGCAGCATATCATGAAGAAGCCAGTGCTGAAAAGCCAGAAACACCTCTCACTGACAAAAGAACCATGAGGATCTTTAATCTTCATTTTTCTTAGAATTTTTATTTTTAAATAAGGGCTTTGATAACTGCAATTTGGTAACTGAGGCACAGTCAGCATAACTGGCTACAGGAGGCCAACAGGCAGCCTTGGTCAAAGTCCCGAATAATTACAGCCTTGTCTTCATTAGCTGCCTCATCCCTACCCCTACCTCCCACCCCAAAAAGCCAGCATGCTTCCTCCATAAATATTTACCTTATGATTGAGCATATGAATTTTCAAGCTTTAATAAGTAAGGTCTCATGAAATTATTACCTAAAAACACCCTATCACACAAGTTCAGTAGTAAAGAGTCCCTCTGATGTTGATGGGAAAAGTTAGAATTTTAGCCTCTTTTGTTGATCACTAAGAAAGTATTAGATTGTCACACAAACTACATTGTGATTTGAGTTCCTCCTATGCTGAAAGCCAACTTGTAGACTCCCTTGCCTTGTCTTAGTTACTTCACTTTAGAAACTTACAGATAGGGAGAAAAGACAAGCTACTTACAACCTGCCCCTGCCTGTAAGCTTTTTCAAGGTAGGAGCAAGTCTTTCTTGTTTGTCACTATACCTCCAAGTGTCCACAATGGGCCTGACACATACTTGTTGGCAGTCGTTGTTGAGTCAGCTCCAACTCATAGTGACCTTATATTTACAACTGAATGAAACACTGTCCAGTCCTGTTGTGTCAATCCATCTCATTGAAGCTATCCCTTATTTTCACTGACCCTGTGCATCACCAAACATGATGTCTTTATCTGAGATGCCCTGGCAGTACAGTGGTTAAAATGGTAGGCTGCCAACCAAAAGGTCAGCAGTTTGAATCCACCAGCCACTCCACGGGAGAAAGAGGTGGCAGTCTGTTTCTGCAAAGATTTACAGCTTTGGAAACCCTGTGGGGCAGTTCTATTCTGTTCTATTGGGTTGCTATCAGTCGGAATTTGTGTGGTTTTTGGATGTCCTTTTGTAGCGAATTGAGCCTTTCCTGATGATGTGTCCAAAGTAAGCAAGCTTAAGTCTTACCATCTTCATTTCAAAGGAGCATTCTGGTTGCATTTCTTCTAAGACTGATTTGTTCACTGGCCAATAAATTTATGATGCATAAATAAATGACATCACCCTTAATTCATATATCCATCAATCACTATACTAATTGATTCTGGCTATTTTACACTTGTCTGCCTACCAAATTAGACTGTGGAACTCTTTGGGACCAGAAACTGCTGTCTACGTACCTGTAGTATCAAGTGATATACCCAAAAGAGAGCACAGTAAATTAATGACAAATCAAATTGATTATTTTCAATTAACTAGAATCTACTTAACAAGTATACTCTCAATTCCCTGGTGGCGCAATGGTTAAGTGCTTGGCTGCTACTCAAAAGGTTGATGGTTCGAACTTACCAGTGGCTCTGCAGGAGAATAAGACCTGGCAATCTGCTTACGTAACGATTACCGCTCACGAAAACTTATGGGGCAGTTCTACTCTGTCATACAGGGTTGCTATGCGTTGGAATTGACTGGACAGCAATGGGTATGAGTTGAAGTGGACTCGACAGCATACGACAAGGACAACAACATTCACCATCTCACTACTCATTCTAAATACAGGCAGTGCCCAGGTTACGAACGTCTGACTTACTTACAACCTATAGTTACAATCTAACCCCTGTAAAGCCTATTGTATTAAAAATTCAAAGTACATATAAATGGTTTGTAATAACAAATGGGTGCTACTTTGCAACACGCATCAAAACATTATTATTATTAACCATTATGTTAAAGATGGTTTAGTGTATCTAGAAGTGTTTAATTTTTTTAGGTACATTACATACTAAGGCAAAAATTTAAATAACTGATGTCAGACATGAATTGTACCTAACCGTCTCGACTTACATACAATTTCGACTTAAAGGCAGACATAGGAACAGAACTCCTTCATAATCTAGGGACTGCCTGTACAAGAAAATTATAAAACAACAAAACCACAATATACTCAAAACCCACAAGCCACACTCTACATACTACCTTTCTTTTCTTCCTTTTAGATTTGCTTTAAATCCAGGAAATCTACCACAGTCAGTATAAATGCAACTTGTATTCGAATCAATACTTATTTATGTCACTATGTTCAGAATTCTTTTCCAAAGTAAAGGACATAATATTCACAGATTCTATCATTAGAGAAAGAATCCATTCTATTCCCTACAACATCAGGAATATCAGAAATATATTTTTAAATAATCTTGAACGAAAGAACTACCATGTGCAACTGTTATGAGGGGCCATCGAGTTGATTTTCAACACATAGTGACCCCACGTGACAGAGCAGACCTGCCCCATAGGGCTTAGGTTTTTTTTTTTTTTTTTTTTTTTGAGCATTTTGTTGTGTTTTAGGGCAGAGTTTACACAGCAGATCAGTTTCCCATTCAAAAATTCATACACAAATTGTTCCATGACATTGGCTGCTATCCCCACAATGTGTCTGCACTCTCCCCATCTTCACCCTGCCTTCTTTGTTTCCATCCCTCCAGTCTCCCTGCCCCTCCTTGCCTTCTCATCTTCGCGTTTGGGCAAATGTAGCCCATTTGATAGTTGACTGTTACCCCATAGGGTTTTCTAGGCTGTAATCTTTACAGCAGCAGAGTCACACAGTCAAGAGAATGCAGCCTCTAGGACAGTGGTCCTCAAACCATGGTTCCAAAGCCAGTAGCATCGGCATCACTCGGGAATTTGTTTAAAAATAAAAATTGGGGACCCTACCCCAAATCCACCTTCCATGTGGGAGACCCAGATTCAATTCCCAACCAATGCACTTCAGGAGCAGTCACTACTCACCTGTCAGTAGAAGCTTGCGTGTGCTATGATGTTGAAAGTGCTAAGTGGCCCTTTCAGACTAGGACAAACTAGGGAGAAAGATCTGGTGATCTACTTCCAAAAAATCGGCCAATGAAAACCCTATGGGCCACAATGGTATCATGGGGTCACCATGAGTCAAGGGCCAATCCAACAGCAGCTAAGAACAACAAATTAGCTGTCGCATGATCAGAAATTTCAGATTCCACAAAGTACTACATAGAGCCGCAACTGTATGGGACTGAGTCTTCAAAATTTAAGTACAGTGTTCTACATTCATCCAGTAGCTCAAGTTTGTTCACGGCGTCATTCAAATCTTCTGGATCCTTTCTAAATATTTTGTGTTAAAAACTCCTGATATAATGATGGATTTCTAAATTTCTCCTTGTACTTGTTATTTTTGCCCTATGTATTTTGAATCTGTGCTATCAGGAAAAAATACTTTTGAATTCTAATATCCTCCTGGTAAACTGAACCCTTATTACATGATTTGGCAGAGACAACTCCGTGTGGCCTCCCCAATATTCACCCTTTCTTCTTTCCTCAGTAAGGAAACTCCAATTTTATCATGGGTAGTACTGTACTCCCCTAAAATGTATTTCCTAGTTTCTCTACAGCTAGAGGCCAATGAAGTTGCTACGTGGAACTCCCTTGAAACCACTTTAGGAGATGGCCTGTTAATTGCATGTGTCCCTTTACCTCCCTTTTGTTCTTCCTTCTGCCTGCATTCTGTGAGGGCTGGTGCTCCAAATAGACATCCTAAACCAGAAAGTAAGCCACACCCTAAGGATAGTGATAGTGATACAGAAACAGAAAGTACTCTAGGACTTGCTGACAAAACAAAACCTTCATAATCAACCCTAGACTGCCAACCTCCAGACTCTTAAATAGGGGGGAAAAATGTCTGTCTTGTTTAAGTCACTGTTACTTCCACCTCTACCTAGCAGTAGAAAGCAATTCCCACCAGAAACATTAATACTGTTAGTAGTAATAACAACTCCTTACTTAAAGTATATTTTATTATGATATTAATGTAATTACATCCATTTCTTTTGATTAATATTTTGCCAAGTATATAATTTTCCATGCTTTAAAGTTCAACTTGCCAACATTCTAATGCTTTAATCTCTTTAAAACTGCATATAGTTGGCTTGAGTTTTTACAGTCTAACAAGATTTGTCTTTTAACTACAGTATTTAATCCATATATATTGTCTTATTTATCTACTGCTGCTACAACAGAAATACCATAAGTGGGTGGCTTTAACAAACAGAAATTTATTTTCTCATAGTTTAGGAGACTAGAAGTCAGAATTCAGAGTGCCGGCCATAGGGAAAGAGTTTCTCTCAGTGTCGGCTCTGGAGAAAGGTCCTAATCTCTTCACTTTCTGATCCTGGGCAATCTTCATGTGCCTTGGGATCTCTCTTTCCGAATCTTTGCTTCTCTGGATTGTTTGTTTAATCTCTTTTATATCTCAAAAGAGACTGACTCAAGACACACTCTACACTAACTCTACCTCATTAACATAACAAAGGCAACCTATTCCCAAATGGGATAATAGACATCGGCATAAAGTGTAAGATTAACACACATATTGAGGGAACACAATTCAATCCTTAACATTCCACTCTTTGGGCCCCCAAAATTCATGTCACATTCAAAACACATTCACCCTATCACATCATCCCACAAGTCTTAAATCAACTTTAAGTTCAAAATCTCATCTTCTTAATAATCTAAATCAAATATGGGTGAGACATGAGGCACATCTGAGAACATATGAAATCTAGACTACAAATTATCTGTTTCCACAATACAATGATGGAACAGGCACAAGGTAGACATTTCCATTAAAAATGAGAGAAATTAAAGGGAAAGAAAGGATAACAGGTGCCAAGCAAGTCTAAAACCCAGCAAAACATTTCATATCAGCTTTCTAGGTTTCAAAATAATCCTGTACTTTGAGATCATCTGGACAATGGCTCTGCCCTCCAGACTTTGGGTATTGGCCATGCTCTCCAGAGACTCCTTGATTTCAGCTCCACCTTCCATGACTCACTTTCCTAGTCCATCTACGTGGCAACCTCAGCTCCTTGGCCCTGTTCATCTGCCCCTTGAGCATGGCAGGCCCTCCCCCTCAGCTTTGGGCTACTGCCCCATTACCCATCCACCTTAATGGCAGTCCCACACTCCAGAACCAATCTGGCGAATATCTGACTCTTTAAAACCTAGGAAGCTGTGGTCCCATTCTTTGAGATCCAGGAGACCATGGCCCCACCCTTTGAAACCGAGAAGTCCCTGGATTCCCTGGCTTCTTCCAACAGTTCTGTTGGCCTCTGAGCTGCTCCAGGGATGGTGTTTTTCTTTTCTTGGAGGACAACAGATATAGCTCCTTTGGCTTGTTTCCTGCCTGTAGAATTCTAAGGGACAGACTGCATTCTTTCCTTTGTTCTTTCTCCGTTCCCTTCAGTCTAAGCTGAGGGGTATTCTACTGTGGTAGTTGGTGAGATCCATCAGTCACAGGTTTAATTGCTTTAACAAAAGGTTATGTAGCTATCTCCTTGGTGAACATTCTAGAATACAAAGTGTCTTACTTTGTACAATAGAATTTTCCAAATCTTTAAGTTCTGTTTTCCCTTTGTACAGTTCATTTTTAAGTCCATCTCTTTCCTCTTGCATTTTACTACATGCAGCAAGGAGAAACCACACGACCCCTTTAAGATCTTGCTCGGAAATCTCATCAGCCAGATATCCAAGCTTATCATTTCTAAGTTTTACCTTCCACCAAACATTTGAACATAATTCAGACAAGTTCTTCACCAGCGCATACAAAGCATCATCCTTCCTCCACTGTCTAATCGCATGTCCATCATTTTCTTTTAAAGCCTCACCAGAAGTACATTTAATATCCACATTTTTAGCCACATTCTTTTGCTGGTGCCATATGTATTCTCTAAGACAATACAGACTTTCTCTATAGCTCTCCTCACATTTTGAGCTCTCCTCAGAATTGCCTTTGACATCCATACTTCTATCAACAGGCTCTTCAATGCACTCTAGGCTTTGACCTTAAAAAAAAAAAAAAATAAGGTACTTAAAACTCTTTCAACCTCTATCAACTACCCAATTCCAAAACATTTTAGGTACCTGTTAGAGCAGCACCCCATTCCCGGTACCAAATTCTGTCTTAGTTATCAAGTGCTGCTATAATAGAAATAATTGTAGGTATGGCTTTCAATTATGGTGTTGATGAAGAATACTGAATATACCATGGACTGCCAGAAGAACAAACAAGTCTGTCTTGGAAGAAATAGAGGAGAATGCTCCTTGAAAGTGAGGATGGCAAGACTTCGTCTCACATACTTTGGACATGTTACCAGGCGGGATCACTCCCTGGAAAACATCATGCTTGGTAAGGTAGAGGGTCAGCAAAACAGAGGAAGGCCCCCAATGAGATGGACTGACACTGTGGTTGCAACAATGGGCTTAAACATAGCAACTACTGTGAGGATGGCACAGGACTGGGCAGTGTTTCACTCTGTTTACGAAGGGTCGCTATGAGTTGGAATCAACTCAATGGCATGTAACAACAACAAGTGTTAAGTGCTGCATGTATGTTAATACAGGCAATAGAGCACATGGGGGCACAGTCATGGAAATGTCTTAGACATAACCATCTCACAGGATGAAGTTCCTAGGCTCAAAGGTGCAGGACCATAGACTCAGAGGACATATATGTTAGCTGGCACAATATAGTTCATAAAGACAATACTCTACATCCTACTTTGGTGAGTAGCATCTGGGGTCTTAAAAGCCTCCGAGAAATGGACACAAAAAGAGAGGGTGGAGAGAGAGAGCGAGCTGTCTCACTAGGGGGAGAGTAATAGGGAATGTGTACCAAGGTATGTATGGGTTTTTGTGTGAGAGACTGACTTGATTTGTAAACTTTCACTTAAAGCCTGCGAGCAGCCATCTAAGATACAGCTATTGGTTTCTTCCCATCCAGCGCAAAGCAGAGTGAAGAAAACCAAAGGCTTAAAGGAGCAACTAGTCCAAAAGACTAATGGATCATGTGAACCACAGCCTAAATGACCCTGAGACCAGAAGAACTAGCTGGTACCCAGCTACCGCTACCAATCTCTCTGACTGGGGTCACAACAGGGGATACTACACAGAGAACGAGAAAAACGTAGAACAAAAAATCAAATTTACAAAAAAGACCAGACTTACTGGTCTGACACATACTGGAGGAACCTCCAAGACTATGGTTCTAAGACACTGTTCTGACCTGGAATTGAAGCCATTCCTGGAGACCACCTTTTGGCCAAACAACAGACAGGCCCGTAAAATAAACAATAACACCCAGAGGAACATGTTCCTTAGAACAATCAATTATACGAAATCAAAAGGACAACATTTGCCCAAAAGCAAAGATGAGAAGGCAGGAAGGGGTAGAAAATCTGGAGGAAAGGAAACAGGGAATCAAAGATAGACATGGGGAGAGTGATGACATATTGTGGGGAAGGCAACCAATGTTCTGGAACACTTTATGTACAAACCATGGAATGAGAAAGTAATTGCTCTGTAAACTTTCACCTAAAACCAAAAACCAAACTCGCTGCAGTCAAGTGGATTCCGACTCATAGCGACCCTAAAGGACAGAGTAGAACTGCCCCATAGGGTTTTCAAGGAGTGCCTGGTAGATTTGAGCTGCTGACCTTTGGTCAAACTCAAAACACACCCTACACTAATCTTGCCTCATTAACGTAACAAAGACAACCCATTTCCAAATGGGATTATAACCACAAGCACAGAGGTGAGAATTTAGGACATTTATTTTGGAGGGACACAATTCAATCCATAATACATATTTACTGTGATCATGGATGTATTTGGCCTTATTTCTGCCACATTATTTTGTGCTTTCTCTTTGTCCTGTCATTTCTTTCTCGCTCTCTGTTTGCTTCCTTCCCTCATTATTTGAGCACTTCTCTTTCCTCAATCCCATTTGGCCTTCTAGTTCAACTTTTATTATCTTAGGGGCTACTCAAAAAATTTTTAAATGCACATTTAAATTTTAAAGCTAATCAGCCTATCTCTTATCCTGCTCTCATTCATCCACCTGTGGAATTCTGATTAGACTTAAAACAGCAGAAACTTATTATCATATAGTTCCAGAAATCCAAAATGGTTCACAGTAGGCTAAAACCAAGCATCAGTAGCAGTGTGTTCCTTCTGGATGCTCTGGGAAAGAATCTGTTTCCTTGTCTTTTCCAGTGTCTAGAGATCACCCACATCCCATAGTTCCTTATTCCATCTTCAAAGCTAACAGTGTAGTATCTTCAAATGTTTCTCTGCCTCTCCCGTCTCCCTATTTTCCTTATAAGGATCCTTGTGATTACAATGGGTCCACTTGGATATTCCACAATAATCTCCCCATCTCAAAATCTTTAATTTAATCACATTTTCACATTCCCTTTTACCATGTAAGGTAGCATATCCATAAAAAAGGTTCCGGGAATTAGGATGTGGACCTCTTTGGGCGGGGGGTGGGGGGGTGCATTATTCTGTTCACTACAGATGTGTATCAGACCTTTTAATTCTTTCTTCCATGTCTTAACCTTACACTGGTATTTTCAATCTTTTTTTTCTCTGTATACAGCATACTCAATTATTTCTTCAGATCTATCTTCTAATTCACTAATTCTCTCTTTAATCTGTCTTTTGCTGTTAGACCTGTCCTTGAATTTACAACTTCAATTATTGTATTTTTTCATTTCTGGAATCTGTGTGATTATTTTGGGCAGATTTGTTCCTTACTCATAATTTCAATTCTTCCATTTGTGTCTTCAGATGTATTAAACACATATTTTATATTTAGTATCCAATAATAACAATACCTTAAGTCTTTGTGGAGCCCTAGTGGTGCAGTGGTTAACAGTTATAGTGAGCTAAGGCTGCTATGGGGCAGTTCTACTCTGTCCTACAGGGTTGCAATGAGTCAGAATCAACTCAACAGCAATGAGCTGCTTTGTTTGTTAAGTCTTTGTGGATCTGATGTTGGTGTTTTGTTTTGCTCATGGTGCTGCATTTCTTCATGTGCTTTGTGACTTTTTTCACAGGAAGCTCATGTTCTCTGGAATATTATCTTAGGTAATTCTTTGAGGCCTTTGGGGGAATGTTTCTCCAGAAGGGATTTCGAAAAACTCACTTCTGTCAAATGCTTGTGCATAATACCAAGCTATAATCACTTTAAACAAGTCTCAGCTTAGAGATTTTTTTTTTCAAATCACACAGGAAATGGAGTCCCAAACCTCTGTGAAGGCATGTTTCTAATTAAAAATATTCAGGGCAATCTTCTTTCTCCTTTTATCATAGCTAAGGTTGGAAGGATAAGTTTTGTGACTGCTTCTCTCTGCTAGGCTGATTTTTCTCCAGTTCTCACTTGTGCAGAGATTAGGGGGTTCTGATTTTAGTAAGGAAGATACCTGGTGGGATTCCAGACATTGCATGATTCTATTTTTTGTCTCCTGAGTTCCATGTTACCTCTTAAATCTGAAACTACAAGCCGTTAGGAACTGGCAGATACCCTCAAGGCAACAGTCATCCCATGCCACAGAGTCGATTCGGACTCAAAGCAACCCTTCAAGACAGAGTGGAACTGCCCCATAGGGTTTCCAAGGCTGTAATCTTTACAGAACCAGACTGCCACATCTTTCTTCAGCAGAACAGCTCACGGGTTCCAACCACCAACCTTTTGGTTAGCAGCCAAGCACTTTAACCACTGTGTCACCAGGGCTCGTTTATGTTACACCAGTGGTTCTGAAATTATACCTTCCCTGTACGTTTAATTTTTTTACTGTTCTCTTCCTTCACCTTTCAAAATTCCTTTCTAAGGGGTTTCCTTTATCAAATAACTATAAGAAAGTATTGTTCTCAAGTCTTTGCCACCCATTCTTAAGATCCCTAAATTTTCCCAGTACCCCTAATTTTTAAAATATGACTTTATAGACTATAAAAACATGTTTATGATACTACCACCAAATAATAAAAATTAAGTATAGTGATGAACAAATGCAAGTACAAGGATGGAAAATAAAAAACTATTTATGTGTTAAGGTGGCAAAACTCTCATTTTCTTTTCATTTTTAATTTTTCATCATTTTCATTATATTATTTATGTAATTAAATAAACAGCACCACCAGTTTAAACTGGCCAACTTCCCTTTACCACTCTTGGTTGAAAAACATGCTACTTTATCCTATCACCCATCCTCTCATGTAACTGTTTCAGGATGTTGGTAAATTTCTCTGGGCAATCAAACTTATGAAACAATCTCTGTAAAGTCTGTCATGCTGCAGTATTTCAATAAGCTACAGAAGGCTTATCACACCAATCCCACTCTTTATTGCTGTCAGAAATCAGCTAGAAGTATATTTTATAATCAAAATCAATGAAACAAGGAATTCTACTCAATATCACAATCTGCCTATGAAAGAAATCTGGATGAAATCAGGAACAGGTAAACGATTACTATTTCAATGTGTTTCTTCTACAGAGAAGGAAGTCAGAACGCTTTCACAAGCTCGACAGTAGGGGAAGCATACTGACTCACAAAAGGGTTCAAATGGTAAAGCAATAGAGAGAATCCATTTCAACTATGCCTCATTTTCTTTACTGGTAAAATAAAAATGATACTATATGAAAACAATAACCCTGATCTGAGGTGTGGGGCAACCGTGTAGTCAGTGCTTTCTCCCCCTCATCCCTGTTCTTCCTGCAGAGAACTTCAAAGCAGTGTGTGGGAAGGAGGAGGCAAGTAGGGAAGGAAAACTCAGACAAAAGACAGCCATAACCCGTAAAAGGGGCCTCTCCATACAGCCACAGAGGGTCAAGGAGTTTCTTTCTCTCCTTGTCTTCTTGTGCCTGCCCATAAAATTTAAAAAATCATAAAGAATAACTTTATTTTATGCCTCTAGTTTGCTTGCCAGTTTACCTTCATTTATTACTACTGCAGGCAGAACCAGGTTTTCCTTTTCTTCCTGTGACTCCATATTGAACTCACAAGAATCCATTAAGTCCTCTGGGTCTATCTTCAGTAGTAGTAAATAAAGGCAAACAATCCAAAGGAGTAAAACAAAAAACAAAATTTGTCTGTGGGCTGCTTTTAGGTGCCAATCCAGATTACCAGAATCATGAGATGGACAGTCCCTGACTGGGAAAGAGCCCCTCAGTTGAAAATCCAGTGAGAACACTAAGGAGTTAACATTTGAGAGAAGTAGAGGAAGAAACAAGTCCCCCATGGCCTCAAAGGGGGAAAAGTACAGCTAACTCTGTATTCAATGTCATTGCCATTACACTAAGAGACATACATATCACTTTCATTTTGAAATATTAAAGGCACTGAGTAAGAAGGGTACTTCTTTAAAGCCAAAAAAGGGCACAATGGAAAAAGAAGCAATCGGCTAGCCCACTACGAAGAAGCAAAAAGAAAAACCACAACATTTTACCATTGCTTTGAGACGCATTAATTAAAACCAATACTCCTCTGGTAGCTTGTTCACAAATCAAACAGAGAGAGGGGGAAAAATCCTAACACGCCCACAGGATTCCCACAAGCCTGGGCCAAAGTCAATTAAGACAGTGTAGTGAAACTCACGTTAATTTCATACATCTGGCTACATAAAAGCCCATGTCAAAAACAATGCTTTATAATTCTAGAACAGGAAAAACACTGTTTCTCAAAAGATAACTAACTGGCTTTCACTTGCCCCTTTTCCTTTTATACCACTTGTTAATAATCACAAATCATTTTAATCATCAGCTACATAAAATCTTTTAAAGACTAAAAGACAGTATTTGATATTTACAAGCTGCCTAGAAAAATGTGACATAATTAAAAAAGAAACAGTAAAACTTCCTTTTAATGATTATTCCAAGAATAAAATTACTAGCATATTGATCTTCAGGGTAATCCTGTTTTCTCTTCCCCTGCTATCACTATTAGCTATCTTGCCTTTCTCCTCTTTTCTAATTACCCTTTATCTTGTTCCACCTTCTAATCTACTCATGCCTCCACCAACCACAATTTGTTTAACAAATAACTTAAAAAATTATGTAGGTATATATGTCAAACTGTATCAGTGCACCGATGTAAATATCTTTACGTATATTAACACTTCATTAGCCTAACCATTAGGAAACTACATCTTAAATAGGTAAATTTGCTAGAAAATTCAATCTTGTCCTTTTGTACCCTAAAACTAAGTTTATGATGTACTCTAAGTATGTTTAAACAGAATCACTATAAAAATAATTTAACCAATGGCCCTAGCCAATACAATAAGAAAAAAAAGTTAGATATAAACACTACAAAGGAAGAGATTAGAATTTTACAGCATTTTCTCTCACACGGACTCTTACGTAGCCAGGCACATAAAATTATGTGAGTTTAACCTTTTTGGGTGACTGAGAATAACCACTGTGTTGTTCTGTAAAAAATTACGTCCTCAAGCTCCAGTGAAACGTATTAGGCCAAATGCTACTGTTGTTTTAAGAGTATACTTTTTGCTTTCCTCTATGTTAAAAGTTTTATATTAAAAGTTGCTTCTTGCTGTTGTTGGTGTGTTCAGTTTTTAGCAGCATCTTCCTCCCTGGTTTGTAATCTGTCTCCTTTAACTTGCAAACGTGCTATAACAAAACCTGTTAGTAAAGTTACAAAGTTCAGGTGACTAAGCTCTTGGAAGCTTCAGAAGTCTACCTGGAGTACACTGAATTTTAGGGCTCAGACTTTTAGAACAAAGACGTCCTAGCCTACACTTTAGTTCTCAACTGTGCATATATGAAGTTTCTAGGAAAGTGAAACTATGAAAGTCCTATGGGTACAAAAATATGGCGGGATAAAGAAGAGCCAGTTCATTTAATAATTAAGTAAAATACAGCAGATCCAGGAGAAGATAAAACATATGATTAGCACATTGAAAATAATCATTGAGCCTTAATTCATTAAAGAGATTACCTCAGATTTCAGAAAAAAGCAGACTAGTTTGAAGATGTGAACAAATGTCTTTCTTAAGTTATGAATCATAATCATTTAAAAACATTAAAGGAAAGAAAAAAAGAAATGCTGTTTTATGTGTTCAAATACAGACAATAAAATCAAGTTAATAAAAAAATCATTTCTAGTTAGGGGTCCTTTGGGTTTCTTCCTCATACAAATAAATAGGAAAGGTCTATAATTAATATGTAAAATACAAATTCATCTAAAGTGATTTGCTCTGTATTAGGTTAGCCATTGCATCTGTGATTCTCATGCCACCATAATTTGCTTATCAAACCCTCTTTTCCACAGATGTTTTTCAGGCACAGATGATGGTGATTCTCAGTGGCTATAACCCGACAACCTTTGGGGCTGAGTGCTATCTGCACCAAACCAAAACTCAAGGTGGACTAGTCAGCCAACTCTACCAAGTCCTATGTACATAATAATGCAAACTAGAAAAAGCAGATCCTCTGCAATTTTTATTGCCATCTAACATTTCCAGAAATTAATACAATATTGATGTGGCTCAAATTATACTAGTTTTTTAACGTAAATTTTATTTAATTTTCTTTTTTACTTTACAATTAGTTACCAAATGTTTATGGTATCCAAAGACTAACACTGTGTTGTATGATATATATAAAGTATATAAGACAGAGGTAATACAAACATAAGATAACAATTTTCATACATAAAATTGGCAAAGATAAAAGAAAACCATGACATGGAATGCTGGCAAAGTTCAGGAAAAAACATTCTCATGTTGTGCTAACAGGACCACACCACAACCTCTCTGGCAAAATGTTCATTATTGAACTCTAAAAATAACAACATTCACTCATCAAGCCCTAAGGAAATAAGTTTCCTAAGGCACAATGGTTAAGTGCTCGGCTGCTAACTGAAAGGTTAGAGGTTTGAGCCCACCCAGCAGCTCCACCGGAGAAAAGACCTGGCGATCTCTTCCCCTAAAGATTACAGCCTAGGAAACACTATGGGCACTTCCCCTCTGTCATACAGGGTCACTGTGAGTTGGAATTGACTTAACCGCACACCGCCATCACCACCACCAAGGCAATAATAAAAAGCTGATGTTCATCTCAGGATGTATAACCACAAAAATCTGAAAATAACCTAAAAATTAACAATAGAGGTATAGTTAAATAATTTATATGTGCTACAGCCATGAAATAACTACCAGATGATACGGGATAACATTCTCAATTTTATAAACATATATATATATATATATATCTCATATAATCATAGAACAAATTGGAAAGAAAATGTAACTGTTGATGAAGATTATCCTCTAGAAAGCAGTATATGTGGTTTTATTTGGCTCTTCATAACTTTTCTGTATTGTTCAACTTCTTACAATAATCACATATGACATTATCATGTAAATTATTTGAAAAAATTAAAACACCTACCCTCAAAAAAATAACAAAATACCAAGATTATTTCTAAGAAAAAAGAATACGCCAAAAGCATTTTTAAACAAGACAATAATAAATAGTACAAAAAAAAAAATTTTTTTTTTAGTATATTTTATAACAAGGGATTAATAAAAAAAGTTAGCATATATAAAGAAATAAAATTTTAAAGGAATACACATTAAACTGTTACATTTTTCTTGAAGGAGGTAAATTTATAAGCACTTCTACTTTGTTATAAGTTGCCACAATGTTTAAACTTTTTATAATGAATATATTTTACCTCTGTAAACAGCTTACAATAACAGAATAGTTTACTAATCTGAACATTTGAATTAAAACTGACATTTGCAAGAATACATTAGCCCAAGAGTTACTAAACAAAACTACTATTACAAATACAAGTAGTTACTGGTTAAAACCCAAAATCAAACCCTGTGCTGTCAAGTCGATTCCAACTCATAGCGACCCTACAGGACAGGGTAGCACTGCCCCACAGAGTTCCCAAGGAGCACCTGGCAGATTCAAACTGCCGACTCTTTGGCTGATACTTAACCACTACGCCACCAGCATTTCCAGTTACTGGTGAGAGGCACACATATGTCAAAGTAAATACTACTTTATCTTGTATACCTTATTATGATATTGCAATTACATTACACAATGGATTCAGAATGTTATAAAACATATTTATACTGTAATTATAAATGCTGAAATCCTTGAAAAATATTTTAAATTCCACAGAGACCTGTTTCTAGGCTAGGTACTTTATTATTTAAGAAGCAACACATTTGTTCAGAGCATACTTTACTTTTTTACAGGGCGTACCACAGACTATCCTCAAGTCAACCAGAGGCCTGAACTCTACTCTGGTCACTCTTGTCAAAGGCAAAATTAAATTCTCCCACCCCTGTAACTGGTCATCCTGGACACAGGATTTATACAACAATTTGGAGAATCAATCTCATTTCAGTATTAAGGATTAAGTAGAGTCAATGTTTAGTTCCCACTACCCCCGCCAAAAAAAACTTAGTGATTCTGAATATCCAACTCCACACCTTAGTATTTTTTAATATCAGAAGAAAACTAATAGAAGAAAACCAAAGACCCACCCAATGGGGATAGGGAAGAATGTCTGATATAGAGTAACTGAATGTAAGAATTCAACTAAAGGCTAAAAATTCTGAATTCTAATCAGAGATAATCCAGTGACCCAAGTCAACATTTCCAATCTCAGCTTTTTCAACCATAAACTGATGTGAATATTCAAATATAAAGAATAAAATATTTGAAAAACAACTTAAAACTTGAGTTTTTTTTTTAACTAAAAAAGAATTCATTGTCCTAACCTGGTCAGCACACAGACAAATCCCAATGGCCCTGAAATCAGTATTGGTAACTGTGGCAACTTAGAAAGAGTTAATGTATGTTTAGTAACTGGGAGTTGGTATTTTAATACCAAGGATGTAACCTTGGTTTAATCACAGCTGAGTGCATAAAGAGGTTTATGCTGTCAGTACTAGCCTAACAACAGGAAGTTAAATTTCAAAGAGGATACAGCACAACCTTGTCTACCAAATGACTAAAAATGTGTTATTTCAAGATCAAAAGATAATAGTTAACTACGTAAAAATACAGTTAAAACTGCAGCTATAGTTCATGAAATACAATTTCTATTCATTCTCAAAGAATTCTACAGTAAATACTTAGCTGCTACTTTAATCATACTCTTATTTTCTTCATTCAATACTCATCTTGGTTACACTTTTGTTCCTCGCTCATTAACATCAACTTGCTGCCCTCTAAGGTTCCTATCTAACCTTTCAAATTGCTGTTGTCAATTGGATCCCATATAGATAGTTCTTAAAAGAGCATAATGCTCACAGCAGACCTTTTTTACTAATTAAGCTAAACTAAATTTAAAAAAAAAAAAAATTTTTTTTTTTTTTTTTTATTGCTTGGTTTTTAGATGACTTTAATGGGTATTTTTGGTTTACAGTTTAAAGATTATCTCAGAGCAATAGTCTCAGGGGTTCATCCACCCTCCGTGGATCCAGTAAGTTTAGTCCATGAGAATCTGAAATTCTGTTCTGCATTTCCCCGCTTTTGATCCGGATTCTTCTATGGAATCTTTGATCAAAATGTTTAGTAATGGTAGCCAGGAACCATCCAGTTCTTCTGGTCTCATGGCAAAGGAGACAGCTGTTCATGGAGGCAGTTACCCACACATTCCATATCCTCCTCCTATTCCTGACTCTCCTTCCTCTGTTGCTCCAGGTAAATAAACACCAATTGTTGTGACTTAGGTGGCCGCTTGCAAGTTTTTAAGACCCTAGACACTACACAACAAACTAGAAGGTAGAATAGAAGCATTAAACACATTATTAGGCTAATTAACTGGGATGTTCCATGAAACCATGACCCTAAACTTCCAAACCAAGGAACCAAATCCCATGAGGTGTTTGGTTGTACCTAAGAAGCCTCAGCATCTACTCTTTTTTTTTTTTTTTGTCATTGTTGTAGATATATCTACCACATAACTTCCGCCAATTCAACTTTTTACAGGTGTACAACTTATTGACAACAATTAAAATAATCAATGTGATTTTTTCCATCACCATTAACCCCCTCTTCCCCTTCGTCCCAACCCCTGGTAACCACTATTAAACTTCAGTCTCTATACATTTGCCTTTTCCTGTCTTTTTATATAAGTTAGGTCATACAATTTTTGTTCTTTTGTGATTGGCTTATTTTGCTCAAGTTCCATCCATGCTGCAGCATGTATCATGACTTCATTTCTCCTCCTAGCTGAGTAGTTTTCCATCATATGTATATATGTACCACATTTTATTTTATTCATCTGTTGATGGGAATTTAGGTTGTTTCCACCGTTTGGCTATTGTGAATAGTGCTGCAATGAGCATTGGTATACAAATCTCTGTGTGAGTCTCTGCTTTCACATCTTTTGGGTATATACCTAGAAGTGGAATGGCTGGGTCATGTGGTAGTCCTATTTTTAGTTTTTTTAGGAACCCCCACACAGTTTTTCATAACAGTTGTACCATTTTGCATTCCCATCAGTAATGGATAAGGGTTCCAACTTCTCCACATCCTTGCCAAAATTTATTTTTTTATTATTATTTTTTAATCTTAGCCATCCTAGTGGGAATGAAATGGTATTTCATTATGGTTTTGATTTGCATCTCTCTTTTTATGTTTGGTAGCCATTTGAATGTCCTCTTTGGCGAAATGTCTATTCAAGTCCTTTTCCCTTTTTATGAGATTATTTGTCTTTTTGTTGTTGCATTGTCGAAATTCTATAAACATTTTGGTTATGAGGTTCTTGTTGGATATATGGTTTCCGAAGATATTCTACCAGTTGGTGGCTCGTTTCTTCACCTTTTTGTGAAGTCTTTTGATGGACAAAAGTTTTTAATTTTTACGAGGTTCCATTTATTTATTTTGTCTATTGTTGTCTGTGCTTTTGTTTTTTATATTAGATGATGCACTGTTTAAAGCTAAGTATCTTTTTTTTTTTTTATTTAAACAATAAAGTATTACTGATGTTCCTCATCTGGAAAGTTAAAACTAAATTTAAATTTTGTCTCCAATTTTAAAAAATTACCACATTGGATAAAGTTAATGATATGAAAAACGATGAAACCATTTAGCAGCAAGATCTGGGAATTACTATACAAAAAAAGCAAGGGAGGAAAAAAAAAAATGGAGCTATGCTTCCATTTCTGGCAATATGGTCGATTACCCGAACAACCTGCTTACTAAAAACTGAAAATGCCAAATTTAACAAAGCATCAATTCTTGTATTTTTAGGCTCTAAAATTTTCTTGTGGTTCTTTTTTAAATCTTCCATTCTCTCTGCAGTTTTTCATGTTTGCCTTTAAATCCTTAAACTTATTTACAATTATTTTAAAGACCTTGTGTACTAATTCCATCATCTCAGCATTTCTGAATCTACTTCTATTGATTGATTTTTCTCCTAGCTATGAACGACATTTTCCTATTTCTTTGCACATCTAGTTAACAAAAAATTGAGGATAGTGGTTCCCCTAAAAGCTTAGAAAGAACAAAGAGCCTTCTCTAAGGTACTGGTAATGTTCTATTTCTTTAATTGAGTGACAGGTACACAAGTGCTCACTTTTAGTTTTTAAACTATACATAACACTTTTTATGTATACTGTAATAATTTAAAAAATATTTTAAATTGAGTTGAATGCTTTGAAAAGATTCAGTAAGAAAACTTAAAACAAAAAAAACACAGGGTGGCATCACCAAAAATGGCACAGTAGCAAAGTCCTTTATCCCTTGGTCGCCAGGTATTTTTAGCTACTTCCTCTTATAGACAGAGAAATTTGAGCTTGACATCCTGGCCCTGCCAATTACCAGCAGCATGAACTTCGGGAGTAACCTTCCTTATTGCCTCATCTGTAAAATGGGAATAATAGCCACCTCAGTAGCCTGCTGTCAGAATGAAATGAGATAGTCTCCAAAGGATTTAGCATATTGCCTGTTACATAAACACTCAAAAAATATAGCTATTGGCATCACTATTATTCACTGTTCTTACTAATTCCCTAGAATAGGCCCTCACTGCTGCTAGATTATGTCCACGCCTCCTGAACTGCCCTCTCTCATTCTGAACTTTCAGTGTCCAAAGGATTCTGCACATCACTATCAGATTTACCTTTTATAAACGCAAATACACTGTTACTCTCCAACTTAGAAACATTCAATGGGTCCCTATCTATTAACACATCAAATCTAACCTTCTCTACCTAGCTTTTATCACCCTCTACTAATAACCATTTTCAGGCTTTTGCATACATGAGAATCATCTGGAGTGCTCGGTAAAGTACAGATTGCAGAGCCCCACCCGAGAGTTTCCAATTCAGTAGTCTGGAGCAGGGCCTGATGCTGATGCTGTTGGCCAGGAAATCACACTTTGAGAAGCACTCCTCTAACATATGACCCCATTCTGCCTCCCGAGGCTTGTTCCTACTTCCTAACTAGCACACTCGGCTTTGATCGGATTAGTCTTTTCACAGGCTGTGCCCATTTCTCTCTCCCACTTCACTTTTGCTGCTCTAAAACACTTCCTTGCCTATCCAAATCCTACCCATCATTTAAGTCAGTGCTTCTCAACTCTGCCTGAATGTTACAATCATCTGGGAGAAGCTTTTTAAAAATATGGACGTTTCACTCCTGGGATTCTGATGCAGTTGATCCTGGGGTAAATTTACCCAGGTGATTCTAATGAGCAGTCTGTGTTGAGATCCAGTGCTTTACCTTCAGTCTCCTTCCCTGCACAACTATGAGAACAGCATTTAATTTTCTCCTCTCCAAATTCCTGCAATGTTCACAGATTATGTCATCAAGTTTGCACTACATTCCATATCAGATTGTGTTGTTCTATACTTCTCCCTGTAAGTCTTGTTCATCTTACTTGAGCAGTGAAAGTAGGGACTATATCTTCAATGTTTATATTCCTACAGCACCTACTACAGTGATATACACACAGTAGGAGTTCTGTGATTATTTTCTTATTGCCTGTGGATTGGAATTAGAATTCAGAGCATTAAAATATTTTTTTATCTACTGTCCAATTCAAGAAACAATACTCCCCCCCCGCCCCCGCTTTTTTCATAGAGTTCTGCAACAAACTGATTTTGTTATGGTGAGTTGCTTAACCCCTTCCTTCCCCAATAAATAAACTGGAGAGAAAAATACTAATGTGCCTAAATGCTATGGAGTATAATTAAATGATTAACAGCACCATAAATGGTTCCACAGTTACTTCCCTTAGAGCAAATGGCTTTTGCTAAATCCATTAAAGGCTGTTTCCATACAGTTACGGAGAATCCAAGCACACATATTTAAAGATGTTAAAGCTCTGAATAGTTCCATGATTTGTTTTCTCAGCAGATGTGCATCAAGCCCTGAATTCACCAGATGCATATTAAATTAATCTGTACTTTCAGTTTTTACGTAACAGTCCACTTTAGTTTTATAAATACACCACCACGTGAAAGCAGAATTCCACTGTTGCTCTACGGCATTAAATATTGACAGATTTTCTCCAGTATGCCAAGGAAAAAAAAATTAAGACTCATTTAAATGCAACCAAATGTGTACTTGCTAAATACAGGCTATAATACGGTCATTATTTTTGAGTTGGCTGATTTCTAAGTGTGAAACACAACAAATTTGTTCTTAACTAAAGATCAATGACACCTGGTACCTGAAAAAAATACACAATACTTTAGACATTAACTAAGAATTCAATCAAATATCTGGATCTAAGAAATACTGTGATAGTTTAATCGACCATTTAAATTTCTTGGAAAATTTACTTCTTATAAACCATAATTTATTCATTAACTAAAATGAAAACATCGGTATAGGTATATCAGAAATAAGACTGGGAGCCAGAAGACCTGGGTTTCAGTCTGACTCATTAACTAGTTATTCAATCTCGAGCAAGTCACTTAGACTCTGTGTTTAGGTATTCTCAGCTATAAAATAAAAGGGTCTAACTAAACCATCTCCATGTTTTCTTTTAGCTTTATGATTCTACGATCTTTGAAGATCAAGAAACACAAGCATTAACCAGATGGATCCCATTAAACACAAAGTAAGCTTGGGTATTGATTGATTTGGAGAGCATCTATCTTTGGAGAATCTAAGTGCTTTCATACAAATAGTTCCTAGAATCTGTTCACGTTTAACTAGGTGAAAAAGCAAACAAAAATCCACCAAACAGAGCTATTAAACAATTCTTGCATCATATCCTAGACGACCAGAAAATGTGGATGCCGGGATATTGATTACAGTTAAGATGTTTTGGAAAATAGAAGGTGTCCTAGAAGTCCAGGGCAGGACAGTTGTAAAGCCAACTGAAAGCCAACAGTAACTACTTAGACTACATGAAAAATAGTCTCAGGAAAGCATTCTATTACTTTTAGGATTGCTGTTCCCACCCTGAGTCAGAATTGGAAATAACAAGGCAACTATAGCAGTATCCATGTTGTCTCCTCCCACTCACACTTCGCAAGCTCAAGCTTCTGGACAGTCTTCAACAAGTGTAATCCAAAATCCAAATCCCTTGGCGTCGAGTCTATTCCAACTCATAGCAACCCTATAGGACAGAGTAGAGCTGCCCCACAGAGTTTCCAAAGAGCACCTGGTGGATTCGAACTGCTGACCTTTTGGTTAGCAGCCATAGCACTTAACCACTATATCACCAGGGTTCCCAACAATTGTAATTAAAAAAAAAAAAAAAAAACCCACTGCCGTTGAGTCGATTCCAACTCATGGTGACCCTATAGTAAGCAGCGAACACTGGAGAAGGTGGCCAAGAAATCTGTATAGCTCAAACACGGCACGACAGTACAATGCAAGTGGTGATGTCCCCTAACGTTTAGTGACAGTCCAAAAATTCTGGATTTGGACCTACTCTCAAGCCTCTTTACCACCTGCCACTGTCATATGGCTGGTACCACATTTAGCTCACACTTCCTAATGCCCTAGTAGGACCCCCAACACAGCATTAAGCACTTTTCACTTAACATCTAAAGATCTAAAATCAACTTTTTTGAATGGTAAACCCAGACTCTTAACAAGAATCTAATTACATCCAAGACTGTCAGGAAAATCTCATTTAAAAATCACTCCCACAAATTATTTTATTCATTTTAGTTCATTTAAAAAACAAAACTATGCCACATTAACACCTTTCGAACAGAAAAAAAAACCCGTAAGACAATAGGACATTCATAAGCAAAAATACGAACACAGACACAGTCTTTAAACGTTTCACCAAGATTAACTCAAGATGACTCTTAGATCTAAATGTAAAATGCAAAACTATAAAACTTCTAGGAGAAAATCTAGATGACCTTAGGCTTGGTGATAAGTTTTTAGACAGAATACTAAAAGCACTACGTATGAAGGAAAAAAATTGGTCAGTTGCACTTTATTAAAATTAAAAAACCTATCTCTGTGAAAGACACTGTTAAGACAATAAAAGGACAAGCCACAGACAGGGAGAAGATATTTGCAAGACACATATCTGATAAAACACCTGTATACAACGTACGTAAAAAAACTCGTAAAGCTCAACAACAGTTGAATGGACACGGGAAATTTGGGGTGGAAAGGAGGAGTGTGCCGTCCCATTATAGGGAGAGCAACTAGGGTCACATAACAATGTGTGTATAAATTTTTGTATGAGAAACTAACTTGAACTGTAAACTTTCACTTAAAGCATAATTTAAAAAAAAAAAAAAGCTCAACAATAAGAAAAACAACCAAATTTTAAAAATGGTCAAAAGATCTGAACAAATACCTCACCAAAGGAGATAGATACACAGATGGCAAATAAGCATGTGTAAAGATCTCAACATCTGTGTCATTCCAAACCAAACCAAACCCAGCGCTGTCAAGTCGATTCCGACTCATAGCGACCCTACAGGACAGAGTAGAACCGCCCCGTAGAGTTTCCAAGGAGCGCCTGGCGGATTTGAACTGCCAACCCTTGGGTTAGCAGCTGTAGCACTTAACCACTACACCACCAGGGTTTCCATCTATGTCATTAGGGAACTGCAAATTCAAACAACTATAAGATCCCACTACACACCTATTAAATTTTTTAGAATGGCTAAAATACGAAAAACTGACAACAGCAAATAGAAATGCCCATTCATTGCTGATGGGAATGTAAAATGGTACAACCACTTTGGATGACAGTTTAGTAGTTTCTTACAAAGCTAAATGTAGACCTACTACAGATACAGCAACGGCACTCCTAAGTATTTATCCAAAGGAGTTGCAAACAGGTTTACACAAAGACCTGCACACAAATGTTTACAGCTGCTTTATTTGTAATCATCAAGATGTCCTTCAATAGGTGAATGGATAAACTGTGACACCTCTATGCTGTTGTTGCTAGTTATCATCAGTCAATTCTGACTCATGGCGACCCCACGTGTGCAGAGCAGAATTGCTCCACCAAGTTTTCAAGGCTGTGACCTTTTGGACGCAGATCACCAGGCCTGTCTTCCAAGATGCCCCTGGGTAGGTTCAAACAGCTACTGGCAAGTAGTCAAGTATTTAACCATTTGAGACACCCAGGGACTCTGTGGTACTCTGTACAAAGGAATATTATTAAATGATAAAAAGATATGAGCTATCAAGCCATAAAAAGACATGGAGCAATCTTAAATGCATATTGCTTAGTGAAAAAGCCCGTATGAAAATGCTATGTACTGTATGACATTCTGGAAAAGGCAAAACTATAGACAGTAAAAGATCGGTGACTGCCAGGGGACTGGGGGGAAACAGGAGGGATGAAAGGTGAATCACAGGGGATTTTTATCTATATTCTGTATGAAACTGTACACGTCATTGTGTATTGTGTATTTGTCAAGCCCATAGAACAAAAAAAAGAGTGAACCTTAATTTAAACTATGGACTATAATTAATAATAATATATAAATATTGAGTCATTATTGTAACAAATATACCACAATAATGCAAGATGCTAAAAATAGGGGAACTGTGTGTGAGGGTAGGGGAGTGAGGAGGTATATGGAACTCTACGCTGTTTGACTCAATTATTCTGTAAATCTAAAACTGTTCTAAAATGTAAAGTTTTAGTTATTTTTTAAAAATTCAATAGGTATCTACAGTCTCAAAGAGCAGATATTGCCACTTTAACCAGTAACCAGTTTCCATCAAGTTGATTTCAACTCTTGGCAACCACCTATGTGTCGGAGTAGAACTGTTCTCCATAGAGTACAGAAATTCTAGTAAAGTGAAAAAAATTAGAAGACTTTAATACAAAAACCTACATTTCACTGTGAGTTAGCATAATTTACAGGTAGTTCCACTCCAACAACTCTGTTGTAAATGAGTTCTGATGTAAGTCGAATACCTCTTTTTTTTTTTTAAGTTATCGTTATTATTGCTTATTATGAGTATCTTTATAAATCCGTTGTTTGTCTTAGGGGCTGGAAAGATTACATATAAACTTAGATACATTTTAACATTGCATGTAGCACATATTGGTAACAATAAGATGCACAAAAAGAATCCCAAAACATAAGTGCAGTTTGTTGTAACTCAAATACGTTTTAAGTCAGGGACTACCTGTGTATGTTTTCTATCTATGGACATATAATAAGAAAAATCACATAAATTAAATACTTGTATCTTGAAACTGCTTCCCATCACTTAAGGGCTGCTAAGTTTCTGAATTTTCTATTCCCTTGCCTTCTTCCTGGCATTGGCGATTTTTCTGCTCAATGACACCTCCATCAGGGTACGACCTCTAGGAAATGGAGAAGAAACCCAGCTGGGAAGCTGCTTGACAGCAGCTGCAGTTAGTAATTTAGACTGAAGGAGCTAAAATGAGATTTGGTGATTATCATGGACACTCAAACACAAAAACAAAAGGTAAACATTTTCACTTCATTCATTTATGGCAACAAATTATATTTATTACACCCCTTTTTCTAGGCTAAGAAAGAATGTATAAACAACAGAGATCAATGTAGGTCCAATGCTGTTGTTTCAGTAAATCTACACGGCATTTTGATAGAGCACCCAGAGCAGCGTGGCACCAAGTCTTCTAAGACGGCGAGGGCAACCACTACCTGTCCAATCAGCTTCTCTGGCCGTGGCTGACTCCAAGACAGTCCCTCTATACCCAGTATGTACATACCCCCATTGTGATGAGTGAGAGATTATTAGAGAACAATTTCTATCCCTGATACCTCAGCCTCTGCCAGTACTACACTGCCCACCTGGAGCTTCTGAGAGAAGGACAGACCACAGTGGTGTAGGAACAGTCCATCTGTCTTCCGACCTCACCAGAACATTCTGCCATACACCAAGCATCGTTTTTCTTTTACCCAGATGGTTCTCTCTTTAGGCCATTTCTGGGACTCCATACTAGTTCTACTTTAATATTTCTCAAAGATGCCTGGCTCTTTATGGTCCATGCTAGGTACCAACAATAATCTCAACAAGTTATGATCTTTTCCAGCTCAATACAGCCAAAAGCCTGTCCTTAGGATTTACTAAGAATCCAAACTGAAAAGTGCCAAGTATGTGCCCTATGAACTGTATGGTACACATGCAGATGAAAGCTATAGCTACAAGCATATAGGTGAGGCAAAACCCCCTGCTGAAAGAGTAAATTTAAATGAGCTTATCAATAAATCAAAACCCCTCAGCAGAAGCTTCTCTTCTGGTTAGTTAAACATACCAGGTAAAGATGTATTATAACACCTCCATATCCACTTTTTTAGCAACTTCCACTAGCAAGTGCACTATGGTAAACACTACTGACAAAAATCGTTTAATAAGTGAATGACAACAACTAAAGATAAACGAAGCTACCAAATATTCAGAGAGTTTGAAGTAACAATTACTGTTAACCAATATCTTTGGTCATCCTGTATAACTCAATATAAAAATGCAAGTTTTTTAGTAACATGTTTGTTAATATAGCTAAAATCATATAACCTAAATCTATTAAAGATTTTTCTATTTGAAAAATAATCAGATGAATTCAAAGCCACGAAACACGAAGGAAGTGGGGGAATAAGGAATCTGAAACAGATGGCATATCCCTAATATTTTTTCATAAGTCCATCTTGAACACAATCCCAATAATGTCAAAATCCAAGGTTTCCAAATAAGCAATCTACAAAACTTAAAATGTTAATTCTGGAGTAAATTCATTGTCGCCCCTCCCTCAGTTTCTCAAAGATTCTATAAGTAGAAACAAATAAGATGTTAAAAAGGGAAAAACCATCATTTCACAAATTCAGAAGTTCTTTCAGGATAATCTACTTCCACTTACCTAAAGCCACTGAAGTAGTTTCTATCAAGATTGGGGATACTGAAATCTGTCTGATGGCCTCTTTTTCTGGATACAATGATTACTTACCCTAACTAAAGATCAAATCATATCTCCATAAAAAAAATAATCTGAAATAGAAATGGGCTCTGGAAAAATGCTTACTTGGACTGAGTAAAGAGAAAGCACTGCCTGGACATAGCTTAACGTTTCCACAGTAGCTGTTTCATTCCTAGTTTTGTATTTTATTCATTATATGATTCTAGTACGTGGTGTGTAAACCTTCCCAAACTTCAGTAAAACTTTCTGAGATCATTCAAGAGATGGATATTAAAAGAAGGTTTGGTCATTTTTAGATATCCTGACAAGCAAATTCCATAACTGAAAACTGCAAAGGTACCTGGAATAGCCACATATTTTATTTGAGTACAAGAGATCATCAAGAAAAGCACTACCTCTAAGAGTCGATATTAACTGCATACAATTTAGACAGACCTTTTTATTCTAACAGCTAATATCTTATCTTCTATACCAAAATAAATGGTTTACTAATCAGTTTTATGAGAAGATAGGAAGAAAATGGGTGTTTCTGGTTGCTTTACCAAAGAAAGCTTTAAAAGATGATAAAAAATGGAGTTCCTCAAAAGTTTAAACACAAAATTAACATATAACTCAGCAATTCTACTCCAAAGTATGTATCTGTTATGGATTGAATTATGTGTCCCCAAAACACGTGTTGTAAAAGTCCTAACCTCTACCTCTGTGGTTATAATGCCATTTGGGAATAGTTATGTTAATGAGGCAGGATTAGTGTAAGTGTGTTTCGAGTCAATCTCATTTGAGATATAAAAGAGGTTGAACAAGAGCAGAGCAGAGATGGGGGAAGAAAGATGCCAAGCCACATGAAGATCTCCCAGGAGCAGAAGACCAGAGGAGACAAGCTGACAGAGAGAGAAACCTTCCCCTAGAGTCAGCGCTCCAAATTTGGTCTTCTAGCCTCCTAAACTGTGAGAATATAAATTTCTGTTTGTTAAAGCCACCCACTTGTGGTATTTCTGTTACTAGGTAACCAAGACAGAGTTTGGTACCTGAAGAGAGGGGTGTTACTCTAACAGATAACCTAAAATGTGGAAGTGATTTTTGAATTGGGTTATGGTTAGAGGCTGTTTTAAGGTGAAGAGTTTTAAGGTGTCTATGAGTAAAAGCCTAGACTGCCCTGAAGAGATTGTTGGTAGAATTATGGATATCAAGGAAAGTATTGTGAGGGCTCAGAAGGAAGCAAGGAGAGCTAGAGAGAAAGTTTCCATCATCCTAGAGAATATATATGGCTCCAGCAAAAGACTGTTGCTAGAAATGCGGATGTTAAATGTGCTTCTGGTGAGGCTTTCAAAGAAAACAATGAACATGTGATTGGGCAATGGAGGATGGGCAATGCTTCTTATGCAGTGGCAAAGAAGTTGTCTGAATTATGTTCAAATGTCTGATGAAAGGCAGAACTTGGAAGTGATGAACTTAAGTATCTGGCTGGTGAGATGTCTAAGCAAGATCTTAAAGGGGCTCCGTGGTTTCTTCTTGCCGCTTACAGTAAAATGTAAGAGGAAGGAGACTTACAAATGAACTGTAACTAGACTAAACCAAAAGCAAAGAAGTTTCCTGAATAAACTGAATGCTTCGAAGGCCAGTGTAGCAGGGGCAGGGGTTTGGGGATCATGATTTCAGGGGACATCTAGGTCAACTGGCATGATAAGATCTGTTGAGAAAACATTCTGCACCCCACGTTGAAGAGTGGCGTCTGGGGTCTTAAACGCTAGCAAGCAGCCATCTAAGATGCATCAACTGGTCTCAACCCACCTGGATCAAAGGAGAATGAAGAACACCAAGGACACAAGGTAATAATGAGCCCAAGAGACAGAAGGGGCCACGTGAACCAGAGACTACATCATTCTGAGACCAGCGGAACTAGATGGTGCCCGGCTATAACCGATGACTGCCCTGACAGGGAGCCCAATGGAGAACCCCTGAGGGAGCAAGAGAGCAGTGGGATGCAGACCCCACATTCTCATAAAAAGGCCAGACTTAATGGCCTGACTGAGACTAGAAGGACCCCAGTGGTCATGGCCCCCAGACCTTCTGTTGGCCCAGGACAGGAACCATTCCCGAAGCCAACTCTTCAGACGTGGATTGGACTGGACAATGGGTTGGAGAGGGATGTTGGTGAGGAGTGAGCTTCTTGGATCACGTGGACAGTTGAGACTATGTTGGCATCCCCTGCCTGGAGGGGAGATGAGAGGGTAGAGGGGGTTAGAAGATGGTGAAATGGACACGAAAAGAGAGTGGAGGGAGAGAGCGGGCTGTCTCATTAAAAAAAATTTATTTTATCTTATGTTTTTATTAGGGGGAGAGTAATTGGGAGTATGTAGCAAGGTATATATGGGTTTTTGTGTGAGAGACTGACTTGATTTGTAAACTTTCACTTAAAGCACAATAAAAATTATTTTAAAAAATGAACTGTGCAAAATGAAAACAGAACTTAAAGATTTGGAAAGTTCTGTTGTACAAAGTAAGGACACATGTCCTAGAATGTTCACCAAGGACATGGCTACATAATCTTTTGTTAAAGAGATTAAGCCTGTGACCAATGGATCTAACCAACTACCACAGCAGAAAACCCATCAGCTTATGTTGTAGGGCAAAGGAACAATACAAAATGAAAGAAACCTGTATAACTCTTGGAATTAGACAGGCACAAAATAAACCAAAGGAGGTACATCTGTTGCCCTCCAAGAAAAGAAAAGAACCATCCTTGGAGTAATTTGAGATCAGCAGAACTGTTGGAAGAAGCATAGGAAGCAGAGCTGCCTCAGTTTCAAAGGATGGGGCCAAGGCTTCCTAGATTTTGAAGAGACAGATCTTCACCAATTGGCTTCCAGAGTGTGGGGTTGCTGGTCACAAGTGCCAGGGGAATGGGGCCACGGCCCAAACCTGAGGGGGTGGGGCTGCCATGACCAAGGGGCAGAAGAAGAGAGCCTGCCAAAGCTAAGAGGGTGAGGCTGTCATTCAGATGGACTAGGAGATGGGGCAGCCCAAAGCCTAGGAGCAAAGGTTTCATCCCAGTGGACCTAGAAGGCGGAGCTCAAGTCCAGGGCCAATGGACCTCACCCAGAATCCAGAGAGCACTGCCAACACGCAAAGTCTGGAGAGCACGGCCACTGCCCAGATGGTCTCAGAGAACAGAGGTTTGTATTCAAGCCTTGAGAGCTAATGTAATTTGTTCCACTGGGTTTTAGACTTTTTTGGTGCCTGTTATCATTTCTTTCCCTCCAATTACTTTTTTTTTTTTTTTTTTTACAATTTTTATCGTGCTTTAAGTGAAAGTGTACAAATCAAGTCAGTCTCTCACACAAAAACCCATATATACCTTGCTACATACTCCCAATTACTCTCCCCCTAATGAGACAGCCTGCTCTCTCCCTCCACTCTCTCTTTTCGTGTCCATTTCGCCAGCTTCTAACCCCCTCTACCCTCTCATCTCCCCTCCAGGCAGGGGATGCCAACACAGTCTCAACTGTCCACGTGATCCAAGAAGCTCACTCCTCACCAACATCCCTCTCCAACCCATTGTCCAGTCCAATCCATGTCTGATGAGTTGGCTTCGGGAATGGTTCCTGTCCTGGGGCCAACAGAAGGTCTGGGGGCCATGACCACTGGGGTCCTTCTAGTCTCAGTCAGACCATTAAGTCTGGTCTTTTTATGAGAATTTGGGGTCTGCATCCCACTGCTCTCCTGCTCCCTCAGGGGTTCTCTGTTGTGTTCCCTGTCAGGGCAGTCATTGGTTGTAGCCGGGCACCATCTAGTTCTTCTGGTCTCGGGATGATGTAGTCTCTGGTTCATGTGGCCCGTTCTGTCTCTTGGGCTCATCATTACCTTGTGTCCTTGGTGTTCTTCATTCTCCTTTGATCCAGGTCGGCTGAGATCAATTGATGCATCTTAGATGGCTGCCTGCTAGCGTTTAAGACCCCAGACACCACTCTTCAAAGTGGGATGCAGAATGTCAATTTCTCTCATTTGTAATGGAAATGTGTACCTTGTGCCCATTCTACCACTGTACTCTGGAAGCAGATAACACGTATTCTAGATTTCAGGAGTTCGCATGAGAAGAGGAATTTTGCCTCAAGGTGGAATATGCCTAAAGTCTCATCCATATTTGATTAAGATGCTTCAGAAGATGAGATTTTGGACTTGGGAGCTGATTTAAGACTTTTGTGATAATATGATGGGGTGAATGCTTTGCATGGAGGAAGGATGTGAATTTTGGAGGTTCAATGAGTGGAATGTTACAGATTGAATTATGTCCCCTAAAAACATGTGTTATAAATCCTAACATCTATGCCTGTGATTATAATACCATTTGAGAATGGGTTATCTTTGTTATGTTAATGAGGTAGGATTAGTCTAGGGTATATCTTGAGTCAATCTCTTCTGAAATATAAAAGAAATTAAACAAGGCAGCAGAGCAGAGATGGTGGAAGGGAGATACCATGCCACAGGAAGCCTGCCCAGGAGCAGAAAGAGAAGAAGCAAGGACCTCCCTCCAGAGCTGACGGTGAGAGGAAGCCTACCCCCAGAGCTGGTACCCTGAATTTGGACTTCTATCCTCCTAAACTGTGAGAAAATAAATTTCTGTTTGTTAAAGCTACCCACTTGCAGTATTCTGGTTATAGTAGCACTAAATAACTAACATAATATCCAAAAAAACTGAAAGCAGGAATGCACACACGTACTTGTACACCAATGTTCACCAGATTATTATTCACAAAAGCCAAAAGTGGAAACAACCTAAATGTCCATCAACAGATGAATGGATCAAACAAAATGTATATACATACAACTGAATATTATTCAGCCATAAAAAGAAATACAGTTTTGATACATGCTATAACATGGAACAACCTTGAAAACTTTATGCTTAATGAAATGTCAATCACAAAAGGATATTGTATGACCCCACTTACATGAAATATCTAGAATAGGCAGATGTATAGAGATCAAAGTTTATTAGTGATTATCAAGTGCAGGATGGAAGGAGAAAGGGAGAGTTAATGCTAAAGGAGCTCTAAGTTTCTGTTAAGGGTGATGGAAAAATTTGGAAATGGATAGTTAAGATGGTTGCACAACATTATGAATGTAATTGTTATCGCTGAATTGTACAGGTAAGAAATGTTGACAGAGAAGAAGTTAGCCTACAGGACTAACAGTCTACGAGAACCTTGGCTTCATCTGCCCCGAGACCAGAAGAACTAGACGGTGCCCAGCTACCGCTAACAGCCACAATAGATGGATCCTGTCAGAATGGGAGAAAAATGTGGAACAGAAGTCAAATTCTTAAAAAGTTCACACTTACTGAACTAGTTGAGACGAGGGAACTCCCCAAGGTTATCGACCACCCTGAGATACTTCATAAACCTTGAACCAAAACTACACTGAGGTCACCTTTTAGCTAAATAACAGATTGGTCATAAAATAAAGAATATTACCAGTGAGTACCACAGACCTTCAAAAAATCATCTATATCAGACCAAATGGTCAACAACTACTCTAAATCATCTACATCAGACCAAAACGGTCAACAACTACCCTAAAGTGGGTAAGGGGACAAGGAAGCCAGATTATTAGAAACAAAACATCCAGAATGGAATTGAGAATGTTGACACATTGTGAAAACTATAATGAATATCACTGAACGATTTGTGTAGTAATTGTTATATGGGAACCTAATTTGCTGCGTAAACTTTCACCAAAAACACAATAATATATTATTTAAAAAAAAAAAAAGGTTGAAATGGCAAATGTTTGTTAAATATATTTTTACTACAATAAAAAGTTTATACACAACAGGTAATAATGATAATTGAAAAATAGCAAAAGGCTTGGTACATGCTAAAGACTTCATCCTCTCAGGAGAGCCATTTAGAAAGTAGACTAACTTTAAAAAAAAAAAAAACCTATAACTGTAGCAAAACATAACCTGAACTCTTTAAAAGACAGAACCATGGGGAAGAAATACATTTGAAATTTTCTTTCACATTTAGGCATGTATCTACAAAACTTGTTACCGTGGAGTCGATTCCGACTCACAGCAATCCTGTAAAGCAGAGTAGAACTGCCCAATAGGTTTTCCTAGGTTTCCACATCTTTCTCCCGTGAAGCAGCTGATGGAATGGAACCTCGGTTAGCAGCTGAGGGCTTTAACCACTGTGCCATGAGGGCTCCCTGCACATACCTATAAACCTCTCTAAAAGGTATTCCAAAATTAATATCAAATTACAAACTTTGCACCCAATTCTCACATAAACAAAATATCTATTATTAAAGCAAGTTATTTGATTTTTGTCCTTTGTCTAAATATAAAGTACATTTAAAAATTAAAAATACTAAAATTTACATCAAAAACTGTATTAGCTGAAAAGCTGGCATATAATAGGTTACACTGTATCCACAAAACAAATGAATATAAAGACTTAATGTTTCTCAGATTTATTTCTATATTCTGATCATGAAGGATTTAAAGGCAGAAATTTATTCCATTTCCATTTATTTTATAGAGTATTATACATATAAGAATTCTATAAGTTTTGCTAAGAGTTTAAATCTAAGTAAGGCGAATCGTGCTACTGATGTTGATTTTAATCTTGAAATTACAACTATTTACTACTTTATGCCCCAATTTTAAGTTGCTTCAAAGAAACACGTGATTTTAATTAAGATTTACATATACTACTTTTAAAATGTTTTTCTTGTTATCAACCCATACTGGATACACCACAAAAGACCTTGCTCAATTCAATAAATGCACATATTCTGCTGATATCTGAATTTCATGCCACTTAATGTTCAGCTTCTAGAACCCAGTGAAAGTCCTGTTGTATACAAATATGTCTTGGAATATTGTAAACCAGTCCCCGTCCTGTCTCGAACTTTGTTCCACAAAACTGGGCTGCCATTGACGGTTTAAGATTAATGATGATAATTCATCTTGCAACTCCAAGGTGCTTACGTTTAAAAATGGGCTATTATTTAAACACATTATGCCTTTTTATGATACTAGTAAGAAACATATTTTACTTATGAGAAAAATGAGGGTCTGGTAGGTTCCACCACCTGCCCAAGATCAACAGCCAGCAAGTGGCACAGTCTGGGCTCTATCCCAGATTTACCTACCTCAAAGCCAATATTTCCACTTGACCAATTATCTCCTTAAAAGATTAAGAGGCAGGTTCAACAGCAGAGATTCTTGTCTCTCCAAATGTTCCCATATCTATTCTGAGACATCAATCACCACACAGTACCTAGAAATTCAGGCACTGATTCAAATATAAATGGAGAGGATCTTTCTGCTTCATTTAAACTAGAGCAGGTTTACTGGCAGGTAGGAAAGAGGTTGGAAAAGGCTTGCTTCAACATGTCTCGCCTAGACCTCTGTCTATACGGTTCCACCAGTCATTATACACACACATGTACTATACAAGGCTACTCCTAACTAGCCTATAGTTCGCTGCCTTTCAGAATTGCACTTTTTTAAGATCATTTATACTAGATTCAATAGCGGGCTGAGAGTCTTGGTTGAACATAGCATTCCGGCACTTCCCAAACATCTGAAGAATTATTTAGGGACAACAAACCCTCTTTCGTTTACGGTGTGATGCCTACCCACTCGGGGGGCACTGCTCCTGCAGGACGCTGGGGTGTGGGAACAGTAAAGGAAGTGGGGGAAGCGCACGGAAGTTGGGTGGAGTGAGGTCTCCTTACCCACTCTTCTACCCTAGCTCCGCCAAGGGCGGCTCCCCGCCGTGCCCAGCGACTCGGAACCCCGCGACCCTCGAAGCTCAGCTCCGTCCCAGCGGGTTGGACAGAAGAGGCGGGCAATGAAAGCATGGGCTTGCCCCAGCAACCCGGCCGAGATCTGTCCTCTCCTTTCGGCTCTGGAGGATGCTCCCGCTTTCAGAGCAAGCCCTCCAAGGCACAAGCCCTCCAAGGCACAAACTCCCCGTCCGCACGGGCCGAAGTCTTTTACTCCAAAGGGGCGACTCCGCCGCCTGCCTCCTCCCTGCCACCCGGAACTCTCCGCCTGGGGTGTCCCCTAACCCCTCCATTCCGCCACCGCAACCCTTCACAGACACACACGCCGGCCTGCGCCCCACCCGGGATCCCGGCGTCCCCCACCCCGCCCGGGGGAAGGGCCCCCAGCCAGCCTCCACAGACAACACACTCCCTCAGAGCCCAGCTTCCCAGGCCACGTCGAAGCCGGAGTGGGTACCTGGTCCGGCCGTGCTCCCAGGCTCAGGTGCGGCGGGCGCGGTCCCCTCTCGGAAGCGCCGAGTGCTCTCTACCCGCCCGCAGCGGTGGCTTCTCTCTTTCCCAGGAGCGGGAGGGAGGAGAGGCGCGGGCTGGGAGGGGGGAAGAAAGGAGCGGAGGGGCAGCGGGAGCCGAACCGGAACCGCTAGCGCTGGCCCCGCCCACAGGCCGGCGCCCGCGGAGCAGCTGCTAGGACAGACCGAAAGCCGGCAGGGAGGAACAGACACATCTACTTCCGGGTCATTCCCTCTGCTGCCCCCCTCCTTAGCAACCGCGTGGGGTTGCTAAGCGGAAGTGCCTTCAACTACTCCCACCCTAGTATCTCAGGGACTACTAGGAGGTAACTGCGAGTGTTGTACTCCCCTTTGGCAACAGCCCCTTGCCTCTGTTCACGGTCTGAGACCGAGCACACGCCTCGCTGCCACAGTCACGAAGCCCATCGCGCTTTTCCCTCCAGCTGTCCCCAGCCCCATATACACCAATCCCTTCTGCCTGAGTCCGAGGCCAGCAGTGGCTCCTCCTGAGGCTCTCTCCAGACCCTCGCGTGAGTTATTTTCTGGCGGTTTAGCAAGGATCTCCCTCTTGTGGATTTTCAGTTGTGTTTCAAGCAGACTTTTTAAATCTCAACCAATGTTGTGGAAGCTTATTTTCTTATGCATTTCGTTCTCTTGTGACAGCCCCTGAAGCCAAACGGTGAGAAGTTTTATCTTTTGTAAGGATTGTACATGTTTCTGATCTAAAAATCACTTAGTTAATTGGAAGGGGCAGAAAGACTACAGTGATTTTAATCCTTAAAAGAAAAAGCAATGAGAAAAGGCCCAAGGAGGCCCAGGAGGCCGGTAATCAAGGTTGGGAAGTAGGAAGACACCTAATCCTCAACGCAGAAAGAACTTTCATACTTACACTGTGGACAGGTGTCAACAAGAGACCTCGTTTGTTCTTGTGTCGGGGTGATTCTGGATTTGAAAATATTGGAAAAACTATTGGTTGGAGTAAAAGACAGCAATATAATTAATCCTGTCTTTAGAAAAATGAACCATATTATTATGGTAGTTGAACACTCAGAGAAATGTACCTAGACTTTCAGAGGAAGATGAATAAAAACCTTTGCTTGACTTTCCTATATTGAAATGTTGTTGTTAGGTGCCCTCCAGTCGATGTCACTTCATAGTGACCCTATGTGACAGAGTAGAACTGCCCCATAGGGTTTTCTTGGCCTTAATCTTTAAGGAAGCAGATGGCCAGGTCTTTCTTCTGCCAACCTTTCAGTTAGCAGCCAAGTGCTTAACCGTTGCTCCTTTACCTTGGAATAGGTCTGCTTGCTTAAAAGTAGAAAAACTTAAGAATAGCTCCTGAATTTGTTTTGTTTTCCATGGCAGTGAAAGTACTTGCAACTGCAGGCTCCAATTTTATTGGTCATGATAACCTCTTAGTTACTGATATTGGGCTGTTGTCCACCTCAGCTGGGCAGAGAGGAAATGAGCTTTGGTAACTTAAAAGAAACAGCAGGTCTATTGGTTTCCTGTACGCATGAGACAGCAGTAAATTGATTCACTGTAGGCAAAAATCAGTTCACACACACACAAAAAAAAACAAAACAGTTGCCTTGGAGTTGATCTCACTCTTGCACTTCAGACTTCAGTGTGCCAATAGGGGGGTGTTTAATAATTCAAAAACATTTCCACCCCTGCAGTGAACATGCATACATGTGGGAGTATGCACACAAACACACACAATTCAAATGGAATCTGAGCACATCCAGCAATTGTTCTTTAATGAAAGTGACAAGTGATAAACCTGCTACCATGACAAAATAGAGCTTGGATAAATATAAAAAAACTTTAAATTAGAAAAGTAAATAAAATTATGAGCTCAATGAGCAACAACATATCTAAAACTATGGTGGACTTAAAAGTTAAAACATGATTATGGTAAATACATGTGTTCTATAGAAATATTTTGAGTAAAATTAACAGTTAAGGTTAAACATGATGGTTTAAATCAATGTAGAAATGCAAATTCCTATGCATCAGCAATTTTTCCCACTGCCTGAAGAAAAATAATTTCTAAGCAGCATTTATTTAGATCCTCTCTTCCTTCAGCTTAAAAAAAAAAATCAGTCACTTTTGTGTAGGTGTATGAATAACTGGTTTGACTCCTAAATGTCACGTGACCTATATAAATTTTATCATTTTCAACATATTCATTGCTTGAAGACCTCTAAAGACAGATAGCACAACCCTCACCTAGCACTAGGTATTTGGGTTTAACTACACTTTTAGGATTTTGTGAGTAGTACTAGAAGGACAAGGAGGCCAAGCTCTTAACCACAGTGCCACCAGGGCTCCTTTTTGTTACTAGAGGAACCCAAATTCTTAATAAGAACCATAAGACAGTGCTCTCAGATCTAGGTTAAATGTCAAATAATCTTCATAAGTGAGTATAATACCTGTATCCTGTAGATCAATATGGGACCTCCAGACATTTTTCCCAATCTCTTGAAAGCTACTTTTTTTCTTTCATTTTTTAAAATGCTTCTTATAATCATTTAAGGAAAAATTAGCACATCTAATTTATACTTTTGGAAAATCCAACACTCTGTTACTTAATAATATTTAAATATTCCTAGAGTTCCACTGGCATCTCCAAACATAAGACACCAAAAGTAGAGTCCAACAGTTAATGAAGAAATTTAGTCAAATTTACATTTACGTGCATAAATATTATACATAAAAGACATAGCCCCTTTACACAAGGGGCTCAGAGAGACTCATTTAGGATACCATAGAGGCTGAAAGCCATGTGACACAAACAACACGATGTTTAGCCTTAGGAAGAAAAGGATAAAGATGTAAGAGCTATCTTTAAATGTTTGAAGGTTATCAAATAGAAGGAACAATTTTTTTCTATGCTATTTCAAGGAGAGAAACAAGAATAGGAGGAAGGGAGTTAGAAGATATATAAAATTTTAACTCATAACATTTTTCACAATTAGAGTTGCCAAATAATACAACAGGCCACCTAATAAATAGCTGTAACTGGCATGGGTTGAATAAGATAATTTCTCCCAGTTTTGATTCAGTGAGGATCTTCCCTACCTCCTCTATGTGATATTCAAAGGTAAGGGAACCATTTATAACAATGTTGGTTAGACCCAGGCCTAGAGATGAACCTTCAACTTTTTGTCAACAGTGAGTTAGCCTGAAAATTTCTAAGTATAATGAGATTTGTAAAGGGTATATATGGGAAAGGTTCAGTTAATTTTGACTTTATTTTCTACTTAACAATAAAAAAGTGGTAAGCATTTGTTATCTTTTAAATAACTCTTTGAGTATTTTTTCTATCTGCTCTTCTATTGTGAAACTGCATAAACAAAATACATATGATCCTCACAATATTGTAGCATTCAACAATTCTGGAGAAGTAGTTTTAATCATAGTTTGGTTAGGAATTTAACAATAGCATTAATAATTTCAATAATCTATTCAGAGAGGGAAGCCAGATCAACTTTGTGAAGGTTACAAAATTACAAACTTGGCTTAATTGTCATTTTAATGGATAAACTTTCATTCTTTAATCCAGTTTCAGTGGAACCAGGGGTCTGTACTGTTCTTTCCTTACATTTAGAAGAAGCTAAGTTGCCATTATACATTTTTAAAAAGCTTTGAAAAGGAAACATATTACATAGGACGCCTGCCTAGTAAAAGTGAGACATCATCAAATATTGCATACTTGAAAGGCCTGTAAATTATTTAAGAGTCAGATTTTCTAGAAACAATTATATATCAAAGTTAGACCTCATTGGGCACATTATCTTAAAGTCTTTGTCTCCACAACTGAAAAATAGCAAATCAGGTTTCAGACAGACCCATCAAAACTTGACGTTAGTAGACTTGACTAGAGCTACTCCTTAATAAGAAACCTAACCATCATGGAAGTACTTAGGATAAAAACTCTCTCCTCCCAATTCTGTGACATTGTGTTTGGTATACATCTCTAAAAAACAAACCAAAAAAGAAATCTACAATCATCAGAACTTGGTTTGGAAATTGATAAAGTCAGACCAATGCAGATTTGTATTTGGAAGGAATAAAAATGGATAGTGTGTTATGAAAATAAGTATTGCAAACAAATTTCAGGAAAAAAAAAATGCCCGTTAAAACAAGGTTAATTTTTACAACAGGATATCAGTGAACAAAAAGTCTGAAGAAGAAGCAAGAATATCAGTTACCAAGTAATATTATAAGCACCTCTTCAATTATACCCCTCGTTATCTTGAAAAATATAATGGTAGCTGTGAGGACTTCAGACATACCTCTGGGTTTATGGCATAATTTGTCTTTCATGTTTTATTGGTTTATTTCCAATTTCAAAAATTCAGGCCAAAAGGGTAATATTTTATGCTATTAATCCAAATGCATATTCTAGGAAAATTGCTCTCCATGTGCTCTGTAGAACGTTCCTAATTCTATGCTAGTATTTTACCTTTTTTTGTTGGCAGCTTTGATTATCAACCGTTTAAACGCTCAGGACCAAAATACCCTTAAATTATTCTAAACAGAAGGTACTCATCCAAATTTTTTTCAACATTGCATCTTTGACCCCTTTCTGAAAATGGCTATAGATTCAGTTTAATTAATACTGAATTTTTTTAATGTGCAAAAATCTAACTCTGCTTTTTTAAGCAAATAAAAGGAACAAAAATATGGCACTATTCCAATAATCAAATGCCAATAAAAATGGCAGCAATACAAAGATCTAAGCAAGTCTCAAATACAGATTTGTAATCAGAACACTATGCAATGATTTGTTTTTAGCAAAATCAAGAAGCTTAATAACAGGTAAAAAGAGGAAACCACATACTGCATTATGTTGAATACAAAGCTAAGTAGCTGTATATTATTCTTACAACCTCTCCAATGTCATAACTACTTGCTTTTAAATAAATTTAAGCCTAATCTTTCAAACAAATGCCTATTCAACACACCTAATCAGAACAAATATATTTATGCAAATTTACATCCTAGAATACCAAAGTAAACAGGAGACATTAGTCAAAGGTGAATTAAGTTCTATTCATTTTCGTCATCTGTGTGATCAGGTTGCAAAGGACGTGTTCTGTGGAAAGAACAGAGAACTTCAATAGACACCCAAGTATCAACTGTTTAAACAATAAAACAAAAACCGTTACACATCTGCATAAACAGGAACTTCTAGCAGTGCAGTGAGTCTGGTCAAGTGACTCGAAATGGGAGAAAATTAAACTCCATTAATTGACAAACCTACAAATTTCAAGTATTAGTGCAACAAAATTTTTAACAATTTATTTTGCCTGTTAATTAGCAGAATCAATGTTTCTCCTTTAGGATATGTGGCCATTTTTATTAAAAAGGGAATCTTTATTTCTGTAGTACCTTTCAACATGTTGCTAAGTGTACTGATAAACAGTATAATCTTTCAGCAAGAACTCTGTGATAATAAAAAACAAAAAAAATTAACCAATCCACTTGAGCAGAGAAAATATATGGACAAGTTGTCATATTTGACTATATACCCTTCTGAACAATATGAATGTATTACCTAATTTAAAAATCCAAAAATAGTTTAAATTGGCATATCGTAGTCATAGATTAGAAATAATTTACATTTCCCAAAGCCATTTTGCACTCATTATGCTTTTTCTAGAGAAAAATTCAATTAAAACATAATCGTAAATCAGCTTCCTTTTTTAGAGTTGGAGAAGTTCTGTGAGCACTACTCTAATATCCTTAGTTATCAAATTAGATCTAGTGAGCCTGAGTGGTCATAGAGCTAGGTAGTCAAAGAAGGAAGTGAAAATGCAGGTATTCAGACTTCGTATAAGATTATCACTGATTTACCTACTATTAGATTATAGAGAGCTCTTCATTGCATTTTCCTGGAAAATAAATTAAATTAGCAAATGAACACTTTCATTACCAAAACTTTCTTTTTCAAAAGGCCTGATTTATTTTAGGCATCATAGTTCATTAAGGTGGATACTCTTTCTCTATTCTGATTATCCCTATACAACTGATGAAAGTTTACCCTGTGTTTGGGAGAAAAATAAGGCCACAGGAGTAAGCATATTTCAGAATATGAATTAAGGAATTTAGAGTAGAAGTCCTTCAATAAACTCATTCGCTATTTCAATAAAGAGGTAATTACAATTTTCCTAAACAAAGACAAGTCTAAACAAAGCACCTAAATGAATAATGTAAAACTCTGTTACCTAGTTTTAGAAGAGTATTATTATGTCACAGATTTTATTATACCATGGATTAAAGTTCTTTAGAAAATCTCTCTCCATATGAGGGAAAGCCTGTGATATAAGTTTGATTCCTAGAATGATCAGTGTTATAGTCATATTTGACTGTATTGACAAAAATTTTTATTTCCTTAATGGAAGTCACAAATAATTCAGAGGATTGAAATATAGTCTAGAGCTAATATTAGCTTATTAAAGCTATTAGCTTATTCACAGAATAGGAAAGAAAGAACAAGGAAGAATGTTGCCCCAGACAATGAGAGGAAACTATAAAAGACTAATAGGGCCATAAAAGCAAGTCTATTAAAATAGCTCTATCTAAAAATGCATCCCGTTTGGTTAAAAATCAGTATCTTTACTGAAACCACAAATCATAATAGTGATGTAGCAAAAAGGCCTAAGATTATTACTGCTACAGAGCTGAACATTCTTTTCAAATATCTTACAAGGTGGATAGTGGGAACTCAGAAACCCTTTACTAATGACCTTATGAACAGTATTGACTAACTTCTAAAATTTTATATGCATAAACATAATTTCATTTATGCCAAATACTTTAATTGCTCTTTCAGCCATTTATTTTTAGTTTGTGTTCAATGCTAATCAATTCCGTAACGTGAGAAATTACACAATGTACAATCCAAAACAGATGCACCATGTTCAGACATGAAGCAAAAGGGGGTATTCATTCATATTCCATAGGTTGAGATCTACAGATTTGTTTGTTCCCCTGTAGGTTCCTCAAGATGGCAAATATTGGCTTTGGTTATTATAAGACTACTATGGCCATATTGGATACTGGAACATCTAAACATCAGTGTGTGACCATGTGAACCAAAGATTTCATGACAGTATTTCTACAAAAGTGTCTGTACATCAAAGCAGTTGTAAAGGATTTACTTTCCAGAATCAAGTCATTAGACTTAGAACCAGGTTCTAACTATTAAAAAATATTGACTGATATAGAAAGTATTCCAGATGTGGCAATTCTGATCCATAAAGTTAAACAAACAGTGTTTACAGAAAGAGTGTTAGTGAATTTAAAGCAGGCGAGATTTCAGTCTTCTCTTCTGAATTACATGATTTACATTATTTTTGGCTCGTTCTTGTTGGCCTCTTCAAAATTTGTCAGATATGCCTTCAAAACAGATCACATTTTAAATTGCAAAAATTATTCAAAATACTCAGAAATAAAAAGCATCTTAAGGTTAGTTGAAGTTGGTACACTTCTAATTTTTGGAATCAAGCTAAATGAATCTGGCATTCTTGTTGCGTGGGAATGCATGATGGGAAATTCCTGCCATTTGACTTTATAAACGGAAATGCAAGCATTACTCATGATAGCTGGATTTGGAGTAGAGTCCAATCCATCATTGCCCTAGCACATGTCAAATACTACATACCAAGTCAAATGCAATGTCAAATCCAAGGCCCCAAAGTTAAATTCCCAAGACAACAATGAAAGCTTAGCAATGTAAAACTTTATCTAGAGAATGTCAGCATTAAATTAGCACTGCTTAAACAATCCATCAAAGATTTACTGAAACATCTGCGGTTTCCTTCCAATGTACACACAAATAGAATCGTGAAAGCTTTTTATATTAATAGTTTTCATGAACCAAAGAGAAAACTGAATCTCCATTCCACAGCCCACCCTTTTTTATCTAGATTAAGGTGAAATCTAAAATGTTCATATTCCTTAAGTTACATTTAATGAAATCGTATCTTTAGTTAACTTTCCATGTTGTCTCCCTCTCTCTTCAGTCGCATACCTGAAACTTCAGCAACTATAATATTGGCATTCTTCAGTTAGTCAAATCCTTCAGATAGTCTTCATACCTGTCAATTTTGGGATTCTCAACATGTTCTGTATCAATAAAATAAGGTGTTGAGTTAGTAGATTTGATGAAGATCTGTTTTTTCCTTGCCACAGTGGATTTCTAGATGCTATTTGGATTGGATTTTAGAAGATAAGTGGGAGAATTGTAGATGTTGCTGGGCCTGTGTCTCTTAGCAGTAGAGATGGAGAAGGGAGAGGGAGACCACAAGGATGCTGGCTGTAGCCTGCAGAGTACTAGTGCTTCCCTTGGTGGTGGCAGCCACAGCACCTCCTGCTCTGCCTGCAGCAGTCTGTGAGTAAACCTGCCTGGGTAGGAGCAGCGCCAGAAGCAGCAACCCCAGCCCAAGCCCAGCCACCATCCTCTTGCCCATGTCTGCGTGGTCATTGCACAGCTTGTCAGCTAGCTACTCTGTGCATTGGAGGATCGCTGGGTCCTGGCGGGGCACAGGAAAAGTGCAAGTGTTGCCTACCAGCAGGGCCTCGTATAACAAGGGCATCATCATGGCCCTGACTTGGTGCTGCCTGCTCACCATGCCTGCCAACCCCCTTCTCCCCAACCCTGGCCAAGCACTTTATTTTTGAAACAAAACATTTAAACGTTGTTTAGAGAGTCTGAACACCATTACTTACAAATCTAATTATAAAAAACAGGTTTCCATTGTCTTTTTTCCAAGTGGCTTTTTTTTTCCCCTAGATTCTTAAAAGTGATGCATGTTTGTTGTTGACAACTGGTGAGTATGAGATTTTTACCCAGAGATAACCACTATTGATATTTGTTATGTTTTTACATAGTACATACACATTTTTAACACAAAAGGTCGTACTTCTGTATCCAGAATTTTTGCTTAACACGTGTTATGAACATTTACCTGTCTTAAAACTTAAAAAAAAGAAAAAAAATGATTTGATTAGTTTCTTAAGAAGGTTGCCCTCAATCTGTGTGTATAGATTTATCCTCACCTTGTTTTGTTCTTAAGTGTTACAGAGACGTTGAAAAGAAAATATGCCTTGGTGTCAGTCTTGGTTGTTTCTAGGTGAAGGGATTTCTGTATTTTCCAACATTTCTATGTTGGTTATATATTGTGGAAGCTGAACTAGGAAAGGTGGGGTTGATGGAATTCAAGGTAGAATAAACCAAAGTGAAAATACAAAAAACCAAACCCGTTGCCATTGAGTTGATTCCGACTCGTAGCAACCCTATAGGACAAAGAACTGCCCCATAGGGTTTCTAAGGAGTGGCTGGTGGATTCAAACTGCTGACCTTTTGGTTAGCACCCAAACTCTTAACCTCTGCACCACCAGGACTCTCAGTGACAATAGCTTTAAAAAAAAAAACAAAAACTATAGAATGTAGATAGTGAAAATTAAAGAATAAAGACAAGCGGTTCATGGTTAATAATGTAGCACTTATCATTTGAATGGGAACTGTTCCCCTTTGAGTGAATGGAATGGGTTAAAATAGCTTTTACTGATGTTTGAAATTTGGGACGTGACTTATAATAAAAGATTTAATACAAGTTTTAAAAACCTTTGGTTTGTATCATCAGCTTGAAGAGAAACTTCAAAGTTACTCAGTATTCCATTTGTCCTTTATTTTCCAGAATGTAACTATTAATATTTCAGAAAATAAAAACTTACTTTCTCTTTGCTTTTCCTAAGCCACTACTTCCTGCTTCTTCAGGAATCCGATTCTCTTTTTCTGAATCTTTAGAGGACAGACTGAAGAATTCGCCAATTCCTTTTTGCCACTTGGGAGTTGGGCGAACACAAACTGGATTCCCTCCTGCATACTTATTTTCAGCTGTAAAACATAAACAAATATAACTAAATAAGAACACAATTGCCATTCCTTAAGGGGGAATTTAATTCCTTTCTTTAACACCAAATTCTCAAGGGCATTGTGAAATGGTATTACATACATCTTAAAATTAGGAAATGTAACATGATAAAGCTGTATTCAGTCACTGAAGCTCAGTTTGATAGCGATCCTTCAGTCTATAAAAATAGTACTGAAAATTTTTACAACTGGAAAATATTTTTCATGTTTTCTCCATAAGCATCTGTTCAAATACTCTCATACTAAAGTTTGACAGACTTTTTCCTAATGTATAGGTGGTACTGCGTAATATGGACTGTCAAATTTTTACTTAATAAGGTTATTTAGTTAAAGCACATAGAAGAGGCAAAACAAGTACACAGCAATGTGAAAGTTTCCACAAAAATTGGTTCTACTTTTCAAAGCACCTGGGCTCCTTTCCTTCCAGCTCAAAAAGTAAATCCAATTCCTGATTATCTTTTAAGAGTGATAAAGTGGAAAAATTGAGGGGAAATCCCTGTCCTTTGTAAAAATAATGAACAGAAGATCAGTGGGAATAAATTATTGATACATGTATCTATTGCTTTAAACACATTTGTCTCAAACTCTAGCTGTTACAGAAAGCTTACAAAAGTTGCTTCCACGTAGACTGTATGAGGTTATATAGTTTTTCAAAATGGTACAAATGGCCTTTAAAAAAATAGCGATCCTTTGGTTCATAGTTTTCCTGAAGGAAACTCGTGGAAATGCTTTTGCCACTACAAAGTATATAGCAGCAACAGATAGTCCAGTACAGGGTTCAAACCCAGCTCTGCCGATTTAGTTGCATGGCATTTACCAAGTTATGTAACCTAGGCTGAAATTTCCTCATCTTTAAAATGAGATTGTCAATTTCATACAATTATTTATTGGAATTAAAAATAGAGATGTGTAAAATGCCTAGAAGGGTGCCTGATACATAAGCTGCCCAATGCATATTCTTTAAGGGCCTATTCATTTGGTTCTAGTGATTGAACAGTGAGCCAGAGGATGGAATGTGGCCCTAATGGAATTTAGTCAAGTGGTTTGTCATTATTGTTAGTTACCCTTGGGTCCATTCTGACACATGCCAAATCATATGTGCAGAGTAGAACTGCTGCATAGGGTTTTCAAGGTTGTGACCTTTCGGAAGCAGATCCCCTGGTCTGTCTTCCAAGGTGAATTCTGGATGGGTTCAACCTTTGGGCTAGTGGTTGAGCACTTAACCATTTGTGCCACACAGAGTATAATATATTCTCAGTTAGTTAATCTTTCAAAAATTTTGACTACTGTTCCCTTTTATCTGAAAAGACTGAAAAAGTAAATATTTTCTATTGAAATGTTTAAAATAAGGTGAAGTTTGAGTTAATAATCCATGAAGTGCTATCCAGGGCTTCGAACTGGTTCTTTCCGGTTCGGCTGCCTGCTCAGAATTTGTATTTCCACCCCAGATATACTGAATCAAATACATTAATGTAGATTTTGATTCATTATATCCGGGGCAGAAACGCAAATTATGAGCGGGTGCTCGAACTGGAAAGAACCGGTTCAAAACGGTTCAAAGCCCTGGTTCTAACATAGCCCTTTATGCTCTTAACTAGACCAGGGAATTAATCTACCTGCCGCTCAACTTCCTCCTGAAAGGAATTAAGTACCAGATGGCACAGTATTTTCTCCTCCTCTGCACAAGCAGAAGGAACAGTGTGAAGCTATTTCCCTTGCCTGGTTTCCCCTCCTACTCTCCCCAAGGCAGATCAGAAGCTGCAAACTTGGAAAATATATAGACGCAATACTTGAAAAAAGAGGAGGAAGGGAAAAAGAGAGGAAGGAAGAAAAGGAGAAAAAAGTGAGGAAACAACAGAAAAACGGTTACACTAGAAGACTATGTGATCAGCACTGTCAGTCATGGTGCTAATTTTAATCTAGTGGGGGGGGCGGTTTAAATAGTCCCTTACAAGAAAAAACCATCTGTGGATATTAAGAAAAATAAAAAACGCTAAACCAAAAAAGAAAAAACATTTGAAGTCCAACTGTGTCCATCCCTAACCCCAAGTCTTGAAATTCTCTTCCATTAGACCCCCACCTCTACCCCAGCCCGCCAAAAGGCCAAGGCCCCCTCACTGTATCAAAGGGCAAGGAAGACATTCGGGCGTGAGGATCTCACGGCAAATAAATTCCAAGCTGGGTCTGGGGACTTGCGGGTCAGAAGGACCGTGGCGCCAGGCGTGATTCCCTTTTGGGAGGGTTCCTCTTAATCCAGGAGCTTGCAGGGCGCGTTTTACCTTTCCGCGACGAGGGCGACGCGGTGTTAGTGGCAGAGGTGGAGGAGCCAAGCACCTTCCTGGGGGCTCGAGAAGCCACCACTGCGGAGAGAGGCAAAGGAGGGCGTCAAGAAGAGGACGGGTTCGGACAGCCCAGCCCAAGGCTTGGAAAGGGGGCAGCCGGGTACCCGCTCCCAGCAGCGCCCCCTCGGCCCGGCCGGAGGAGTGGAGCCCGGGGAAGCCCGGCCTCCCTCCCGAGGCCAGGCTGCTCGGGGTCCCTCAGCCCTCGCGACCGCGTCGGCTGCCTCACCTTTTCGGTAGGTGCCCGGGACCCTGTCTGCTTTAGTCCGCACCATGTTGAAACCGGAAGAGATGAAAGTAGCCAACTGGCTCCCCAGCCGAGGACGTTTCTCGGGACAAGGACCCGAAAACGAATCTCCCGCCATCGTTTATATCCCGCGCCTTCCCGCGCTCTCCACCGGCTCTCCCGAGCCGCCGCCCCCATTGGCTCCACGCCGTACTCCCCGGACCAATCGCGAGTGTCCCTCGGCGACGGCCCAGGACTCCGCGCCGTGCCGCTAAGTCCACCAACTCCTTGAGGCTTGTGATTGGCCGCCGCCCGCGATGGGCGGTACCGGGACGCTTTCCAGGGTGCCCCAAGTGTGGATGTTAGAGTCGTGAAGCGGACAGATAAGAAAAGAAAACCTAGCAGACAAAGACAGCGAATTCCAACATTTCTCCCAAAGTTACTACAGGGTTCGATGCGTAATGATTGACTCTGGAAGCGAAACCTGAAATTAAGCGAGTTTTTTGATGCAAATCAAAATAAAGGTAGCTTTTTTTCTACAGCATTCTGCCTCTACAGCATTCATACTAAAACAGTTCTATGGAGTGGGAGAAAAGAAAGCTAATACAATTTATTTACAGGCCTCTTCTATGTGTTTAGGATGATGACAGACTTAAAAGAAAAACTAGGCGAATTATATATACATAAAATTTTTTATGTATATATACATACATACATAAAATGAATAAAACGTTTTCCAGACCGGTATGGTCTCCTTCAAAACCAAGCCCATCGCCGTCGAGTCAATTCTGACTCATAGCGACCCTATAGGACAGGGTAGAACTGCCCCGAGGAGCGCCTGGTGGACTCAAACTGCCGACCTTTTGATTAGGAGCCGTAGCATTTAACCACTATGCAACCAGGGTTTCCGGTATGGTCTCAGAGCTCTTTAAAATCTGGCCAAATACACTAACGGTATAGACCTACACCCCTGACACACAGTGAACAACACAACTCTAGAAAAGGAGCTGGTAACTAGCTATTTTCTGTCCCGGTGGCTGTTTTCCAATTACAACACCCCTGGGGAGCGATTTTCACTTTCTGAATACCATCCATTTGTAACACCCATCCCAGTGCCTTGGGATGTATTCTGTTAAACGCTCACTTGAAAGGCAACCCTGAAAGTTTACGTAGGGCATTGATTCTCTCCCATAACATAGGGTACTCGGTACTTTAGCTGGAATCAACAATTACCTTATGTTACAAAAGCAAAGGATCTAGGCAACGGGTTAAATTAACATTACAATAGTAGTAAAAGCTTTGAAAATTACCTGTCGTTTCCTCTAAACCCTGGAGTCTAAGATTACAGCCAAATTCCTACCAGGAAAATCAACAAGCCTCAGGGTATTCTTTTGTTCTTGGTCTTCACGCCTCCCATCTCTAGGCACAGGGGTTCTTCTTCAATGCGCATGATTTTCTTTTCAGTTAAAGTGGTTGCAGAGCAGTGATTAAGAGCTCAGCCACTATCCAAAGGAAACCCTGGTGGCATAGTGGTTAAGAGCTGGCTGTTAACCAAAAACGTCGGCAATTAGAATCCACCAGGCGCTCCTTGGAAACTCTATGGGGGCAGTTCTACTCTGTCCTGTATGGTCGCTATGAGTCGGTAATCGACTCGATGGCAGTGGGTTTTTGGTACTATACAAAAGGTCGGCAGTTGGAATCTACCAACCGCTCCTTGGAAACCCTATGGGCCAGTTCTAGCTCTGTCATATAGGGTCGCTAGGAGTCAGAATCGATTGGAAGGCAATGGGTTTGGTTTGGTTTTGTACATTGGTCTGAATTACTTAACTCAAACTCACATCCCAGATCTTAGCGAAGACTGGCACTTCAGAGAGAATCTACTAGCTTTTTCTCCTAGTCCACTTGCCGAGTAAATTGCTAGAAAGAATTGCAAATATATCTTTGCACACAAGGGGAGTCTACATCTTATTATAGCTGTGTTGTTTGTTTTTGCTTGTAGCTTTCTGTTTTTAATACAGCTGGTGACAGTGAAGGATGCAAGTTAGAGGAAAGAAGTTAGGAAAAAAGCAGTGATGCCTAGTAAAAACTTATAATTTAAATATTTGCTTTCCAAAAGTGCTTCTCCTTTACAGTAATAAAATACAGGGCGCTGTGTGGTGTGAACCTGAAAATTTTGAAGGCCTGGCGCATTAAAGAATAGTTGTAGTATTTATGGATAAAATTTCTGCCTAGTTTTATATCAAAGGATATTTTAAGTCATGTTAAATGGGCATGCCTGCATTGTTCAGGCTGAAATGTGATAATGATTGTATATGGTATTATAACTACACATCACAATTATTAACAATGTTTACGTTATTCTCACGGACCTAGTCATTTCATTATAACATACATCGTGTGCTAAACGTTGGAATACAAAGACTTAAGGCATAGTCTCGATCTTCAAGAAGTTAACAGTTTAGTTATGGGGGTTGAACACATACAGCTCTAAATAAACAATCTGGATACATTAATTCGTATTATATGTAGCAGATTTTTATGAAAAAGCAGAAACTTGCACCCATTATTAACATTCAGAGTATTTCCTTTAAAAAATGTTATAAAATCATACATTTAAAAGATTTATTCACAACAAAACAATCTACATTGAATTTAAATCAATATACTTATATGATCTTGATTATTTATGCCAACGAAAACGTTAGCATAAAAAGAGGAAACAGCATTCAATTTACCGTAATTACTTTATGTAAACAGCTAATGGGGCTGAAGGATTTTTAACCTATGAATGTAAAGCAAAGCCAGACAATGAAATTTACTAATTCAGTGAATCAGAAGACATTATGCTCTACGGAAAAGTCTGGCTAAATTTTTCCCATCACGTTGTCCCAGAAGACTCTTAAATCTGGTCACCGTAAACGTCTTAAAAGTCACCACAGAGGACTCAATGTGGAAGGTCTTCAGAATCAAACCCCCTCATCTGTTTTATTAAAAAGTTTTTTCCCCCTTGAGCTTGCTGAATTGTCTTGGCCCTCCTGGAAAAGATCTGGCTCAAAAATTTAAACAGGAAGAGGTTTTAGCAGTGTGAACCTAGTACTAGACTACAGGGGTTATTAACAACGACCACAGCAACCACAGCAAATACTTAATAGCGCTTACTTTTGCCAAGTGCTACTTTAAATGTCTCACATAAAACCAGGTCCTCGGGTATTTTTCCCCCGAACTGTAGTTTCTATAGACATTTGCTCTTTCTTCTCTGCAGAATTCCCCATGGTCTTCCTTGAGTCCTATATCTGACAACGTGGAAGAATCACGAGCGGATCGAGCTCGCAGACAAGTGTAAACAAAAAAAGTAGAAATAGGGGGCCCAGGTGGCAAGATCCGTGTGGCGGCGACGCTACAACTCCGGGCGGTGTCGACGGGCGGAACCCGCGCGAGCGAGGTCGGTGTTGCGCAGGGGACTAGTGGGGCGCAGGACGCGGGGCTTTGGCAGCCCAGCTGGTTCCGGCTAGGAAAGATGGCGGTGGCTGGGGCGGCGTCCCGGGAGCAGCTGGTTCACTGGTGCACCCAACAGTTGCGGGAAACTTTCGACCTGGATGTCAGCGAGGAGATCATGCAGTGAGACCGGTTCGGGCCTGAGGCGGGAAGGAGCTTTGGAATGTGCACTGGCAGAGCAAACGGGGAAACGGGGAGGACTGAAAAGTTGATGAGTGGAAAATGTGATAAAGGCTCCGTTGTCGGTTTCTAGGCGCCGAATTTTGGCTTTCGGCTTTACAGTTTAGCTTCTGGAATAGGTTGTCAGGCTCCACGATCTGCCAGTAGGACCCTTTTTCCTAGGAAAATGCCAAAACCCTGGCAATCAGACCTGTAAGAGTGCCCCGGGAGCCAGTGTCCTTAGAAATTCTCTGGAGAAAAGGGATAACCAAATGGTCTTTCCAGAACACTTCCTCTGGACGTTTTAGTTTGTCCCGTCTGAACTGTGTCAAATAGGAATTTAAATGGGGGGGGGGGCGTGGTATGGCGCAGACAGCTGCTGACTCAGGAGTCCCAGGTTCTATTTTCTGTTGTAATATACCTGCTTTGGAACCTTGGGTAACTTAATTTCCCTCTCTGTACCTTAGATTCGTCATCTATAAAATGAATAACTAGCAAAGCTTATCTTTAAGACTTTGATTCTTATGAAATGGAGATAGAGAACACGATCTAACACCTGCTTTCAGTCGATTTGTTTAACTTATCTGTTGTTGGCAGATGCTAGGGCCACAGAGACGATCAGTACAGTTAGGTTCTGCTTCCCGGATGAGTGCTAAGGTGGGGGACGTGGGGGTGTTGCGGGAGCTGGAAATCAAGGCCCCTCCTTGAGATTTGAGAACTCGGAAGGTTTCCTGGAAGGGATGGCTTTTCACCTGAGGACTCAAGGATGGGTAGTCGGAGTGGGAACGTCTACAAAGATGGGATGTAATTAAGGAAGCGAAAGTAATTCAGTGACCCTGGAACCAAAATTGCAATTCTAAGGCTTTTGTAGGAAGTTCGGTGAGTTTGGGAGAAAATTTGTTGGTAAAGAGAAAGTTAAGAGAGCCTATTTAAAGGACTCAAAAAAATACTGGAAAGGCCTACCAAAAAAAAAGCCAAATTGTATGGTTTGGCTTTTCCCCTTATTTGAGGGCAAGATTAAATTGAATAAGTAGTTTTTAAACTTTTATTTTAAAGCAGTGGAATGCTACCAAATGAAATCACGAGAATTTGTGATATATAAAATACAAAAAAAAAATTGTTTTTATTAATACAGATGTAAGTAAATTCAAATTTACCACAATAGTCACTCAGTTAAAAACAAAAAAAACATTGAGGCGATTTTTGATGCATCAACAATTGGAAATGGGATATGAATGATAGATGCAGTCTTCTCAGTCTCAGAATCCAATTGTATTTTGTTTGGTTTCAGTGTCAAGAAAATTCTAATTTTCATGGTTATTCTACAGCTCATCCTGCAGCCCCAGATCTCTTCAGCTAAACTTATCCACACTCTTGAAATTTGAAGAAAAATAGGTTTTCAAGTTGAATCACTATGCTAAACACCTGCTTGCATTTTTTTTAAATCATACGTATAAGTTAGACAAGAAATGCCCAAAACTTCAGTACTGAAACTACCTATGATATAGTAACTATTGAACTACTTGTTAGATGTTTACTAGTTCTTGTACAAGAGGCTGTTATTGCCAAGATGAAAGCATTTACTATGGAAATTTGCTGGGCTTGCATGACATTTAATCACAAATGACCTAGGTGTGTGGTAAATTTGTACTAGAACAATTTCATATGAGCAACCTTGAATAGACCTGAATTAAAAAAAAAAAAAGACAGCATAGAGCTACTACCTTCCTAATCAGTGACACATTTGTAAAACATGAACCTCTGTACACAGAGTTAGCAAGATAAACGTTATTACACAGTCTGCATAAATCTGTTTTGATTGTCTCCATTTTTATAACATTTGGTATATAACACATTTGGATGAATGCTGTTCTTTATTATACTTTGTTAAATATTTACAATGAAGTTTAATCAAATGTTTTTGGAATTCTTTTAAGTTCTTCCCTATGGTTTGAAAACTCCAAGGTTAAATAATCCCTTGAGGTTCCTTGCAGCTCTGTGAGCCTTTGATACCAGTAAACCAGTTGCTATAGAGTCTATTCTGACTCATGATGACCCCATGGGTGTCAGAGTAGAACTGTGTTCCACAGAGTTTTCAATGTCTGATTTTTCAAAATTAGATTGCCAGGCCTTTCTTCCAAGGTGCCTCTAGGTGGACTTCAACCTCCAGCCTTTTGATTAGCAGTTGAGCATGCTAACTGTTTGCACCACAGTGTCTGGGTAAACTTGGGGATCAAGTTGACTAAAATGTAAAAGTTCTGAAAAGCCATTGTCTTTTTTTTTTTTCAATTTATGGTAGGTTTGAATACACTCTTTATGAGGCCCAAAGCAGGGCTTTGAACTGGTTGGTTCAGATTCAAGCCCCTGCTGAGAATTTTCATTTCTAACAAGTTCCCAGGCAATGCTAATACTACTGGTTAGGGACCAATTCTGAGAGCCACTAGTAGAGCAGTGGTTCTCAGAACTTTCTATACATGAGAATCACCTGGAGATCTTGTTAAGCCGTAGATTCTGATTCCCTGTATCCTGGATGGAAATGCAGATTCTCAGCAGGAGTTCAAACCCAAACGAACCAGTTTGAAGCCCTAGCCTAAAGGCACAGATTTGCTCACCTGTGTATCATAACTCTGCAAATCTACCACATTAGGAAAAGGATATAAAGTTAATAATAATTTTTCTTGCTTCCTGTACCAGTGTGTCTAAATTAGAATTTCTTCAGGTCTTACAATGCTTGCAAGGTCTGATATCTTAATTTATAAGTAATTTGTATGTACTGTTAAGACATTCACTATAGAAAACAAAAAGAATCAGAAAAGGATAAAGGAAGAAACTAAAATTACTATAATGCCTCAACCCATAGATGACCACCGTTTCCATTAGTATGTTCTCATCATCTTTTTAAAATAATTTTTAAAATTGTAAATATAGATGACAAAACATTTGCCATTTCAACAATCTTCACATGTTCTTCGTGTATTTTTTTCTAAGTGTATTATAATGTAATACATTTTCAAAACATGTTCATTGTAGAAAAAAAAAAAAACACAAAGACTGTCTTTCAGCCTACCATACCATTCAGTGACATTCATTTTACTGTATAGCCTAATAGTCTTTTTCTGTACATAAGTGTATGTATATATACATTTGGGACCATATGCTGTACAGCTATCCTACTGTTTAACATTATAATGGGAACATTTTCACAAGTCAGTAACAATTATTAAAAAATTTGACTTTTAGTGGTGTTATAATATTACATATGTAAAATCTAAAAACCTGAACTTATTTACACCTTCCCCTATCAAGAGACATTTTAAATAGTTTTTAGTTTTTACTCATTCAAATAATGATGCAGTTAACTTCTTCGCATAAGTTTTTTCTGTGTTGTTTCAAATAGGGTCCTAGAAATAGAATTTTTGGATCATTTTTAAGGAACTTGAAATATATTGGCTGATTTCTAGAAAAGTTGTACTGGTTTATACTTTCATTTCACTTTAAGGAATCTTCTATAACATCTCCTTAAAATCTATGTATTCTGACATAATGCTATTCTTGAATATAGAAACAGCAACTGGTTAGATTGTAGTATATGTTCATGTCGTTAGCAAAAAGTAGGAAGATTTTAGATTTTGCAATATAGCAATTAAGTAATTCTTATTGTTTACAGGAAACTGTAATGATTGCAGAAGTATAATTATAGGAGCTATTTCTGTGTTAGGGACAGCCCCGCTAGTCTAGCTTCACAGCACTGATGTGATTCTAGAAATATAGATAAATAGTAAGTGGTTGAATATGTGTGAAGGTTACATTATGTGCTACTGGAGGTCAGGGCCCTAATCAGATTTCCATCCCAGCATCTAGCATAGCAGTTGACTCAATGTAAACACTCTGATGGATTCGTGAGTTAATGGTTCTTACTACCTTGGTGATTATTGAAAAACATATTGGAAGCTAGCTGTGTTTCAACAGCTTACATCTTTTCCTCCTGAGGTATGTTTTGTCAATTGAGAGTGCTGAAGAAATCCGAGAATATGTTGCTGACCTCCTCCAGGGAGATGAGGGGGAAAAAGGACAATTCATCGAAGAGCTCATAATCAAATGGCAAAATAATGATCAGGAGTCGATTTCTGATCCTTTGCAGCAATGCTTCAAAAAAGATGGTAAGTAAAGGATGAAATGTTCTTTATTTCAACACTAGGTTTATAGGATCTGGTACTTTCTGTCAGCCTACATTTCCTCACAGTTAGTGTAAGCAGAATCAAATGTGTCCTTTTTATAGTTCAGTTTTATATAATCTGTAATGAATATTGTTCTAGTTCAAATTTTTCAACTTAGAAAATATCAGAAGAATACCTGTTTCCAGACACAAAATGTGGCTTCAGAATAATTTGAAAGTTTTATATTTTCAGGTATATTTGTACCTGGACAAAAGTAAAATGTTGATTAATTATGGTATGAATAGCATTTAGAGGTTAACCATTTAGTTAAGCAGTATAAAAGATGAGCATCAAACTAAAGAATCTAACTCATATTTAGCTGTAGATTATTGTACAATCTATAATATCAGATTTTAATTCAATTTCTTAATCCTAATCAGTAGTATTTTTGTTGTTGTTCGTTATAATTGAATACAATCTTGAAAATGATGGCTTAAATTTAATTCTGGTTTGAGAGAGAAAGGTAATTAATTTAAAAATCTGCCTGGCTTGATATATTGGCTCAAAATATTGAGAATTGTCTTCTTTTTTTAGCTATTAGAAGTTTAACAATGAATTCTGTTATCATCAGTCCGTGTGTGTGTGTGTATATATATATATTTTCTCATTTAAAGAAATTTTAGATGGGCAAAGATCAGGAGACCAGATAAAGAGAAGTAGACGGAAAGGGAGAAACAGACAGGAAGTCCCTGCATTTGCTGAGCCTGACACAGCCATAGAGGTCAAAACACCTTTTGATTTGGCCAAGGTGAGTGCTTATAGAATGAAGCTGTTTCTGGCCATATGGAGAAGAAGATCAAGTGACTAATGCATTTCAGAGAGCAAAGTGTACACATTGGTCTTGAATGGCAGCTTTTCAACAAATGCGTGATAGAAAATGATAACTATGACATGCCGCTTTCTGTATAGTAGACTTTTTTTGGCAGCATGAGTATATCAGTAATGTTTGCTTAGAGATGAGACTGAGATGCATCTGTGTCTGTATATTATATATGATGGAACATATTTAAGGCAGGGCACGAGCACTTCATTTTCAACATTCGTTGTGTGCTTATACTAAAAAAAAAAAAAGCACAATTCTAGCTCTTGTTGAGCTAGTGTCCACCACCACCATCATCATCTTAATTCAGCTTTTAGAACTTTTTCACATTCTGTCTTTTGATTCTTATAACAGTCATGTGGAGTGAACCAGAAATATTTGTAATCATGGCGATTTGACAGGCTAAATTTCACAAAAGAAGGGACTAGTTAATTAAGCTAAAGCGGAAGTGTAGTAACCAAAAAATTCTGAGTGCAGTGACCATGCTGAAAATATGGAAAAGTGTTTCTACAATAATGTTAAGTTAAAGATAAATAAATAAAAGCTTTTTATCAATAGGAAAAAGATGAGCAAAAACCGTTGCAAGTAAAAGCGAAAGCACAAATGACCGCTAAACAAAGATGTTTAATCTCACTAATAGTTAGTATGACCAACTTGTCCTGGTTTGCCCATGACTTTCCCAACATTAGCACTGAAAATCTTACCGCCTGGGAACCCCTGCAGCCCCAGACAAACAGAATGGTTGGTCACCATACCAGTAAGCAAGTAAACATGCATTAAATCATTAAAATATTGCCTATCAAATTGTCAAAGATTTTAAAAAGAAAATACTCAGTGATGGTGAGGTATTAAAACAGGCATCTCTTACACTCTGCTGGTGGCAACATAAAGTGGCTCAAGCTTCCTGTGGGGTAGTTCGTCAACATCAAAAACTGAGGAAATGTTCATATAGTTTTGACTATTAATATTACTTCTAGAAATTTAACTTAAGGAAATAGTCAGAAATATACAGAAAAAACTTACATTCTTCGTAAAAAATAGTCTTTATTAATAATATTGAATATTGAACTAACCTGATTGTTCAGCAGTACGAAAAAGATTTAAATAAATTTTTGTTCCCTCATTTGGTGGAATAGCATACAGCTAATAAAATTGTTCTTTAAAATATATAACTTGGGAAAATATATAACATAGAATATTAAGTGGAAAAAAACATGAATCAAAGATGTATATATATGTATATGGGGCCCTGGTGATGCAGTGGTTAAAGGTTTGGCTGCTAACTAAAAGGCTGGTAGTATGTATATATGTATACGTACACACACACACACACACACACACACACACACAATCATATATTTACACACACATATTTGTTGTTAGTTACCGTTGATTCTGACTCATGACAGCCCCATGTGTGTAGAACTGCTCCATAGGATTTTCAAGGCTGTGGCCTTTTGGAAGCAAATCACCAGGGCTGCCTTCCAAGGCACCTCTGCTAGTAGGTTGCGCACTTTCAGCTGGTAGTTGAGCACTAAACCATTTGCGCCGTCCAGAGACTCCTTCCACATGCGTGTACACCACGGATTTCCATCCGTAGAACCATATACATACGTGGAAAAGGCCATAAGGAAAATGTCAAGGGTGTTCTTTCTTTACGTGATACGATAATCAGGGTTTTAGTTTTCATCTTTATACTTGCATTTCCTTTATTCTTCTTCTTCTTCTTTTTTTTTTTTTTTACAGTGAACATAAATAGCTTTTTTTTTTAGGTGAAAAAAAAAGAATAACAAGTAGTGTAACAAACACCCAGAATGGTGGTGATACACTTTTTTCGTATTTGCTTCAAGCTTTTTTTTTTTTTTAAGTAAATAGAACCTTACAGATAAAGTCAAAAACCTCTTTGTTCCCTATACTCCCAGGGGACACTTGGCAAAGTCTAGAGACGTTTTCAGTTGTTGCTACATCAGGGTGTGCTCCTGACATCTAGTAGGTAGAGACTGGGGATGTTGCTAAACATCCTACAATGCACAGGACAACACCCACAACAAAGAATACTGCCAAAGTACGAAGTTGAGAAACCCTGCATACGCAGTCCTGCTTCCTTCTGCCCTACTGTGCTATTGTGAATTGGTATGAATCCCAATAACCCATTTTTTCATATATAGGGTGTCCATGAACAATAAAAATTACTGTTTTGTGAGTGTATTTTAATGTACATAAATGGTATACTGTTATAGTTTGCAAACCTTTTTTAGAACTTGGTATTTTTTAGAGTTCTGCATGCTGATATATAGATTTTGGTTTGTTACTCTTAAGTCCTATATAATATTACATTGATTTAATTTCTCCGTATAATCACTTATACCAATTAAATCAGTGCATAGCAATACATATTTGTGCTTTTATAGTATTTTCTATTATAAAAAGCGCTGCAGTGAACATTCTTGTACGTCTCTCCTTTGTGTACATTTGAGAGACTTTCTTTGAGGTGTATTTGCTTGTTACTAGAATTGCCAGGTTGTAAGCTTTGTTCATTTTTCTTTATCAGTGCTACCAAATTAGTCTCTAAAGTGATCGCACCAGCTTTATAATTCCACCAGTAGTGCCAGAGATTTCTCTTTTGCCAATACAATACATAGTGTTGTCGGACTTTTTAAATTCTGCCCATTTTAAGGATGAGAAATGGTATCTTATTTAAGTTTGCAATCCCATGATTTCTAAAGAGGTGATGTCATTTTGGAGGTTTTTTTTTTTTTTTTTGTGGGTGGCGGTGGCTTATGTGTTTGAGTTTCCTTTTCTGTAAACTACTTATTCATATCCTTGGCTTGTTTTCCTACTGAACTAATGATCTTTTTCAAATTGATTCATGGTTCTTTATGTATTCTGTGTATTGCTCCTTTGTTGCATATATTGTGGATCTCTTCTAATCTGCACTTTGTCTTCAGTGGTAGTCTTTTGACGCATAGAGTTTTTAAATTTTGATGCAGTCAAATATGTTGATCTTTTTTTGCGTATGTTTTATGTTTTTTGTGGCTTACTTAAGGTTTAAGACATTTTTTCCACCCCAAAGTGAGAAAGATATTCTTGTAAATTTTCATCCAATATTTAAAAGTTTTGATTCTCACATTTAAGTTTGTAATCTACTGAACATCACTTTGAGTGATTTTTTGGTATTACCCTTATAAGTAAAAATAGTTGTTTTTTCAGTAGAAAGTATATTTTGTGTATGTGTGTGTATATTAACATATATGGTGATTAGAAGTATATGGAATCTTAGTAAGGTAAGAGTAGAAGCATTAAGAAAGGAAAATGTTTTCTGGTAAGAGTGTTGAAATAATGAAGTTGTTGAAGCCTTATTTCATAAACCTTTATTTTGTAATTTTATTCAGTAATTACCAAAGACCTGTTCTTTTCCATGTAGGAACTCCCCCGTGCGCTAGAACTGTTAAGAATAATTCTCTTCTCTGAAACTTCAGTCTCTGGAAATGACTGAGAAACTCTCAATCTAGAGGGAAAGCAATGAAAAAGACCACAGCATGGTTTCAAAAAGAGGCATCTATAGATTTTAAGTGTCAGAAGCTGATAAACAAGGTTCTTACAAAAAACTTTTTGTTTTGTAACATACATACAGAAGCAAACAGGTGAATTTTTCTAAACTGACCATACCTATATCCAGAAAAAAAAACCCATTGCTGTTGAGTCGATTCCGACTCATAGCGATCCTATAGGACAGAGTAGAACTGGCCCATAGGGTTTCCAAGGCTGTAATCTTTATGTCACACCTTCTCCAGTGAAGAGGCTGATGGGTTCAAACTGCTAACCTTTTGGTTAGCAGCTGAGCACTTAACCACTGTGCCACTAGGGCTCCCGATGCCTATATATCAGTCCTTTAAAAGACACCCTCATATGTCCAAAAATCACAGCCCTCTCAAGGGAAAACGCTTCCTTGACTTCTAGCACTACTGCTTAGTTTGGCCTGTTTGAATCTATATGAATGAAGCTATATAGTATGTACCCCTTGTGTCTAGCTTCTTTCAATTAGACATTATGTTTTTGAGATTTGTATTGTTTTGGGTAGCTATACTTTTTCATTTTTATTGCTACATGTCTGAATTATCTAGTCTGGGTTCTGGGGCTATAACAAAAATATCACAGGTGGATGGCTTTAACAAAGAAAAATTTATTCTCTCACAGTCTAGGATGTTAGACGTCCGAATTCAGGGTGCCAGCTAGCTCCAGGGGAAGGCTTTATCTCTCTCCACCTGCCCCCGCCGGGGGAAGGTCCTTGTCATCAGTCTTCCCCTGTCAAGGAGCTTCTAAGCATAGGGACCCCAGGTCCAAAGGATGCGTTATTTTCCTGGCTCTTGTTTCTTGGTGGTATGAGGTCCCCATGTCTCTCTGCTTGCTTCTCTCTTTTATATCTCAAAAGAGATTGACTTAAGACAGGACCTAATCCTGGAGATGGAGTCCTGCCTCATTAACATAACTGCCTTTAATCCTGCCTCATTAACATCATAGAGGTAGGGTTTACAATGCAGAGGAAAATCACATCAAATGACAAAAAGGTGGACAGTCACACAATACTGGGAATCATGGCTTAGCCAAGTTGACACACATTTTTGGGAGACGCCATTCAATTCATAACACCATGTAAGGCTCTATTTAGTGAATACATCACAATTTATCCGTTTTACTGTTGAACATTTGGGTAATTTCTAACTTTAATGCTGCAGTGAACATTCTTATACATGTCTTTGGGTGAACGTATTTACACATTTCTGTTTTTTTTTTTGTTGGGTATATACCCATGCATTGAATTGCGGGGTCACAGGATTTGCATATGTTCAGCTTTTGAAGATACTAGTTTGTACTCCCACCACAGCAGAATTCTAATTGCTCTGATTCTTGCCAGCATTTTATATTTTCTGCCTTTTTTCAATTTAACCAACCTGGTTGGTGTGTAGTGGTATCACATTGTGGTTTTATTTTGCATTTTCTTGATGACTAATGAAGTTCATCACCTTTTCATGTGTCTGTTGGTCATTTGGATATTTTCTTTTATGGAGTACCTGTTTAGGTTTTTTTACGCATTTTTCTATTGTGTTGTCTGTCTTTTTCTTATTGATTTTTTATTGAGTCAGTTTTTTATTGATTTTTCTTATTTTATCGGTTGTCCATGTTTCCAAATCCATGAATACTGTCTGCTTTTAGATGCATCCTTGTTTCTTATGATCTCCAGTTTAGTTGTTCTTAATTACAAATGTCACATATACAGCCTTGACTGCTACATTTACCTCCACCAGCCGTAGTGGGGACTGAATGCTACTAACAGAAAAGGTAAGGTTGATTATTAGCTAGTTTTTCTAGAATATAACCTTTCCTCAGACCCTTAATTATAACTCCCTTGTGTTTCTCCCACTCCCTCCCTTCTTCCACAGTTCCTGGGAAGTGTATAAATGTTATCAGACAGAGGCAGAGGTTGTTCTCCCTTGACCGTTTTCATTGTCCTAATTGATGCTCTTTCTGATGTCTCTGTACATTAGGCACAAGAGAACAGTAACTCCTTAAAGAAGAAGACGAAGTTTGTCAATTTATACACAAAAGAGGGACAGGACAGGCTTGCGGTCCTGCTCCCTGGTCGCCACCCTTGTGATTGCCTGGGCCAGAAGCATAAGCTCATCAATAACTGTCTGATCTGTGGGCGTATTGTCTGTGAGCAAGAGGGCTCTGGCCCTTGCTTATTCTGTGGCTCTCTGGTAAATTGTTTCTTTTCTATTTTGTTTTAGTGAGCCTTGTGTTAATTAATATGTAGGACTATTCAGGTTCCTAGTAATTTTTCTTTTCCTTAGTTAATTTCTCTGCTAAGATGTCCAGTGAACTCAACAGGAGTTTGATTAGTCAGATACCCAAGGTTAAGTGTTAGTACTGAGGCTTGTTAGTGGGAAGGGTTTTGAGAAAGTGCATTGTTGAGGAATCCAATTCTTGGATCAGATTAACTTCAGTGCAAGAGAACTTTGGGACCTGATATGTCAAAACATTTTGTCAGAGTCTTCAGATGTGGCTCGTATCCTTAGGGGAACAGAGCCACTGTGACATACTTCTCAGGTCATTATAGCTTCTCTTTCCAGGACACCTCCCTGTTAGAGCTTTGCTCTGTCTGAGACAATGACCTGGAAGAAGTAGCACTAAGGACTCTCTCACAAAAGCCCTAATGAGCTGTCTAGAAAGCTTATGCTGCCAGTTGAGCTGGCTGGCAGAGGCAGTGGCATTTGGTGTTGGTGAAGGCATCCATTTTATATTGCTTTATTTTCTCTCCTTTGAGGAGGCCCTTAATTTTTTCCCATATATTCAGAGAATAAACCAATAGACAATGGATGGCCTGAAAAATGTAGGTGTATACCAGTAAAAATGTTCATGAAATGACAGTAGATCGCTTCCCATACAGGGCTTTCTCTAGAGAAATACGCTATAGCTGCTGGAAGAACTCTTTGTGCCATCGAGGCAGCTGTTTGTTTGGAAGTACATTGTTTTCTCTTAGGTCCTTTGGATCCTTCAGTTTAAGAAGCTGTAATATAAAGCAGGTTTGCTTTGAAGTCTTATTAAAGTTTTATAAGCTCAATATGAAATTGTTTTTTAAGCAACCCCTTCTCAACCTCGCTTCTTAAATTGCAGTGATTTTATAATAAAACTTTTTCTTTGCTTAATGTATTAACTATAAGTAGACAATGTTTGAAGGCAAAGAAAATATATAGTATAAAAGCTAGACTAGTTCTCACTGATTGGCACTGTAATTTGTTTCATTTTCTGGTTCTAATAAACATCCTTATAATTTTTCTTGTAAGACTCAACCTTCAAGGTTAGAAGTGGGAAGGCTTTCTAAAAAAAGTCTTGTATTTTTTTTTCAGTGTTTCCAATGGTAACAAATCTTTGTCCTTTGTGAGAAGGTTAGTTGTTTTTATTTTTTTAACCATCAGGTCATTCAAGGACACTTGGCAGTCAGATCAGTTTATTATATGGCTCATAAAAGAAGAAAGAAATGGGAAGAGACCTAGGGCAAAACTCATTTGGATATATATTTTTGGTATATTTGTCTAGATAAAAAAACACCAACAGTCTCATTATTTTATTGTAGTAATATAATATGTAATATCTAATGTGCAGTTGGATAATAGTTAAGTGCCACAGCTCTTAACCAAAAGGTGGGCAGTTCGAATCCACCAGGTGTTCCTTGGAAGCACTATGGGACAGTTCTACTCTGTCCTATAGGGTTGCTATAAGTCAGAATTGACTCAACAGCAATGGGTTTTTTATGGGTAATGTGTAATTTGATGTTACTTTTTAGGTACATCAAGCAAACAATGTAACTTTATTGAATCATGTATTTTTACTATTATTACTTTGTAGGTATGTACTCGTGAAGAACAGGATATTTTACAGCGTGACTCACACAAGAGCCAAAAGCTGCTGAAGAAGCTCATGTCAGGTAGGCAGCGTTGTTGTGATTGGATCACTGTGGTGGTGGTTACATCGTGTTGTATCTGTGACTATTTCTCTGTCCTGTATCCTGGTATGCAAGATGTAGTTCATTCACTCACTTGTTCTACAAGCATTTATTTTTTAAAAAAAATTTATTAAAACCATGTAACATTGAGCAACAAAATTAATTTACGGTAGTAATGGCTTATAACCCAAAGCATAAAACGAGTATCCATGAGACCACACTCATTATGTTAGATCCCTAGGGCTGTCGTAATAAAGTAGTACAAACTAGGTGGCTTCACACAACAGACATTTATTCTCTCACAGTTCTAGAAGCTAGAAGTCTGAAAGCGAAGTGTCAGCTGAATTTCGCTCGCTCCAGAGGCACTAGCGCAGCGTCCTTGCTTGCCCTTTCAGCTTCTGGTAGCCCCAGATGTTCCTTGGCTTATGGCAGCATAACTCCAATCTCTGCCTCTATGTGCATATGGCTGTCTCCCTGTGTTTCTCTGTCTGGTCTCTTCATATAAGAACACCAGTCATACTGGATAAGGGTCCACCCTACTCTGGTATGGCCTCATGTTAACTATATCTGCGGGAATGCTGTTTCCAAATAAGGTCACATTCATAGATACCTGGGGTTAGGACTTCAACTTATCTTTTGGGGAACACAGCTCAACCCATAACACTCATAAAAAGAAAAAAATAACTGAATAAGTTAACAAGCGGGGGAGAAGGACAATTCTTTCTTACACAGGAAATCCAATTAATGAAGTAGAAGAAATGAGAGTAATAGAAAATCATCATTAGAACACCACAGTAGTAATTGCTACAGGTAAGATCCACAGATGGATGCTAAAATTATTGGGCAAATGTTTAAGCATAGGAGATTTGCAAGGTCTTGAAAGATAAGACTGAGGAACTGTGACAGATTGGAAGAGACTAAGGAGACTTGACAGCTATGTAGGATCCAAGATTGAATCCTGGAACAAAAAAGGACATTAATGGGAAAAAATGCTGAAAATCAAAATCTGTGATTTAGTTAATAAATAGTATTGTACCATTGTCACTTTCTTTGGTTTTGATAATTGTGCCATGGTTATGTCAGAATGATATTAACATTAATGGAAGATGGGTAACAGTTATACAGGAACTCTACTATTATTGCAGCTCTTTTTTAAGTGTTTTACAAAGGTCTTAAAAAAAATCTCAAAATTTAAAAACTTAAAAAAAAATGACAAAAATAGTTAAGGAAATTCTTAAAAGGAAAAATATACCCATTACTGCCCACTTAGACAAGTATTTTGTTTGTGCTTTAGTTCATAGTTTTTTTTTTTAATGTAGATTAGTTGATATTATAAAGTAGCAATCATTGTACATATAGAATTTTATATTTTTCCTTTGTTTCAATTAATATTTTGTAATTAGTTTCTGTGTTGCTATATAATCATTATTTATTGCTCCTAGTGGCTAAGAATAATCTGTTAATTTGATCTGTTGTAATTTTATTACTTTTGCCTCATTACTAGATATTTTGGCTATTTCTAATTTTCCTTAATTATAACTAATACCACAAATGATTAATATATCTTTTGGTTTATTTCCTTGGGATAAATTCCAAAGAATGGGATTACTGAGTCAAAAAATACAATCATTTCTGATATTTGAGAGGTCTTTGCTAAATTAATTTACCAAATATTGTACCAATCTATAGAAATATTAGCAATGTACCCCTAAATCTGTCATTATTGAATTTTGAAATTTCATTTTTTTTTATAGTTGTCATTTTTTTACATTATTAATGAGACTGAACGTGTCTCCATAGTTCTTCAGTTTGGATTTCTGTAACATCATTATTATGAGAAAAGGTAGTTCTAAGTGCCTTTTTTGTATTTAAAAGACAAGAATGACTTCTAATTTTTTTTTTCAAAATTTTAAAATAAATGCTTAGCGAGACTTTAAATAGACTTCCGGTTATAGGTAAAGAGAAAGGTCAGCCTTTATTACAGCCTAGTTTTTTTCCCTAACACATTTTGGGTCTTGGTGTTATTATAATCTGTGGCTCTCTCTTCTGGGATATATAATTTTATGGTATTATGTTTCAAAGGAGATAAGACATGGGTGGTGGAAAGAATTTGGGCTTTAGAGTTAGATCTGGGTTCAAATTTCATTTCTGCCTTCTAATTTCTAACTGAGTAAAAAAAAAAAAAAAAAACTAAACTGAGTAGACTCAATAAATCTGTTACCATCTATGAACTTCAGTTTCCTTATCTGTAAAACAGAAAATAAAAGCTGCCTTACAGGGTTGTTGTGAGACATAAATAGTATAATGTGGAGTAACCACCCTAGCATCTAATAGGTTCTCATTAACAATTTCTAATCCCTGAAATTTCTTCTCTCTTTTCTTCTATTATTTAGTTTTCAGTTTTGATATGTAAAGGTATGTTTAAATGTGATATTCAGCCCTACTCAGTAAAATTTTTTATTTATGTGGCATTGTTTTGTTGTGTTGTTAAATAATTTGATACCCTTAGTGACCCAAATTTCCTTAAGAGAAGAAAAGGAGACTAACGTTTATTGAGAACCTATTATGTGTCAAGCACTGCTTAATGCTCTACAGTAAAGCCTGGTCTGAGTACTTGTTTGTTTTCCATTAAAGTGAAGGCTTCAAGCCATCAGGGGCTGAACCAGATCTGCTGGTGTTTTGTTTGCTGCACAGTGGTACAACTAAGCTTGTATTATAGGCTGACACCATTTGATGTCCTTATTGAATTTCAGGGACGGAGAATTCTGGAAAGGTGGATATCTCCCCCAGGGACCTTCTTCCTCATCAGGAGTCTCGAATTAAGTCTGGCCTAGAGAAGGCTGTGAAGCATAAAGACAAACTATTAGAGTTTGACAAAACTAGGTATGATATGGATGAAATAACAAATGTTAAGAAATAGATTAGTCCACAGATTCTGGCCATTGTTCCAATATTATTTTGGAACTTGATACCTTCTCAGGGTAGAATAGCAAAATTTAAGTTAAAAGAGAGCTGGGTCCCATAGACAGGATGCCTACGTTGCGTTTTTGAATCCATGTTTGAATAAGACAGGCTCCTACCATGAGGATGCTACATTGCAGCATTTTTTGATTCTTGGCAAATGCTAGTGTACTCTTTGGAAAGATGATTCAGGCTGACATAATTCTCCATTTGTTTTACTTACAGCCATTCATGCTCTCAGTCAATAAATATTAGAGTGCCTACCATGTGCCAACTGCTGTGCTAGACTCTGGAGAATCTAGAAATTGCCTCTGGAGAGCATACCCATCCCCACCCCCCACCCCCCGCGCCAGCAAAAAAAAAAAAGAAAAACCAAACCCATTGCCATCGAGTTGATTCCAACTCATAACGACCCTATAGGACAGAGTGGAACTGCCCCATAGAGTTTCCAAGGCTGTAATCCTTACAGAAGCAGATTGCCATATGTTTCTCCCACAGAGCAGCTCCTGGCTTTGAATTGCCAACCTTTTGGTTTTCAAATGAGAACTTAACCACTGTGCCACCAGGACCCCTTCTAGAGAGCAGAGGTAGCACCATATTATAGGAAGGCATCACTTACCCTTTCCTTTCCCTTTGACACTGATTTGTTTTCTGATTCAATAATCAGTGTATTTAAATATATCTAAATTGGCTTTTAAACACCTATACTGTTGTTGCTGAGCCCACTGACTTCTCTTTAGGAGATAGATTTATGGATTTGTTAGTTCAATTTTTTTTTATTTCCTTCTCTTTCATAATTTTCATTTGAACAAAATATGTATCAGATCCAGTAGGTGGTAAAGAATGTTTAGATAAGACTTCGCAAGTGGCCATGTGAGAACCTGTGCAAGTCCTGAGAGAGCCCTGGAGTCTCTTACTTATTGTGACTGACCTGGGAGTCCATTCTTGGCATTATAATCCTCTCATGAGCCAGCACCTGTTACGTCCTTCCAAACCATCTGCTATGAATATATGAGATATAATTTAGGAAATTATCCCTTAAGTGAGCCCATCACAAGATTTGTAAATCACATTCACTCTTTATTCTTTAAATATCACATTTAGCCCTACCCAGTACAACTTAGCGTTAGAAATGGAATTAGAAGTGTATTGCATTTCTTGATAAATAAAAACTGAAAAAGGGCCTCCCCTACTGATGTTGCTGCTTTGCTGGTTATGATCAAGGGCACCAGTTTTATAATCTAAGTTCATGTATAGTGCCAATTTTCCCCTGAACCCTCCTAAATGTCCTACTTTAAGAAAATTCTACTTTAAGACATAAAATCTTTTAATAACTCCAGCTGAGTCCTGAAAAACTGAAATCAATGCATGAGCCTCATATCAGTATTTCCCGTATGCCTATGTAGATCACTAATTTATGGTGATGTGTAAATTCCGTCTTAACTGGATTTGTAACTTTGGAGTAGTCACTTAACTTCTGTGAGCCCCAGGATCATTATCTGTAGAATAAGAGAGCTGGATCATCAGGGTTCCTCCTGGTTCTCAGTTTCTACGTCCATATGCTCTTAGGGATAGGCCTGACTGCCAGATCTTGAAATTTGGCCCAGCGTATTAGTGGAGGAACTAGAGATAGGGTTGTTGCAGGGAACGAAAACTGACATGTAGTAGTAGAGAAATAGCATGTCCTAAGAGTAGTTAAGCCCCAGCCACAGGACATTCTAGGATAGAACTTGAGTTCTTAAAGGAAAGGGAAGCAAAGGGCCTGCCAGGAATAGGCTGGGAGCCAATTATGGAGGGATTAGGATATTAAGTAAGCTGTCAAGACATGAACTCAGATGTAGCAAGACCAGGCTGAAGCCCTATTATCAGAAAGTGAGGACTGGATTAGTGAAAAGTAGAAGGACAATGGATTATGGTACTGTATCTTTTCCTGCCTGAGATTCAGATTAGTTCTAGGAGCTGGGCTGAGCCTGCATTGGGGACAAGATATATGCAGAAACTGGGAACCAGGTAAAGCTTGACCTGATTTATGAACATTCTTGGGTATCTGTATTTGAGATATTAACATCCAGGAGAAGAATGAGCTGCCTTCAAATAGTTTCTTAGTAATCAGACCCTATTTGTCAACTAGTGACCTAATTGCCCTGGTTCTTTTTTTTGTTAGTGTTCGAAGGACCCAAGTCATTGACGATGAGTCAGATTACTTCGCCACTGATTCTAACCAGTGGTTGTCCAAAATTGAGCGGGAAACCCTGCAGAAACGACAGGAGGAGCTGAGAGAACTTCGACATGCGTCCCGACTCTCTAAGAAGATCACTATTGACTTTGCAGGCAGGAAGATCCTGGAAGAAGAAAATCCACTAGCAGAATATCACAGCAAGTAAGTAGGCAGCTCCAGAAAGGGTCTGAAAGAAGGGGCAATTTGACTGTAAAGGATTTTTCCCCTCTAGAGAATCCATTATTTTTGTTGATTTTAAAAGTAATACATTCATTTGGAATGCAAAACATATAAGAATAACTTAAAATTATTTGAAAATAAACAGGGTAACTTGTCCTAGTAGGTAAAAACAGTTACAGTAATTAAAACAATGAGGAGTAGTTTGGGCACAGGAATATATCGATAAAACATAGCACAATCCAGAAAGAGACCTGTGTGTGTGTGCATGTGTGCATGGATATGCTTATGAAAGAATTAAACATATGATGTTGGGATATTAGCCACCAGTTTGGAAAAAAATTAGGTTAGATCTCTACTTCACACCATACTGTGATAATTGGTGTGACTGAAGAGAGAAATAAAATAAATGGAAAGAAATATAGAAATATAAGAGAATATTTTTATATAATTTAAGTAAAAAGACAGTACCAGATGGGGAGAAAATATTTTAAACATTTTCAATTAGGTATGGATATACAAGAATAATATCCATACTATATAAAGACTTCCTGCAAATTAAAAAAGACAAAAAATCCAGCCCAAAAATGGGCAAAGGCTAAGAACAGAGGATTCACTGATAAGGAAATACAATTAGCCAATAAACATCTGAAAAGATGCTCAACTGATAACTAGGGAAACACAAATTTAAAAACACAGTGTATCATTTTTTGCTTAACAAATTGGCTTAAAAAAATGATGATACTGCGAGTGTAGGAAAATGGGAGCCCTGGTGGCGCAGTGGTTAAGAGCTTGGCTGCTAACCAACAGGTGAGCAGTTCGAATCCACCAGCCACTCCTTGGAAACCCTATGGGGCAGTTCTATTCTGTCCTATAGGGTGGCTATGATTTGGAGTTAACTTGACGGCAACAGGTGTTTTTTTGGGGGGGGTAGGAAAATGGGTATACTCTTCTTACTATGGATGGGAGTATAAAATAGCACAGCCTTCTAGAAGGGAAATTTAGCAGCACCTCAGAATTTGAATTGTGCATACTTTTTGACTTAATAGTTACATGCCAGATATCAAAATGTCTGTTTCCTCATCTCTTTGTCAACAACTTGTTTAAACATTTGCCATTCTGACACGTGAAAAAACGGTATTTCATTGTAGTTTTTAATTCACATTGCTTTGCTTTGGTTGTGTACTAGTAAATTTCAGTGTTCTAAAATGTATTGATTAGCTATTCGTATTATTTGTTTTATAGATTATAGAGTTCTGAATATGCTTACTACTACAATATGTCTCAACTCCATTTCTCTCCTTCAGATCCCACTATGTCTACCCTATTTTAGACCCATCTCTTCCCTCAAATTCTTGCACTTTTTTTTTTTCTTCATGCCTTTGTTTCTGATTGGTTTGGAGATCCCTTCCTCAGACCTCTGCCTTAAATCTACTGGGTACAACCTGTGGGATGATGTGATAATAACCACCAGATAGACTGTGCCTAGCTCAGTAATTGTTACGTCCTTCCATTTATTTTCCTCATCTCTACAGCTGTCTTAAACCTGCCACTTAGATTGAAAGCTTCTTGAAGGCAGGAACCCAGTCCTCCACACCTTCTAAGTTGCCTCGCATATGAGAGATTCCTGACAAATAGTCCTTGAGTCGAATTCAAAGGCAAGTTCAGCCTTTCCTACTAGTACAAACTTTTCATTATGTTGTGCCTCAGGATGCTTATCATCCACAAACATCTGTCAGCATGGCGTGGAGTACAGCAGCAAGTCATGTGGAGGGAGAGACTAGAATAATATGGTTCCTGCAGGGCCTGTGGTCTCTTAATAACCAGTGGGATTATTTCCACAATCCTTAAGTGAAAAAGCATCATGTTCTTTTACTGGTTTAGAGTCAAATAGCCAGACACCATAGGCACAGGATAACATGGGATGTATCAGATGACTGTTTAGGTAGTAGGTGCTATACGACTTCAGAGAAGGCAGCAAGGACTTTGTGCTGGGCCAGGAGGAGGCTCCTTTAAGAACTTCCGAATGTTGAAACAATGATAGAATTTAAATCAGCACGGAGGAGTGGGGAGGGACCCCTGAGTGGGCAGAGGAATAACTGGTGTGTTGAGAAGACAATGGGTTGAGAAGATAGACTGCGATAAAACAAACTCTCTTCCCTGGGCCAGACTCTTCCTAGGCAGCTTTTCTGATCTTGGCATTTTTAGTGATGATCCTGTTAAACAAATGAATGATTGTAGTGTGCCCTACCTATTTTCCTAGTGTTCTGGATCTTTTCCTAACTGCTATTTCTTAGGATTCTTGGAACGAAGAGAACAAAGTTGTAGGGGGAGGACTGTTGTCCAGGGACCCTTCTTTGAAGTCCAGATTTTATGACTGTTGAAGAGTTTTATGTTAATGGTAAGTAAGGATGTTCTGAGCGTACAGCCTAACCAGTTACTCTGTCCTTTTGGTTCGTTTTCATAGACTGGATGGGACGATACAGGCCATTGCCAGTGGAACCTTGAACCAGCCTCTGATCAAATTGGATAGATCTTCTGCAGAGCCTTTGGGAACTCTGGTGAATCCCAACATGCACCAACCTCCTCCCCAGGTTAGTGGATCTTTTCTCTAGCTGATGAGAGAAGTTTGAGCCCAGATATTCTCCTTTAAAGTGTGTCTATTTCATAGGCTTTTGGTACAAAGTCCACTCTCTCAAAACACCTGCCAACTTTATTCCCTAACCCAATTTCCTAATTTTTTTCTTGGAACACTTCTGACAAATTGACCTGTATTATCAGCTGAGTATGTCCCAAGAGAGGTTTTTGTTAAGTGCAGTAGAAATTTAGATAGTTACCTCGTGGTCCTTTTGTTAACATGCTTTCTTTTGTAGGTAGTCCCATAGAGTAGTGTTTTAATTTAAAATATTAGTTCACTTACTCATTGTCATCATTCATTTAGCTATTAAATCTGTATATTGAGCATCTGCTATTATAAGCACAGTAATAAGTGATCAGCCAGACACTGATTCTGTGCTCAAGGAACTCACAAACTAATAGGGAAAAGAACTTCCTAAATAGCTAATAACAATAGAGATATTAATAAAGTGTTGTAGGAACTCAGAGTGGGGAGAGACTACTTCCAGTTGAGGGGAATAAGAGAGGGTTTCATAAACTGGCACTGGAAATAAATACTCAAAGAAATGGATGTTTGGGGATGGTGGAAAGAAAACATTCCAGACAGAATGAACTGTAGGAACAAAAGCGTGGGTACAGGGAAGTATACTCAAAAAAACCCATTGCCGTCATGTTGATTCCTACTCATAAAGACCCTATAGGACAGAGTAGAACTGCCCCATAGGGTTTCCAAGGAGTGGCTGGTAGATTTGAACTGCCAAGCTTTTGATTAGCAGCCATAGCTCTTAACCACCGCACCACCAGGGCTACGATATTTAAAAAACCAAAAAAAAAAAACTGAAAAACCTCATTGTCAACAAGTCAATTCCAACTCATAGTGACCCTATAAGACAGAGTAGAACTGCCCCATAGGGTTTCCGGAGTGCCTGATGGATTCGGACTGCCTACCTTTTGGTTAGTAGCTGTAGCTGTGCAACCAAGGTTTTCTATATGTAAGGGATGATGAATTCAGCTACCTAGATTGCCCGAAACCAAACCTGATGCCATCAAGTTGATTTTAACTCCTGGGGACCCCATAGGACACAGTAGAATTGTCCCATAGGGTTACCAAGGCTTTAATCCTTATGGAAGCACACTGCCACATCTTTCTCCCTCGGGGCAGCTGGTGAGTTTGAACCACTATCCTTTCCTATAGCAGCTGAGCACATTAACCACTGTGCCACTAGGGTTCTCTGGTTACCTAGATAAACCAAAGCCCATTGACACCGAGTCAATTTCAACTCATAGCAACCCTGTAGGGCAGAGTAGAACCGCACTATAGAGTTTCCAAAGAGCACCTGGTGGATTCAAACTGCAAACATTTTGGTTAACAGCCATAGCACTTAACCACTATGCCACCAGGGTTTCTAGCTATCTAGATAGGGCTCATAAAAAGGATTATCATGGGAAATAGAGCAAGGTTAGGTAGGTAGGATGAAATCACTAAAGAGCTTAAATGTTTAGCTAAGAAGTTTTAATATTTTTTATTTGTAAATGTGAGCCATGAGTTTTTAAGCAGAGAGATTATGCACTCAGAACAGCGCTATAGACGGCTTAATTGGAGACATTCCTTTAGCACTGCATATGGACCAGGTTCTGTGCTAGCTGCTGGGAAATTAAAAGGTAAAGGCCCTCCCCTGTACTTAAGAACTTCAGGCTTAGTGGGAAGACATGCAAATACAAATAATTATAATACTTTAAGATAATTGCTATAATAGAGACATGTTCTGGGTATCGTAGAAATTGAGGAGAGGGTATTTGTGGATCTGCTGTAGGAGTCACAAAAGAGATAGCATTTGAGAGGAGACTTAAAGGGTGAGTAGGCGTTTCCAGGCAGACGAAATCTGGGGAAGGAATTCCAGGCAGAAGATGCAGTACACACAAAGTCTCGGCAAATGGAGAGCACTGGAGGCTGGGGAACAAGTAATTGAGGATTGTTAGAACTTTACATGGATTAGTAGGCAACACCTGATCATGAAGGTCCTTACGTCTAATGCTAAGGAGTTAAGGTTTTATCCTAAAGTAGGCAAAGAGGAATTCTTGAAGAATTTTAACAGAAAATTGGCACAACCTCCTTGCCTATGCAAATCATGGATTGGAGAGAGAAGTAAGACTTGACTAGAGGCAGGAAAATTGCTAAGGAGGTTGTTGCAGCAGTACAGTGGGGAGATGATGAAGGCCCAAATCAGGGTTGAAGTACTAGTAGGGCAACAGAGAGAGATTTAAAGGCTTAAAATAGAGGTAAGGAGACTAGTTAGCAGGCTCTGTAGTAGTCTTATTAAAGGATAATAAAGTGTTCGTTTAAGGAAATGGCTGTGGGAATAGAGAAACAGGTGATATATACTTATGAGCTGTAGTAGAGGTAGGACAGAAAGAACTTGGTCCTCAGGATTATTCAAATACCAACTTTTTTATGAAATCACTTGTTTCCCCCATAGTGGACTGGTTCTTTCTCTGTGTTCCCGTATGATAACTGTACCCTTACTTAGTGTTTATTCCCTTCTGCCTCATGTTTTAGGTAGTTATTTATGTGGCAGTCTTCCACTAAGTTTATAAGTTCCTGGAAAGCAAGAACCATTTCTTTTTCATATTTTATACGTCTCCCTTCTTTATGTGCTTTCCGCATAGTTAAGTACACAGTAGATGTGGGTTTTTGAAAAGATATGACACAACTGATTAGAAACATGAAATTTTGTTGCAGAAAGATTCTCTGAGATTCATTTAGTCCACCCTCACTACTTCACAGTTGAAAAGACGGAAACCTGCCACTCCAGTGTTTTTTTTCCTATGCATTATTAAAATCAAATATCAGAAAATCAAGACAGCTGACCTCAAACCCCACCTAACAGAGCTTTTTTTGCTATTGTTGTTAATTTTGGAGCACTTGATCTTCTTGCTCTGGAAGAAACATTAAACTTTGTCACCCTCTGAACTTCTTCCAGGACTCCTCAGTCTCCTGTAATTACCTATACCCTGTAATTTTCTGCTCCCTTTGCCTGAACCTTGTTTCTGTCCTGCTCCATCCTCTCTTTCAGGAGACGGGTTGTTAATTTCAGGGTAGGAGAGTACTTCAGGCACCCAGTAGTCAGACCTGCTGCTGCTGACAGCATCTGCTTGGCTTTGTTATGGTACCAGCATGTGACCCCAGCCCTAAACACGTGAAGAATATGTGGACCAAAATGTTGAACCTTCGTTTGGCCAATAGAGTTATGTTTGGAAGTTGCCCAGAGTCCAATAAGGATCATTAATAAGTATAAACTAGAAATAATTACAGCTCTTTGGTCTCAGAAGTGTGGTGTTGCTAGAGTAGGAAAGCCTTGTATAGAAATCTCAACATTCCACATCATCCTTCAGGATAGAGCCTTGTTATCGCACCTGGGATCCTACTAAATTTAATGCCATATCCAGCTTTGTTGGCCTTGTTTCAGATGAAGGTGGGATATGTTTTTCTAAGAAAATACTCAAGAATGATGGCCCCATTATTAGCATTCATCTAATACTGTCCACCCACCTCATTCACCTAAACCTACAGGTTCTTCCCTTGTCAGATGGAACAGTGTTTGTTTTTTGTTTCTTCCCTCCCGCCCCCCCACCCCGCCCCGTATAGTGGGTAGACCAGATAGGTGCAGCCTCACAGAAGAAGGCTCTGCATTTAGCAGGATCGGAACTAGAGCTCGATTCACATCACCGAATGCGAATCCAGGACCAGGAGTTTCAGGAAGGCTTTGATGGTGGCTGGTGCCTCTCTATGCATCAGCCCTGGGCTTCTCTGCTTGTCAGAGGGATTAAAAGGTAAGAGCAGAAATGAATCTTGGCAGTGGAAGATCTTAGGGTGATAGAAACTTGGTTTGGAGTTATGGACTGGAATTAGTTTTCCCCAATCTAGTAATGATTTGTAATACTCTTCAGTACATGGAGCTATAAGCAATATATTTGTTACGGACTTGGTAGTAATTTTTCATTGAGTAGTTTAAAATCCTGAAGTTAGGCTAAGAATTTGAGTCATCACAAAGAATAGAATATCAGTTTTTTAAAGTCTTTGGAAGGAAATCTACTGAAAAAACTTGCCTTGGTTTTGCTTTTGTAATATTCTACTCAGCTACCTTAATGGTTTGATCCTATTTGAAGTGTCCGTTTATTCATTTTATTAAGATAGCAGCTTTGATTTTGTTTTTTTCATCTGCATATCTGTTAATCTGGGTAACCATATTGAGAAACATTTTTTTTTTTACCACAAATTCCTTTCCTGCAAAAAGCAGGGGAAGTGGTGAGGGGTAAGTGGAAAGGGTTACAGGCTAGTGGTGCCTATTGGCAGTAGTAGTAGTTTGCTTCTCCACGGTTTCGTATGCTTCTTCATAATTCAATTTTTTTAAATGGTTTTTTTTTTTCTTTTATAAATGTAAATAAAAAATTGAAAAATATAGAAAATTAGCTAGAAAAAGAACTATCACTCATAGTCGCACCACCTAGAAGCAGCTCCTGTTCGCATTTCAGTGTTTATTTTTCTTCTCTCTCCCGTGCACGTGGTTGTGTAGTGAGATCCTCATGTGTATTTATGTGTGTGTGTTTTTTTCTTTCACTTATCATTACAACCTATTCGTTTTCCCTTCTTACTTTATCTACTAGAATTTTATAGGCCTGGTAGTATCCTAACTTGTAACAGCAATAATGCCTTGTGTTTAAATAGAATTTTACAATTTTCAAAGCAGTAGTTGTATGACTAGGTCAGGCCAGTAGTATTACAATCTTTCACAAATTAGTTAGCAGCAGAGGTGGAACTAGCATTCAGGTTTTCAAAGTGGTATTTCCACTCCACTCTGCAGCTTCAGTCACTTCCCCACTTCCCTGAGAAGAGAATGATCAACATTTAGGAACCATCGTTCCTGCTTTGATGATTTCATTATTGGCTGTGATTTCCATCCTGTGTTAACTTACGCTGCCATTTTCTCCCCTCTTGAAGGTCGGACTTTCATACTTTGGCACTTCATTGTTTTCTGTGTGCAGTATGGTAAGAACAAGCGCACAGCAATCTGCTTTAGCACCAGGGCAACCGGCCTCAGATGTCTGTTCTTCTTACTCAGTTCTCTACAATTTCGGTGTCTTCCTTTTCCAAAGTAGAAAACTAAACAGCTTGCCTTCTGCCGAGGAAATCGGAATGTTTACACTTCTCTTGCCCTATTTTGGATCTGTGTTGTTCATATTTTCTCCCTGAAAAGAACAGGATGATCGGCATCCAGCCCACAATCACTAATCCCACAGAAATAACGTGGGTGATTCCACTACATTCGTGCGACCATTTTCCCGGTAGCCCTTCAGGTTATTCGGTGTAGAGGGCAGACACATATTGATTCATTTCCTATTTATTGAGCACCTACTGTCTGCCTGGAACTCCTCTACTTCACTCTATTTTGGAAAACCAAGGATATGAGAAGTTCACAACTCTCATTCCCAGTATAAGAATGGTATAAGAAGGGTATTTGGTGGGAGGTAAAAGAGAACCATCTTCTTATAACCCTTGGAGAGTGGCAGAGTAATTAAATTCTCTTGAATGCCTTGTTTTTCCACTTTAGGATTCTTTCACATTATTCAACAAATTGTTTAATTATCCACAAAAAAATATAACCCTATAGAAAATATAAATGAGTGTGGTTGTAATTAAAAAGTAAAGATGATAGACATTTTTATTGTCATTGTTGTTCACTGCTGTCAGGTAGGCTCCCAACTCATGGCACCCACATGCACAATGGAATAAAACATTGCCAGGTCCTGACCACCCCCATGATTGGTTGCAGATCCTACCATTGTGATCTGTAGGGTTTTCATTGGCTGATTTCTGGAAGTAGATCACCAGGCCTGCCTTTCTAGTAGGTCTTAGTCTGGAAGCTTTGCTGAAACCTCCTGTTCAGCATTCTATTAAATAATAATTATAAATTACCACTTTAGGAGAGTTATTTGTGTTTGAGGATTTTTTCTCTCAGATTAGAGAACAATTAATCAACAGATCTTCCAGGAAAAGATCAGTCTTTGACTCAAAGAAGGTCAAGGACTTTCATTTATGTGGGACAAAATGGATGCTTTGAACGTATTGGGTTTGAATTGTAGAAGTCCCAAAGCTAGTCAGAGCTCTGGGTCTGAGTAGAGGGGTCAGGTGAAAAGTGTTAGGGAGTTGAGAGAGATGAGTTGTCCTTGTTCTGATCATAGGAGAAATCAGAGAACAGAGTTCATCCTCAAGTGAAGGGTTTTGTGGAAAAAAAGTGTTTTTCACAAAAGCTATCTGTCTTGGTAAGGTATCATCTACAGACCTCTTGTCCCTACTGGATAATTTTCTATGGAGCTTGTATGTTGTGTGATCCTCCAGGAAACTAGAACTTAGACTCTTCTTACTAAATTTGTATTTGTTTAAGGGTGGAGGGCAGAACCTGGTACACCCCTCACAGAGGACGACTTTGGATAGCAGCCACAGCCAAAAAACCCTCCCCTCAAGAAGTCTCAGAACTCCAGGCTACATATCGTCTTCTTCGTGGGAAAGGTAACAGCCACATAGTCTCCTTTCATTCCTGCTTTGTGGAGAGAAGTCATTGACTTTCATCTTCTTCACTTCCTTTTTCCTGTGGCTTTTTCTTGGCTGAAATGGAGTTTTAAACCTTTTATCTGCTGTTTGTTTGTTTAGTGGCAGATCATAGACAGCTGTTCAAAGCACAATTTGTCAAACAGTGCAAATAAAAATACCAATTTCCAGTACCAGAAATCAATGATTTTATCTAAGTAAATTTCTCCTGTCTTTTTTATTATGAAGATGAAATGACTGCTGTAAACTCTGGGGTCTTTAGATTGGGAAGAATGTCCACAGATAAAAGTTGATTGACTTAAGCAGCATATTTTGGGAATCACCTACTAAAATTTGGGTCCTAAATAATACTTCTGGTCCTTGAGTGTCCTGTTTTTTTTCCCCCTCTTATCCAGCCCATACAGTTTTTTTGAAGGTAGAAAGAGAGGATAGTTATAGATCCATCTTTAAAACGGTTTTTAAGAAACTAAGCATGAGGAATTGCTGAGAATCAAAAATGTATGCTTAAAAACACATTTCTTTTTTGACTTATTTGAATAGCTTGTTTTAAATTTATATTCTGACATTTTTATGGTTTTTACCACCAGAGAAGAAAATTCTGTTTTCTTGACACCTGTAGCTGCCTTTCTCTGTTTCCAAAACCTATCTGCACCAACCTCTAGTCTGATCCAGTTCAGCATAACAGAACTGATTTGTTTGGAATGAAGTTTTGTTGTCCTCAAACTTTGATGATGTGAGGACAATAGGTTTCTAAAGAAAAATTTTCCTAGCCTAGTATGTGGATAGTGGACTAATCAAGCCACTCACTAAATTTTTCCCTAAAATACAACCCTCCCCCCAAAAAAACCCATTGCCGTCAAGTCAGTTGCAACTCGTAGCAACCCTATAGGACGGGGTAGAACTGCCGCATAGGGTTTCCAAAGCTGTAATCTTTACGAGAGCAGACTGCCACATCTTTCTCTTGTGGAGCGGCTGGTGGGTTTGAACCACCAACTTTTTATTTAAAAGGCACATGCTTAACCACTGTACCACCAGGGCTCCTTAAAATTCAAACAGTTGTGCCAAATAAAAACCTCTTTGTTCCTTTGTCTACAAATAGATAATGGAAAATATGACTTGTTCAGGATTGAAAACAGACTTGTGAGTTCTAGGGTCACAAAGAAGGAAATTTATCCAATCCTTTTGCTTTTCTTGATTCAGATTTGGAATTTCCCAGTGACTATCCGTCAGGTTGTCTTCTTGGCTGTGTGGACCTAACTGACTGCTTGTCCCAGAAGCAGTTTAAGGAGCAGGTGAGTGAACGAGTACTTCTCTCAGACACATGCTTGATTTACCGCCATAAAAGTGTGCCGCCATAACTGACCTGTAGATTATTCTTTATGGAATATCCTAGAGATAGTAAGGTGCTAGCAACTTTGTATTTAGATATATGAGGAGAGTCTTCTAATAAGGAAATATTGGGGGAGAAAAGACAAAGGCATAGACAGAAAAAACTTAGTGATGCTTTGATTTTTAGTGTATGGACTAGTGCATAGACATTCCTTTATAAAAAGCTCTGTGCAAAATCCAGCTGAGAAGTGAAGTATAGGGTCTTCATCCCTTACTAAAACTTTGCTTCTTTTAGTGAAGAAGCTCTTGGTTATCCCTTAAATCCTTTTGATTGAGTGCCAGGGATGGTAGGATATGTTAATGCTTATTCTGGAGCACATGATCCAGGCCAGAGAACTCATGGTAGGCAAGTATGTTTCAACTCTGGTTGCCTGGACTGTGCCATGTGTGGTGCATATGTTTGTATTATGTGTTTTTATTTATTTTGGTCACTAAAGATTGAATTGACATAAATAAAATGCATTTTTGAACAGTAGAGGGAGCTGAAGGACTTCATCTTAGTAATAAAACTCCTGAAATGCAGAGCCTTTAGGTTTAGGCGGAGCCCTGGTGGTACAGTGGTTAAGTACTCAGCTGCTAAACAAAAGGTTGATAGTTCAAACCCACCAGCTGCTCCGTGGGAGAAAGATGTGGTAGCCTGCTTCTGGAAAGATTTACAGCCTTGGAAACCCTGTGGGGCAGTTCTACTCTGTCTTACAGGGTTGCTATGTGTTGGAATCTACTCAGCAGCATTGGGTTTTGGTTTGGTAGGTTTAGGCTCAGAGTGGCAGAAATCCAAAGTGGGAAAGTCCACCCCTGGAGCATGAAGAGTGTTTCCTAATAGTGTAAGTTTCCTGTTCTTTGAACAGTTACTTTAGGCAATAGGGCCTCTGCCACTGTGCTTAAGGAAATGTGCTTCGGCTTAATTTTTTTCATAAACTTCCTAGTTTTCCAGGTTTAACTGCCTTTCCTTACTGCTATTAATATCTACTTTTTTTTTTTTTTTTGCTTTTCCTATCCATCTTGCCCTTCTGTCCTTTCCTCACAGATGTTAGCCTGCAGCAGTGTTCTTCCTCCAGATTCCTGTCTTTTGTTTTCTTGAGGGTTGCTTCCTCAGCCCCCCTCTGATTACTGTATGTGCAGGAGTGCAGTGCGTGCATGTCGGTGTGAATGGTGACTCTCAGCCTGTTGTTCTGTCCTGAGTACCTGATTCAGAATTAGGCTAAGCCACAGGCATGTGGAGGCCCTTGTCACTCACCCTCTTGGGCCTATACTGTCCATCTATAGCTTTTGCCACCGCCCCCCCTTTTAATGTCTTCCTTCCTACCCTCTCTTCCCTTTTTTTTTCAGTCTAGAAGTAATAATTATAAAAATACCTTGCATTGCTGTGGGCTTTACAGTTCTAGAGACTCTCCCAATCATTAACAGCTTAGTGTAACTTAAAGGTTCATGTTTTCCTCCCAGGATATTTGCATTCTAAAAGTGAACCAAAGAGCATCTGGTAGTGGGTGATGGGGTTTGGCAAGGGACCTGCTTTACTTTCTCATCTGTCTGTCAAGCAAACACCACATGATGCAAGGTCAATGATTTCAATCTCTAGCCAGTTAGCCAGTCTTCTTTCTGCCACAGATTTGTGTAGAGAAGGGTAGGAAACTATAATCCTAGTCTATGGAGTACTGCAAGTGTTACAGAAATTAGAAATGTAATTAATAGAGCACATCTTTTTTGGTTTCTGAAGGATACCTGTCTTTCAGGTCAACACGATACTCCTACTTCAGTTTGTATTCTGTCTTTTCTCCTGAGGTTGCTATGAGCAGTGCATAGAAGTGCAGTAATCTTCCCATATGTTCCCAGCTGGAGGTCCTGGCAACTTTCCTTACAAATTTCCCTGATATATGACATTGTAATATACCAAAATGCCAGAAGCCACTAGGCTTCCTTAAACACAGGAACCCCATAACCATTTCCCCCTGTGGTCAGCTTGTCTGTGTCTTTTCCCGCTGTTTCTTTCCTGTGTTTTAGGGTGGCCTATAAATGTATTTAGAAACCCTGGTGGTGTAGTGATTAAGAGCTATGGCTGCTAACCAAAAGGTCAGCAGTTCGAATCTACCAGGTGCTCTTTGGGAACCCTGTGGGACAGTTCTACTCTGTCTTCTCGGGTCGCTATGAGTCGGAGTCCACTAGATGGCAATGGGTTTGGTTTTTTGGTTTTTATAAATGTATTCAGAATTGACATTATCCCTATTTAGGGATTATTTATTAGGTAAGGATCCTTAGCACTTTTAAAAGTCGTAGCTTTGGTATTTAGTTGCATCTCGGAAAATGTCTTGACTACCCTTAGTAATCCAGCTGTCTGTATTTGAGCTAGAGTTCAGTGTCGTAAGAAATGTGGTTGCCTAGTGTGTTACATGAGCCTCATTCTTGTTTCTCTAGAAGTGAGTTGAGAGTTTAGGAATAATAGCCCTAGACTAGCATTTCCCAAACTATTCCATGGCATTGATGTGCCCTGAAAAAAGGTTCTGTGGACAAATATATTTGGAAAATGTATTTGGATGAAACAAATTTGAGCATGTTTGCAGAACTTCTGAGAGCCCTTGATATGCTCATGTGCATTATGACTTGAAGAGGTACATACAACATGCAGTGTTCCCAAAACGTTTGAATACGTTTTCTCCCCTCCTCACTACCACTACTTACTTACGTATGGCAGAACTGGTATCCTGTGGTATGTGCAATTTAGGAAGCACTTAGTCCAGGTAGTTTGATTTTCCTTTATCCTCATAGGGGAACTCACTGAGAGAGAACCATCCAGGAATCCATTCCCTGACCTGTGTTTTTTTCTGCATATCTGTGCCCATTTCTCATCACCCAGCTGAACCTCATTTTCTTTGGATACCAGTGTAGATCTAGTAAGTTTTTATTTCAACTGAAATTAAAAGTGATCCCATGTGACTTGGGTCACTTTTCACGTCTCCATCCTGTTCCTTACTTTTTTCCTTCTCCAAAGAAACACAGTAATTTACTTCCTGACCTCCCATCCTTGGCCTTTCTTTGATGAGTTAAAATATACTAAGCATTCGCTGTTTTTTGGCATAGTGTGAGCACTTACTTCTCTAAAAAAAATAACAGAATAAGTTTTATTAGTGGTTGTTTTAAAATCAAGTGCACTATGCTATGTAAGCAGCTTAAAAAATACGTGCTTAAAATACTTTCCCCTGAGCCAAGAACTTATCTTCCTTTTATCTTCTAAGAGTAGTATGGCTGGCATGGCTGATTTGTGCCAGGGGAAAAAAAAAAGTCCACTAGACCCTCAGTCCTCCTGAGTAATGGCAGGGGATCAACCTGGACAAGGTAGGAATGATACAGAAAAGGCTGTGGGCTCAACTCAGGGGAGAAAGGTAGATGAGAGCCATCTAGTTGAAGCTTTCTCATATTCCCCTGGAAGAAGCCCGTGTCAATTGCTAGCATTTTATCTGCCAGCAGCATATGTAAGCTCTCAAAAACAGCAGGGAGGATGTTGACTGCAGCAGTGCAAGGCTGTGGTTTGTAACCTCAATAGTAAGGCAGTTAAAACTTTTTTTTTTTAACAAAGACATTTTGATTGCCAAATCCATAACCATTAGCAGCTATGGTTGTGAACAGTTCTGTAGACCTAACAAGTTTTCAGACAAAAAGTTGAGTTGGTGGTTTTTGTTTCTGTGTGTCTGTGTTGTGTTTGTACGTACTATTTATATCTCTGCCTTCAATAGCAAATCCGATTTGCCTGAAATCTCTTAAGGTCATTGATTATTCTGTTTCTTCTGAACTGAATCCATTCCTCTCCTGCCAGCTTACTGACCATTTAGTCCATTTGATCTTATAGCTTTTATAGCAGCCAGGACCCTGAGTATCTTCAAGGAATTATGCTGAGGGAATCTACTTCTGAGTGCCTCTATCCACTAATTGACATCAGCAGTAGGACTGCAGCCTTCCAGTGGGGAAGAGAGTAGCACTTGTTCCTTCTTTTATAAGCGAATCCAAGATCCACAGATCTTCAGGAAAATTCCGGATAGCATTTCATGTGTGGAAATGATTGGCTTCTGTCACCAATGGGCTATCTGTGAGTCTGAGAGGTGAGAAATTAGAGAATGAAGGAAGCACCGTTCAGTATTCAAACCAGGCATTGGTCTTGAAGATGCAAAGTCCCCAAATTCTCTTTTAATATGTGAAAATGTCCTCTCTGTTGTACTGAGGAAATCTGCTAATTCACAGACTTCAAAATGTATCTTCCTAAGAGATCCTTAGGGCTGTCTCTGACATCCAGCAAAGGGAAACTGTATGTGTATCAGCAAAAACTAGCCTAACCCTCTTCAAAATCACAGCTTACTGAAGTGAGACGATGACGGTGTCTTCAGAGTCCTCATGAAGTCTAGAACATTTACCAGAGTTTCTAGGTCAGAACAGGCTATCTTTAGAGTGGTTTGCAGCCTGAGTATCAAGTACCCACTTGAAGATGATTAAGGACCAACGTTATGTACGCTTTTTTTAATCCATTGAGTACTGTGTTTTCTGTTGCACTTATCCTGAGGAAAGGAGGGGACCGTTACCACTTTTCCATGTATTGACCTAAATTCTTTAATGTTTAGCTTCTCTTCTGAAAATGAGCATATAATTCATAAGATTTTCTTATGCATTCTCCAAAAAATATTTGAGTACCTACTATAAGTCAGACACTGTTCTAAACGCTAAGGGAAACAAAAAGATGGATCAGCCATGGATTCTGTCCGAAAATGTTTGGAAGACCACCAGGGAGATAAAATATGCACGTATACAACCAAATGCAAAATAAAGAGCAGAGACAAATGTCTTAAGTAAAGATCATCTCTAAGGAATTTAAAGGAGGGAAAGGTTGCTTCCAACTGGTAGGGATCACAAAAGACTTTATTAAAAAGATGATGGCTTTTTTAATTAGTCTTGATGGGTCGTAATAATAAAATCTGTCAGTTTTTGATCAGTTATTAGGTGCCAGGCCCATTATGTTATTTTTTAATCCTCATAATAGTTGAAAGCAAGGTATTATCACCCCTCTTTTAAAGATGAGGGAATTTAAGGCTCAGAGAATTAAAGTAACTTGCATAATGACATTAAATGGTAGAATTGGGATTACTGTTCAAGTCTTTCTGCTTAAATAGTGGAAAGGATATCCAAGGAGGGGGAGTAATGTGAACAAAGGCAAAGAGGTGGGAAGTTACAGGCCTGGTGCAGACAGTTAAGTACTTGACTACTCGCCAAAAGCTTGGCGCTTTGAACCCACCCAGAAGTATCTCGTAAGATAGGCCTACCAATCTGCTTTCAGAGGCCACAGCCTGGAAAACCATTGTAGCAGTTCTATTCTGTGCACATGTGGTCTGCAAGAGTCGAAATTGACTCAATGGCAACCAACAACAATGGAGAATAATGGCCAATGAGCTTGTTCAGAGAAGCGCATAGGTAAAGAGGAGCCAGCTTCAGACAAGAATGAAAAGGTGAGGAGGTGGGGCTAAGATGGTGGAATAGCCAGACGCTTCCGGCGATCCTGCTTACAACAAAGACTGGAAAAAAACAAGTGAAACGATTATATTTAAGACAAGCTAGGAGCCCTGAACATCAAAGGCAAAGTTAGAAAATGGACTGAGTGGCAGGGGGAGGGAGAGACAGTTCAGAGGTGGAGAAAAGTTGCAAGACCTGAATCACTGGGATCCCTCAGCCACCATTCCCGGGAATGGCTGTGGCGGGCTGGTAGTAGCATTCAGCCTCAGTTTCCTCAGGGTGAAGCAACCAGCTACACAGCCTACTCACACCTCCAGAACCAGAGAAGAATGGTGCTCTCAGCAAAAGCTAAGTACTTGTGTATATTTTACTGCACCCCCCACCCCCAAGCCAGCATCAGAGGCTATTGATTTCCCTGGGCCTGAGATAGGTCCTGTTTAGTGCCTGGACCCATTCTCCTGGCTTTGGAGAAGGAATAAATTTGCAATTGAGGGAAAGATAATTTGCCAGCTCCACAAACTTGGGGAGCTCCAGACAGAAGCAGCTCCTGTCCAACCATAAATGGCCCATGGACTTTGAATACCTTTCCCTCCTGCATGGATCTGTGTGGGCCTATTTGATAAGAATAGGCCCTTGCTGGCAGACTGCAACTGTTTCAGCTGTACAGTGGGAGGTGGGCATTTGATGACTGACACCACTTTGCCTGTTATACAGGGTCCTCACCTACCCACATCAGGGGCCTAAGGACTGGTGGCTCCACTCAGGTCACCCAGCCACCCATGGCGGGTTCCAAGGATAACTGGTACCTCCTAGTCCTTACAACCAAAAACACTGGGTGCCCATGGACCATCTGCAGAAACCACCCACCTGTACGTTCTAGGGCAAAGGGATGCACTTTCCTCAGAGTCACTTGGGGGATGATTCTCAGCCCCCTGCCTTGTTCAGAGCATGACCCCTTGCTGCAGCCAGATATCGGGTACCTACACCAATCACTCCTGCCCCTCTAAGACTGTAGGACAGAGCCCGTACCACACACTTGATGAGCAGCTACCTGGACACCTGAGCTGAATCCATACAAAAAAGGTAAATGGATTCCTAGAGTGATATACCTGATAACAGCTCTAACCATCTGGTAACAGGAAGTCAGAGCTTCAAAGGTGAAAATAATCAAGCTAGCTCACTCAAGCAACCCATTTGGGCATATCAAAACAAAACAAAGCAAGAAGCTAGGATACAGTAAACAAACATAAACTGATACAGTAAACTTATACATGGCTCAGAGACAACAGTCAATATCAAGTCACATAAAGAAACAAATAATGATCATTTCAATAAGCTCTCAAAACAAAGAATCAAGGAATCCTCTGGATGAAAGTGCCTTCCTGGAATTACCAGATGCAGAATACAAAAGATTAATATACAGAACCCTTCAAGACATCACGAAGGAGATCAGGCAGAACAAGCCAAGGAATATACAGGTAAAACAGTTGAAGAAATTAAAAAGGTTATTCAAGAACATAATGAAAAATTAAGCTGGAAAAATCCATAGACAGACAGCAATCAGAAATTCAGAAGATTAACAATAAAATTACAGAATTAGACGACTCAATAGAAAGCCAGAGGAACAGAATCAAGCAAGTGGAAGGAAGAATTGGTGAGCCTGAAGATAAAGCACTTGGCACCAATATATTTGAAGAAAAATCAGATAAAAGAATTTTTAAAAATGAAAGCTTAAGAATCATATGGGACTCTATCAAGACTCTATCAGGGGATTGGAGTACCCGAACAGGGAGGGATAACAGAAAATACAGAGAGAATTGTTGAAGATTTGTTGGCAGAAAACTTCCCTGATATTGTGAAAGATGAGAAGGTATTAATCCAAGATGCTCATCGAACTCCACATAAGGGAGATTTTAAATGAAAGCCACCAAGACATATTATATTCAAACTTACCAAAACCAAAGAGAAAGAGAGAATTTTAAGAGCAGCTAGGGATAAGTGAAAAGTCACCTACAAAGGAGAGTCAATAAGAATAAGCTCAGACTACTCGGCAGAAACCACGCATGCAAGAAGGCGATGAGCTGACTTATATAAAGCATTGAAGGAAAAAGATTGCCAGCCAAGAATCCTATATCCAGCAAAACTGTCTCTCAGATATGAAGGTGAAATTAGGACATTTCCAGATAAACAGAAGTTTAGGGACTTCATAAAAACCAAACCAAAATTACAAGAAATACTAAAGAGAGTTCTTTGGTTAGAGAATCAATAATATCAGGTATCCACCCAAGACTAGAACACTAGACAGAGGAATCGGAGGTCAACCCAGACAGGGAAATCACAAAAATAAATCAAGATAAAAAAATGCTCAAAACAGGGAAACAGCAATGTTATTAGTAAAAGAAGAAAACATTAAAACAATAAAGAGGGACTCAGAAATGTAGTCATAGAGCTTTCAAATGGAGAAGATAAGGTAATACAAAGAAATCAAAGTTAGGTTTAAACTTAGAAACATAGAGGTAAATATTAAGGTAACCACAAAGGAGACTATCCTACTCATCAAAATAAAACACAAGAAAAAAATAGAGACTCAGCAGAAACAAAATCAACAAAAACGAATAAGAGGAAAAATCGATGTATAAAGATAAACTACTCAGCACAAAAATTAAGTGGGAAAAAGAAACTGTCAACAACACACAAAAAAAAGACATCAAAATGACAGCACTGAACTCATTAAAAAAAAAAAAACTCATACCTATCCATAATTACACTGAATGTAAATGGACTAAATGCACTAATAAAGAGACAGAGTGGCAGAATGGATAAAAAAAAAACACGATCTGTCTATATGCTGCCTTAGACTTAGAGTCACAAAAAGTCAAAGGATGGAAAAAATATATCAAGCAAACAACAATCAAAAAAGAGCAGGAGTGGCAATATTAATTTCTGACAAAACAGACTTTAAAGTTAAATCCACCACAAAGGATAAAGAAGGACACTATATAATGATTAAAGGGACAATATACCAAGAGGATAGAACCATATTAAATATTTATGCACCCAATGACAGGGTTGCAAGATACATTAAAAAAAAAAATCTTAACAGCGTTGAAAAATGAGATAGACAGCTCCACAATTATAGTAGGAGACTTCAACACACCACTTTTGGTGAAGGACAGGACATCCAGAAAGAAGCTTAGTAAAGACACGGAATATCTAAATGCCACAATCAACCAACTTGACCTTATAGACATGTACAGATCACTCCACCCAACAGTAGCCAAGTATACTTTCTTTTCTAGTGCACAAGGAACATTCTCTAAAATAGACCGCATATTAGATCATAAAGCAAGCCTTAGCAGAATCCAAAACATTGAAATATTACAAAGCATCTTCTCTGACCATAAGACCATAAAAGTAGAAATCAGTAACAGAAAAAGCAGGGAAAGGAAATCAAACACTTGGAAACTGAATAATACCCTGCTCAAAAAAGGCTAAGTTGTAGAAGACATTAAGGAGGGATTAAAGAAATTAATAGAATCCAATGACGATGAAAACACTCCCTATCAGAACCTTTGGGACACAGCAAAAGCAGTGCTCAGAGGTCAGTTCATATCAATAAATGCACACATCCAAAAAGAAGAAAGGGCCAAAATCAAAGAATTATCCCTACAACTTTAACAAATAGAAAGAGAGCAACAAAAGAATCCGTCAGGCACCAGAAGAAAGCAAATAATGAAAATTAGAACAGAGCTAAATGAAATGGAAAACAGAAGAACAATTGAAAGAATTAACAAGACCAAAAGCTGGTTCTTTGAAAAAATTAACAAAATTGATAAACCACTGGCCAAAGTGACAAAAGAAAAACAGGAGAGGAAGCAAATAACCTGAATAAGAAATGAGATGGGCGCTATTACAACACACTCAACCGAAATTAAAAGAATCGTATCAGATTACTACGAAAAATTGTACTGTAATAAATTTGAACACCTAGAAGAAATGGATGAATTCCTAGAAACACACTACCTACCTAAACTAACACAAACAGAGGTAGAACAACTAAATAGACCCATAACCAAAGAAGAGATTGAAAAGGTAATCAGAAAACTCCCAACGAAAGCCTTGGCCTGGAGGGCTTCACTGCAGAGCTCTACCAAACTTTCAGAGGAGAGTTAACACCACTACTACTAAGGGCATTTTGAAGCATAGAAAAGGATGGAATACTTCCAAACTCATTCTATGAAGCCACCATATCCCTGATACCAAAAAAAGGTAAAGGCACCACAAAAAATGGAAATTACAGACCTATGTCCCTCTTGAACTTAGATGCAAAAATCCTCAACAAAATTCTAACCAGTAGAATTCAACAACATATCAAAAAAAAAAATTCACCATGACCAAGTGGGATTCATACCAGGTATGCAGGGATGGTTCAACATTAGAAAAACAATTAATGTAATCCATCATATAAATAAAGCAAAAAACAAGAATCCCATGATTTTATCAATAGATGCAAAAAAGGCATTTGACAAAGTTCAACACCAATTCATGATAAAAAACTCTCAGCAAAATAGGAATAGAAGGAAAATTCCTCAACATAATGAAGGGCATTTATACAAAGCCAACAGCCAGCGTCATCCTAAATGGAGAGAGTCTGAAAGCATTCACGTTGAGATCAAGACAAGGATGCCCTTTATCACCATTCTTAGTGAACATTGTGCTGCAGGTCCTAGCCAGAGCAATTACGCTAGATAAAGAAATAAATGGCATCCATATTGGCAAGGAAGAAGTAAAAGTATCTCTATTTGCTGATGACATGATCTTATACACAGAAAACCCTAAGGAATCCTCAAGAAAACTACTAAAATTAATAGAAGAGTTCAGCAGAGTATCAGGATACAGAATAAACATACAAAAATCAGTTGGATTCCTCTACACCAACAAAAAGTACATTCAAGAGGAAATCACCAAATCAATACTATTTACAGTAGCCCCCAAGAAGATAAAATACTTAGGAATAAATCTTACCAGAGATGTAAAAGACCTATACAGACCAAACTACAAGACACTACTATAAGAAACCAAAAAAGACTTAACATAAGTGGAAACACATACCTTCCTCATGGGTAGGACAACTTAACATTGTAAAAATGTCTGTTTTACAAATAGCCATCTATAGATACAATGCAATTCCGATCCAAATTCCAACGACTTTTTTTTTTTTTTTTTTTGCAATTTTAAAACATATTGAATCTAACTGGCATACAATAAACAACAAATAAACTACACAACTCGGTAAAATTTGACATATGTATACATCCGTGAAATCATCACCTTATCAAGATAACAAACATATTCATACCACCCTAAACCTGCTTTTTCCCTTTAATAGTCCCTCCTTCCTGTGTCTCCTCACCTCTCCATCCCCAGACGACCATGGATCTGCTTCCTTTTACTGTAGTATTAGTTTACATTTTTTAGAACATGTATATTCATTTTTGCTTGGTTTGCCTCAGTTAACATAATTATTCTAAGATTCATTAATGTTGTATATACAAATCACTGTTTTATTACTACTGAATAGCATTCCATTATATGAACATACCACATATTGTTTATTCATTCATCTATTACTAGACATTTAGGCTGTTTTCATTTTGGGATATCACAAATAGAGTTGCTGTGAATATTCACGTACAAGTCTTTCTATGAACATAAACTTTCTTTTGGGCAAATAGTTTTGAGCAGAATGGCTAGGTCATATGGAAAGTGTACATTTAACTTTTCAAGAAGCTGCAAAACTGTTTTCCAAAGTGGTTGTACCATTTTATATTCTCTCCAGCAGTGTATGAGAGCCCCAGTTCCTCCGCACCCTCATAAAACACTTGGTATGGTCAGGCTTTTTACTTTTTTTTTTAATAATTTTTATTATGTTTTAAGTGAATGTTTAGAAATCGAGTCAATCTCTCACATATAAACTTACATACACCCTACTACATACTCCCACTTACTCTCCCCCTGATGAGTCAACCCGCTCCCTCCTTCTAGTCTCTCCTTTCATGACTGTTTTGCCAGTTTCTAACCCCCTCTACCCTTCCATCTCCCCTCCAGACAGGAGATGCCAACATAGTCTCAAGTGTCCACCTGACCAACGACATTTTTTAATGAGATGGAGAAACAAATCACCGACTTCATATGAAAGGGAAAGAGGCCCCCGATAAGTAAAGCATTACTGAAAAAGAAGAACAAAGTGGGAGGCCTCACTCTACCTGATTTTAGAAACTATTACACTGCCACTGTAGTCAAAATAGCCTGGTACTGGTACAACAACAGATATACAGACCAATGGAACAGAATTGAGAGTCCAGACATAAATCCATCTACATAGGAGCAGCTGATATTTGACAAAAGCCCAAAGTCAGTTAAATGGGAAAAAGACAGTCTTTTTAATAAATGGTGCTGGCATAACTGGATATCCATCTGCAAAAAAATGAAACAAGACCCATACCTCACACCATGCACAAAAACGAACTCAAAATGGATCAAAGACCTAAATATAAAATCTGAAACAATTAAGACCATGGAAGAAAAAAAAAGGGACAGTGCTAGGAGCCCTAATACATGGCATAAACAGTATACAAAACATTACTAATAATGCAGAAGAGAAACCAGATAACTGGGAGCTCCTAAAAGTCAAACATCTATGCTTATCCAAAGACTTCACCAAAAGAGTAAAAAGATTACCTACAGACTGGGAAAAAGTTTTTAACTATGAGATGTCCAATTGGCGCCTGATCTCTAAAATCTATATGACACTGCAAAAACTCAACTACAAAAAGACAAATAACCCAATTAAAAAATGGGCAAAAGATATGAACAGACACTTCACTAAAGAAGACGTTCAGGTGGCAAACAGATACATGAGGAAATTCTCATGATCATTAGCCATCGGAGAAATGCAAATCAAAATTTCAGTGAGAATCCATCCCACTCCTACAAGGTTGGCATTAATCCAAAGAACACAAAATAATAAATGTTGGAGAGGTTGTGGAGAGAATGGAACACTTTTACATTGCTGGTGGGAGTGTAAAATGGTACAACCACTTTGGAAGTCAATTTGGCACTTCCTTTAAAAGCTAGAAATAGAGCTACCATATGATCCAGCAGTCCCACTCCTTGGAATATATCCTAGAGAAATAAGAGCCTTTACAGAGACAGATATATGCACACCTATGTTTATTGCTGCACTGTTTACAATAGGAAAAAGATGGAAGCAACCAAGGTGCCCATCAACGGATGCATGGATAAATAAATTATGGTATATTCACACAGTGGAATATTACGCATCGATAAAGAACGATGATGAATCCGTGAAACATTTCATAACATGGAGGAATCTGGAAGGCATTATGCTGAGTGAAATTAGTCAGTTGGAAAGGACAAATACTGTATAAGACCACTATTATAAGAACTCGAGAAATAGTTTAAACTGAGAAAAAAAATATTCTTTGATGGTTAGGAGACAGGGGAGGGAGGGAGGGAGGGAGAGGGGTTTTTGCTTATTAGATAGTAGACAAGAACTATTTTAGGTAAAGGGAAAGACAACACACAGTACAGGAGAGGTCGGCACAACTGGACTAAACCAAAAGGAAAGAAATCTCCTAAATAAACTGAACTATTTGAAGGCCAGCGTAGTAGGGGTGGGGGTTTGGGGACCATGATTTCATGGGACATCTAAGTCAGTTGGCATAATAAAACCTATTAAGAAAACACTCTGCATCCCACTTTGGAGAGTGGCTTCTGGGGTCTTAAACGTTAGCAAGTGGCCATCTGAGGTGCATCAATTGGTCTCAACCCACCTGGAGCACAGGAAAATGAAGAACACCAAAGACACAAGGTAATTATGAGCCCTAGAGACAGAAAGCGCACATAAACCAGAGACTACATGAGCCTGAGTCCCGAAGAACTTGATGGTGCCCAGCTACAACTGATGACTGCTCTGACAGGGAACACAACAGGGAACCCCTGAGGGAGTAGGAGAGCAGTGGGATGCAGACCCCAAATTCTTGTAAAAAGACCCAATTTAATGGTCTGATTGAGACTAGAAGGACCCCGGAGGTCGTGTTCCCAGACCTTCTGTTAGCCCAAGACAGGAACCATTCCCAAAGCCAACTCTTCAGACAGGGATTGGACTGGACAATGGGATAGGAAATGATACGGGTGAGGAGTAAGGTTTTTGGATCAAGTAGACACAGGAGACTGTGTTGGCATCTCCTGTCTGGAGGGGAGATGGAAGGGTGGAGGAGGTCAGAAGCTGGCCAAACGGATACGAAGAGAGAGTGGAGGGAAGGAGTGTGCTGTCTCATTAAGGGGAGACCAATTAGTATATAGCAAGGTGTCTATAAATTTTTGTATGAGAGACTGACTTGATTTGTAAACTTTCACTTAAAGCTGCATAAAAATTAAAAAAAAAAAAAAGAATGAAAAGGTCAGTTGTAGTCAGATGGTGGATAGCTTTAAGTGATAGTTGTGGGACAAAGGGAGAGGCGCATTGAAAGTTTTTATATAGGGAGTAACACGAACAGAACCTTGCTTGAGGAAAACTAATCTGGCAGTAATGTGGAAGCTGGATTGAAGAGGAGAAAGAGACTGAAGGTAGGAAAACTAGTGAGAAGACAGTCCGGGGTAGAAATGTAATAAAAATCACTTCAAGGATAATGGCAATGGCATTGAAGAGAGAGGGGAACAAATGCAAGAGGTTTTACATGGGAAGAATCAATCACTTGACATGATATCTTCATTTTTTACTTGTAAGTAAACCAAGGCTTAGAGAGAGAAAGTAGTCTGCTTGATGGAGAAGGAAGCTGCCGTAGCCTTGCTGTCTTCTTGCAACCTGTTCAAGGCTTCTTGGTTCATTTTCTAGTACTGTGTTAACCAGATGGCAAATTACCTCCTAGTTTTATTGCTCAGAATATTATATAGCCATATATTCAACAAGTATTTATTGACCATCTGTTGTGTGCCCTGTACTGTGCTAAAGACCAGGGATGCAGAATTTGAACAAGACAGTTCATGGCCCTCTAGAGAATCTGCTGTAGGGTCTCCCCTGGAGCCTGCTAGGAGAGACCAAGATGAGAAAATCCAGCCATAATAATTATCATATGAGGAAAAGATCGGACAAAGGATGGGACTTAACCAGCTTGGCTGGTGGTAGGGTGGGAGAATCAGGGAAACCTCTAATAAGAGGCAAGTACTGAAGAAAGCAAACGTGAACTACTTATATCTTCCTCAGTATACCATTCTATCTCATGCCTCCTGTCAGGAGCTCCTGTTAGGAGCTCCTGTTATCCCTTATCACAGCTCAGGTGTCACCCGTTCTGTAGACTGTTTCCTGACCGCAGCCCGTTTCCTCCGTGAAAGGATTAATTACTCTAAAGATTGGGCTACCGTGTTCATACTTCTATTATCTTATTTTTCACTTATCTTTTTCTTGGTAATGGTATCTTCACGTGTAGTTTCTTTAGGTCACCAGCTATGTCTTATTTATGTTTATATCCCTAGTGTCTTAGCATATAGCCTGGCACAAAATAAGTACCCAATAAATGATCATGACAGTACATTGGGAGGCAGGCAATAGTTGGTGTATGGAAAACCTTAAATGTCATGTGAAGGAATTAAAATGTATTTTGAAGTGAAGACAACTACATAAGTGATGTAATCAGCTGTGCTTTTCAGAAAGATTGTCCTGGAAGCATTAGGAAGGATAGATTGGATGGGGCAAGCCTGAAAACAAGGAGATGATTTAGAATGTTACCACGATTGTCCAGGTGAGGCATGATGAAGGCCTGCAGCAATGCTGTGGCAGTTGAGTTGAATACAAAGGAACAGATGATTGAAATGTTTAGGAAGTAAAGCCTGCAGGACTTGAAGTCTAGGATAAACTCAGGTTTCTGGCTGAGGTGAGTAGGTGAATGACAGTACCATTATTTAAGGAGGCACTGGGTGGGTATACAAAGGATCAGGAGAAAGGCCTCTAGATGTACTTCTGAAAAATGAGCTACTGAACACTGTATGGAGGACAATCCACTCTGACATAAGCGGGATTGCCATGAGTTGGAATCCACAGCAACTGGTTTGGATTTTTTTTTTTTAATACAAAACAAAAAAATTCTCTTTTAAGGTAAATAACTTTATAAAACATGTGAGCTGCGGCAGTGAAAGCCACCTATAGTGTAGCAGTAATGAGAGATGTTTTGTAGTATCTGATCACCATGACTCAGTTTTCCTGTGATTTTCATTTGAACACTTTAAAAAATATTTAATCTGTTTTCTTCTAAAAGGCAAATGATATTTAATAAAGGAATATTGTTGATATTAATAATGCCAGATTGCTTGATAATGATCTTACCTCAGTATGTCAAGTGAGGTCAAAGAATTCTCAGAATAGCTGTTTTCAGTTGAGTCAGACATTGGGAGAGTAAAATCTAAAATTGGCACAGCCCTTAACTCAAGAGGAGTCTTCAGCATTCTGAGGTATTAGCCCCAAGGTACACTTCAGTGGTTGAGGGCCTCACAGTGTAGTATCTTAATTAAGAGCAATTTTCTTTTGGTTCTCACTATTTTAAATTGGAGTGAAAACTTGCTATATGAAAATTAAGACCGAAAATACTTGTGCTGAATGGTTGTTTCCCGGTTAGACCTTGAGATGTCAGGCCAGAAAATCTATGAGGTTAATTTTGGAGAAAATATATTTGATTGGGTTCTTTTCAGCATGTGAAGATTCCAGCATAAGATTCTAAAGGGTGTGGAAAGCCACAGAGGAAATTTTACTGTGAGTAGGGTGGAACCTGCTGTGTGGCTTCAACCAGATTTTTTTCCATGAACGGTGGTAGAACCCGTAAGTTGCGTCTTTCTCATCCTTTATCCTTTTCACCAGGAGCTTATGTGAATTGTCTCTATAGCATTGAGCTGGAAACCCTTGTCGATACTGGATACCTGAGTTGGGTACTAGTACATGGGAGTTTAACTGTCCTGTGTTGGACCAGCTGGCATGATCTTTATCCATCCCCAGCCAAACTTACAGTAGTTATCTGGTCAAAGTATGGTGATCAGTTTGTTACTCTAATATGAGAAAACCTATCTTCTAGTATAGTGAGGCCTGAGGTGCTAATTACACTGTGAACACCTTGAATTGCTTTGAAGGAAAATGTAAATGAAAAGTATTTATCAGAGAACACAGTTGCTTTCATATGGTTCTTTGGATCTGTTATGCTTGTGGCCGCTTTATCAAACGCATTTCCTTCTCTTTTTCTGAGTATTATCACCTCAATCTTCTGGGAGCTGGTTTTCAACTAACTAGATTTCAGAGCCTGATTTCTTATCTTGTCTAGTTCTCCAAAGTGCAAACCAAGAGAACCTGCAGTTAATACAGTGTATGGGTATGTCCTTTTCAATGAGTTCCTTCTTTACTGCTTGCTTTAGCTGTTAGTCCTCTGGAGATGGGTATAAGGTTTATGGGCTGCCTTGGGATTTGCTGTGAGGAGTGACATCGTTTAGGAGTTATTAATCATTTCAGTGCAAAGGCTAAGTGGAGGCTTGCAGAGTTGATGAAAATGCCCACTTGGCTCTGAATCAGTAGCGGTTGCCAAAAGCTACTAAATTTTTTGTCTCTGATGGAAATGGCAAAAGAAATGTTTTCTAGATGACTGGTAAACAATTTCCCTCTGGAGAAGAGAAGAAAATGGTTGTTTAGTAGTTAATTACCTGTTATGTTAGACAGCTATGAAACTTATGAGGCATGGAAGAAGAGTAGGCCCACCTCCCCGGCTTGTCAGGCTGAAAACCAGGTGCCAGGAGTCGTGGGCTGCAACAGCAGCGACTTCCTGAGGAGCTTTGAGTCCCTGGTTGCTTTGTGTTGCTGATGTTAGAACCCATGTTCCCTAACGTGTCTTTTGTGCTGTCCCAGTGACCCTTAATGCAGCATCCTCTCTAGATTGTTTTTCAGAGCTTTTCCATATTCTTCACAAATGTGAACTTCAGCTCTCCTTTATGTCCCTTTACTCTTTCTCTGGGTCAGCTGCATTTTAGTCTTTTGACTCTCAGACCAATGACCCCTTTCTTGTAATCCCCTGACTTGCCAGTGTGCAGTGTAGTCCTTAGTGCCCAGTCCCCAGTTGCACAGATTATGCTTTTTTGGGGATACTGAGGCTCTGCCAGAGCCCTGGTGGCACAGTGTTTAAAAGCTCAGATACTAACCAAAAGGTCAGTAGTTTGAATCTACCAGCTGCTCCTTGGAAACCTACGGGGCAGTTCTGTTCTGTCCTATAGGGTTGCTGAGTCAGAATCATCGACTCAATGGCATTTGGTTTGTTTGTTGGTTGTTTGTTTTGAGGCTCTGCTGGAACCCTGGTGGTACAGTGGTTAAGAGCTTGGCTGCTAACCAAAAGGTCCGCAGCTCAAATCCACTAGCCACTCCTTGGAAACTCTATGGGGCGGTTTGACTCTGTCCTAAAGGGTTGCTGTGAGTCGAAATTGACTCAATGGCAAGGGGTTTGGTTTTTTTTGGTTGAGGCTCTGCCAAGCTGACTTTGCCTTAATGCATTTTACCATGAAAAAGAATCCTTTCTCCCAATGCCTTGCTTTTTTTTAAATTTATTAATTAATTTAGCCATGTTTTTCTTTATTCCTTTTAGGTTGCTTTGCTTTTCACTTCTGTTCCTTGTAAGTCCCCTGAAGTTCAGTGGTAGAGCTTGGAAAAAGGGATTCCATATGGAACTTGGATTTGAGACTTAGTGGGAAAGTTGATTTTAACTTTTATCTTTAACATGTCCAAGGAACCTCTTGTGTAATTTCATTTATTCATTGTTTCCCATAATTTGACACTTTCTTACTCTGTTAATATAAGTCAGGGTTGTTTTAATCAAATATAGGACCATTGGCCACTTACCAAGACATAAGAATTTTCATTTCCCTTGTGGGATAAAATAGATTAGAGAGCAACACCTTCTTTTACAGAGTTATAGCCCTAAGAATGTCCATTTCCCAGCATGCGTGTATTCAGCGTGATTAAAATAATCCTAATGCTCAAGCTGGGAAATTTATTGTTCTCTCATTCAACAAATATTTATTGAGTGCCTACTATGTGCCAGGCATGTGCTAGGTGCTGAGGAGATAGCAGTAAACCAAACAGAGAAAAATCCTGTCTTCATGGAGCTTTCATCCTACTGTGGAAGACCAAATAAAACATTTAATAAATTATATCAGATGATGGTAAATGCTGTGGAAAAAAAATAAGGTAGAAAAGGGGAATTAAGAGTACCAGGTTTGTGGGGAGAGTGGTGCTCCACTTTTAAATAGAGTGATCAGGGAATAGTCACTGTGAAGTTGCCATTTGAACAAAGACCTGAGGAAGAGCAGGTGGGTATCGAGGGGGGAAAGCATTCCAAGAAGAGGAAGCAGGTAAGTGCAAAGACCCAAAGGCAGGAATCACAAGGAAGCCAGTGGGCTGGAGGGGAATGGAAGTTGTGGAGAGTAGTAGGAAAAGGTGTCAGGGAGGAAACTGGGTACCAAATTGTCTGGGGACCTGTAAGCCATGATGAGAACTTAGATTTTCATTTGACTAAGAGGAAGAGCCATTGGAGAGCTTTAAGAAGAGGAATGAAATGACCTGATATTTTAAAAAGATAGCTCTGGCTGTTTGTGTGAGAATAGACAAGGGGAGGTTAAGTGAGAAACAGAGAGGCCAGTTATGAGGCTATTGCAGTAATCTAGGGAGAAATTATAATGACTGAGACCAGGGAAACAGCCATGGAGACCTTTAAGAAGTGGTTAGATATTGGATTTTTTTTTTCTTTAATAATGCTTTAGGTGAAAGTTTACGGTGCAGATTAGTTTCTCATTCAAAAATTTATACACAGATTGTTTTGTGACATTGGTTGCAATCTCCGCAATGTGTCAGCACTCTCCCCCTTTCCACCCCAGGTTCCTCGTGTCTGTTTGTCCACTTTTCCTGTCCCTTCCTGCCTTCTCATGTTTGCTTTTGGATGGATGTTGCCCATTTGGTCTTGTATACTTGATTGAACTAAGAAGCACATTCCTCATGTGTGTTAACTGTTTTGTTTGTTTTATAGGCCTGTCTAATCTTTGGCTGAAAGGTGGACTTCGGGAGTGGCTTCAGTTCTGAGTTAGCAGGGTGTCTGAGGCTGTAGTCTCCAGGGTTGCTCCAGTCTCTGTCAGACCAGTAAGTCTGGTCTTTTCTTTGTTTATTTGAATTTTGTTCTACAATTTGCTCTGTCCGGGATCCTCTATTGTGATCCTTGCTAGAGCAGTTGGTGGTGGAAGCTGGGCACCATCTAGTTCTGGGCTCAGTCTGGTGGAGACTGTGGTTTATGTGATCCATTAGGCCTTTGGACTAATATTTCCCTTTGTTTTTGGTTTTCTTCATTCTCCTTTGCTTCGGACAAGGTGGGCCTAATAGATGTATCTTAGATGGCTGCTTGTAAACTTCTAATGCCTCAGACAATACTCAGCAAAGAAGGATGTAAAGCATTTTCTTTATGAACTATGTTGTGCCAGTTCACATTGATATCCCCCAAGACCATGGTTCCCAGCCTTCAGCCCCAGTTCCTTAGTCCCTCAAGGTGTTTGGATGTGTCTAGGAAGTTTCTATGACTTTGCATTGATCAAGTTGTGCTGACTTTCCCTATATTGTGTGTTGCCTTTCCCTTCTACAAAGTTTAACAATAGTTTACTATCTAGTTAGTGTTTCCCCTCCCCACTCCTCTCCTCCCTTGTAACCATCAAAGATTATGTAAACTTTTTCTTGAGTTTTTATAATAGTAGTCTCATACGATATTTGTCCTTTTGTGATTGACTTATTTTAATTCAACATAATACCCTCCACATTCATCTAGGTTGTGAGATATTTTACCGATTCATCATTGTTCTTTATAATTGTGTAGTATTCCATTGTGTATATGTACCATAATTTGTTTATCCATTCATTTATTGATGGGCAGTTAGGTCATTTTCATCTTTTTGCTATTATGAATAATGCTTCAGTGAACATGGGTGTACATATATGTATTCCTGTGATGGCTCTTATTTCTCTAGGATATATTCCTAGGAGGGGCACACATTTTGTGGGGACACAGTTCAAACCATAACAACTGGGAAAATGGATGTCCAAACCTGGAGTTCAGGGGAGAGGTCTAGGCTGAAGATGTAAATTTGGGATTCTTTAGCCTATAGATGTATTTTAAACTCTGAGATTGAAGGAGATCGCCGAGGTTGTAAAGGAAGAGAGAGAAGAAGTGTGTCTGGGGCCTAACCCCTGTAGCCTTCCAACATTTAAAAGCTGGGGAGGTGAGGATCAGCCAGGAAAGTGGTAAAACCAGAAAGAGAGTGGTATCCTGAAAGCCAAGTGAGGAATGTGTTCAAGAAGGAGAGAAAGATGAATTCTGTCAAGCTCTACAGTTAAGATGAGAATTGAGAATTTGATTTAGCAATATGGAAGATAACAATGACCTTTACAAGAAAAGTTTTGATGGAATGATGGGAGTTGAAAGCTTGTTTATAGTGAATTCAAGAGAAAAAAATAGGAGAGGAATTAGAGGCAGGGAGTATAGATAATTTTTTTTTTAGTTGTGGTGAAAATATACATAACAAAATATATGCCACCTCAACAATTTCTACATGTATAATTCAGTGACACGTTAATCTTCTGCAGAATTTTGTTGTAAAGGGGATCTGAAAAATGGGGCAGTAGCCGGAGGCAGATGTGGGATCAGAACAGGAATTTTTTGCTTTTTGTTTTATGGGAGACATTGCAGAATGTTTGCGTGTTAATGGATTGATTCGGTAGATAGGGGAAACTTATTGATGCGAAAGAAAGAGGAGAAAATAGCTTGCAGTATTGGCAAAGCAGAGCTGAGAAGTCCTGGCAGCAGTGTCCTTTGCCTTGAACTCTTGAGGCCACAGAGAAGAGGGAACAGGAAAATTGAAGAGGCAGCAACTGTGACTGCTACTGCTTTGGCCTCTGTAGAATTAGCTTTAAAGATGTTGATGGCAGCCTCTGGTCTTATTCCTGCCAAAGCACCTCAGCATGGGTGTTGTGCGGAACTTCTTCCTTCTAACATCCAGCAGTCATAGCTGGGCCCTGTTTTCCTTTGAGTTCTGAAGATGTGGGGGTAGGGAAAGAAGAGGGTTTACCCTCCCATCTTTACTCTTTCTTTTCCACTGTGAACATTTTGACCCTGCCTACCAATATGATTGTGGCTGATACACGATGTTAAACTTATGTTTTATCAAAGGATATGTCACACCTGTTTCACACTGAAAGCCATGACGTGGTATGTGGCCAGGACCAAAAGCTGCTGAAAATCCCTCCTCTTTCCGCACAGCATTACTTATCACAGAGCGAACAATGAACAAGTTTAACTGTTTCTGCTTCCACTAGGCGCAGAGCTATTTGAATTTTCTTACTCATTTACTAAAAGCTCCATTTCTACTTTAGAGGCTTATTTAAATCTTTATAGAACACATCTTAGCAGGCAAATATAAGTGGAAAATAATTTCATGCTACTTGATGGTAGTTATGAGGAGCGAGGCCCCTCTGGGAATGAAGCCTGACCAGATGCCCGTGAGTCATGTTTGTTGAACATGATAAACACAAGACATCCCAAGAGAGGAAATAATGAATTACCCGATCAGTTGGAAATTGCTAGAGAACATTTTCTGCCATCCTCTAGTTGTTCCTTAAATTGCGATTGTGTGTCCAGCGTAGTCTGTGTCTGTCTTTACTGAAGGAATCAAAGTCTTAAATATTCTCACAGATTTGTTTTGTGAAAGGGATCCAAAGGAGGCTTCTAAATAATTTTCAGAATTACTCTACCTTTTCATCACAAGTAAGCCTGGAATTCATCCAGTAAAACAGCTCTTGCGTGTTCATACCTTTCAGAATGAATCATCTTCCTTCCCTTTAGTGAGAGAAGGCCTCTGTTTACTGTTTCTGGCAGGATTTCTACAAACGCTCTTTCTTAAGTTTTTCCATTGCTTTGCTGCGGGGGGGTGGGGGGAGTGTTCTTGAAGGAATTACAGTTACTTGTGTTAAAAGACAGTGAATTCTGATTTTATTATGGCAATTGACTTAGATGTCCCCTGAAACCACAGCCCCCAAACCGCTACCCCTGCTATGCTGGCCTTCAAAGCGTTCTGTTTATTCAGGAGACTTCTTTGCTTTTGGTTTAGTCCAGTTGTGCTGGCCTTTCCTGTACTGTGTGGTCTTTCCCTTCATCTGAAATAGTTCCTATCTACTATCTAATGAGCGAAAACCTCTCTCCCTCCGTCCCTCCCCCCTCTCTTAACCATCAAAGAATATTCTCTTCTCTGTTTAAACTATTTCTCGAGTTCTTATAATAGTGTTCTTATACAGTATTTGTCCTTTTGCAGCTGACTAATTTCACTCAGCATAATGCATTCCAGATTCCTCCATGTTATGAAATGTTTCACGGATTCATCATTGTTCTTTATGGATGTGTAATATTCCATTGTGTGAATATACCATAATTTATCCCTTCATCTGTTGATGGGCATCTTGGTTGCTTCCAACTTTTTGCTATTATAAACAGTGCTGCAATAAACATGGGTGTGCATGTATTCGTTCGTGTAAAGGCTCTTATTTCTCTAGGATATATTCCAAGGAATGGGATTGCTGGATTGTGTGGTAGTTCTATTTCTAGTTTTTTAAGGAAGCACCAAATTGATTTCCAAAGTGGTTGTACCATTTTACATTCCCACCAGCAGTGTATAAACTTTCCAGTCGCTCCTCAACCTCTCTAACATTTATTAGTTTGTGTTTTTTGGATTAATGCCAGCCTTGTTGGAGTGAGATGGAATCTCACTGTAGTTTTGATTTGCATTTTTCTAAAGGCTAATGATCGTTATTGTGAGCATTTCTTCATGCATCTGTTAACCACCTGAATGTCTTCTTTAGTGAAGTGTCTGTTCATATCCTATGCCCATTTTTTAATTGGGTTATTTGTCTTTTTATAGTTGAGTTTTTGCAGTATCATGTAGATTTTAGAGATGAGACACTGACTGGAAATGTCATAGCTAAAAACTTTTTCCCAGTCTGTAGGTAATCTTTGTACTCCTTTGGTGAAGTCTTTCGATGAGCATAGGTGTTTGATTTTTAGGAGCTCCCAGTTATCTAGTTTCTCTTCTGCATTGTTAGTAATGTTTTGTATACTGTTTATGCCGTGTATTAGGGCTACTAGAGTTGTTCCTGTTTTTTCTTCCATGATCTTCATTGTTTTAGATTTTATATTTAGGTCTTTGATCCATTTTGAGTTCATTTTTGTGCATGGTGTGATGTATGGGTCTTGTTTCATTTTTTTTGCAGATGGATATCCAGTTATGCCAGCACCATTTGTTAAAAAGACTATCTTTTCCCCATATAACTGACTTTGGGCCTTTGTCAAATATCAACTGCTCATATGTGGATGGATTTATGTCTGGATTCTCAATCCTGTTCCATTGGTCTATGTATCCGTTGTTGTACCAGTACCAGGCTATTTTGACTACTGTGGTGGTGTAATAGGTTCTAAAATCAGGTAGAGTGAGGCCTCCCACTTTGTTCTTCTTTTTCAGTAATGCTTTACTTATCCAGGGCCTCTTTCCCTTCCAGATGAAGTCGGTGATTTGTTTCTCCATCTCATTAAAAAATGTCATTGGAATTTGGATGGGAATTACATTGTATGTATAGATGGCTTTTGGTAGAATAGACGTTTTTATAACGTTAAGCCTTCCTATCCATGAGCAAGTTATGTTTTTCCACTTATGTAGGTCTCTTTTAGTTTCTTACAGTAGTGTCTTGTAGTTTTCTTTGTATAGGTCATTTACATCTCTGGTAAGATTTATTCCTAAATAAGCATCCCTTTTTTACTATGTTTTCTCATTATAGGAAATCAGAGATGGCAGGCGATAGACTGTAAGAATACTATGCTAATGGGTAAAAAATGTAGAAGAAATTCCAATTAAAAAAAAAAAAAAAAAGACCAGACTTACGTGTCTGAAAGAGACTGGAGGAACCCCTGAAACTATTGCCCGAAGACAACCTTCTAACTTGAAACTAGGTATTCCTGGAGGACACCTTTCAGCCAAATAAGAGATGGGGCTATAAAATCAACAATAACATCCGTGAAAAATGTGCTTCTTAGAACAGTCGACTATAGGAAACCAAAAGGGCAACATTGGCCCTAAACCAAAGATGAGAAGGCAGGGAAAATGGACTAATCAAAACGGGGAACCCAGGGATGAAAAGGGGGTGTGCTGACACATTGTGGGAATTGTAACCAATGTCACAAAACAATTTGTTTAAGAATCATTGATTGGAAAATTAATTTATTATGTAATATGTCTCCTAAAGTACAATAAAATATTTTTTAAAAAAAGAAAGAAAGAATACTGTGCTGAGACCTGGGGAAAGCTGAAGGTTTGTTCTTGCTTGTTGAGCGTAATTCTGTTTATTTGACTGTGAAATATCATCTGAACACTGAGGTGAAATATGGGACACTATTTAATCTGCCTGAAATTCAAAATTTGTCCCAACGAGCCTGAACTTTTTATTTTTATGTTTTGCAGTATCCAGACATCAGTCAAGAGTCTGATTCTCCATTTGTTTTCATCTGCACAAATCCCCAGGAGATGATTGTGAAGTTTCCTATTAAAGGAAATCCAAAAATCTGTAAGTCGTAATCTTGGATGATCTAATTTTCTTTCTTTTTGTCTTGCATCTCACTTGTTTAACTTTTTAAAAATTTTTGTCTTTTTACCCTGTTCTGTGGCATCCTTAGATTTAGAGAATTAATTTATTGGTAACTTTAATGTTAGGTTAACTACAGCATAAACCAAACCCGCTGCCGTTAAGTTGATTCCGACTCATAGTGGCCCTATAGGACAGGGTAGAACTGCCCCATAGTGTTTCCAAGGCTGTAAATCTTTAAAGAAGCAGACTGCCACATCTTTCTCCCGAGGAGCGGCTAGTGAGTTCAAACTGCCAGCCTTTCGGTTAGCAGCAGAGTGCTTTAACCACTGTGCCATCAGGGCTCCTTTAACTACAGTATAGCCTTTTCAAAGTGCACTTTGATCTGCAATTATTGGCATGCTCTTGAATCACTCTAATCTTCCGTTTAGAACCCCATTACATTAAAATGCCATTTATCAGCCAAAAGAGTATGCCTTGCCCCACTGTACAGCTTATTAACCTGTTGTCCACAAGTTGATTCTGACTCATAGTGACCCTGTAGGACAGAGTAGAACTGCCTCATATGGTTTCCAAGGCTATAAATCTTTACGGAAGCAGACTGCCATGTCTTTCTCCCGCGGAGCAGCTGGTGAGTTCAAACCGCTGACCTTTCAGTTAGCAGCTGAGCCCTTAACCACTGTGCCACCAGGGCTCACTGCTCATTAAGGGAAGTGGTAAACCAATGCCAGTGACAACATTGTCATGTATTCATTGTTCCTGATATCCAATCCAAGAATGAGATTAATTTTTTAATAAATACTTCTTTATGATTGATCTCTTTTGGATGTACCACTTCCCATGTTTTCCTTGATTATTGGTTCCTGGAGTTCTGCCCTAACCCTCTTGCTCTTCATTCTCTTTTTGAAACCTCTAGATGATTTCTTTTTCTGTAATGTTTGCTTTTATGTATTTCTGACTGTAGTAAAAAAAAAAAAAATTTTTTTTTTTTAGTACCCTCCGCATATTCACTTCTCAGCAAGTGCTGTTGACCTTACTCTTACAACTTCCAACTCTTCTTCACCTCCCAACTTCTCTTCCTCTGTCTAGTCCTCTTCTATTTCAAAGCAGTTTCAAAAAAGCGTATAGTGATGCCCTCCCTGCCTAACTTCCTCTTAAAAACAACACCAGCAGCTCTCAGCTCAGCTCGAATGATCAAGTTTGCTCTTGTCATTACCATGGTCTTGTGCCCTTGTCACTGCTTTCCCATTGTGTAAACTGGATGGTCCCGGGGCAGTCATCGTCTTCAGCTGTGTACAACTCCACCTCACCCTGAACCAGCTAGCCATTTTATAAGTCTCTAGAGAAGAACTTCTCAAACTCTAATGGGAATAAAAATCACATAGACAGCTGTTAAAACACACGTTCCTAGGCCCTGTTCCCAGGTGATACTGATGCTGTTGGTCAGCTGGCTACATTTTGAGTAATACTGTTTTCTATCAAAAAATAAAATGCTTAGAGTATGAATTTCAATTCCTGTATATTCAGTCATCTCTCATGATTTATGAGGCATATGTTCCTGAGATTCTTACAAATCAGAAAATCTGTAAATATAAGTTGTTCTTGACTTACATAAATTATTTGTTTCATACTGAACCCCAGATGGTGGCCAAGTGGCCCTGGAAATTCTTTCTTCTTCTTCTCCACTATTTAGGATTTAAAGCTTACTTTTCTTCTTCCTCTTTCTAGGTGGTGGCATTCTACCCCTTCCTCCTGTGTTCCGTTCTTACCTTGCTTTAGGCACTGGTGGTAGGAGGAGGGTGCTGGATCTTCTGTCCCAGACCCACTGTTGCTTGATCTGCAGTTCCAGTTCCCTTTTCTTAGCTTCCTATCTCGATTTTCATCTGCTGCTTAAGCTCCTGTGAGAAAATGCTTCATGTAAACAGAGTTTAAATATTTCTCTGAAATGTTTTACCTCAGTACTTTCTCTACCCAGAGACCCACTCACCTGTAGTACAAATGTGACCTTCATTTTTCTCCATAAGTTTTAATGGGGGAGAAAAGATTGATGCACTTAATAGAAAGCTTTAATAGCTTCCTATCTTTTTCGTCTTGTTACTATTAGTTAAAATCTTTAAAAAGCCAAACAGGCTTCAGGAATAGCAGGGCTGGAGAAAAGTTGTGAGATTGCAGCTTCTTCCATGATAGACCAGACAAGGTGAAACATTGGTCAGAAACAATAAGTAAGAAAATTTAAAAAAGGAAAAAATAGGTAGGTCAAATCTTATGTGTCTAAGAAAGAACGTCTGTTGAAAGGGGGCCAGTTTATCTGGGAGTTTCATCTGGTGTGAAGTTCCTGTTCCCTATAACTCCTTGCTCTTTTACTTTCATCCCTCCTTACTACCTCCGAATCCTTCCACTCTGCCTTAACTGCCCCCCACGCCTTAGGCCATAGGGACCACCACAAGTGGCTTGGAGCTGCAAAGTCTTTCATTCCACTGCCACAGGGGAAAATACACTTGCTTCTTAATTGGAATGTTTATCACATTTGCCCTTAGAATATTGTTACATGAAGTCGTTAAGTCCCGTAGTATTAATAATATTAATACTGTACCTATGGAGAGTCCCTGGCTGGTGCAAATGGTTAAGCGCTTGACTACTAGCTGAAATGATGGGGGTTTGAACCCACCCAGAGGCAATCTGGCGATCTGCTTCCCAAAGGTCACAGCCTTGAAAGCCCTATGAAGCAGTTCTAGTCTGGACACATGGGGTCGCCACGAGCTGGAATGGATTCAATTGCAGCTAACAACGTTACTTATAATACTATGGCTTAATTTTTTTATTTTTGTGGGATGGCTTAGGAACCTGTTATTGTTGTTAGGTGCCATCGTATCAGTTCCGACTCATAGCGACCCTATGTACTACAGAACAAAACACTGCCCGGTCCTGGCGCCATGCTCACAATCGTTGATATGCTTGAGCCCATTGTTGCAGCCACTGTGTCGATCCATCTCTTTGAGGGTCTGCCTCTTTTTTGCTGGCCCTCTACTTTACCAAGCATGATGTTTATTTGACTTGCAAATAAACTTTTAGAATACAACCCATTTACATGTTGCATCACATGTATGTGTGTATATTTATGTATATATATATATGCCCCTTAAAGGGAAGCATTGATTGCACAGTAATTGAATAGCTTGGCTGCTAACCAAACGGTTGGCAGTTGAAATCCAGCAGCCACTATTGGAAAACCTATGAGGCAGTTCTTCTCTGTCTTATACGGTCGCTATGAGTTAGAATGGACTCAATGCCAACAGGTATACATGTTTTGATTTGTTTATGTTTTTGGATATGTGAACTTCAGCTTGCTTGATCTGAGGATAATTGTGTTTCTTGACACTGAAATAATTCAGAAAATAGCGGTATACAATATATCACTTGGTTATGTGTCTGCTCAAATCAGGAAGTGCAAGAAGTATAGGAAATCTTTTTACTTTAACTACACGCTGTATAAACTCATGCAAATTATATCTTATGGAAAGCATGTGAAAATCCCTATGAGAGTTGTATTAATCAATGATAAGTATTTTCTTACCTTTTAACTTCTCGGCCATCTGCTGCACATGCATTTGACTTTCTTTTAGGCGTTATGATTGAGGATGTGGCTGAACACTGAAATGCTGTAGGTACTAAATGTAAAGGTATTGGGGAAACAGGGAAAAACTAAGCATTATCACTCTGCTACTAAGAGTGTATATGTTACTGTAGTCACTGCTCACATCCCAAGTCTTAAAACACCAGACTCAACTAGAATCAGAGCTCAGAGTTCCTACAGTCCAAGAGCAGCCATGATGACTGCTTCTTCAAGGAAGGGCCCCGATTATACTCCTCTTCCCTTGCCATCATTGGCCGCAGCTGGCCCAAGAGTTGCCACTGTTGGTAGTCTCTGTGGGAGATATTAAGGATATAAAGGTGTCATTTACATTTTTAGGGCACTGTATCATTGAGCTGTAAGAGGTCTTTAAGTCTGTGTGGTCCCACTACCTGTTAGAGTTGAAAAAGTTGAGGACAAGAGTGACTAGGTGACTTCCTCAAGGTTATACAGCTAGGTAGACTCAGGGTTAAAACTTGGGACCTGGGTTTTCCAGCTTATTCAATACAGAGAATTAGCTAGCTTGGAGTCCTACATGGAATTCTAAATCCTGTCCTAGCTTGTTCTATAAAACAGAATGAGACGCAGTACTCTTTGTACATTTGGGTATCACCACCTTCACAGTGGATACTCTTGTTTGTGATATTTGCTATTTTGGGTTACTTAGTAGTCTCTATAATGTAAGAGGTTTTGATATTTGTAGTGTCTCTCTTCTTTGTTTGATTCACTTGACGAAAACATTTATTGAGCACCTACCATTTGTCAGTCACTACCATAAAAAAAAAAAAAAATTTTTTTTGGTAGGTGTTGGAGCCCTGGTGGCGCAGTGTTTAAGAGCTTAGCTGCTAACCAAAAGGTTGGCAGTTCAAATCCACCAGCCACTCCTGGGAAACTCTATGGAGCAGTTCTACTCTGTCCTGTAGGGTCGCTCAATGGCAGTGGGTTTTGGTTTATGGTAGGTATTAGAGACACAGAGGCAAACTTGCTTTGTAGTAGAGCCCTTTGCCAGATTGCTGGTACATGTCTGCGTTTTCAGCTAGGCAGCCTTCGGGTTAAAAGAACTCCTTAATCTCTAGGAATACCCTATGCTCTGAAGCTTCAGTTAAAATCAATAGCACTGTGACTTGTGGACGTCATTTGGGATATCACTTGGTGACGGTTTCTGAGGAAGCCCAGAAAAGGAAGTAATGTTATTCCAGAAGCAGGCGTAGCCCTAGAGGAATGGGGAAAAAATACAAAAACTTAAGAAAACAGGGAAACTTGTTAGGCTGAGGAGGTTGAATGCTGTATATAAATATACTTTTCAAAGCACTTTCACAGTTACAGTTTTTCTCACCATCCTGGTGCAGTGGTCAGGACATGTATTCTTCATTGGACGAGTGAGAACACTGAAGTCCAAAGAAAGAGAGTGAATGACTCGCCCTAGGACATAGAGCTAATTACTACAGAGAAGGGTGGACTAGAACCTGAGTCTCCTGAGTTCCAGTTGAGTGCTCTTCCTGTTGCAACTGAGTGCTGTGACAAATGAAAATGGCACTGTATGTAGTATACCTCACTGTCCTTGAAGGGGAGGCTGTTTTATTTATTTTTATTGTGCTTTAAGTGAAAGTTTACAAATCAGGTCAGTTTCTCATACAAAAATTTACATACACCTTGCCATACACTCCTAATTGCTTTCCCTCCAATGAGACAGCACATTTCTTCCCTCCACTCTCTCTCCTCTGTCCATTCGGGTAGCTCCTGGCCCCCTCTGCCCTCTCATCCCCACTCCAGACAGGAGATGCCAACATAGTCTCATGTGTCCACTTGATCCAAGAAGCTCGTTCTTCACCAGTATTGTTTCCATCCCCTGTTCCAGTCGCATCCCTGTCTGAAGAGTTAGCTTTGGGAATGTGTTTTGTTTTGTCTTGTTTACTTATTTTTAGTGCAGAGTCTGAGCTGAACTATTTTTCTGTTTCCAGCATCCAGCATCGCTGTTGACTTAGATGAGACTTTTAGTGACATAGCAAATTGCAAGACCTTTTCTCAAGCCAGACAGACAAGAACTCTTAAGATTCTCTTCCTGAGATGGGTGGCTCCTAAGGTTGCTACTACTGAACCAAACTCTATCCTGGTAGATGGAAGGAGTCAGAGGTCAGAGACCACATCAGTAAAGAACCTCTCATTAGGGTCACCTGGCACAGGAAGGTTGCTTGTTTTCTAAATTTAACACTTAGAAGAGCCATACAGCCCATGACCTTTGCCCTTCTTAGTTGGTGATATTGGCCCTTTGTCAGTAGCGCATTTATGTGGATTCTACTCCTCTGTTTCAGGTCATTCCCCCTATTAAGTCTGATGCAGCAAAGGGGGAGCTGCTCTGCTTTCTCACTGTGAAGGAGGCTCATGTATTATGCTCAGCCAGTTAACAGGTCAGAGGAGTGGGATCCCCACTGTGCAAAATATACAACTGTAATAAATTTGGCTCAAAAATTTTGCCTGACCATCAGACACCCTGAAAAATGTAATATCTCTTTTTTAGTAGCTGCAAAATGAGAAATATTAACTCCTTAGATTCTTTGGGCAAACACTTTGTGTGTGTGTGTGTGTGTGTGTGTGTGTTCCCCTACACAGCGTTCCCCCTGCCTCCTCATTCTTATAGAATGAAATTCTGAAGTTTGAAAGTGTCTTGAGTCCTAAAGCAAGATAATTGAATGTGACAGGAGCGCAGTAACCAGAAGACCTGGGAAGCCACAAAAGATTTGCATTGCAAATATAAAAAATAAATAATGAGACTTCTTTTTCTCCCTTACAGGGAAACTGGATTCCAAGATCCATCAAGGAGCAAAGAAGGGGTTAATGAAGCAGAATAAAGCTGTCTGACCCAGGAGAAAAGAGCTGTGCAGCATAGTAGAGTTTTGTGTACCAAATTGCTGTCCACTGGTCCTTTGAAACTGAAGCAGTAGAAATCTAAAGGCTTGGCATCAGGCTTGACTTGCACAGAATTTAAACTCTTAACCAAAATCTGTATATTTTTCTTAAAGAGTGGGATTCTTACCTTCTGTAGTGGATCAAACTCTTCGAATACATTATTTATAAAAACCAGGTTTAAAGATCCGAAGTCTTTGATGTTGTCTCAGAATGGTATTGGAGTAGAGAAAAGAACAAGTTGGAAATTCCCTCTCTGAAGCTTGAATTTGTAGTTAAGAAAATTCTTAACCTCAATTAATGACTTTTGGGGGTGCCACTTGGATTTTAAAATTTCTTTTCAAAGCGATAGCCCAGTTGAAGAGTAGAGGTTTTAGGAATCCTTTGTTTAAGACAAACCTGTGATGGGACAGAAAGATTTTTAACAAGTTTCCTGCTCCAGTCCAGCTTCTCTGAAGTGAACAGTCTTCAAAAGCTGAATAACCATCACTGGCAGGTTTTTTTTTTTTTTTTTCCTGAGGGATAACCTGAAGAAGAAGCGCTGCTGCTTTGTTCTTTGGTTTGAGAAGCTAGGACATGAGAGGATGAAACTGGGAGGAGACAGAGCCGCCTGCTAAAGCAGCACAAAGCTGCCCTGTTTGTTCTGTTGGTATTGCAAAAGCATCACTTGGAAAGGGCCATTAGAAACAAACTGAAAAATAAAATCCCTTCAGTAAATGCATCCAAATACCCCCAAACCCTGAAACCAAACCTTTTAAACCACCCACACCCCAGGAAGCTATGAGCTTTGGAAAAACAGGAGGTTGGTTTGAAGTGAGATTTTTACTAGTCGGTCTGGCCCCACTTAGTGAAGCACTTTGTTTCTGAGGCTGTTCTGAAGAGCTGTCAGAATCTCAGTTGCTGGCACCTTGAGGAAATTCATGGCCTTAAATGTGTATGTTCTGCTTTTTATAAAGCAGCACCATCACACTGGGGGAGTTGGATTCCCTCCAGCAGTTTTGTGCATGACTTTAAAAAAACACAGAGAGGGAGAGAAAAAAAGTGCCCTATGTTATGAAAAAGATTAATTTCCCCTTTAATCCTTCATTTTCAGCATTTATTTGCATTGAAATGCCTCCACACATTATGCATTGATGTCTACTCAACTGTGAACCCTGCTTGTTGCATGGCTCCAGGCATTGGTTCTGCAGGGCCTGATCACTCTGGATTCCCAGGGAAAACCCATCCCATTCTTGTTCTGGTGATGCAGTATTCTCTTTTTTTTTCTGTTGAATCTATGTGGAGAAAGTGGAAAGGACAGCTAATGGCACTCTTTAGGGGAGAAAAAAGTCTCTTTCTGGCCTCCTGCAGACCCTGGTAGTATTAAAGAAGTCATTGGGTTCACTAAGCAGTTAATAGTTTACCAGGCAATAACACCCTGAATTCTGTACTGGAATTACCTGGTCCTCTTAATACCAAAAGGAGCCCTGGTAGCACAGTGGTTAATAGTTCGGCTGCAAACCAAAATGCCAAGTGTTCAAATCCATCCAGCCACTCCAAGGGAGAAAGATTTGGCAGTCCGCTCTTCCCGTAAAGATTAAAACCAAAACCCCTTGCTGTCAAGTTGATTCCAACTCATAGCAACCCTATAGGGCAGAACTGCCCCGTAGAGTTTCCAAGGAGCACCTGGTGGATTCAAACTGTTGAACTTTTAGTTAGCAGTAGTAGCTCTTAACCACTATACCACCCGGGATTCCCCATAAAGATTAACCAAAAAAACCAAACCCAGTGCCATCGAGTCAATTCCTACTCCTAGTGACCCTATAGGTTAGAGTAGAACTGCCCCACAGAGTTTCCAAGGAGTACCTGGCGGATTTGAACTGCTGACCCTTTGGTTAGCAGCTGTAGCACTTATCCACTACACCACCAGGGTTTCCCGATAAAGATTACAGCCTAGGAAACCCTAGGGACACTATGAGTTGAAATCAACTAGAAGGCAATGAGTTTTGTTTTGTTTTGTTTTGTTGGTCTTAATACCAAAATAAAACCGAAAAGCAGGAGAGGAAGAACCTAGGGAGACAAAAAAAAATTTTTTTTTTTTTTAATTTCTTTAATTTGAGCTATAGCCTGAGCACAGAGGAGTCTGGGTTGATTTTCCACCTGGGCAGGTTGTGTTTGCACACCCAAAGAAAACTGACAGGAGCTGTAGGAAATCTGGTCATGCAACTGGAGCCACATGGGTAAATGGCAGAGTAGCTTGGAAACTTCTCCTTTTCATGGTTAGACTGTGAAAGCCTGTCTTTCGTTCACGTGGTAGTGGTATAAGGTCTCTCTATTTGCGGAGACACCGGGGAGGAAGTGTGGGAGAAACTTGGGGGTAGACGGCTCTCAGTTGCTCAGTGATGAATAGCGTAATTTAAAGCCTAGTGGAAACTCTTAGCAACTTGAATGCAAACTCGCCTAGGAATAGCTTTTCAGTGCTTTACAGCACTTTGCTCTGACCCTGTAACTCAGGGACAGCTTGGCCCACAGGAACTTCCACATTTCTGAGGTGGTTTTCTCTTGTAGCCTAAATGTCTGCACCCCCTTTTGAATGGTTGGGTTCAACTGCTATCCATTTGTACAGTACCTAAAGGATAAGGGTTTTTTTTCCTTTTTTTTCTTTTTCAGGCAGAACTGAGTCTTAGTTATGTAAGCTCAGAAAATCAAAAGACCAAACCCGTTGGCGTCAAATTGATCCCGACTCACAGTGACCCTATAAGACAGAGTAGAATGGCCCCATAGGGTTTCCAGGGAGTGGCTGGTGGATTCAAACTGCCTACCTTTCAGTTAGCAGCTAAGCTCTTAACTACTGTGCCACCAAGGCTCCATATAAGCTCAGAGTAAGATGTATATAAGAATGGAGACTTTCTCTGTAAGGGTTTAGGAGACTTTGGCCTTGGGGTCAGATGTTTGGAATGGAGGAAGGACTTTTCTTGCTTGCTATAGCTGATCTGGAGAAACAGAACTAGGTATCCTCTCTTTCTAATCTAGAAGTTTACAGAAACTCATTGCTTCCTAAGTATAAGTATGAAAAATTTAGACTCTAAAAGACATTACAAAGTTATGGCTTCTATCAGTTTTAACTCAATCTTTTTCCATTTAAGTACTGTCTCTACAGAAGCCCATTTATGTGGATTTTGTTTAATTTAGTCATTTTTTTTATGCCTTTGCTAGAGCTCCTCACCAAGATTAAGAGAGTGTGGGGGTTGTTCTCTTGCCCAGCTAAAAATGACAGTAAAAAACAAGCATCTGTTAAACTAGAGAAATCAGTGAACTTCAGTTTACTGGGCCTGGAGGGAGAAAACAAAGTTCAGTGATGAAGGAATTTTTCTTTTTCCCTAAGATTCAAATGGCAAGTGCACATCTGCTGTTCTCAGCTTCTGTGAATGTGTTTGGAGGGAGGTGATCCATATCACAGGCTCCAAGGGATCCAGCATGTGGGGGGCTTTTCCACTTCTCTCATGCAGAAAAGAAAGAACATAGCCGCAGTGCCATCCTCTGACATGAAGAAACTTGTGTGAATGTCTGTTTATCTGTTTACACACAATGTGGCTGAATTCATGGGGTGAACCTCTGTAAACTGATCACGTTTTAGATTTCCATTGTGACAATGGAGAACCCAGAAAGCAAACCTAATAAATGTCATACCCTAGCTTGCAGTCAGGAAAATAGAGAGCTGAGAATCTGCAGAGGCATGTCATCGGAAGGGGTGTGAGATGTCAATACATGGCCATTTGAGAAGAGTCTACTGTCAAATGTGGTAGCCACTAGCCACATGTGGTTATTTAAATTAACTAAAACGAAATTTAGAAGTCATTTCTTCTGTCATATTAACCATATTTAAAGTGCTCACATAGCACCATTTGGCTAGTGACTTCTGTATTGGACAGTGCAGATACAGAATATTTTCATCTTCGCAAAAACTTTATTGGACAGCGCTTGTCTGGAGCAGGGGTTGGCAAACTTTTTCTGTAAAGGGCTAGATAACAAATATTTTTGGCTTTACAGGCTGTATAGTCTGCTGTTGCAACTATGTGACTTGCTGTTGTAGTTAAAAGCAGCCATGGACAATATGTAAATGAATGAGCATGTTTATGAGCTAATAAAACTTTATTAATGGACACTGAAATTTGAATTTTGTATAATTTTCAAGTGCCACAAAATATTTATCTTGATTCTTTTTTTCCCAACCATTTAAAATTGTAAAAACCATTCTTAGTTTATGGAATGTACCAAACAGGCAGTGAGCCTCATTTGACACATGGACTGTAGTTTGCCACCTCCTGGTCTAGGGGACCAGGAAGTTAAAACTTACGATTTTGCTTACTATACAGGACATCTGACCACTTGAAAATTTTTAGTTGCTCTTCGAGCTTGAGAACTTTCCCTAGCTCAAAATAAGGGTTCACTGTGGGATGTTTACTTGCCTTTTTTCTCTTATTTTGCAGTCTAGTCCTCTCCAGTGGTAGAGCCCTACCCCTTCAGTAGTAGATGACTACTAGAACATTTAACCATTAAGTCACACCTATTGTTTTTTTTTTTTTTTGTTAGGTGCCATTGAATTGGTTTCTACTCATAGCAATGCCATGTAACACAGTAGAACTGCCCACTGGTAACAGATTGCCAAGTCTTTCTTTCTATCGAAGAACTGCTGGGTAGGCAGCCAAGCCCTTAACTGTTGACCCACCAGGGCTCCTTAAGTCATACCTAAACCCTGCTAAAATCTAAAACACTCTACCTATTAAGTGGCTGGATCGTCACTTGTAACCTTGCTGCATCAACCAGTACAGATTGGAAGTTTATCACCTGGGATCAGTTCTGACCCTACACTATTCTGCAACAACTTGAGTATTGGTGGACCGAACAGGGCATTATTTTTTCCTAGATAAGACAGGCTTAGCTTTCGTTTTTAGTTAGCAACCTTTTTCTTTCTTTTTAAGATGGAGATGGGGAGTGAAGGGGTTTTTTGACCTGAGGTCTATCTCCAAGTCACATGCTATCTTCAGTGGCACTGTTGACAGATGCCAAAGAATAAGGGAAGAAAGAAAACTTAAAAACTGCAGAGCAAGATAAAATGATCATGGATACAGGAAAGACATGATAGGGCTAAGAAGTGGGGAGCCCTGGGAATTTAGAGAAATCTCCACTTGCTATGGGAGAAGATGGACGTCTTAGGGAGGAGATCATGAAGTGTGTATGTTTCACAAGTGGGAGGAGTGTGGGAGGGTTCACTTAAACACGGACTGAATGTCTACTGTGTACTAGATAGTGTGTTGGGCAATGGGAACTGCAGAGATGAATGGCAGATAAGGAAGGATAAAAGTCACAATCCTTAGAAATATAATGGTGGGTTGGGAGAGGACAGAATAGAACTTCTAGATTAAAAAAAAAAAAAAAAGCAAGATTTGGTGATATAGAATGGTGAGATGAAAAAGGCTATAAAAGGATTAGAAATGGGTACCTTGGAGAGGAAAAAATGATAATCCTAAGAAACTAAAGAACAAGGATAGACAATTAGGCTGGTACTTTGTTGAACTAAGGGGTAAAATGGATGAAACCATCATGAACCGTGCGTGCTCTTCTATTCTTTGTGGGTGTTCCCAGTCAGACTCCAAATGGCCCTTTCCTCTCCCCACAATTGGAGGACACCTAAGAATTGGTGTGTTCTGCATTTTAAATACGGTGCTTCCCCAGAGACCCCTCTGCGAGAAGTCTGGTCCAGCAAGAGTTCTCTGCACGAGGAGAGAGCGTTAGGTTCGAGCTCTCCAGTCCAGGTTTCTTTGAGTTCTCTCTGTCTCAACCGGCTCGCCGGGTTTTCCAGCATTCCCCAAGCTAGGACTAATCCGGGCTCCGGGTGACCGCGCGTTCGGAGACCCAGGATTTGGCTCCTTTATCCAGATTCCGGGTTTCTCTGCGCTCTCCCGCTCCGTACTCCACACCATCCCGGAATCCGGATCCGAGGGCCCAGGAATCCAGTGTCCGGGTCTTCCGGGCGGCCCTGGTTGTCCCGGATCGCGGCGGCGGCGGCGGCGGCGGTGGCGGCGGCTGAGGGACCCGCGGCCCCGGACACAGCGGCACCGGCCGGGCGGGGCGGAGCGGCGCGGGGAGGGGGCGGAGAGCCGGAGACGAGGCGGGGTGGGGTGGGGGGAGGGGCCGCGGGAACGGATGGCGGCCTGGGGCCCGTAGCAGCAGCGGCTCTACGGCCCGGGGCCCCGGGCGGGCGGAGGTGGCGGCTCCCGGGACCGGCCGCGCGGTGAGTCCGGAGCTTTGTGTGGAGCCGGGCTGGGGGAGGAGGGAGGCGGCGGCGCTGAGGGGCCCGGGGGCAGCAGCGCCTGACGGAGGAAGTGGGGGTTGGGGGGCTAGGGCGGAGCGAGGGGAAGGTGTGTATGGGGGGAGGGGGTCGTTGCGTGGGTGGGGGAGGGGGCGTCGAGGGGCGCGGGGTGAAGTTCAGAGCGTGGCCCGGGCCGGTTCAGAGGAGAGTCCGGGCGCACGCGAGGGGTTCAGGGTTTGGTCAGGTGGTGGGGACAGGCCGGAGAGTTTATAGGCGAGTCTGGTGTGTTGAAGGGACCCAGGCGAAAGGGGCTAGTCGGGGAGTTAGGGGGGCTCAGCGCGAAGGATTGGGAGCAGGACGTGTGCGCGGCCCAGGAGAGGGAGCAAGGTGGCTGGGAGTGTGCAGTCAGTGGGCTGAGGTTGTGTGCCTCTTCCAGTCCTCAGGTCACATTTACCCCTGTCCTTTTCTTCAAGATGGAGGGATCCCTGGGCCTGGCCCTTCACCGCTCTCCTTGTGCCCCCGGGAGGGTTTGTGACCCTGTCCTGTTGGAAAACCCAGGCTGCCCTCTTTTCCCTTTATGTGTAATTACGGTTGGATCATCACTGTGCTTTGCTCAGATTCTCCTTCCTCCCTCTGGGGTTGAGGAGGAGGAGACACATCTGACCAATTAATGTGTTTGTGAAACAGGCAGCAGCAAACAGTCATTTCAGCTTTTAGGAATTAGGCTCACACAGGGTGGAGAGATCAGAGCCCTTCCGGGGGAATCTTTCTGAACAAATCACAGATGATTAAATTCTCGAAGAAACAGCTTCTACCTAAATGAGAGTGGGAAAGACGGGGGAGAAAGCCCGTCTGTTTCCAGCCATGTGTCCAGACCCTCAGGGGTTGAGGGGAGTCCCCAAAGCCCCACAGGCCTCATCTTTTCTGTCCAGGGCTTTGCTCTGCAGCCTGGAGTTTATTTCACCCCTGCTGCTTTGTCTTGGGGGAGGGAGTGCTGGTTTCCACTGTTGTGAAGAGATGACTGTTCCGCTGCCACACACAATAGTCGTATCATTTTCTTGGGAGTGCTACCCCAGGGCTGAGAACTGCTGCTGCAGAGATAAACAGGTCCCTCTCACCCGCCTTTTGTGTACACAGTGAAGGTCATAGGTTCAAGTCTTGTCTGAGAGCTTTGGATATGCTCCATCTCCCAGGATCCTCAGTGCCATTTTCTTCCTTTACCAGACTGGGGCTTGCCATTGGAGGAGGCCAGACAGAAAGGCTCTTCTTTTTTGAGTGAGGAACAATGCAGAGCTCCTTGGCACACATCTTTCAGAAGAATAGGGGATGCCAGCCATGTTGTGCCTGCCTCCTTGGCTAGCCTGTACTGAGTTGTGAAGGAAGGGTGTCTGGGAGGTTTAACCTCAATGTTTGTGTCAGATCTTTAAGGAAGACGAGTACAGGGGGAGGTTTCTACTCTTACTCACACTACCATATGTAATTGTTTTTATAGAGATGGGACATTCATACAGTGTTTTTGTTTGTCTGTTTAGGGATACCGGATACCTTTTTAATGGTGACTTTCTGGTCAGTAATAATTGCACAACAAAAAGCCACAAGGGCAAGGGCTGTGGGAACAAAAAAAAAAACTTTGCCTTTAGTATTTATTTTCACTCTGATGAAAGAAGGTGACTTGCTCATTGTGGAGAAAGTCCATATTTGCCTCTATATTAGGGAGAAGTTTGCCAAAGAGATGAACATTAAAAAAAAAAAAATTGTAGGTTTTGGGGATTATTAATGAGAGAACAAGCGAGAAGGAACCCTAATAATGGTATATATCTCACAGACATGCCCAAATAGAATTTATGTACTATCGAAACCAAAAATCCCTTTGCCATCGAGTTGATTCTGACTCATAACGACCCTGTAGGACAAAGTAGAACTGCCCCGTAGGGTTTCCAAAGCTGTAAATCTTTGCAGAAGCAGACTGCCACATCTTTCTCCCACAGAGCTGCAGGTGGGTTCAAACTGCCAACCTTTTGGTTAGCTGAGTGCTTTAACCACCTCCTTTAGGTACTGTTAGCTGGGTAAAAAATTATTGGGCTAAAAAAGAGATTTCCATTTAGGACATGAAAGAAAACTTTTCTTTAAAAAGAGATTAGAAATAACTCATTGTGAGAGGGGAATTGTACACAATACACTGTAGACAATAGCCAACCATTTCCCATAGGGTATTGTTGAATGGGAACTTTAGCTTTTGGTTTTGGTAAAGGTCTTTGTAAGGCAGATCTTTCTGTGTTGTCTCTCACATTCCTTGTATCAGTGAGTTTCTTAATATGATGGCTTGCCACTTAGGTGTTAAGCTTTGATAGGCGGGATCAGGTTGTTCTGACCTTTATATCTCTTGATGACAGAACTGTCTGAAGGCCTTACTGGTTGCTGTTTCCTACTATGTGTCCTAGGTCTCTGAGTGAACCCTCAGCTTAATGAGTCCAAAGCTTTTTGCTCTTGGGGTTGGCATTCATTTCTGAATCCTGTCAGGTGACAGTGAAGGCAGAAGCCTCAGATTAAATTTGCCCTGATTAGATTTAGTGGTTTCAGAGCTTGGCCCCTTGCCATAAGGAGCCTTATGTGAGTGGGCCTCCTGATTGTGACCATCTTTCAGAGAGCACTTTAGATTTTTTCCTAGCTTGGTAGAAAATGTTTTCTTGTGAGAGGTCTAGATAGCTGGACAGATTAGTGCTTATTTTGTGTGAGAATATGGAAGCATAATTTTGGCTCCTGGTAGTAATTACATTGCAATTAGCATATAGCAACTAAATGACTGGAACAGGGTAATTTGTTGAGGGGGTTAACTGATTGCTCTGTCAAGTAGAGGTGCCATTCCTTATTTATTTGACTCAGGATACTACTGCCGGGGCTCAGCCCTGGAGAATAAGAAGTAAGGAATGATGTGTTCTTCAGAAGTTCATTCTGCCCCACTTCCATGTACCTTACCACCTTCGCCTGCCACTTTGTCCTGCTCTAAAGGTAGCTAAGCAATTGTTATTATTTCCCTTGTGAAAAACTGATCGTGGCTAGGAATACTACCAGGCAGATGGGGCCACTCTGAGACAAGGCAGCAGCCTTATGTTATGTGACAAATTGTCTTTTCAGCAGCTTAATCCTCACTTCTACTTGATTTTTTTTAAAAAATCAGTTTCCTTTAAAGAACCAAATAACAACAACCAAGAAACCTCGTTAAATACACAGTCACATAGTGTACTAAATGTCTTCTTGATGTTCGTCAGATTAAAGTTGGTATGACAGGCAAAATAAAGATAGGTGATGCTGATTAGCAGATTCCGGGCCCACTGAGTGTCAGTGAAGGACTCTTTTCACTAGGGAACAGGTAATTCACCAACGCACCTGCCTAGCTGGGCATGTGGAATTGGCAGCAGCTGTGCAGCTGAAGAGGGATTATTGAGCAGGTGGTTAAAGAATCACATGCCGCAGTGACAAGAAAATACTTGGTCTTCGGTGTTTTAGATTCGGTTCATATGTGTGAAATTGCACTTTGTTTCACATTTCTTAGTGCATGATACTGGTTCGTTAGTGAGATGATAGTGGAATAGAGAAAAGAGCTTCTTCTTTCTCTATTTTTCTGTTAGATTATTGTGTAGCATGCCCTAGAGATGATCCTTGAAGGACCTTATTGTATTTCTGTGAGTTCTGGCTTTATGCCCTATGAAATGGGAAGGAAATAGTGGTAATTCGTTGTTTGTAGTCCTTGTTTATTAGAGGAAAATGTGAAGGAGAAAATTCTTTGCTTTCAGGGTGGTCAAAAAGATTTAGCCCACTGGGAGTATACCCACTAGGCTTTATGTGAGGGATGTAATTGACTTTTTGTATTAGGTCTACCTGACATGCCTTACCTGAGAAATTTGCATGTATTTTTATTTTATAATGTAATTCTCCGCATGAAGTTTGCATTTCTTCATTTGTTTGTCACCTGCATTTTTAGTTTCTCGCAGCACCTATATAACTTTTCCCTAGTGTTGAGATTAACATCACTTGGTCGAACCAGATCATCACAAAAGGGCCCAGATGATGTTAAGAAACTCTTCACTAAATATTTATCTTAAAAACAAGTGTAGCATTTCCTATAACTTGGAGGAGGATTTTCTATTCTGGGATTTTCTGTAAATTCCCAGATTTTTCTTGTAAATTATCATCATCATCATCTTCTGTTAGTATGATTTTATTTTTCTTTCGTGTGTTCATGCTACTATAGTCAGCAGTGCCAGAGACCTTCGGTGTTTCTTTCTGGCCTTTTTTGTGTCTTCCAGCCATTTGCTGTATTAGGCTGACAGGCTAGGAGCCCCTTCTCTTGAAACACAAACACACGCTGTAATTGAATTCACAGGGTAATAATTAACAGTTGATTGAAGGGCAATGAGTGGCATTAGCTGTTTTGAAGTTCAGAAATCTCTTTTCCTTCAGCCCAAGCGTAGTAAAGGTTTTGACCTGTTTGTCAGAGAGACAGAGGATATTTGGGGGAAAGGGAGGCAAATTCCTTGACTCTGAGGTCTGGGCCCCTGGACTGCTACAGAGGCAGGGCTGTTTGCATGAATCTGCTTAAACCTAGTTTGTAATCTAGCTTGAAGTAGGAGCCTAGTGATAACAGGTACTTGTTTAGTATTTACTTCTGGGAAACAATATAAACTTCTCAATTTCCCTTTATAAAGCCCTCACAATTTTTTTTTTTTTTTTAGCTGTTCAAAAACCTTATTTTTTCCCTAGCATTCTCAGTAGTTTGCTTCCTGAGGCTTTTCTCTCCTCCCCTAGCTCCCATCCTACTTCTCTGCTCTGAAGACTTCTCTAGCAGCTTGGAAACACTCTAATTACTGTAGCTATTATAGTCACAACCCAGATCCTCCACCTTCTTCCCTTTTGCCCCTTTCTATTTTCCTTTCCCTCCTCTTGCTCTAGCAGCAGGAGCTGAACTGCAGTCTCATGAGCACAGTCAGATCTGTGAATGAGCTTTGTATCTTGTCAAGGCAGAACTCTAGATCCAACAGGGCTGATTTTCCATGGTTCTCTTGCTGTTTGTTCTTGGATCAGAGTCCCAGAAATAAGAGATGGCAGATACCCATTGGGTCATATCTAGTCCATCACTCAGGGGCAAACCTGGGATCTTTCTCTTGTCTCTGTGAGAATATCTTCCTTCTTTTTGTTACAGGTGAGAGCTCTCTGATGCCAGACAAGCTCTGAAACTGCCTTCTTTTTATTGTGCTCTCTGGTCGTTAGTGTCTGGCCAACTTTGCTCTCTTGAATTTTTATTCTTATTCCATTTTCAAAATTACTTTCTTCCAGCAATGTCTCCACCCCTTCAACTTTTGTCTTTTCTTCTTAACTGTTGGCACCACGTTTATGGATTCCTTTTATACAGCCTGTGCCAAAAGTCATCACTTTTTGAACCTTTGCCACGGAGTCATTGTGGTGTCCTCTTAAGGAGGTGCATTTGATGGAAGTACAAGACACATCCTAGCAGGTGGTAATTAATAAAATGACCTGGACAGTATGTGTGTGGTCATGCTCTTAAGAAGCCCCTGTACTGTATAAACAAATGCTGCCTTCTGTTCAATTTGGGTTGCTTCCTGTCCTAAACCTTTGTTCTCTTTAAGTGGCTGAATTTTATTTTTGCGTGGCTTCCAGTTAAAATATTGTCTGATCTAATAGTGTTGTGTGTTTTCTTTGCTAGTATAGCTTTTGAAAGCATAGAGGAAAAGCATAGAACTGGGAGTCATAAAACCTGGGTTATGGTCACTGCTCTGCCTCTAACTGGCTGTGTGACCTTGTGCAAGTCACTCCACTCCTGATTTTCCTCATCTGTAAAATGAGTACATTAGACAAGATGATCTCTGAGTTCTATTTAGTTGTAGAATTTCATGATACTAAGATTGTGATAAAGAGGGAAGAACCAGACAAAAGTGGTTGACATGTGAGCAGTTTTTTATTGTTGTGTCAAAAATATAATCAGTATTCAGAGGGCTCATGAGGGCAGCCTTGGTTCCCTGGGGCCGTGACTCTCACTCCTTTTTGATATGTGTGTAGAGCTTATGCTGTGATTTTTACTAGACCTTCTTTTGAAGTGTCTTGTACCTTCATTCTGCAGGTTCACCATCGTGTCAAACATACCTTTTTCTAGTCCACTCAAGACGTAGGATTGGGAATCAGAAAGCTGTAGGAAAGGAACCTTACAGCTTGTGAAAGGAAATCATACCTGGAAAGATTTGCTAGGCATTAATAAGACATAACTTTCTGCATTCAGTTAAAAAAAAAAATTTTTTTTTTCCCCCAGTTAGGGATCTAAAATTGTTAAATCCCTTATCTGAGATAAATGGGACTGATGGTGGATTCTTTTGGTGGGCTGGGCATTTTTCCATTTATACCCAGAGTGGAAACCCTGCTTTGAATTAACTTCTTGGGAATGAATATGAGTTGCCCACCGTATCTTGTTTGGAATATAAGATTGTATTATTTTTAATGCCGGAAATGATAAATCAGTGACATTTGGTGAAGTATGACCAACAGGGAGGCCCCTGAAATACCCTCTAAAAGGGACCGAGAAATTGGAAGCTGATGGCTAACTGTAGGAACTTTGAGAGCAATGTTAGGAAGTCTTTGCTTTCAGGCAGTTTAAGGGAGTAAAATTATATAACCAAATTGTTAATTCCCCAAGATAGGATTTTTACCAGCATTTCCCAGTTAATTTTTGGATTTGGGACTTCTAACAGCAGCTATTTATGGAATTTTAAGAGCATGATGGTCTTTTGGTCATCCTTCCCTTCTTTTTTCTTTTTTCCTGTTAATATAGCAAAATTACATGTCTAATCTCCTTTGAACATTGGAAATAACATTCACTGTTTTTAAATTTGTACTTAAAACATCCATCAGTCTATAATTAACAAATTGGTGGGTGGAACTATTGTTTGTTTCGGACTGACAAAAAGTCCTGGGAGTGCTTTGCTTTATTCCAGCAATCTGTGGCACATTACTAATTTTCAGATAAACTAAAGGTTATTTTGGAAAGTGCTTCACTTGAATGTGGGATTTTAGAAAGATTTATATTAGAAATATAAGTCCTTTTAGTAAATAGGTTTAAAAAAAAACAGTGTCAAGTCAGGCATCGGGAATGGATTGGAAAGTTGTTTAAGATTAGGTTGCTTCAACCCTTGAACACCAGGCTGCACCTTGAAATCCAGATCCTGACAGGCCACATTGCAAGCTGATACTCCATTGCACGCTGATACCACATTGCGTGCTGGTATCTGTAGTTCCTTGGGCTGTAGTTCAGTATTTGTAGAGGAAGGAAGCAGTGCCTACGTTACTATGTACAAAGTACAGCCTCTGTGGGCTTTTGGCATGTTACTGGCAACAGTCCTAGGTGGGGCACTTCGGGTATGGTTGGGATGAACTTTCATTCATGTGAACAGAAGTGGATGTCCGAGAATTTACCTTGTAAACTTTGGCTACAAATTCTGAATTTTGTTTTGAAAATCAGTATTTATCTCTGTTCTGAAACTGATGCTTCTAGAGCAGTCTTAAAGAATGGTGTCAGAAATAGAACTATAGAAAGAGAAATGGAATTGTGAAACTTACGGGGTGTATGAATCTGCGAGGTATACAGAGAAAGGGGAAATTTTTTCTATTTGGCATCTCCTTTTTTTTGAACACAGTTGGAATTCATCAAATTCATCGTTTCTGAAACCTGTCCACCCTTTTCTCCACTAAGCAGTACTGTTCTTTCAGTTGCTGTGGCTCAAAACTTTGGACTTATATTTGGTTCTTCTTTCTTCCTCAACACTTCGTCTATAACTCACTAAGTTTTTTCGTTCTTCTACCTAGTTCAGGCCTTAATCTTTTTTATATTATTGTAGTAACTTCATAGTTAATGCCTCTGTCTGTGTCCCATCCTACTTACTGCTGCTATATTAATAATTTTTTTTTCATTTAGTTAATATTTATTGAGTACTGAGTATGCAGCAAAGGAACCCAGCATAGACTTTTTAAAACACAGTTCTGATTGTTCACGTCTTGCTGAAAAACCTTTAATGGCTCCTTACCACACACCACCACCCATTGCCATCAAGTCGATTCTGACTCATAGTGCCCCTATAGGACAGAGTAGAACTGCCCCATAGAGTTTGCACAGAATGCCTGGTGGATTTGAACTGCTGACCTTTTGGTTAGGAGCCAAACTCTTAACCACTATGCTGCCAGGGTTTCCTTAATGGCACCTTACTGTGCTGTAAAATAAAGTCCATACTTCTTAGCTTAGGCCAGCCTTGAAGATCCACTATGACTTGACCAAACCTGGCCTTCCTGAGCTTTGTTTTATATTATTTCCCACTCCATCCAGATCTGTTTACAGCCATTTTCCAACTTACCCTGCATTTTTTTAGTCTCTGTGCCTTAGGTTTTTCTTTTCTGTTGGAATGCTCTTCCCTGCTCCCAAGGCATTCAGCTCTAAATCCTACCCTTCCTTCAGGCTAGTAAAAAAAATAACATCTCCTTCCTGAAGCCTTAGCCCTTTTCTTCCCACCCCCATCTCCAGAATTGATTTCACCTTCCTCTGTACCTCTTTAACTCTTTGCTAGGATCTCTGCTATAGCACTTTATCACACATTGTAATTACAGTTATTTGTGAGTACATACATATTTTTTTCTTCCTCCCTCACTCTAAGCTCCATAAGAGACCAGTGTCTCCTCTGTCCAATAGCACCTAGCCCAGTGCTTTGAATATAACTTTTTGCATAATTAATGCTTGCTGAATTAAATTAGAATTTGATTCTTGAAAAAAATAAACTTGTGATTTTCTTTAGGCCTCCTCTTATGCTAAGATAAAGTCCATTCAACACATTTTATCCCAAATTAAATAAATGGGAACAAAGCAGACTATGAAACCATTGAGAAGTGTTCAGATTCAAGGACAAGCCTTTGCTGCCTTTTCTGCCTGTAGTAGTACTGTGGCCCCATACATCCTAGCTGATGGGATACTTGGAGGAGGGGGTGTGGAGGAGAGGTAGGTAGGTCAGTCACTGGAACCAGACTGGTTCTGGTAGTGGAGTATAGGCATTGTTGGGCCCTCTGGGTATTGCCGACCTCTGGAGGGTCTTCTTAGTTTTTATTTACTTCTTTCATAAATATTTATTGGATTTGTACTATAGGCCAGGCCCTATTACAGCTGTTTAAGATCTATTAGTGAACAAAATAGACCCCCCCCCCCAAAAAAAATCCATACCCTCGTGGATGTTTCAGCAGAAAGAGAGAGAAATAAACGTAATAAATAAGGAAATTATATTTAGAGGGTGCTAACTGCTGTGGGGAAACTAGAGCAGAGGATTGGACATGTGGAGGGAGGATAGGTGGGGAAGCTGGGAAGGTTGCAGTCTTAAATAAGATGGTCAGAGTAGGCATCTTTGAAAAACGTGGTGTCAGTGTGTTACTGGGTTGTTAGGAGCTTTCCTGAGGTTGCTGGATGCTCTTGGCCTGCAGAGAAAAAGGCAGTGTCTGCAGTTGTTCCAGAGTCCAGCTGATGGCAAGGGGAAATAGCTACTCCTGTGTGTTCTCGTCTCCTGGCTGCTCCTCTGGCTGGCATTCCTGGAAGTTAATCAGGGTGAAAATTGTAGTCAGTCATGTCTGGAAAACACCAGGGGTGGAACTGGAGGCCTTCTAACCAGTTCCCTGAGGGCTGAGATTTGCCCTTCTGCTGACTGAGCCTTGGTTGCCTGGGTTAATGATTGAGTTAGGCCTCTGAATTTTCTCCTTCCTCAAAGAGAAAAGCCCAATATCTTACCCTTTCTCTTTGTAGTGAGGCCTTGGCAACTTTTTATGGGGTGGCCTTTTAAAAATAAACTTTCAAGGAGTATGCAGTGTGTTCTAAGCTTAAAAAGTTGAATTTTAAGGTTTGTTTGTGGTACTTTAACTTCCTCTCAACATACAGCTATGGTTTTATTTCAGCAGCCTGAAGACGAAACTGTCTTATGTCTCTAACTGCTCTCTTGTTTGACATGTGTGTTGTAAATTTTCTTAAAATTTCCTTGCTTACTCCTCCTTAGCCCTTCTACTTCTTCACTGTTTTTCCTGTTGCTTCTTCCTTTTTTTTCTTACATGAAGCTGATAAAGTTAAAAAAAAAAAACCAACCCCTCGCCACTGAGTTGATTCTAACTCATAGTGACCCTGTAGGACAGAATAGAACAGCTCCATAGGGTTTCCAGTGAGCAGCTGACCTTTTGGTTAGTAGCCAAACTCTTAACCACTGCGCCACCAGGGCTCCATGAAGCTGATAGAGAATAGAAATATCGTAGGGCAGACTCTGTTTTGGTAATTGGCTAGAAGCTAAAAAATACCTGTCTAATATACAATACATGGAATATCTTATTTCTTTCCTTGGGCTGTGTAGGGTGCAGCTTGTGACTATCAAGCTCTCGGCCTGTATCCCATTTGTGGTAGCTGGGGTGCAAGGTATATCGGGACCTGTATACTTTATTTTAGGTATTTATACCACTAGCTCGTGCAGTTGCAGTGCACACGGAGACATAGCGCCATTCTGTAGAAATGTGGTCTTTCTGATTGATAATTTCAGAATAAAAGTTCTTAAGGAGTACACCAGTTGTCATTGAGTTGATTCCAACTCAATGACAACTCCATGTGTATCAGAGTAGAACTGTGCTCCATAGGATTTTCAATGGCTGAGTTTTCAGAAGTAGATCACCAGGCCTTTCTTCTAAGGCAACTCTGGGTAGACATAAACCTCCAACCTTTTGGTTATCAGTCAGGCACATTAACCATTTGTACCACTCCAAAATTTTTAATGGTGTTTAACAAACTCTGAAGCATGCTAAGAAAAATCTTAATTCCCAGTGGTAGGTCGGCTCCTAGGCAGATTTTACATTGCTTTCTCCCTGAGAATTTATATCAAAATTGTATCCATAGATTCTCACTACACATGCTTAAGTGGTGCAGTGACATAATACTAATACTATGGATTTAAAGCCAGCCTGTTAATTCAGCTGTATGTTGTTTTTTTCTTTGGTGGTTGAAAGGATTTCAGTTTAACTGACCAAACTGTATTGCTTTTATTAGTAAAAGTGCTTTAACATAGCTTAGTTTGCTAGTGAAAGCTGTTTTCTTAGTAGTATTGCTTCTGTGGTTTGTATTAGTAGACCATTCCAATCCCAGCAGAGCCAGAAACCCAGGTACTGTGGATTTCAGACAAGTGCCATACCACCGTCTGACAGAGTGTGGGGCAGTGTCTGGCAGTGTTCTTCTCTTATGGGACCTTTCATAAGAAGGAAATTTAGTTTTAAGAAGGTCACATTTGGGTAGGTGACATCACAGTGAAGTGACATTTTCTTACAACAATTAGATATAACTGATTGGGTTATCTTAAGTATTAGATTTATTTAAAAGTGCTACTGACATAAACAGTACTAGTGCCATTTCTGCCATTCGTATATAATTTTTTTCTTTCCCCTTTCTTGATAGGCAAAATAATGGTATAGTCATCTAATTCACATCTCAGATACTTGCTGGAAGGAAACTAACTATGAGATCTGGTACTGTGATGCTATATACTTCATAGGAATGATAGCTGCAGCAAGGGGATTGCATTGTTTATAAAGACTAACATAAACAGTAGTGATATAAAACCTTTTTTCCTATAACAAAGGACACATTGCCATCGAGTCGATTCTGACTTACAGTGACCCTAGAGGACAGAGTAGAATTGCCCCATAGGGTTTCCAAGGAGCAGCTGGTAGGTTCAAGCTGCCAACCCTTTGGTAAGCAATAGTGTTCTTAACCACTGTGCCACCGGGGCCCCATAACAAAGGAAGGGGTACGGAATCTTGAAGGATTGAAATCTAGTCCTAAATAAAAATGTCACAGTCCTAATCAAAATGATGTGACTAAACTGGAAATGGTAAAGGAAATTAGAGAAGCTGCAAATTAGGCCAGATAGTAATAACGAGAGGCTTATTTATTACGCACAAGTTGGTTACATACCTCATTGAAAGCAAATACGAAGATGTGGTTTTAATTAAGACAGATAACTCCCTACAGCTGGCAGTTTTAGAACCTGTAAGGCAAAAAAAAAAAAAACCTGGATTTTACCTTGAGGAGAAAACAAGGGTTGATAAAGGTTTCTGTACGTCAACCACTATTAAATAGCAATCACACCATGATTACGTTCATCGTTCTTAAGGGAGAGGAGGAACAGTCTTATCATATGATGATTCTGTTTTAAGAAATCAATCTGTGATCAAGTATGTACATTAGGAGAAATGAAAAGAAAGATTTCAAAAAGTAAATGACCCACTGAAGTTTAAAGGCTTAAAAAACCATCATATTAGAAATCCATCTTAAATTGAGGAAGGAATCAAAACAACCAAACAAAAAGGATAGTTATTTGGCATAGTGTTAGAGATTGTGGAAAGGAGAAAGGCATCCTTTACAGTCAAGACCAGAGAAGCCCACAAAGTGATGATGGTTGGGTTCAACCTGGAAGTTAGGTGGAAGGAAAAAAAAATGAATTCGATAAGCCTCTTTGCACAACTGATGGTAAGCATTGTTTGTTTTATTAGAAAACATGTTAAAAATGGAAAGACAGAGAAGTAATAAGACTACTTGATCATGGTGTGGAAAGAGCCTTTGAAGGATGAAAACAGGAAAATTCCCACTTTTTTTCTCTAAACAGGTTAAAGTGTATTGGTCAAGTGATGGTAGTTTACATAAGGAGAAGTCACATGAGACGAATCATTGATGATTGTATGTGAACAGAATTGTTACTAGCAGACATGGTTTGGTTTGAAACGACTTTTGATAAGGTCATGCCAAAGGCTGTTTAAAACTTTCATAGTCATGGAGTGGGGGAAAAATGTAATAGTGTGCATTAGCACAATGCTTTCCGACAGTAAACACTTCTACAGATCCACAATCCCTTATCTGCAGTTCTAAAACCCAAAAAGCTCTCCAAACTGAAAGTTTTTGTAAGGTAGGCACAAACTCAACTTCTGCACCCAAGAGGCTATTTATAGTCTTCTTTCGTTCTGTGTTGAGGGAATATCCATTTTGCTGTAGGAATATTAATGAATTTAAGTTCAGGGTGCTGTTCCAGTTTCCACTGAGAGTATTACACTATATCAAATCCGATGCTGTCGAGTCACTTCTGACTCATAGCGACCCCAGAGGACAAAGTAGAACTGCCGCATAGGGTTTCCAAGGAACGTCTGGTGGATTTGAACCGCTGAGCCTTACTGCTGACCTCTTGGTTAGCAGCCAGGTTCTTAACCACTGTGCTACCAGGGCTCCAATTACACTATATAAAATGATACATTAATTATCCCACCTTTTTACAGATGAAATAACTGAGGCTCAAATAGGGCAGTAACTTGCTTGAGGTAGTTGTACATTAGGTAGAGTTAAGAGTAGAATGGAGTCTTTTTGCCTCCTCACTTTTTTTTTTCCCTCCCTTTGCAGTGTGCTGCTTCCCTATGACATTACCTCCAAAGACCATCTTGATAAAGTTCTCAGTGGAGGAGTTTAAGCAGTGACACACATCTGAGGTTTTAAAAAAATGTTTTGCAAAAATGAAATATCCAGGTTTTCCATGACATTAAGCTCTTCCTGGTAGTTAGGGCCTGTCTTAGCTGCCTCCGGCTGCAGTAACAAAATACCACAAAGTGGGTGGCTTTAAAGAACAGGAAGTTCTTTTCTGACATTTCTGGAGGCTACAGATCCAAATTCAAGGCCCTGACCTGGATATGCTGTCAGCTCTAGGAAAAGATCCTTGTTTATTTCAACTTCTGGAAGTCCCAGGCATTTCTGGGCATACCTTGGCTTTTAGTTGTATCCTCACATGATGTCTTCCCCCGCAGTGTGTGACTCTTTCTGTCCTTGTTTATAACAGCCACTCAGAGGCAATCAGGACCCTCCCTGCTCTTTTATTACTTTGTTACATTAACTGGGCATTTGCAAAGGAAACCCTGTTTCCCCAAACAATGTCACATTCACCAATGCAGGGGTTAAGACTTCAGCTTATCTTTTTGGGGTACACAGCTTAATCCGTAACAGATCCCAAAATTGTTGAGAGTAAACTTCAGAGACATACTGCTGTGTGAGTGGGATGAAAAGTGGAAGATAGGCTTCAGTGTGGACATGGATTTAAAGAAGCAGAAAGTCCAAACCACTTTCTTAAGATGAGTAACTTCTAGCTAAGAGTTGTAGTCCCCAGAGGGAACTAGGAATCTTGGTAAGCTAATCCTAGAAAAATTAGGTCAGTGTGCTCACAGAAAAATGTTGGGCATCATTACGAAAAGAATCAACTAAATAAAAATAAACTTCCCTCAATGTAAAATCACGGTTTGTCTGTATTTGTGATAATGTGTATTCTGTTGATCCCCAAGAAATACATACCAGAGCTGGCAGCTAAATGAGGGAAAGGCTTTAATGAAGATATGTCAAAAAAAAAAAAAAAGCTTCAGCTTTAAAAAACTGAGGGAATATTATCAAATTGCCCAGTGATAATAAGAATATGTAGACATCTTCAATTCTGAGACTCCTCTACTGGAGAGAGCACACCCTTCAAGTTAGAAGTGAATTTAGCTTTATTATTGAATAGTAAACAAAATGATTTAATTGTAGAGTCAAAAACTCTTTCTGTCGAGTCACTTCTGACTCGTTACAACCCTATAGAACAGAGTAGAACTGCCCCATAGGGGTTCCAAGGCTGTAAATCTTTACAGAAGCAGACTGCCGCATCTTTCTCCTGCGAAGTGGCTGGTGGGTTCAAACTGGCCACCTTTCAGTTAGTGGCCAAGCGTTGTAACCACTGCACCACCAGTGCCCCTCGTTTTAACTGTAGAGGTGGTAGAAATTTTTTTTTAAAAGGTCAAGAAGTTTTTGTGTTGTTTTAAACTAAACTTTTTAAGATAATTGCAGAGTCTCTTGGAATTGTAGAAATAATACAGAGAGATCTCATGTACACTTGACTCCTTTCCCCCGGTGGTAACATCTTGCAAAACCATAGTACGCTGTCATAACCAGATATTGACATTGATACAATTCACCTCTCATTCCCCATTTTTACTTGTACTCATTTGTGTGTGTATTTAGGTCTATGCAGTTTTAGCACATGTGGATTTGTATATCCACCACCATAGTCAAGATACAGACCAGTTTCACCACAAGGGTCCCTCATGTTGCCCTTTCATAAGCACATTCACCTCTACAAGAAGAGTTTTGATAGATTACTGGATTGATACATTTTATAATAGCCTATTAAGGGAATCTAGGAATGTTTCGGGGGGTTAATCCTTAACTTTTTATGAAATAATTTTGAAATCTGTTTTACCAAAGTAACACGTTAACTTTTTTTGTTTTCTCGTGAGTTTTGCGTTAAAAGTCAAACGGTACAACAGCTTTTCATGAAAAACAATCATCTGCTGGTTACCCCTTCCCACCAAGTTTCACTCCCCATAGGCAACTGCTTTCAGCTTTTTAGTCTTTCTCATTTCTCCATAGAAGGAGTCCCTGGGTGGAGCAAACAGTTAAGTGCGCTACTGTTAACTGAAAGGTTGATGGTTTGAATCCACCCAGAGACACCTTGGAATGAAGGTCATAGCCACTGAAAATCGTATGGAGTGCCGTTCTACTCTGAAACACATACATCACCATGAGTTGAAATCGACTCAAAAGCAACTGGTTTTGGTTTTATTGCCTCCTTCTCCTTATCAAATCCTTATATAGTTATATCAAAATTTTTGACTAAATTAATATTTAGTATTGTGTTAAGTAAATATTGTTTTTTATTGAGCCATTTAATATATCGTTATTTGTTTTCTTGTGCAACTTTTGTTTTTCCACGATGTAATATCATTAATTATTGCTTTTTTTTTTTTTTTAATTTGTTAGGTCACTGTCACTTATTCTTTCAGACTCTCCAGCAGATCATTAAATCTCTTCACAGTATAGTCAAACATCAGGTATTCCATAAGCTCCTTTTTGTTTTTTTCTTCTGGAGCCATTTCTTTAAGTACCCTAACTTGTGAAGGTTGTTGGCATGATTCCCTTTTACTGTGGTCACATAAAATGCTACTTTAGAACCAAAACCAAACCAAACGCATTGCCATTGGGTTGATTCCAACTCATAGCGACCCTTTAGAACAAGACCATAATATCCAGTAAGGTAGCTCTCTTGTTCATAGATAAAGCACAGTAATCTTAAGTGATTATAGCTCAGTGAATTTTTACATATGTATACAGCCACATAATCAGCATCCAGATTAAAATATGGAACACTTCCAGCATCCCACAAGGTTCCATCATGCTTTTTCCTATTTTGTATCCCCCTCCTAGACATAATCACTATTGTGCTTTCTGTCACCTTTGATTCATAGGTGCATAAAATGTGACAACTGAGCGGTTTAAGTCTGGGAGAACTTATACATTTAAGTATATACATGGGGGTTCCCATAAGTTGGTTATGTCCAGAACACCTGATTTGTGGACTAGTCCTATTTTGGGAGGCAGCTGTGTGGATGAGACCCTTTGAAGGCTAAGAGAATACTCAGGAGTAGTTAGGAGTTTGTTTTCTAACCTTCCTCCTAGTCTCTCAATGAGTCTGCACCCTTTGTCCCAAAGAGAGGAATCCACACTCTTCTAGTAGATTTAACAACTGGCAGGTAGTTGAGACAGTTTAAAGCTAATGACAAAGCTGAAGTAAGAATGGAGAGGAGAAATGGCAGGACACTATCATGCCTGCCCAATGAGGACAGCAGTGTTCATTCACTTGTTTATTGAAACATTTATTGAGCCTGGACTGTGAGCCAAATGATAGTGTTCTTTTGGATACCATGGCGAGTAAAACAGACACAGCCGCTGTCCTCACAGTACTTGTAGTCGAGTGGAGGAAGCAAGTGCTGCTAACCAAATAATCACTCACAGGCATATGTGCGGGGAATATCTTCCAGGTAAAGACCATGAGGCAAGAAAGGTGGGGGAGGCTGAGGCAGAGTGTGGCCATGAGACAAGGCTAGAGAAGTAGACAAGGGCTAAATACACTTGAGGATGTGCATGTAGATTCCACCGTGTTCTTACGGGAGTCAAGTGGTGTGGAAATACATAGATTTTCTCTGTGCCCTCCTTAGGTTTACCACAGGGCAGTAGTTGTTCTTGTGCAAGAGGTTTGGAAGGGGAGGTGAGGTCTAGAATATAAAAAGTGAAGGTAATTCCTTTTATTTCCTGAAAAACACTAAGGTTTTTTTCCTGTATCTCAACCCTATGAACTTAACCCATATTATTCACTGTATTAGAGATGAAGAAATTGAGGTACAGAAAAGTTAAATATTATGACAATAATTCTGTGTGAAGGACCAATTTCTTAGATCTGATTCCTAGCCATCTCTGTTGTTGACAGGTGCCATCAAGTTGCTTCGACTCATAGCGACCCTATGTACAACAGATTGACACACTGCCCAGTCCTGCATCATCCTCACAATCATTACTATGCTTGAGCCCAACGTTGTAGCCACTGTGTCAGTCCATTTCATGGAGGGTCTTCCTCTCCTTCTCTGACCCTTTACCAAGCATGATGTCCTTCTCCAGGTTCCTCCTGAAAACATTTCTTAAGTACGTGAGACAGAGTCTTGCCATCTTTCTTCTAAGAAGTATTCTGGCTGTACTTCGTCCAAGACAGATTTGTTCATTCTTCTGGCAGTTCATGGTATATTCACTATTATTTGCCAACACATTCAGAGGCATCAATTCTTTTTAGGTCTTCCGCGTTCACTGTCCAGTTTTCGCGTGCATATGAGGCGATTGAAAATACCGTGGTTTGGGTCAGGTGTACCTTGGTTCTAAAGGTGACATCTTTGCTTTTTAATACCATAAAGAGGTCTTTTGCAGCAGATTCGCCCAATGCAATATGTTGTTTGGTTTCTTGACTGCTGTTTCCGTGGACATTGATTGTCGATCTCTGTAAAATGAAATCCTTGACAACTTTAATCTTTTCTCCATTTAGCACGACGTTGCTTATTTGTCTGGTTGTGATGACTTTTGTTTTCTTTATGTTGAGGTGTAATCCATACTGACCATTGTAGTCTTTGATCTTTATTAGTAAGTGCTTCAAGTCCTCCTCACTTAGCAAGTATCATTTACATATCACAGGTTGTTAATGAGTCTTCTCCAATCCTGGTGCCGAGTTCTTCTTCATACAGTACAGCTTCTCAGATTATTTGCTCAGCATACAGATGAATAAGTATGTTGAAAAGATACAACCCTGACGTACACCTTTCCTGATTTTAAACCGCACAGTTTCCCCTTGTTCTGTTCGACAACTGCCTCTTGGTCTGTGTACAGGTTCTGCATGAGCACAGTTAAATGTGCTGGAAGTCCCATTCTTCGCAATGGTATTCATAATTTGTTATGGTCTGCACGATCAAATGTTTTTGCACAGTCAAGAAAACACAGGTAAGCATCTTGTATTAACTGCTTTCAGTCAAGATCCATCTGACATCAGCAGTGATAGTGCTCGTTCCATGTCCTCTTCTGAATCCGGCTTGAATATCTGACAGTTCCCTTTTGATGTACTGCTGCCACTGTTTTTAAATTATTTTCATCAAAATTTTACTCCTGTGTGATATTAATGATATTGTTCAATAATTTCTGCATTCTTCTGGATCACCTTTGGAATGGGCACAAATATAGATCTCTTCCATTCGGTTGGCCAGGTAGCTGTCTTCTTAATTTCTTTGCATAGACAAGTGAGCATCTCTAGCACTGTATCAGTTTGTGGAAACATCTCAATTGATGTTCTGTCGATTCCTGGAGCTTTGTTTTTTTTGCTAATGCCTTCAGTGCACCTTGGACTTCTTCCTTCAGTACCATGGGTTCTTGATCATGTGCTGCCTCTGGAAATGGTTGAATGTCAACCACTTATTTTTGGTATAGTAACTGTGTATTCCATCTTTTGATGTTTCCTGCATTGTTCAGTATTTTTTCCACACAATCCTTCAGTAGTGCAACTTGAGGCTTGAACTTTTTCTTCGGTTCTTTCAGCTTGTGAAATGCCGTGCTTCCTTTTTGGTTTTCTAACTCCAGGTCTTTGCACATTTCATTATAATACTTTATCTTCTCAAGCCTCCCTTTGAAATCTTCCATTCACCTCTTCATCATTTCTTCCATTTGCTTTAGCTACTCTACGTTCAAGACCAAGTTTCAGAGTCTCTTCTGACGTCTATTTTGGTCTTTTCCCTATTTCCTGTCTTCTTAATGACCTTGTGCTTTCTTCATATATGATGTCCTCGATGTCTTCCTACAGCTTGTCAGGTCTTCAGTCATTTATGTTCATCGTGTAAAATATTTTCTTGAGATGGTCTCTGACTTCAGGTTGGATATACTCAAAGTCATATTTTAGCTCTTGTCGACTTGTTTTAATTTTCTTCAGCCTCAACTTGAACTTGCATATGAGCAATTGATGATGTGTTCCACACTAGGCCCCTGGCTTTGTTCCGACTGATGATATTGAGCTTTTCCATCATCACTTCCCACAGATGTAGTCAATTTGATTCCTTTGTATTCCATCTGGCAAGGTTCACATGTGTAGTTGCCATTTATGTTGTTGAAAAAAGGTATTTGCAATGCATAAGTCATTGGTGTTGCAAAATTCTGTGATGCAATCTCTGGCATTGTTTCTGTCACCAAGGCCATATTTTCCAAGTACCTATCCTACTTCTTTGTTTCTAACTTTGGCATTCCAGTCACCAGTAATTATCAGTAAATCTTGATTGCATGTTTGATCAATTTCAGACTGCAGAAGTTGGTAAAAATTTTAATTTCTTCATCTTTGGCCTTAGTGGTTGGTGCATAAATTTGATTAATAGTTGTATTAACTGGTCATCTCTGCCACTCATTTTTTTCCTGAGAATTTGAGATCAACTCTTTCTCTTTAGCACAGAAAGTTTACCTCTGAGGATAAGAAGTAAATTATAAAGGGCTACAAGCCTTCTAATTATAGGGCCGTGGCAGTGGTGCTTTTTTGGTTGTTTAGATAACCTTTCCTCCTTCTTCTTGGCCTACAGTCCTTGGTAAGGGTTTTGTCTGTGGACTCGTGCCACCAAATGAATTCCTGTAGTGTCAAGACTGAATCATTTACATATTCAGTCTGATATTTAACATATTGTGGGTTATATGCTGGCACAGAACAGTATTGACAAACACCAAGGTTCTAAACCTGAGCGCTGTTGCAATAGTTATGTCCTGGAGGAGGTGTCAGTTGCTTATGTGAAATGAAACAGGTCAAGCCTCATAACCTTTGTCTCAGAATAGCAGCCTATGAGGTCCATAAAACTATTCATGAGCTGCAGCATATAAACACTCAGGGAGTGAAAGATGCTGCGTTTTCACTGCTCTGTCCTCAGATGACACATGGTCAGATGAGCCCTGTTGAATTGGGTCTGTCTTCTCACATTGACGCTGTTAGTCTGTTCTTTATCTGATCCCCATTGGAGATATGGGCTGAGAGCTATGGTGCTTGAGGAGATGACACAGTTCCTTTGTTACAGTAATTAATGTAATAAAGAGAGAGGCCCAAAGGGAAGTTGTTTCCCATTAGAGCCCTAGGTGGAAATTCAGTTGAGTTGTGAGCGCCTATGAAGCATGGCAGGTGGAGAGGGAGATGTCTGTCCTTCCAGCTGGGTAAACTCAGAGTCACCGAGGATGGTTTACATGTACTACCCTCACCTGAGGGTGGCTGAGTAGAATGTGATTTCAGGCAAGCATCTGGAATTCTGTGAAGATGGTATAATATAGTTCTATTCTCAGCAACTTGTTGTATCCCACTGGTTTAGTGACAGTTCCTTGGGGCAGCAAACCCTGTGAACCTCACACAGTTTAGATCTGTAGACCTGTCAGTTGGGTCAGCAGTGTAGTGAGTTGTAACATTTGGTGCAAGAGGTAGTCCAGATGTTAAAAACATGAGCCTTGGGATTGGAACCTTGGCCCTGAGGGATTTTTGAAGCAAGATGGAGCCTCTTTTGCCAGTCACTGCAATGTAGGGTTTTGTGAAGCACATCCGAAGACAGGATTAGCTTAAAATGGAAACCTGGATCACTAAGGTCATGGAAGAAGAAGAGATTGCCATTTTCTTTCACAGAACTCAGCTGGGTATCAGTGCTACCTGTAACTTAATTTGTTAAAAAAAAAAAAAATTAAACTTTTTTCTTTATTATTATTTTTTTAATACTGTAGCTGCCCTATAAAAAGTATAATCGTGAAATTTTCCTCTTGAAGATCAGACACCAGAATCTTGAGAGAATATTCGGGTCGTTAGATATATATCTATATAGATATAGACATATAATTTTTTTTTTTAAATAAATTCCTACTGTGTTTTCAGCGAAGGTTTACACAGCAGTTCGGGCTCCCATTCAACAATTTCTACACAAGTTGGTCAGTGACGTTGGTTACTTTCTTCACAATGCGTGAACACTCTCATTTCTGCTCTGGTTGTTCCGTTTCCATTAATCTAGTTTCCCTTCCTTTTACATTCTTATCTTTGTTTTAAAGTAATGGTTGACCATTTGGTCTCATATAGGTGGTATTTTTTTTTTAAAGAAGCACAGTACTTACGAGTAATATGCATATTTGTGTCATCTTGTATTTTTGAGAGTTTTCTATTTTTCAGATTTATATTCCCATAATACACTTAGAACCATGATGGATTCTTCTTCCATTTTATACTGAGAAAATTAATGTTTAATGAAGTGCCTTGGCTAGCAACCTGGCTAGGGTCAGTGGAAATTTGAGTCCAGAAATCTCATCTTCTAAGTTCATTGCTCGTTTTACTATACCACGCTACTTTGCCATAACCAAGTTTAGCATTCTCCCCTGCCCCGCTCTGGGCATGCAGCTTTTGGAGGAAAATACCTAGCCAGACAGATTGTTCTCATTTCATTTGTGTGACGTGTGGTTCCAAACAGATTATACACAGTCATACCCAAATGACAGTTATCCAGGCCAAAGCCTATAAGAAGATTGATCCAAAACCCATAAGAAGAGGGGAGGACAGATACATTTACATTAGAGCAACATTGGGCAATTTGCTACTTAGACTGGATTGTCTTTTGGGTAGTTACCAATTAAAGAGGCTTTAGTTTTGAAATTCTCTGGAATGGGTACCAAGTTCTATCTGGGTGGAAAGAGAAGTACTGTTTTCATTATTATGTTTGGACATAAGTAGGGTCAGTTGCTCTTTATACCCTAGGGCAAGAGCCCTCTCTCGAAAACTGGTTTTCTCATTCTTAGCCTTCTTGAAGAGAGGCCTTGTTCATTTCTGAGGTGGGGGAGTGGTGCAAGCTATGGCCTGTGCACTAGGAAAAGCAATTAATGACCTGAAGCATGTGAGTTACACATGTACCAGTTCGTGGTCTGGGAGTCTTGAGAAATGAATTTGGGTTGCAGACAGGAAACTGGGATTTGAACTTCTCTTACTTTTGAGAGTGAACGCTTTGGGTTGGTACAGGGTCTGGAGAGTGATTATCATGACCTATCTCAGTCCCTTAGCCATATCCATATGGAGAGGAGTTACTTAGTGATCAGGTGCAGAAACAAAAGCGCAGATGGTACCGACAAGTCATGGTGGACAAGTTCATTCCACAGAGTCGGGTGAATTGTGATCCTTAGATAGGGAGGTGAAGTACAATTAGGCAGAAAGGGAAAAGAGGAAAGTATTCACAGAAGCTCTTGCAAGTGGAAAATGCCTGTAGTCTCCGTATGGTGGTGGTTTCCTGATTCTGCACTTTCTCTGCTATGGAAGAAGAGGTCAGTGCTTTTCATTTCCAGTTAGCATGTTAGTTACCCTACCTCCTGGAGTTAAACATCTCTGCAGCGACCTGTCAGCGAGACAATTACTAGCCGGATAAAGCCAGGGATGCTGTAGGAAGCAGTGGGAAGTGGCTGGCTGCTGTAGCCAGGCTGATTAAAGAACCTTTGGCAATTCTACGGTGTATCCTTGGAAATGTACCACCAAAGTTACTAGGAAGCCTGCTGGGTTTGGAGAGCTACATTTTTGAAAAGTCACCTGGTTGAAAAGTAGTGCTTTTTGAAAACCGTTATTTAAAATAAAACTCATATACCCTGAAAAATAAGACAGGGGCTTTCCAAAAGAACACCAGGACTATCGAAGATCGTTCTCAGGATATGTTTTCTTTGTATCTATTCAGAAATTCTGAGTCATTTTCCAGTAGAGAAAGCACTTTTCGGTAGGTACTTTTATTGAATCGTAGATTATAGAATCGTGGGCATGTCCAGACCAACCCATCACATGTAGCAGAATCTTTATGCAATTTGCTTGACAGGTAATTGTGCTTTTTCTGCTCCAATACTTTGTGATGAAGACAGCCTCCTTAAGCATTGTGTGTCATTGTTGGAAATCTCAGGTTATTCAAGTTTTTCTGAGTTAAACACCTGTCTCTAACTTCTACTCATTATTCTAATTTCTGCACTTAGCATTGCAGAATACGTTTCTTTGTCCTATACTGCAGCCATCATCTGTTTGAAGTTAACCAGCCTGTCTCCCCTCAGTAGTATCCTTTTCACACTAAGGAATCCCACTTTCTAAGACCCTTCCTCCTATGAAATGGTATCCAGGTTTTTTCTACCATACTTTCCTGGACATGCTTTCACTTCAGAATATCTCACTTAAGATATGGAACCTAGAAATAAGTTGTTGTTGTTGCTAGGTGCCATTCAATTGCTTCTGACTCATAGCTACCCTGAGTACGGCAGAACAAAACACTGCCTGGTCCTGTGCCATCCTCACAATCATTGCTGTGTTTGAGCCCATTGTTGCAGCCACTGTGTCAGTCCATCTTTTTTTTTTTTTTTTTAATAATTTTTAGTGTGCTTTAACTGAAAGTTTACAAATCGAGTCAGTCTCTCACACAAAAACTTACATACACCTTGCTACATACTCCCAGTTACTCTCACCCTAATGAGACAGCCCACTCCCTCCCTCCAGTCTCTCTTTTTGTGTCCATTTCGCCAGCTTCTAACCCCCTCTACCCTTTCATCTCCCCTCCAGGCAGAAGATGCCAACATAGTCTCAAGTGTCCACCTGATCCAAGAAGCTCACTCCTCACCAGCATCCCTCTCCAACCCATTGTCCAGTCCAATCCATGTCTGAGGAGTTGGCTTTGGGAATGGTTCCTGTCCTGGGTCAACAGAAGGTCTGGGGGCCATGACTACCAGGGCCCTTCTAGTTTCAGTCAGACCATTAAGTCTGGTCTTTTTATGAGAATTTCGGGTCTGCATCCCACTGCTCTCCTGCTCCCTCAAGGGTTCTTTGTTGTGCTCCCTGTCAGGGCAGTCATCAGTTGTAGCTGGGCACCTTCTAGTTCTTCTGGTCTCAGGATGTAGTTTCTGGTTCATGTGGCCCTTTCTGTCTCTTGGGCTCATAATTACCTTGTGTCCTTGGTGTTCTTCATTCTCCCTTGATCCAGGTGGGTTGAGACTCATTGATGCATCTTAGATGGCTGCTTACTAGCATTTAAGACTCCAGATGCCACTCTTCAAAGTGGGATGCAGAATGTTTTCTTAATAGATTTTATTATGCCAGTGGACTTAGATGTCCCCTGAAACCATGATCCCCAAACCCCTGACCCCTGCTACATTGGCCTTCGAAGCATTCAGTTTATTCAGAAAACTTCTTTGCTTTTGGCTTAGTCCAGTTGTGCTGACCTCCCCTGTATTGTGTGTTGTCTTTCCCTTTACCTAAAGTAGTTCTTATCAACTATTTAATTAGTGGATACCCCTCTCCCACCCTCAACCCTTCCACTTCTCTCCCCCCTCCCCCGCCTCGTAACCACAAAAGAATGTTTTCTTCTCAGTTTAAACTGTTTCTCAAGTTCTTATAATAGTGGTGTTATACAATATTTGTCCTCTTGCAACTGACTAATTTCACTCAGCATAATGCCTTCCAGGTTCCTCCATGTTATGAAATGTTTCACAGATTCCTCACTGTTCTTTATTGATGCGCAGTATTCCATTGTGTGAATATACCATCATTTATTTGTCCATTTATCCGTCGATGGGCACCTTTTTTGCTTCCATCTTTTTGCTATCGTGAACAGTGCCGCAATAAACATGGGTGTGCATATATCTGCTCGTGTAAAGGCTCTTATTTCTCTAGGATATATTCCAAGGAGTGGGATTGCTGGATCGTATGGTAGTTCTATTTCTAGCTTTTTAGGGAAGTGCCAAATCGATTTCCAAAGTGGTTGTACCATTTGACATTCCCACCAGCAGTGTATAAGTGTTCCAATCTCTCCACAGCCTCTCCAACATTTAGTATTTTGTGTTTTTTAGATTAATGCCAGCCTTGTTGGAGTGAGATGAAATCTCATTGTAGTTTTGATCTTCATTTCTCTAATGGCTAATGACCGTGAACATTTCCTTGTGGATCGGTTAGCTACCTGAATGTCTTCTTTAGTGAAGTGTCTATTCATATCTTTTGCCCATTTTTTAATTGGGTTATTTGTCTTTTTGTAGTTGAGGTGTCAGTCCATCTTGATGATGGTCTTCCTCTTTTTATTTTACCAAGCATGATGTCCTTCTCCAGGAGCTGGCCTCTTCTGATAACGTGTCCAAAGTAGTGAGAGAAAGTCTTGCCATCCTTGCTTCCAGGGAGCATTCCAGCTCTATTTCTTTGAAGACATATATCTTCATTCTTCTGGCAGTCCATGGTATATTCAAATATTCTTCATCAGCACCGTAATTCAAAGGCGTCAATTCATCTTCAGCCTGCCTTATTCATTGTCCAGCTTTCACACGCATATGAAGCGAGTGAAAATACCATGGCTTGGGTCAAGTGCACCTTAGTCCTCAAAGAGACATCTTTGCTTTTGAACACTTTAAAGAAATCTTTTGCAGCAGATTTGCCCAATGCAATATATCATTTGATTTCTTGACCGCTGCTTCCATGGGTGTTGTTTGTGGATACAAGGAAAATGGAATCCTTGACAACTTCAATATTTTCTCCATTTATCATCATGTTGCTTATGGTCCAGTTGTGAGGATTTTTATTTTCTTTATGTTGAGGTGCAATCCATAATGCAATCAGTAAGTGCTTCATGTTCTGTTCATTTTCAGCAAGCAGTGTTGTCATCTGTGTATCGCATGTTGTTAATGAATCTCCCCCTAATCCTGATGCCTCGTTTTCATATAGTCCAGCTTTTCATATTATTTGCTCAGTATACAGATTGAATTAAGTATGGTGAAAGGATACAACCTGACACACACCTTTCCTGACTTTAACCCATGCAGTATCCCTTGTTCTATTCGAACGACTGCCTCTTGGTCTATGTTCCGTTCTCCATGAGCATAATTAACTGTTCTGGAAGTCCCGTTCTTTGCAGTGTTATCCTTAATTTATTATGAGCCACACAGTCAAATGCCTTTGCATAGTCAATAAAACCCAGGTAAATATCTTTTTGGAATTCTCTGCTTTCAGCCAAGATCCAACTGACATCCGCAATGATATCTCTCATTCCACTTCCGCTTCTGAATCCAACTTGAACTTCTGGCAGCTCTCTGTTGATATTACTGCTGCAACTGCTTTTGAATGATCTTCAGCAGAATTTTACTTGTGTGTGGTATTAATGATATTGTTCTATAATTTCTGCATTCTATTGGTTCACTTTTCTTTGGAATGGGCACAAATATGGATCTCTTCTAGTCGATTGACCAAGTATCTGTCTTCCAAATTTCTTGACATAAACGAGTGAGCACTTGCCGTGCTACCATCTGTTTGTTGGAACATCTCAATTGATTCTCCGTCAATCCCTGGAGCCTTGTTTTTTGCCATTCCCTTCAGCACAGCTTGGGCTGCTGCTTCCTTCAGTTCCACCGGTTCTTGATTATATGCTACCTCCTGAAATGGTTCAATGTCAACCAGTTCTTTTTGGTACAGTGACTCTGTATTCCTTCCATCTTTTGATGCTTCCTGTGTCATTCAATATTTTGCCCATAGAATCTTTGAGTATTGCAACTCAAGGCATGACTTTTTTCTTTAGTTTTTTCAGCTTGAGGAATGTCAAGCATGTTTTTCCCTTTTGTTTTTCTAACTCTGGTTCTTTGCACATATCATTGTAACACATTACTTTGTCTTCTCAAGCCACCCTTTGAAATCTTCTGTTCATTTCTTTTACTTCATCATTTCTTCCGTTCACTTTAGCTACTCAGCATTGAAGAGCAAGTTTCAGAGTCTCTTCTGACATCCATTTTGGTCTTTTCTTTTTGGAAATGAGTACAGACCATCAAATATTCCTTTTATCCCCAGCTCTCTTTAGAGAAGAAACACAACTATAATGGCAGTATTTTTTGCTTACTTGAAAAAAAATAACAAAACAATTGGCTTGGCATATTGAATAGGGGCAGAAGGAATTTGAGAATGTGTCAGCTTTATAACTTAGCGTTTTTTTTTCCTGGTTGGTGTTAAGGTTGAAAAGTTTTTGAGCTTCTATAATTCCTACAGATGCTAGATTTTGCTTCAGCTGTTTTTCAGGAATAATTTTTAATACCTACATTGAGCTACTCTTCAGGTTACAAAATTCAGTTTAAAAACTGTTCAGATTTATGCTTCATTTAATTTCAGTGCTTCAGGTAATTTTTAACAAGATGGATATATATGAGCCCAGACATAGCTGAAAATAATTCTCTTTTACATGACAAACAGCTTTGCTCAGTATTAGATTCTTGACTAACAGCCTTTCTCTTCAAAATCCTGCAGATTTTTCATTATCTTTTAACATTTAATGTTGCTGAGCAGTCTGAGGTCAGCCCAGTTTTTGTTCTTTGTAGTTTGAAAATTTTGCCAGAATGCGTGCAAATGTGGCATTTTTAATTGATTTGCTGAAAATATAGTGAGCCTTTTCAATCTGCGTGCAAGATCTTTGTTCAACTCAAGGTATTCTTCATTTATTATGTCTTTGATAGGTTGCTGCTCTTCTATTTTTTCTAGTCTCTTCAGTTTTCTTTTTACTGGTATTAGCTGCTTTATCTCTCAATTTCCCTTATTATTTTATTTTCACTGCCTTTTTCCTTTGCATTCTGGACGAATGTCTCAGTTTTTCTTGTAATTCACTGATTCATTTCCCACAGTTTTGTTTCTGTGCTTTTCTTTCTTTTTTTAGTTGTGCTTTAGGTGAAAGTTTACAGAGCAATTTAGTTTCTCATTAATATACAAATTGTTTTGTGACATTGGTTCCCAACCCCATGATGTGTCAAGACTGACTGCTTCTTGACTTTGGGTTCCCCATTTCCATTCGTCCAGGTTTCCTGTCCTTTCCTGCCTTCTCGTCTTTAGTTTTGGGCTGGTATGCCCATTTAGTCTCGTATATATGGTTGAACTACGTGTATTATTGTTTGTTTCATAGGCCTTTTTAATCTCATGCTGAAGGGTGAACCTCAGGAGTGATTTCATTACTTAGCTAAAAGGATGTCCGGGGCCCATGCTCTTGGGGTTTCTTCAGTCTCTGTCAGACCAGTAAGTCTGGTCTTTTTTTGTGAGTTAGAATTTTGTTCTACATTTTTCTCGCACTCTGTCCAGGATCCTCGATTATGATACTTGTCAGAGCAGTTGGTGGTGGTAATGGGGCACCGTCTAGTTGCTGTAGACTCAGCCTGGTGGATGCTGGGATAGTTGTAGTCCATTAGTTTGCTTTTTTTTTTTTTGAACATTTTAGTGTGTTTTAGGTGGAAGTTTACATGGCAGATTTGTTTCCCATTCGACAGTTCATACACAGATGGTTCCATGACATTGGTTACTATCCCCGCAGTGTTCGTATTCTCTCCATTTCCACCCTGTCCTCTCCCTTTCCATCCTTCCAGCTTTCCTGTCCCTCCTTGCCTTTGCTTTTGGGCAAATGTTGCCCGTTTGGTCTCATATAGTTGGTTATTCTAAGGAGCACATTCCTCACAGGTGTCCTTGTTTATTTTATAGGCCAACCTATTACTTAGCTGAAAGGTGACCTCTGGGAGTAGCTTCAGTTCCAGGTTAAAAGGGTGTCTTAGGGCAATAGTCTCAGGTGCTCCTTCAGTCTCTATCAGTTCAGTAAGTCTGGTCTTTTTTTTTTTTAAGTCTGGTCTCTTTTTTTTTTTTTTTATGAATTTGAGTTTTCTACATTTTTCTCCCATTCTAGCCAGGACCTTCTATTGTGTTCCTGGTCAGAGCAGTCAGTAGTAGTAGCTGAGTGCCAAGCCACCACCTAGTTCTTCTGCTCTCAGGCTAGAGGAGGCTAGGGTTCTTGGGGGCCATTACTCCTGTTGACTAATTGCTTCCTTGAGCCTTTGGTTTCCTTCACTCTACTTTGCTCCAGATGGGAGGAGACCCATAGTCGTATCTTAGATGTCTGCTTGCAAGCTTTTAAGACCCCAGACACTACTCTCCAAATTAGGATGTAGAACATTATCTTAATGAACTATGTTATGCCAGTTGACCTAGATGTCCCCCGAGACTATGGTCCTTAGCCTTCAAGCCCAGAACTCAGTCCCATGAGGTGTTTGGATATGTCTGAGAAATTTCCATAGCTGTTCCCCCTATGTGCTGTGTTATATATGTGAATATATATGCAGCACATACAAATACGTATATACAGGTACCCACAACTATACCTGTATATGCACATGCATATACTTCCATATGCCCTCCTACACCTATATAGCATATATATCTACCTGAGTAACCACTCACAAATTTTTGGTTGTTATTACTGTCGTTGCAGAACTGTATAAGTTATAGCATTTACTGTAGTTGTCCTTTATTCTTGTGTACCTATCAATGTCTTCATCTACCTTGGTCATGTTGTGCTGATTTCCCCCTTATTGTGTATTGCCTTTCCCTTACCCTTAGTAGAATTAACCTGTCTACTATCTAGTAAGTGATTCTCCTTCCCTCCCTCTCTCATCCTTGGTAAACTTCAAAAAATGTTGCTTTCTGTGTGTAAACCTATTTTTGACTTTTTATAAAAATGATATTCAATATTTGTCCTTTTGTGATTTACTTACTTCACTGAGCATAATGTCGTCCAGATTCATCCATGTTATGTTTCATGGGCTCATCGTTATTCTTTATCATTGCGTAGAATTCCATTGTATGTATGCACCACATTTTGTTTACGCATTCATCCACTGATGGACACTTAGGTTGTTTCCATCTTTTTGCTGTTGTGAATAATGCTGCAGTGAACGTAGGTGTGCATATGTCTGTTCATGTCACTGTTCTTATTTCTCTAGGTTATATGTTTAGGAGTGGGGTTGCAGGGTCATATGGTATTTCTATTTCTAGCTTTTTGAGGAAGCACCATACTGTTTTCCATAGTGCTTGTACCATTTTACAATCCCATCAGCAGTGTATAAGAGTTCTAATCTCCCTGCAACCTCACCAGGATCTGTTTTGTGGGGTTTTTTTTTTTTTTGGTACAGTCTTTTAATGAGCATGAGAATTTAATTTTTAGGAGGTCCCAGTTACCTAGTTTATCTTCCGTTGTTTGTGCATTTTTAGTTATATTTGTTAGTGTATTTATGCCATAAATTAGAACCCCTAGCTTTGTCTCTATGTTATCTGCCAGGAACTTTATAGTTTTAGATTTAACATTTAGGTCTTTGATCCATTTTGCATTCTTTTTTGTGTATGGCATGGGGTATGGATGCTGTTTTGTTTTTCTGCAAATGGATATCCAGTTTTGCCAGCACCATTTGTTACAGAGACTACCTGTTCCCCATTCAGTGTACTTTGACCCTTCGTCGAAGTCAGCTGTCCATAGCTGGGTGGACTTCTGGTTTCTCAGTTCTCTTCCATTGGTCTGTGTGTCTGTTGTTGTACCCGTACTAGGCTGTTTTGATTACCATGGCTGTCTAGTAAATTCTGAGATCGGGAAGTGTGAGGCCTCCTACTTGGTCCTTTTTCAGTAATGCTTTAGCTATTTGCCAATTTGGTGCTTTTCTGATTTCTGTATGAATTTTAATTAATACTACTGCATTTTTTGTTTCCTTGAGTCTTCTTTTTTTTTTTTTTTCTTTTTTGATGTCATAGCCCCTTGTCTTTTCCTCTTAGTTCATATCTTTACATTTCAGCCTGTTATCTTCTTTATGTGCTCTCTTCCTTACTGGCATACTTTGTTTATCCTGCCCTGTACTTCAGATCAGCCAATACAGCAGAGTGAGAACTGCCAGAAGCTCTCAGTCAGTGAGCACTCGTTTTTATATGCTTTCTTTTATATACTCCTGCAGAGTAGCTGTTCATTAGTGTCTGATATCCTAGAGGAAAGTCTTTTGAATCTAAGGAAAGTTTTATTGTTTTTCCAAGGACAAACACACATGGATTGTTTTAATGTTTTAATTACGTGCTGATGGTGGCACAGCTCTGGAGGATAGTAGGTAAGCCTTAGGTGTATGTGGGTTATGCGCTATGCCTAGTGACATTTGCAAAGATTACAGAGGTGATAAATTATGGTGTTGGGAAGAACCGTGCTGTAATAATCCTCTACGGTATAGATTCAGTTAGCATTCCCTTTTCCAGAAATGCTCTCTGCCCCTCACAGTGGTATTATTTTCAGTATCATGTTGTACTGGACTCTAAGTTCTATGAGAACGTCAGGACCTTATTTGTTGTCTTATTTGGGGCTGTATTCCCAGGACCTAGTTTAGTGCCCAGGGAGACCCTTGGTGGTGCAAATAGTTAAGTGCTCAGAAGAAACGCTGGGTGATCTGCTTCTGGAAAGTCACAGCCTTGAGAACCCTGTGGAACGTAATTTTACTCTGCAACACATGGGTTCTCCATGAGTCAGAATCGACTCAATGGCAACTGGTTTTTGGTTACTTTAGTGCCTGGTACATAATAGATAATAAGAAATTTTTGAATGAATTAATATGTGCTGTAGTACTGTTTCATGTAGTTGAGAATTCCAAACAGTTTACTAAACACTTCTTCAGAATTCTAGATTATTTTCAGAGGTATTCTCTCTTACTCTTTAGGTCATGTTTCCTTTACTTTGTGAGTGACATTTTTTTTTTTTTTTTTCCATGTTCCCTTCTGAATCTGGCTTGAATTTCTGGCAGTTCCCTGTCGATATACTGCTGCAATCATTTTTTTTTTTTTTTAATTAACATTTATTGAGCTTCAAGTGAACGTTTACAATTCAAGTCAGTCTGTCACATATAAGTTTATATACATCTTACTCCGTACTCCCACTTGCTCTCCCCCTAATGAGTCAGCCCTTCCAGTCTCTCCTTTCATGACAATTTTGCCAGCTTCCCACTCTCTCTATCCTCCCATCCCCCCTCCAGACAGGAGATGCCAACACAGTTTCAAGTGTCCACCTGATATTATTAGCTCACTCTTCATCAGCATCTCTCTCCCACCCACTGTCCAGTCCCTTTCGTGTCTGATGAATTGTCTTCGGGGATGGTTCCCGTCCTGTGCCAACAGAAGGTTTGGGGACCATGGCCGCCGGGATTCCTCTAGTCTCAGTCAGACCATTAAGTATGGTCTTTTTATGAGAATTTGGAGTCTGCATCCCACTGATCTCCTGCTCCCTCAAGGGTTCTCTGTTGTGCTCCCTGTGTGAGTGACATTTTTTTCGTAGTTGCTACGTCATGTTCCTCTCCCCGCCATTTTGTGCTCATCCTTATATGAAGCAAGATCTATCTAGACTTGATGTTTGCTAATAATTTTTAATAAACAGTGGTCAATTGCTGTTGGCGCTAAGCTGTCTACTTGCATAATGGACATATTTTCATATTTACTGCTAAATGGGAGATTAATGTGCATACCTCTTACTCTTAATTCTAGTTTCTAGCAGGCATTCACTTGGGACAGCTCTGCTCTCCTAGCATGACATCTGTGACACTGAAAAAGTATTAACCGTCTTATCTCTGTCCTATCTGTAGCATTTACCTGTTAGGTATCCACATGTGGGATACATTGTGCCACCACTGGTTTGCTCTCTCTGCCCAGTTTGCTTATGAGAGTTATTGTCTGAATGGATATTGAAAGTTGATAAACAGGCAGTGAGCAAGGACACAATTTTTTTACTTTATTGTAAAATCATACCTGGATGATATATGTTGGCTGCCAGGTTTTCTAGATGGTACGCTCCTCAGGTCTCGTATATTAGGAGACAATGGAGAGGTATAAATTGCCTTTTAACCCTTTTTTCTTTTTTTTTAAAGCCAGTCTCTGTTTCATGTGTTGAGGCCCTGGTGTTTGTCAATACAGTGCCATCAATCTTACATCAGAAAATAAAGTATTATCCCCCATTCTGGCATTTGGTTTTCTGATAGTCTCCAATTTTTGATAGGGTATACATTATTGTTTTTTTCTGTGTCTTCATAGGGGTTTTAGTGGGAAGTGGGAACGTCCATTAGGCTGATTGGTTGAGATCTCTTTGAGGATTGTGCTCTTCAGTGGTAGTCTTTGGCCCTATTATGAATTTGCGTTCTTGCCAGTTCTGCTTGCTTTTCTCTTTTACTCTCATCGATACTGACTTTTTTGTCTCCTGACAGTAGAATGACAGGGAATCTATACTATTTGTAACTGGCACAGGCCCTGTTAGTAGAGGGCCTATAAAGCCTTTGCTAGGCCATGTCTGAGTCTCTGATCACTCCAGAAGAAGCCAGGAGAAAGGGAGAGTACAGTTGTGCTGAAACTGAAATCCGTGATATGATGATGGGGCCTGTATTGATTGAGGGAGGATTGCCAGCTGGCAGTGGTAGTAGAAATAAGTCTCTCAGGGATGGGAAACTAACTCTAGAGTACTTCTAGATAAGACTCACCACAGAATCACTGGGCAATTAGAAATGTTGTACTCTCCGCTGAGGAGATGGAGTGGGAATTAGCTTTTCCCTAGGCCCAATGTGACTTGGTTAGAAATACAATTCAACCTATTTTGTCTTGTCCATTGGGATGTGATAGCTCTATAGGAAACATCTGGTCTGTGGGAGTTTATTTCAGCCTGTCTCATTGCATATATTGTTTCCTTTAACAGCTTTTTAAATTTTCTTTTTCCAGCAATGATGTTGTCCACTGGGCATATACTGACCATTGTGGCAGGTCTGAGAACATAGCTGAAGCTGAAAATAGGAAAGCTGGGGGCAAGGAAGAGCCTTGAATCTTGAGGTGGGACGTTGACTCTAAGATGTCCTTGAGCAGTGGAGCCTCCGGAGGGAAAGGAGTGGATGCAAACCCGGTTGAGACATACGACAGTGGGGATGAATGGGACATTGGAGTAGGGAATCTCATCATTGACCTGGACGCCGATCTGGAAAAGGACCAGCAGAAACTGGAAATGTCAGGCTCAAAGGAGGTGGGGATACCGGCTCCCAATGCTGTGGCCACACTACCAGACAATATCAAGTTTGTGACCCCAGTGCCAGGTCCTCAAGGGAAGGAAGGCAAATCGAAATCCAAAAGGAATAAGAGTGGCAAAGACACTAGCAAGCCTACTCCAGGGACTTCCTTGTTCACGCCAAGTGAGGGGGCAGCTAGCAAGAAAGAGGTGCAGGGACGCTCAGGAGATGGTGCCAATGCAGGAACCCTGGTTGCTGCTATTGCTCCCAAGGGCTCAGAGAAGGCGGCCAAGGCATCCCGCAGTATAGCCGGCTCCAAAAAGGAGAAGGAGAACAGCTCAACTAAGAGCAAGAAGGAGAGAAGCGAAGGAGTGGGGACTTGTTCAGAAAAGGATCCTGGGGTCCTCCAGCCGGTTCCATTGGGAGGACGGGGTGGTCAGTATGATGGAAGTGCAGGGGTGGATACAGGAGCTGTGGAGCCACTTGGGAGTATAGCTATTGAGCCTGGGGCAGCGCTCAATCCTTTGGGAGCTAAACCGGAGCCAGAGGAAGGGGAGAATGAGTGTCGGCCGCTAAAGAAAGTCAAGTCTGAAAAGGTAAGAGGTGGCCAGATCTGGCTGCCCACTGCCAGTCAGAACTGCCCTAGACTAACCGCCAAATGCTGTGTGCACTCTGTGGGAGGCTTATTAGTTTGTGGGTAATGACCAATTACGAGGTCAGAGCAGCTGGTAACGATAATGTGGTTTTGTTCCAAATTAGGGGATTCCCTACAGACTCATTAACAGCAGGCCTAGACATTTTGGAGTAGGATATCTGTTGTAGTGGGCAGCTATTTGGTAGAATGAATTTTCTGTAGGCCAAGTAGAGAACCTCCCACCTTGTTTTTGTCCCACTTCAGACACTTGTTACTAGAAACTGGCATCAGAACTGTATATGGTGCCCAGCTTGACTGATATTTCATCTCTCAATTATAAGTATAGGTTGAGCACAGTCTTATGGGATAAATGGTGCTGCTGGGTCTCTGAAGCCTAAGCTGCAAAGGGTGAAATGAGTTTCATTGATTTCGTTGTTCTATTGATTGCTACTGAAGAGCAAAGGGGCACAATTTGGGTGTAGGAGGTACTGACCACACTGTGAGGAACTTAGATTATGAATGATGTTGTGGCTATGAAGGGGTGACTTAGAAACAGATTCTTTGGCTGTTAAAGGTGTAGCTCATGGCCAGGTATCTCTCTCAACAATTGGGAATCAAAGTATCCTGGTGATTTAATAGCTGCCAAATGGTGTAATGATACCTTGCCTCCTGCTTGACTTGGAAGGACAGGCGCCTGCAGCACCAGGAGAGGTTAAGGCTGAGTCCCTCCTGGGAAGATTCTCTTAGTTCATGTCTCAGGAAGTGGAGCCAGAGTAGCTGTGAGTCTAGGCTCAGCTCAGGCTGCCTTAAACTTCAGCAGCTTATGGTTTCCTGTAGAGCAGCTGGCCTGGTAATGAGCTGTTCATTGGCTCTTGATTTTCTGCTCTGTGCTCTGCTCACCCTGTGCTTTCAGTCGATCCCAGCAGATGCAGTATAAATTGATTTCTCTGTAATTACATCAGCTGCAGCAGGGAATACCTATTTCCATATGTAAGTGTTAATAAATAGGGGCTGGATATGTATGTTTGGGTGGTGGTGCCCTTTCAGTGCCTGGATTCTAGAAGTAGTAGGCGCTTTCTTTGCTGTAGGTATTTTGGTCTTTGCCTCTGGCACATCTGTAGCTCTTAGCAACATCTGGGCTTCTCTGGTAACAGGGCTGTGAATTTCTTCCACTAATAACGCAATTGTTCATTCCCTTTTACCAGTGGCAGCTGCCAGAGAGGCTGCCTGTGTTTAGGTGGCAGATGCTATGGTCCACCTCAGCAGAGTCAAGCTCCAGCTGGTTACTGGCATGGCTCATCCTGTGCTGGCTGTGAGTTGCCATTTTCTCTGGGGTACAGATGGATAATACTGTTTTAAAGAGGCCTAGGAGTACCAGGAGTTCTTGCTTCTGTTCCAGGCCCATTAGGCTGTTCCCTATATCTGGCTTCAGGAAATTCTTGCCATATATCCATGTTCGTAATCACTGGTGGTAATATTACAGATATCAGTTCTTTCTGTGTTGAGAAGCACTTCTCAGAGTGGCCTTCATTTTCTTTTCTGTTTAGAACAGTTGACTCGTGTTGCAATCTTCTAAAGCCAGTAGTTGTCTGTGGGTGAAAGGATTAATGTTGCTTAGCTTCATGACACAGTGGCTGCAACAGTGGGCTCAAACATAGCAACAATTGTGAGGATGGCACAGGACTGGGCAGTGTTTTGTTCTGTTGTACATAGGGTCACTGCAAGTCAGAACCAACTCCATAGCACCTGACAACATCAGCAACTTCATGTGGGATTTCATGATGGTCTCCAGCAGAGAAGCAAATGGAACCCATTTTCTCTCCATATAGGTGCAGGGGCTGGTTAGTTGGCCGCCCTTCAGATAATATTTGGGCTGAAAGATGCAGTACATTCAGCTAAGTACAATCAAACCTTGGTGCCAAAGAGTTTTGACCCTTAATAATGTAGCCATGCTATGAGCCTTGTCTTCCAGGGAGACTGTGAGAACAGGGCAGTGGAATGAGAGAGAAAAGGGAGAGAGACTGTGCTTCAGTTTTTGAAAGAAAGATAAAATTGCTGAAAAGTACTTTTAGAAGCAGAAATTTTCTGTACAGTTTAATGTTGCCATAAGCAAGAGCCTGCTTTCTCAATTACTTCCGCAGTTCCCTCAACCCTTTTAGACAGTTTGGTTCTGAGGGTACCTTTTGATAAAGCCTTTGGCCATTGAAATAAATATTTAAATAAAGTTTGGAAGTTGCTAGGAGATAAAAACGTGGTATGCAGGGAGAGAGCATTTTTGAACTGGGAGGAAAGAAGAAGCGAGTTAAAGGACAGAAAGCTAAGAACCCTGCCATGGAATAACTTTTGAGAAACTGGGACCCCAGGATTTGGGGCATAATAGGTGCTCAGTCAGTGTTTGTTGATTAATACAATAGCTTATAAGCAAAGTCTTGAAAACTTCTTCAAGATTTTCTCTCTGAGATGCGGACTTGCCTATGGCCTAACTGGTTTGGAATGTTCATTCCATGTAGGGACAACCAACAGAACCAAAACAGATGTTCTGATATAATCTAGGAATTGTGCACTCATAGTTGGGAACTGTCGTAAAGAGGGGAAACTCATAAAATTTGGAAAGTATCTTGATCGGAGCCTTTGCCCACTTGGAAATAGAAGACAGTGGAGCCAGTGGCGTAGGGTAGAGTTGTCACCTGTACCACAAGCTAATGAGGAAAATTTGAGTATTCAAACTATCTACCTCAGGGCCGTTTCTCTCTCCAGTTAGATATCTTAGGCTGTGGCTGAGAGAATTTTCTGTCAGCCAAGGATGTGGATTTCCCTTCATGGGATCTGACTTTTGCTCCACACACCTCTCTGGCAGGGCTCCCTGTGCTGTTGTCCAGAGTTCTAGGAGAGACCAGAGATGGCTCTTAGCAACTGCTGCTTCCCTGAGCTGTTATTGAACACTCCTGCCTCTGACTTCCTGCCAGCTGAAGTGCTGGGGGAGGGAATGTTAAGGAATAAACAAGACAGAACCTTCCGGCTCCTGCCTGTTCCCTAGCTTTTGGTTTGATTGATAGGTTGTTAAAGTTAAGAGTGGAAGGGAGATAGGGAGGAGAGAGGGTGCCTGTCTGAGTGTCCCCAGCTTAGTGCTTGTGTCACCACTCTGACAGGCAAGGAAAAAGGAATTTACAAACCACAGACGGCAATGATCTATTTATGCCAACTTCGTCAGGGATTATGACTGGGAGTTTAAGTTGAGACTCCCTTTATTTTGTTTTTGGGTTATTTCCACATCATATAAAGTAACCAGTAGGCTGCAGTGGTGAAAGGATCTAGAAGTTTGCAACCCGAAGGACCCCGGCCCCTCTTTAGCTGTTGCAGGAGGAATCCCCTGCACTCTGTTTTCGCTGTGATTGCGTCTCAGCTTCTGCTCTCAGAATGCTGCATACACGTACCACCTCCGCATTAGATTAGGATACAAAGAAAATGATCAGATGTGCTCTTTGCTCTCTTGCTGTTCTGATCATGCTTGCTATCATACCTTGTGTTCCAAGAGCATCTTCCTTTGCCCTTGGCTTTGTTTTCCAGCCCTAGTTTATGCCTTCCAGCTCAGTCCTCTTGCGTTGCAATCCCTCATTGCCCAACCAAGCTCAGGTCTCTTTTACTCCTTATGATCCAAGACTTTCCTCTCTTAACGCCTTTCTCCTTGCCTAGCTGTTCTTTCTCAGCCGTTGATAGCATAGCAGTCAGCCTTGCCTCCTGAAGCCCAGTACCCTCAGGCTTTCTCCTTCATGGAAGAAATTAAAAAGAAGTTATTTGTATGAGACAGGGATGCATTCTGTAACTACAAGGGAGCCTGAGCCTAATTTATTTTTTCATCCAGCAGCTCTGCTTTCCATCTGGATGTTGTAATTCAAGGAGGGCCCAGAGAAAGATTATCTGGTCCAATTTCCTCGTTTTGTAGAAGAGGAAATGAAGACCAGGAGATCATGTGACTTGCCCAGGGTTTCACAGGTAGTCAGTGGAAAAGCCAGGCATAGAAGCCAGGTTTCTAGATGCCAAGTTCTTAAGACATGCAGTTACTCAGAATTCTTAACAAATCTTTAACTGTCATGGGGACTTTTATGTTTTCCCACTTTAAAGACAACTTTAGGAACATTGGATATAAATGCCTGGAGACTCCAAGACTGCTTTCACTTGTTTTTCATAGTGACTTTAGCATTGTAGACACCCAATATACAAAGTAGCTTTTAGTTTAGGGTTTTTAGGTAAGATGAGGATGTTTGCAAAGAACAATCATTTATAGCTATTCCTATATAAAGAGGGAAAGTTAACGTTTAAACTGCTACCTTGAGCTTGACTCTTTGAGTTGTATGCGTGTGTGCATAAAAAGCCCATTGCCATCAAGTCGATTCTGACTCATAGCCACCCCATAAAACAGAGTAGAACTGCCCCGTAGGGTTTCCAAGGCTGTAAATCTTTTACAGAAAGAAACAAACTGCCATATCGTCCCACGGAGGGGCTGGTGGGTTTGAACTGCTGACCTTTTGGTAAGCTGCCAACCACTTTAACCACTGTACTACCAGGGCTCCTTTGTGTGTGTGTGTGTATGTGTGTGTGTTCTGGAATATCCCATTCAGCCTAATTTCCATTGTAGTTGAGGCATTGCCAGTCCATTCTTTTATTTGGCAGTCACAGGTAGGAAAACTCCCCTGCCCTAGTGCCTCTCACTTGGACATATCACTAATAGGCAGACCTTTACATTTAAACGTATTGTGGATGTTATTGGCGCTCTAGTGGTGCAGTGGTTAAGAGCTCAGCTGCTAACTAAAAAGTCAGCAGTTCGAATCCACCAGCTGCTCCTTGGAAACCCTGTGGGGCAGTTCTACTCTGTTCTATAGTGTTGCTATGGGTTGGCATCGACTCAACAGCAACGGGTTTTGGTGGATATTATTAACTGTTTTGTAAAGAGAAGATATATTGTTGGATACCTTTTTCACTTTTCATTCACTCAGTGCATTAAATGAGTGCATTTTAGGTCCCAGGCACTGTGGTTGCTGCCGACTATACATTGGTGAATAGAACAGAGGTGGCCCCTGCTCTTGGCGGGGCTTATAGTTTACCATCTGGAGCAGTTTCTCAAAATGTGACCCATGAAACTACCTGCATCACATCACCTGAGTATCAAAAATGCAGTGTTTTGAACCCTGCCCCAAATCTTCTAAACAAGTCTTTTGGGAAAGGGCCCAGAAATCTGCACTTCCAGAAGGTTCTCCAGATAATTGTTATACGCATTAAAGTTTGAGAACCATTGTGAAATTTCTTTAGAAGATGGGCGTTGGCAGCCACTTTTAACTGAAAACACTAGCCTTTTAAACTTAGATTTCATATCAACTCTTACATATAACTTAGTGGTTAACAGTATAGACTCTGGAGCAAACCACCTGGGTTTGTATCCCAACTCTGCCACTTATTACTTAGCAATTTTGAACAAGTTTCCTTAACCATTCTGCCTCAGTTTTCTCATCTGTGAAATGAGGAAAATAACAGTACCTACACAGGGTTGTTGTGAAACTAAATAAGTTAATTCATATAACAGTGCCTGACACACAGGGAACATTCGGTAAATTTTGGGAAAAAGAAAAACATGATTTGAGTTGAAATATGTCTTAGTCTGCCTTCAGCAATAATGGGCTGAAGTATAACAACATCCCACTCTACAGAAAGCCCCATCTGAGTAGATCAACATGTTTCTTGGCTAAGACTTTCAGCACTGTGCTCAGAAGAAGTTCCAAAGCTGGGTTGGGGAATTTGTATGTTAGTGATGTGTTCTAAAGCCCCTTGTGTTTATAGTTGGCAGGAGGGGGGAGATCAAAAATTGGCTTCAGAGGGTATTGAAATGGCGTGTTGAATTTCAGATTTCATATGAGTCGAATTTTCTCTCTGGCCATATCCGTAATGTGGGGTTGGGCACGTTGGATAGATGTTACCGTGGGTTTGCCAGCATGTACAATCTCATAGATGCTGGAGAGCACTAAGTGTTTTTGTTTTTATACAAGAGTGCATGGGAAATTTAAGTCCTGGTCCTTAATCATCCTCCCCCAGTGTGAGCTTGTATTTTTGCCATTTGGGTATAAGAACTTTTACCAGCAGAGCTGATCCAGACAGGCAGCAGGGCTTGGGCTTTCAGGCTGGAGGTGGCAGTAACATGCACAGCTGAGATCTTGCCACTGCTGGCTGGCTGAGCCCTCCTCTCTGTGGTTTTCACTCTTCAAGCCATGCTTGAGTAACCCGCCTCCAGAGCTGCTGACAGGGTCGTGTTCAGAGGCCTTGGAAATTACACTGTTCATTTCCTTATCATCCCCTGACCTGCAGTGCAGAGCCTTCTGGTGCAGGAACAAGGCAGAAAAAATCCAGACGGCTCCCAGCCAGCATGTGTCAAGAGCTACAAAGAATGAAATTGGACTTGCTCACTTAAAAACCATGGGGTTAGGCTTTGATTTTTGGTTCCTGCCGAGAGTTATTTGTGTGCATGTGTGCATGTTCTGTCTCTGTGTGTATGCATAGAATGAGCCTGTGCATGGCAAAGCTGGGGAGGAGGAGCATCTGAAAGTAGAGAGCAGAGGGAGATTGCTTTTCTCTTCAGTTAATTTCCCAGTTGTGCCATTGGGAAGGGCCTGGAAGCATTAGCATCAGGAAGGTGCCAGACCATGTTAATATTTTAAAACATATTTTTCTTGGTACAGTTCAGTCATGGCTGAGAGCACCCACCCAAGTAAGAAGCTTCCCTAGTTGGCTGAGGAGACATTTTTTAACAAATTCTATTTCCTGAAGTCTTTCATCCTGGATGACATTGACATAGTCAATGTTTAAGCCACCCAGGAAAGTGGAGACTTTGGGTCAGTCTTGTGTGAGAGGAATTTCCTTTTTGAGATGGAGGATGATGTGACAAATAGAAACAGGTGGGAATTTAGAGCTTTTTGAAATTTCCTGTTTCTAGGTCAAATTTCTATTATTCTTTAGTAGCTAGTCCTTGTTTTGGGGGTAGATATTACAAAACAACCTCCTCTTTTTTTTTTTCTTTTTGGGATCTCTCTTGCCCTAGGAAACTCACAGAAATGACTTTTTGAGCTAAAGAAGTAGAATGTGGATGGTAAGAAAGGTTCCTGGGCAGAGTTTACCATTCTGTCCTCAATTTTCCTTCTTGTGGGTTTCCACTGTCTTACGAGATCATTGGTGCTATTGGAGCCTTTGTGGAGTGAGAAAAGAAAGGAGTCTTTAGCTTTCAGACCCTGGAAGTATTTTTAAACCCTGAGCGGCTCTCTTGTTGGAAGTGCTCAGTAGAGAAGTGTTTTCACATGAGGAGGTGACAGCCAAGGTATGAGGGTATTACTTTCTTTTCCCTTCTAATAAAACAGTGGCCCTGTTACCAGCAGCATCAGCAGCATCTGGGAACTTGTTAGAAATGCAGAGTCTCAGGCTCCACCCTAGGCCCCCAAATCAGAAACTCCAGGGTTAAGGCCCCACATTCTGTGTTTTAAACAAGCTTTTCCATTGCTTGTGATACACACTAAAGTTTGAGAGCATGCTTTCCTCTTAAAAAAACCAAACCCAGTGCCATGGAGTCAATTCCGACTCATAGCGACCCTACAGGACAGAGTAGAACTGCCCCATAGAGTTTCCAAGGAGCGCCTGGCGGATTCAAACTGCTGACCCTTTGGTTAGCAGCAGTAGCACTTAACCACTATGCCACCACGGTTTCCTTCTTCTTAGTATTGAAGATGAAATTCTCCAAAAACATCAAGGACTAGAACGTAACCGCAGAGAGAGTTATGATTTTGTTTTCTGTGAGTGATATCCTGATACATCTTTTCTGTATGTGGACAAATTACAGAAACCTAGAATTGTAAGGAATACAGAAGGGCTTGGGACTTTGAGGGCAGAGAGGTATTCAAATTATTTCTTTCTAAACCTCACTTTTCTCATCCATAATGTGAAGGTTAATAATAGTACTGACTTATAAAGCTGCCATGAGAATTAATTGAGATAAAGAAGGTTAAGCACTCAGCACAGTGCCTGTCAATAAATGGTAGCTGTTTACTGATGTTACTAGCTTTGAGTTGCATGGTCACTGTGAAATCAAGGGGAGAGGATCTCCTTAGAGACTGGAGAATTAAGCCCCTGGAGGCTTTGGAAAATAATGAATTTATGATAGCTAATACTTCAACTCCTTCTGATTTCCAGGAAGGGGTGAGGGAGAGATTGATTCAGAGTATTTAGAGCCATTGAGGTTTGAGGTTTTATTGTTTGATTGACCGGTTAGTTTGGAACGGTTTGGGTAGGCTTCTTTTGGTAGAGGGTGATCTCAGGTTGAAGAACCATGGCTGTTCCTTAACTCTTCTCCATTAAAGTCAGTTTCTTTGGTATATTCCCAACTCCTTCTGAATTACTTTTCTAAGGATTAAAGGTGAATATGACATGATTGTTTTAGTTCAGAAGGTTTTTGCACCCTCCCACCCAATCCTTGTAAAGTGCAGACGTTAGCCTTTTTGAGGGGGTTCGCACTCCTACTGGTAGCCTGAACAGTCAGGAGCAGAATGGATTGAGATACTTCTGTTTGTGAACTTATCACTAGCTGTAGGGAAGAAAAAGGCAGTTCTTAGGTCTCGGAGGTGGTCTGTTTCCAACTTGAAATGCTGTCCACTGGGAGAATGCAGTTGAACTGTGTGCCAGAAAAATACACGAATTATTTTTTTAACCACTGGGTTCTAGCCCTAGTGGCAAATACAGTGTGTTTTGATGAGCCAGACCTGGCCATTCCATTAAATTTATTCTTGGGCTCTGTTTTTGGTTAATAGTGGGTTCTCTTCATTATAAAAAGTTTTTTAATAAATTGATGCCCAGCTCAGAATTGATATTTACAGTTGATGTCTCAGGTACTTAGCTTTGCACTGAATCAACCTTAGTGAAAGGTACAGAGAGTGTTGCAGAAAGGAGGTGTATATATTCATCATACTTACATCAACTAAAGTAGCATGAAATTAGAGAAATTGAAGTTTGGGTCACAGACCTTGTGGTACCAAGTCCTCTATTGAAGTAAAATCCTTGGGGCTACGAACCCCAAGCATGTACATGTATTTTTAAAGTTCAGCAGGTGCTTTTAACATACCTCTTGGTTAAAAATCACTCCTGTTGTGGAAAGGACTTTGGCTGCACTGTAATGCCTCTGAGAATCCCTGTAATTCCCTTAGCCAGGGAACTCTTAAAATTGCCCTTTCTTTTTGCCATTTCCAGGTGGAGCTATGCTCTCCACGGTAGATTTATGTGATGATTAAATATCTTACTGCCTGCTCAGGCTTCTCAACTGCTTTTTCTTTTGAAGGGACACATTTAAACCCTGCAACCCTTTAAACATGCTGTTAAAGGAAGAGAGAGCATCACCTCACAGATACAGTGGACATACCCTGTCTCTATACTTTTTTTGTTTTTTTTAAACATGTGCAATATCTTTGAAGTCAAAAAGAGAATTAAATGTTTTTGGATATAAAGTGTTCCCTGGTAGAATTTTAAATCTCATACCTAAGGAAGAGTAGTAATTAGAATACTGATTATTATGACAGGTGAAAAAATGGCATGGGGGAGGTGTCTGACCTGCTCTAACTTCAGGAGGGGAAGAAAGAATCATTACCAGCATCAACAGCCAAGGCTGACTCCTGTGAGGGGAGGTCAGACATATCTCCTCTCTCCAACAGTTTTAGCAATTCTGACACCAGCTGTCATTCCCATGGCACTTTCTACTTCTCTGCTAGGGTCAATAATTCGTTGCAGTGGCCATACAGAAATCACAGACAATACTCACTGTTATGGGGTTTATTAGGGAACTAGCAAGTTACAGTTCAGAATCAGAAATGACTCTGGATACAGTTCTTTGATCAGGACAGCCTGTTCTCAGCTGTGCCCGCAGGCAGGCCTCTCTCTCCAGCCCTTGGCCTATTGGCCCCTTGGCCGGCCTCTGCCCTGCTTAGGCAAGCATTACAGATCTCTTTAGCTCCATCAGTAAGTGCCCGGGGCACCCCCCTCTACCAGTAAGCCTTGGCCCTGAGGCGCTCGGCCCTCTCGCTCTATGGGTTGGCACACCCATCATAACTGCCTTGCTCACCATCTTGCCCCAGTCTCCTGCTGGTTCTGTGTCCCACTTGCTGCCACTTCTCACCGTCTTGCGCTGTCTCTAGTGTTACAGCTCTCTGTCTCCAGGGTCTAGTTGGTTCTCAGTGCAGGGACCCCGAGTCCAAAGGAGGTGCTACAGTTCTAGCTCTTCTTGGTGGTAGTATGTGTCCCCTCACCCTACACACACACTTCTCTCTCCTTTTATCTCTTCTAAGATAAAAAATATGACTCAAGTAAGGAGCTTACTTGAATAAGGGTGGTTACTGGGGTAAGGGTGGTGACTTGAGTCACACTCTCTAGTGAGGTGGTGACCTAAGATCCATCCCACGCTAATTTTGCCTCATTAGCATTACAGAAAACTCACTCCCAAATGGGACCATAACTTTTATAATACATCACAAAATGGAGGATAATTTACATCAGATCACAAAGTGAAAGATGACTACATCATTACATAAGTGCCAAATTTCGTCATTACATACCTGCCAAACCACTGAAAATCATGGCCCAGCCAAGTTGACAGGTAACCTTAACCATCACTGGTTCCATATACCTTATTTGCATAGTCCCACCCAATTGTTGTATGGGAGTCACAAAGACTATGGCCAGAAGGGCTGTATTAATTAATTTACTGCACAGCAGGCCACCCCCTGGCTCTTCTAGCCATTTGCACTTTCATACTTCAAGGGTTAACTTACCCCTCCCAATCACTTTACCAGTCCAAAACAGTCATTAACAGTCAGCCCTTCAGTAGGGCAAGAGTCCTCAGAGTGAGGTTTTCATCAGGTACCAGCCACTCAGGTCTGCTGCAGGTATTCATCTGATCTGGTCAGATTCTCCAAAAGTCATCTCGGCTTCACCCTTTCTGGTGTCTGATAAAATTTAACTGAGAGAGGATTGTTCCCTTGTTCTGAGCTTCACGAGGTATCAGCATAGCAAAACCTTTAAGAGACTTTAGGTTCAGCCACTGTACTCCAGGCCAGCAGTGCCTCCATCTTAATCCACTCTTTCACAGTTATTGCTTCTACAATTGGGAAACATTAGTGGCGTAGTGGGTAAGTGCTACGGCTGCTAACCAAAGGGTCGGCAGTTCGAATCCGCCAGGTGCGCCTTGGAAACTATGGGGCAGTTCTACTCTGTCCTGTAGGGTTGCTATGAGTCGAAATCGGCTCATCGGCAATGGCTTGGTTTTTGTTTTTTTTTTTTTGCTTCTACAATTATGGTTTTTACAATCACAGTTAATCCTGTTAACAGCACTCACAACTGAATCATATAATCCTATCAGCATCTTCCCCCACCCTTTCTTCCCCAGATGTGTCAGGAAAAGAGGTTATCTATTTAGTGCATTTTGAGTGTAAGCACACCCAGGAAAGCATGTAAGCCAGCCACTTCATGCCTTTATCTCTTCCCATTTTAGATAGCCAGTTTCCAAGTTGCCTGTCCCTATCAAACCAGTACTCTGAGGAGACAAGCGTATGCCTTGATCTGAAGATCTTCTGTTCCGATTGGAACTTTGGGCATCCCTAAGCAAAGTCCGGTCCAGAGCAAGCCATCAAATTGCAGCAGTTTACACCAGCTCATGGTGTCGAACATCTTTCTCTGCATTCAGTGGGGTTCTGGTCCAGTCATTCTTAGCCCCCTGTGTGCTAGGTCAGTGGGTACCGGCCATAGGCTCGGGAGTCCACACACCTTCCTGTGCTTCAGATCACTAGCCCCTTCTCTCTCTCTCATCCCTAGCCCCCATGGGCTAGGTCAGCGGGCACCACCTGTAGGCTCAGGAGTCCACAAAACTCTCGGCACTTCAGAGTAGCCAGCCCTTTCTCTCTCTCTCTCATCCCTAGGTCAGCAGGTGCCAGTGGAGCATCTGTTTACAAATTCAGCCCATCTCTTCATTGCTGCACCTCCCCCACGTCCACTCATCAAGTGGACCTAGGTGGTCACCAGGAGCAAGCATCCCAGGCTCCCTGTTTGCCAGCTGTCTTTAACACATACTTGAATGTGCTGCAAACACATAGCTAAAAACGTGTTGGAATGCCATATTTGGGCCAAAATTATAATTACATAACCATAAATTCTCATATAATAGAATTTTAAAAATATATTTTTAATACCAGTATATGCATTATCTATGCTCTCAGAATTTACATTAAATTGTACCTTATATGGAAACTCTGGTGGCGTGGTGGTGAGGTGCTGTGGTTGCTAACCGTAAAGGTCAGCGGTTCAAATCCACCAGGTGCTCCTTGGAAACTCTATGGGGCAGTTCTCCTCTGTCCTATAGGATCGCTATAAAGTCAGAATTGACTCGATGGCAACAGGTTTGTTTTTTTGGGGGGGGGGTTAATACCTTATATGCATCTTTTTAGGTTTTGGAGTATCTCAGATGCACATGCTACCAAATAGAGGAGGAAAAATTGGTAAACGTGAGGGAGAAGTGATCATACAAAGTGACTGCATATTTATATTTACCATATTAGGCTAGAGCTTAATTCCATCAGTAATCAGATTCCTAAATATCTGGTAGAGTGTGTGTTTTAGATAAGATAGCCATAAGGCATTTTTCATTTTGCTTATACATATGTAGTTGGGTTGAGGGTATGGGGGCTTGAAATCAAGCAAGCTGATTGCTGACTGCAGTATCGGAAAGAGGCTGAGAAATTCTTTCATCTTTCTTTGCCTCTGGTATATCTCCTGTCCTTTCTCATCTCTTACAAGGATCAGGTTCAAAAGTCAGGGTATGAGGCATTCAGTCAGACATTACTCTTGAAAAATTACTTAGGATGATGCCATGTTGGAGATTGACGTACTAGCTCCATAAATTCAGCACAGCCAATTTTTTCTCCAGCATTGAAACGAACCATTATTTCTTCAGTTGAGGTCCCCATGCAAAAGATGGCTTGTATTTAAGGACTGTGTTGATGAAAAATGTGTGTCTTTAAATACTGGAATTCCTCTAAGCCCAGTGAGCTGTTCATACTATGAGAGGCAAATGGGAATGGAGACCAGATTAAGGGTCTGTTCAAGGCCATTTCAAGTCTCCTTTTCTAGCTCCCTCCAGGGCATATATTCTGTGAGTGGAATATTTGTTCTCTCTCTCCTTGTTTACCAGCCACTGTAGTTTATTTGATTATATTAAACACATATATCCAGTTATCTGTTTAATGTACAGAGTTATTTTATGATAGTGGAGGAAATCTTGGGATCCAGATTCTGTCTGTAGTGGAAACATACAGGTCCATGGACTGAATCCAGTTTAATACAAAAATGATTCTTGTATAGCATTTTACTTTTACATTCCAACCTTCATGTTCCTTACAACACCCACAAATTTCTTCTCTTTAGGTTTCCTTGGTCACTGAGGAAATAAGGCCATTTCTGTATGGTAACCTCAAGGTCTTACCCTCCTGAAGTATCCTGTGGGCAAACTGGTATCCTGTTACCAACATAAATGTCCCTGAGCGTAGTCTCTCTTAGCCCAGTGCCTTTGGTAGTTCTTTTGAAGTAACACCCCTCCTCCCCCACTTCATAGCCTTTTCTGACTTTCAGCAGGACTCCAAGCCATGCTTTTTTGTTTTCTTGTTGTTTTAATTATTTTTCATTGTTTCTGAAACTTTTACATTTGTTGTTGGTCCTGTCTTTACCAGATGGAATTACATTTAGTTACGCAGATTTAGGGAGGTCTCTTCCCCTCTTCCCCAGTTAAAAATAATTGTTGTTATTGTTGTGTGTCATCCAGTTGATTCTGACTCATAGTGACCCTATAGGACAAGGTAGAACTGCCCCAAAGGGTTTCCTAGGCTGTAATCTTTACAGGAGCAGGTTGCCAGGTCTTTTCTTCCACGGAGCAGCTGGTGGGTACCAACCGCCCTTTTGTTAACCATTTGCTTAGCATTGCCCCACCAGGGCTCCTTAATTGCAAATAATTAAACAGGAAAAAGCAGTCATTCTTCATATATTCTACCATGTTCATGTCTTATAGCCTGGGTACACCGTTAGCTATATTATGAAAACCACTGTACTATTTTTGACAATGAGGTTTTACTCATAGTTCAAATTTGCTATTAGCTAGTGGAGTCGGAATCAACTTGACGGCACTGGGTTTTATTATTATTATTATTATTATTATTATTATTATTATTATTATTATTATTATTATTATTATTACTTAGAGATGACAGTGCTGTCAATAGTATGCCTTATTTGAAGGCTTGGTTCAGTGCTATATTTTTAGCCTGTACTTGTCCAGGCAGCTGTTGGAGAAGACATTGCAGTCACTCTATAGGACTGGAGAGACAGAAGTCTTCATGTTGAAGAGCTGAGTAAAAATGATTCTGGGTGTAGGCCAATACAGCATCACCAAGGAGGGAGAAAAGTGCAGCTTGCCTCTGCCTGGAAAGCACTTTGGCCAGGGCAGAGCTCCCAGAAACGGAAATTCTAAGCTCATTGAATTGGGAAGTTCTGCGTGTTTGCCTAAAGTATAACCTGCCTCATACCCTTTGTGAAATGGAGCTTCTTTACAAAAAGGAGGAACAGGAGTGAATTCCCAAACCAAACCCATTGTCATCAAGTTGATTCCGACTCATAGTGATCATATAGGGCGAGTAAAACTGCCCTATAGGGCTTTCAAGGCTGTAAATCTTTATGGAAGCAGACCACCACATCTTTTTCCTGAGGAGTGGCTGGTGGGTTTGAACCACCAACCTTTCAGTTAGCAGCTGAGCATCTGACCACTACACCACCAGGGCTCCTTAAGGGTGGGATAGAGAAGTAACCCTTTAATCACTTTCTCGGAAGAAGGGAAATATCCTCATCACAGCGGAAAAGATTGACTTGTTTAGTAGTTAGGTAGGTCTGTGTGTAGCTTCTGCTGGATTAGTGACCTTTTTTCAGAGCAGAAAAAAGTCTTGAGAAGATAGTTGAAAATTATACCCCAATTATGTTTTCATATCTAAAATTTTCAGATTTCTCTTTTTTTTTATTTCCTAGTCACATTTTACCCTCTTTCCTGTTTCATATCTAATAACCAAAGGTGGGAAAAAAGGGCCAATAGATCCCACTCTAATCCCTCTTATCCCCCTACCCCCATAGTGGGGAAGCTTTGACACTTTGGTGCTGGTGAAATCTTGCTGAACTGGGAGCAGCCTGAGAGGTGTGTTTGGAAGGTGGTGGTATAGAAGAGGTGATAGGGGTGGGCTTTGTGATGGTGGGGAATGAGTGCTTGAATATCAACTTTGATGGTTTATTTTTAAAACAACTAACAAATCTTAGTACTTTTCCTACCCTCTATTTACTTGCTATGGACCAGAAAAATAGCAAACAACTGGTTTATCACCCTCCCAGCCTGGTTTTGGCTGGGAATTTGAGATTAGAGTAGTTTAGAAATGGATAGCAAGAGATGATGTGTTTGGTCTAAATGGTAGTTTCCGAAAAACATATAAACAATACTTTTAAAGGAACTTAGATTTTAGTGGGGTGCCAAGTATATGTGTGTGTATAAATAAATAATCTTTTTTTTTTTTCTGAAATGTTCTTACATTGATCTTATGTCAGAAATGGTCCCTTATAATTGCATTTATTCTGCTTGTGTGTTTCTGTATCTTTCAGAACCATTTCCAAAGTTCATCTTATAGGCTACTGAATAATAAGTCTAATCTTAGCTTACCAACTGTCAGGAAGATCTTGGTTAAAAATTCACACGCGGTTCCATCAGTGGAACCCTTGTACTATATTGATTTCTTCTCCCCCACACTCCCTACACCTGGAAACTTTTCACTTGTTAATGCTTTTCTGACTATACCTGTCTCGAACTTATTTAATGGAATTTTAAGCTTCTTTGTTTTTTTTAATCTTTTTTTTTTTAATTTTTATTGTGCTTTAGGTGAAAGTTTACAAATCAAGTCAGTCTCTCATATAAAAATTTGTATACACCTTGTTAAATTTATACTCCTAATTGCTCTCCGCCTAATGAGACAGCACACTCCTTCCCTCCACTCTCCCTTTTCGTGTCCATTCAGCCAGCTTCTGACCCTCTCTGCCCCCTCATCTCTCCTCCAGACAGGAGATGCCAACATAGTCTCATGTGTCTACTTGATCCAAGAAGCTCATTCTTCACCAGTATCATTTTCTATCCCATTGAAAGCTTCTTTGTTTAATAATAGCCTTGACTGATTTAAAAATTCCCTCTGATTCTACAAATCCTGCTTCAGGAATTTTATAACTAAGTTACTGTTTTTTTCTAAACTTATAGGTTGGACGGCTATCCTAACCAAGCTATTCAAATATATGGATACTCATTTAGTTCATCCAGCAAAGATCTACTGAGTATATACCAGACACTATGGTGACACTCAGGATAAAGAGTTATATAAGGAGTTATGATCCCTGTTCTTGTAGAACTTACATTCTGATGGGAGAGACAGATAAATGAATTATTATAACAAAGTTTGATGAGTTATGATGGCATAAGGGTATTGTGGAAGCACATAGCAGGGGCAGCCAGCATACAGCATAGAGTAGAATCAGGGAAGATCTCCCCTGAAAGTGATGGTTAAAGAGAGACCCAAAAGGGTGAGTAGGAGTTAAACAGGTGAAGGGACAGAGGGCAGAAGACTTGTGTTAAGCAGATAGTATAGCATAATCAAAGGCTTGGTGGTAAGACGGAGCATGGGGCATTAGAAGAGATGAAAAAAGTTTACTCTGGCTGGAGGATGAGTAATAGAATGGAAGGGTTGAGGGTTAGAGTGCTAGGTAGGGGTCAGATAGTAGAGAGCCTTAAGAGCTTTGTCCAAAAGTTTGGGCTTCATGCAAAGGTCTGTGGAAAGCTATTGGCAGGCTCTGGATTAAAGTGCTTGGTTTTAGTTTTTAAAGGACGACTCTTGATGTCACCTAGAGAGTAAGATTGGAGGCAATTAGGAGACTGTTGGCGTAAATCAGTTAAGAGTGATGGAGGCCTGCTCTAGGATGATTGTCCTGGTTTCTTAGTGCTGCTATAACAAATACCACAAGTGGATGGCTTTAATAAACAGAAATTTACTTTCTCACAGTTAGGAGACTAGAAGTCCAAATTCTGGGCACCTGCTCTAGGGGAAGCCTTCTTTGTCAAATCTGGGGAAAGCTCCTTGTCTTCAGCCTCTGTTCCTTGGTTCCTCAGTGATTTTCGTGGGGTGTAGCATCTGTCTTCATCCATCTGTTTGCCTGCTCTTTTATATCTCAAAAGTGACTGACTTAAAACACACCCTACACTGATACGGACTCCTTAACATAACAAAGAAAACCCTATTCCAAATGGGATTATATCCACAGTTATAGAGAGGTTAGGATTTACAACACATATTTTTGAGGCACACAATTCGAGACATAACAGTAGTATTAACAGGAAAAGAGCAAAGTGAGTGAATTTGATTTTATGTTGGGATGAGATTGGAGGAGAAAATTAAGAGTCATGCCCAGGGTTTTGGCTTGAGCCAAGTTACTGATAGAGGAAACACTGGGGGAGGCAGATTTGGAAAGGATAACGAGTCCAGTTTTGAACTGCCTGCCCTGGGGATACAGTGGTAAGCAAAATAGGTTTGATCCCTTCCTTTTTGGGGTTTACAGTCTAGTAGGAGTGACAGATTGAATCAAATAATAACATGCACATATATAATTATACACTATTAAAAGCAATAAAAAGGAAAAGCTATGGGATGCTGAGAGCCTTTGATGGAGCCTGACCCATGGGGGAGGCAGGGTCGGAGAAAAGTATCCATGAAGAATTTAAGTAAATAATCTGAAGGATGAATAGTCGTTAATTTGGAGGAGAGAGTTGAATGAGTGAGCAACCAAGTAGAAATGTAAATGCCCCTTGAGGTCTGGAGGTCCTGAAAGAGAACCAAAAGTCTAAAACTTCAAGAGTTATCAGTAAGTGAAAAATAAATGATAATTAATTCCCTAGAAGTGGATGGGCTTACCCAGGGAAAATGTGTCTGTGGTGAATGAGACAAAAAGATGAGGGCGGAAGATAGATCTCTGAGCAACACCAAGAAGGTAGCTGACTTAGATGGCATATTAGGACGTGCTCCCCTGTGTAATGGAGAGCATACAAAACCACGGCTGGGAACATATGTCTACAGAACACTTTAAAATGCTCTGAGAGGAATTCGAGAATTTGGTTGGTCCTGGAATTAGATTATGTTTGGTTGGTACTGCATCAAGGCATGCTTTGAGGAAAAGCTCCTTTCCCATACTACTTGCGAACAGTGAAAGAATGATCTTTGATTCAACCGCTTCCCGTATTATTCCTCCATTTCCCTGCCTGGAAACCCTAGTGGCGTGGTGGTTAAGTACTTCAGCTGCTAACCAAAAGATCAGCAGATTGAATCCGCCAGGCGCTCCTTGAAAACTCTGGGGGACAGTTCTACTCTGTCCGATAGGGTTGCTATGAGTCAAAATTGACATGAGGGCAATGGGTTTTCTTTTTTTCGGTTTTCCCTGGCTAACCTCCAGATCACTCCATTTCATTAAAATGAAAGCATGAACTTTATAATCAGACCTTTAAATCTGTGTGTGAATCCCAGCACTGCTTAAAAAGGTGGGATCTTTTGCACATTACCTCTCTGAGTGTCATTTTCCTTAAATTTTTTTGAATTAAATGATCTAAAGGTACACTATAAATGCATCTGTGTCTAGCACTGGTAGGCCAGCGACAAATGTTAGTTCTGTTTTCCCTCACCTCCTTGATGACTGGAAGTGACAACCTCGTGTGTTTTTTTTTTTAGCAGGCGGGTGAGTTGTTTCATCTGTGATTCCCTAGGCTCTCTCCCGCCTCCTCACAGCAGCATGCAACAGCAGCTTTTCTGCCAGGGCAAAGGAGCCTTACATTTTAGTGGTAAAAGCCCTTTCTGAAGAGGAAGTACAGAGGGATGTCTGGGTCATTGTATTCCAGTGTTTTCCAGGAACAGCACTATTGATATTTGCAGCTGGATTATTCTTTGCTGGGGGCTGTCCTATACATTGTAGGATGTTTAGCATCTTCCCTGACTGTGCCCATTAGATGCCAGTAACGTTCCCCTCCCCGGTTGTGACAACTAAAAATGTCTCCAGACATTGCCAAATGTCCCCTGGAGGGCAGAATCACCATTTGAGAACCATTCACTATAGTGTTCTGTTTCTTGATCTGGGTGCTGCTTACACAGCTGTGTTCCAGTGTGAAAATGCAGTGAGTTGTACGTATACGATACATGTAGTTTTCTGTTGTGAATACAGAATTTCCATAAAAAGTTAAAAAGAAGTCTTCCTTTTCCCCAAAGACAGTAGAGAACCAGGCTCTAACCCATAACTACGTTTAAGTATGCCTGAGTTTTCATTTTCCCCCCAAATCCCAAAAAGGATAGGTGGAATTAAGGAAAGGGATCTACGATAAGCTGGAAAGGCAGTAGAAAATAGTCCTAGGATCTGGCTTCCAAATGTCTCTTTATAATGTCTGGCCATTGGGGTATGGAATCCAACCTAGGAAAATTCCTATTACAAGATTTCAGAAATAATCTCTAGGCACAGGACAGAGTTGAATTATCAGCAAAACAAATCTCTCTTCCCACCTTGTCTGCTATACTGTGATGGCAAAGGGAGGAACACCTGATTTTAGTCACTTTAAACTCTTATGTTGCCTTTCTGGATGGTCACTGAAGTTGCTTCTGAAAATGTTAGTTTCATGGCAGGAAATGTTTGCTTTTATTTTTAATACGAAACTTTCAGTTTTTCTCTATTGGATGATGTTGACTGCTCCCTGAGAGTGGATGAAGTCCCCAGAGAAGTCCCTGGAGAGGGCCCAAGCTGGAAGCAATAGGTTAAATAACTCACCTCAATGTCTTGAGAGGAGTCCAAGAAAAGATGCCATTTTGAAGTTTGCAAGATCCTGTAAAGAGAGGACAGGCTTTGAGCCAAGCAGCCTTTGAGGTGGTAACCAGCTCATAAACAGGAGCTGGCATGTGCCAACAAAGTCTCTCATCCTGGCCCCAGAGTTGGCTGAGGAGAGAAATGTGTGGAAGGCTCTGTAAGTAGGATTGTTCTTGGCTTTGGCTGTTGTGTGGCTGGAAACAGAGTAGGGAGAGAGCTTGAGCCAGGTCTCCGGGAGCTGAGCATTTCCTTGAGAGGAAGGTAGTTTTTCCCCCCTTGTTTTATTTTTTCCTTTCACCCCTTAATATTAACATTTCAAGGTTCAGGACATGGTTGGATATCAAATGTTTTACGATTCTAGGATAGCCTATTTAATATTCTGGTCTGCTAAGAGGAAAACCGGACGGGATTTAACTAGGTAGAGTCAAGGCTCATAACCTTTTTGAAAGTATCCAAAGTAAAGATGCTTCAGTTTATTTGGAAGTGTTTAAATTTTACTAAAATCCCATCATTGCCAGTGTGGTTTTTTAAAGAGGATAGACAGCCATGTGGCTGAGCCAAGGAGACCAGTAAGATTGTAATTTCGAGTTGGCAACAGGGTAGGCCATGTGAAGGAAAAAGGAAGGCAGGGAGCATTGGTGTGGGAAAGAGGTACACCTATGTCTTTGGATCCCTGTCCTCTCGTTATTCTTTGCTGGCCCTGGCAGCTGCCAAAGCTTACTCAATAGAGATGTGGGCTGGGGATTGTTTCTTAATCCTTGTATAGGAATACTGAACATTATCTAGGTTCTGGGCCTCTGGCACTTGGCTAACTAATGCTGAGGCATCTGGTGGCTCTAGACAAAAACCTGTTTTGTCAGAGAGAAGACTGGGCCAAAGTACAAGCATTGTTATCTCTGATGCCCCCAGGGCAAACTGTCTACTTGGCAAGGGAAATGTCTTGACCTTGTGAGTTTACAACAACCTGTCCATTTGGTTTTATGTTTCTTTGAGGGGTTTCAGCATTCAGGCATTGAAACCAACTATTAATGCTTTTAAAAACAATTTATCAACAACTGCTTCCTTTGCCTTGAGACCAGAACAGGATGGTGCCCAGCTGCCATCACTGAGCATTTTCATCAAAGATTTCATAGAAGAATCCTGATCAAAACGGGGAAATACAGAGCAGAATTTCAAATTCTCATGGACTCCAGACTTCCTGGAGCCATGAAGGTTGGATGAACCCCTGAAACTATTGCCCTGAGATAATTTTAAACTTTAAGCCAAAAATATCCCCTGAAGTCATCTTAAAACCAAACAGTAGTTTAGCTTAACTAGTAAAAAAAATCTGCCTTGAACGTTATACTCTTTTAAGAACTATCTATATGGGATCAAATTGATAACAGCAACTGGAAAGATTAGTTAGGAACTTTAGAGGACACTGAATTTGTTAATAGGGGAGGAACAAGTCAGAAATGGAGGGTGAGAATGGTTACACAACTCAGTGTAATCAGTGTCCCTAAATGGTACATGTAGAAACTGTTGAATTGGTATACGTTTTGCTTGTTCTCAACAACAACAAGAAAATAATTTAAATTTTATTGAAAACAATTTAAGTATCATAAAAGTAATAAATGCTTTATTGTAAAGTGTTTGGAAAATGGCAGAAAGGTAAAAGGAAGAAAAGAAAAACCATACTCAATTCTTCTGTATTCTTGGTCTTAACAGAATTTCTTCAGTGTTTTGGAATTGGCTGAGATTATTGGTTCAGGACTGGCCTGGGCATGAATCTCAACTGTGTTCCCTTAAACATCTTTAATTTTCCTTTTTGAGAAATGACCTGGTCTGGCTCTGCTTGGCTGGATTTTATTACATTTGATGAGATCTCACCCTGGAGTATGAAACTCTATCTTCTGTATTTAGGTTTTTGTAACTTGTCTTGAGCCAAGTTTTTATCTTCATCTGTGATTGTCTTTATAAGTCTGAGTGTTTATTTGTTTTCTAAACTTGTGATGATGAGTGAGTGTGTAGGGAGGAGTGGTTTTGTTAGGCTAAATCTTGACCTGCTTTCCCCTTTTTGGAAAGAGTTGCCTCTGGTGTCAATTTCCACAGTAATTTTCTTTCGTTGATGAGCTGGGTTAAGAAATGGTCTTCTATTGTGAGATTTCTTGTAGAAAAAGAAGAGAAAGGGCAGTCTTTCATGGAATCTTCAGACAAACTGAGTCTTTCATGGAGTCTTGAGACAAACTGAGCCCCAGGGACCTTTTCTTTTCCCCTGGAGTAACATTTTCGCAGAGGCAGCAACACAGAAACAAATTCACCTCTTTTCTAGGAACCATCACATGGATGTATAAGTTGACCAGTTTGGAGATTCTGCTTATTAGATGTTTACGTAGGTGTTTAGATTTATGCTTTAACTCTTACAGTTTTGTGGTAAAGAAAATGGAAGTCTTGGCCCAGTAGGGAAATATATTTTGGACTTATTTATTGTTCCTTTTTAGTGTTAGAATGAGATGGGAATAGAGACTGGTATCTAAAACTATTCGTTGACATTTGCAATATCAGATGTAGTCATTTTATGATCTTTTTAAAACTGGTGGTAAAGTATATGTATAGCATGAAATTTGCCATTTTAATTATTTTAAGTGTACAATTCAGCAGCATTAATTACATTCACAACGTTATACAGCCATCTTTACTATTTCCAAAATTTTTTCATCGCCCCAAAGAGAAACTCGGTATCTGTTGAGCCATGTTGTTATTGTATGCCATCATGTTGATTCCGACTCATAGTGACCCCATAAGACAGAGTAGAACTGTCCTATAAGGTTTCCGAGGCTGCAATCTTTATGAGAGCAGATCACCAGGTCTTTTCTCCCATGGAGCAGCTAGTGGGGTCGAACTAATGACCTTTCAGTTTGTAGCCAGGGGCTCAACCATTGTACCACCAGGGCTCCTTGCATTAAGCAATACCCAGACCCAGTGCCGTCGAGTCGATTCCTACTCATAGCAACCCTGTAGGACAAAGTAGAACTGCCCCTCAACTCCCCATTTTTCCTTTCCCCCAGACACTGGTAACCTCTGATCTACTTTGTATCCTCATGAATTTTCCTGTTCTAGATATTTCATACAAGTGAAACCATAAAATGTGTGTTCTTTGTGTCTGGCTTCTTTCACTTAACATGATGTTTTCAAGGTTCATCCATGCTGTAGCATGGATCATAACATTTTGTTTTATTGCTGAATAATATTCCTTATGATTTTTGATGGGACAAAAATGGGGAGAGATGCTCTCTGGGTATATTTTAATTTATATTTTTTGAGAGTATGCATTCTATACTGTGATAGATTATTATTGCAGGATTTCTTTTCATTTAACATGGAAATCTTGGTTTGAAGAGATCAAGTCAGAATTAACTACCATCACTCTAGTAGGTAGGCTTTGACCAGAAGTCTGACATTAGAATTTAAGGAAATCATGAAAATCTTCCATGTGACTAAAATTTCATGTGAATGAAAGGTTGAGAGATGATGTCTGGGAGCCTAAGATGTGGGTGGAACTTCAGCATGATTTTAGCGTTCCTGCCTTTCCTTGTTCATTTTCAGAGTAGAATAATCCATTTCTGGAGTCCATTAGTGACTGATGGATAGTTGGAAAATTGTTTTGGAAGAGGTGCACTGGACAGAGCCTGTGGAATTTGTTTTTGTTTTTCCCCCTCATACGATTTTTTAAGAATTGAGATGTAGTTCACACATCATAAAATTCACCATTTTTAAGAAGTATACAATTCAGTGGTTTACAGTACACTCACAAAGTTATGCAACCATCATCACTGTTTTATTCCCAGAAAGAAACCCTGTACCTGTTGGTAGTCGCTCTCAGTTCCCCCTTTTCCTTATCTTGGCAACCACTAATCTGCTTTCTGTCTGTATGGATTTGCCTATTCTGGATATTTCATATAAAGGAAATAATGCAATATGTGGCCTTTTGTGTGTGGCTTCTTTCACTTTCACTTTAAAAAAAAAAAAAAAAAGAAAGAAACCAGATGCCATCAAGTCAGTCCTGACTCAGGGCAACCCCAGGTGTGTCAGAGTGGAACTGTGTTCCACAGGATTTTCAATGGCTGATTTTTCGGAAGTAGATCACCAGGCCTTTTTTTTTTTTTCTGAGGTACCTCTGGGTAGACTGTAACCTACCGCCTTTCAGTTAGCAGCTGAGCAGATTAACTATTTGCACCACACAGGGACACCTCTTTCACTTACTGTGTCTTCAGTGTTCATCCATGTTGTAGCATGTGTCAGTACTTCATTCCTTTTTATGGCTGCAATAATATGGATATGTTGTGTAGACATACCACATTTGTGTATCTGTTCATCAATTGATGGATATGTAAAGTGTTTCCATTTTTTGGCTGTTATGAATAAACTTCTGTAAACATTTGTGTTCAAGTTTTTGTATGGGTATATATTTCCATTTCTCTTGCATGTATACCTAGAAGCAGAATTGCTGGGTTATATGGTAACTCTAACTTCTTTAAAATAATATTTTATTGAGTTTTTGGTGAAAGTTTACATAGCAAGTTAGTTTCCCGTTAGACAGTTTCCACACAGATTGATCAGTGACATTAGTTATGTTTTTCACAGTGTGTCAGCATTCTTTTTCATTGTGTTCTGGTTGTTCCATTTCTAGTACTCTAGTTTCCCTGCCCCCTTCTCATCTTTGTTTTAGAGTAAGTGCTGACCTTTAGGTCTCATACAGAAGGTATCTTATGGGTAATATTTTTTATTTTGTGCGCCACTCTGCTATTCACTAAAAGGCGATCTCAGGAGAGTTTCAGTCCAAGGTTTAAAGAATGTTTCAGAGCGATAATCTCAGGGAGTCCTCTGGTCTCAACTGGTCCAGTTAGTCCGGCCTTTTTTTTAAGAATTTGAGTTTTAGTCTACATTTTTATTCTGGACCATGCATTGTGACCCCAGTCAGAATGGTCAGTGGTGATAGCCAGACACCATCTAATTCTTCTGGTCTTGAGGTCGTAGCTCGTGTAGGTTATCAGCCTTGTAGACTTGTTTCTTCTCTGAGATTTTAGTTACCTTCTTAACTCTTTTGTCCTGATGACTTTAACTTTTTGAGGAACTGCCAAACAGTTTTCCCAAGCAGTGCATCATTTTACATTCCCACTAGCAATGTATAAGGGTTTCAGTTTCTCCACATCCTTGAAAATACTTTTTATTGTCTGTCTTTTTTACTTTAGCCATCCTAGTACAAACTGGTGTCACTTTGTGATTTCAATTTGCATTTCCCTAAAATCATTAGCCATTATTTTTTTTTAATGACTAATGATATAGGACATCTTTTCTTGTACTTATTGGTCATTCGTATATCTTCTTTGAACAAAGTCTATTCAGATCCTTTGTTCATTTTCTATCTGGGTTATTTTTTATTGTTGAGTTGTGAGAGACTTTATGCATTTTGAATACTATTTCCTTATCAGATATGTGATTTGCAAACATTTTCTTCCATTCTGTGGATTGTGTTTTCATTTTCTTAATAGTATCCTTTGAGACATGACCATTTTTTATTTTGATGAAATCCAGTTTATCTGTTTTTTCTTTAGTTGCTTTTGCTTATGGTATCATGTCTAAGAAGCTGTTGCCTAATCCGAGGTCATGAAGATTTATGCCTATGCTTTTTTCTAAGAATATTGTAGTTTATCTTTAACATTTAGGTCTTTGATCCATATTGAGTACATTTTTGTATATGGTATGAGGTAAGGGTCTGACTTCAATCTTTTCTGTGTAGATATCCAGTTGTTTTGACATTTGTTAAAAAGATTATTTTTCTCTCATTGAATTGTCTTGACATCCCTATTGAAAATCAGTTGAGCATATATGCATGGCTTTATTTCTATACTCTCAGTTCTGTTGCATTCATCTACATGTCTGTCCTTGTGTCAGTATTAACAATGTTGATCACTGTAGCTTTGTAGTAAGTTTTGAAATCAGGAAGCGTGAGTCCTCTAACTTTGTTCTTTTCAAGATTGTTTTGGCTATTCTGGGCCCCCTGCCTTTCCATGTGAATTTTAGGATCCGTTTGTCATTTTCTGCAAAGAAGCCAGTTGAGATTTTGGTAGAGGTTATGTTGAATATGTCAATCAATTTTGGAGAGTATTACCATCTTAATGGAGCCCTGGTGGCACAGTGGTTGAGAGCTACAGCTGCAAACCAAAAGGTCAGCAGTTCAAATCCACCAGCAGCTCCTTGGAAACCCAGTGGGACAGTTCTACTCTGTCCCATGGGGTCACTATGCATCCGAATTGACTTGACAGCAATGGATTTTGGCCATCTTAACAATATTAAGTCTTCCAATCTGTATAAACACTGGATGTCTTTCCATTGTTTTAGGCCTTCTTTAATTTCTTTCAGTGATGTTTTATAGTTTTCAGTGTATAAGTCTTGGACTTTTTTTAATTAAATTTATTCCAAAGTATTTTGTTCCTTTTGATGTTACTATAAATGGATTTGTTTTCTTTATTTTATTTTTGGATTATTTATTGCTGGAGTATAGAAATACAGTTGATTTGTGTTTATTGATCTTATGTATTTCAACCTTGCTAAACTTGTTTATTGACTCTAATGATTTTGTTGATGGATTCCTTAGGATTTTCAGTATATAAGATTGTGTGTCATCTATGAATAGAGATAGTTTTACTTTCTGATCTGGATGTCTTTTATTTCTTTTTTCTTTCCTAAATTGCCCTGGCAAGCACCTCTAGTACAGTGTTGAGTAGAAGTGGCAAGAGCAGACATCCTGACTTGTTCCTGATTTTAGGGCAAAGCTTTCAGGTTTTCACCATCAGTTTGATGTAAGCTGTGGGTTTTTCCTAGATGCTCTTTTTCTGAGGGAACATATGTGATACTGTCTGAGATTTAAGAGTATTTTGATTTCTTTCATAACAAGGTAACCCTTGTTATGAGTGTGTGTGTGTGTGTCAGGGAATTGGGAGTTGAGGAAATCAGTAGAATATAAAGCATACAAGATTGAGAGTACCTGAATTCTGGGTTCATTCTACCACTTTAAAGTGTATAACTTTGGACATTTCATTTGATTCTCCATGCCTCCTTCATTTATGCTTTCTATTTATCAAAGATTTATCAAACGTTTAGTTTGTCAGATATTTTGTGGATACAAGGGTTAAAAAGACTGAGGTCCTTGTCCTCAGTAGCAGTATACACTCTATGCGCAGAACTTCGATTTTTTCATTTGTGAAGATGGAGATGTTGGGCATGTGTTGAGCTGTGGGCATGTGTTGAGCTGTGGGCATGTGTATGGACACATTAGGCCAGTCTTGACACTGAGACCATTCAAGACTGGCCTAATGTGTAAGGTGGCACTAGTGCTACCTATGTGTCAGTCTCTTATGTTCTTATTATTTCGAACTACTTGTGGTTCCAGCCATGGCTTCTAAATCTTTGTCCCCTGTCCTGTCATCTTCACTAAATTTGACTATGATTTGCAGCTGCCCGACAGCTTTCCCTGCTTGGTTATCCAGTACCCTTCAAGCTCACAGTGTCCAAAACGAAATAATTATTTGCCCCCTAACCCTGCCTCTCTCTGTGTCTTTTCTGTTTCAGTGGTGGAATACTGCCTCCCATTCACCTAGCCTAGAAATTTCTGAGTCACATTCGACACCTTTTCCTCACTGCTTACAACTAGCGTATCACAAAGGCCCTTTGAGAAACTATTTCGTATGTGTCTCTTGTTACCTCCCATCTGCTCTATACTTGTTGCCACTTCCTTTATTTAGACCCCCATCATTTTTTACCTGGACAAAACTCTCATCTCTCCTTTCTTTTCTACTTGGTGAACTAGTTGTTTTGCAGGACCCAGTTCAAATGTCACAATTCCTTTTTATAGCATATTCTTGTTAATCAGCTCCCCAGACTTCCAGGTGAAATTAAATACCTTCCTATCAGCATTATAGAAATATCGACTGTTGGGGCTAATAGCATACACTTTAGAATCAAAAAATTGAGTTTGAATACTGCTTCTTAATAACTATATGACCTTGGGTGCATTACTCAGCCTTTCTGAGCCTCAGTTTCCTTATCTGTAAAGCTGATAACGACTTCCTAGAACAGAAATGAAGATTATGTGCAATTGTGAAAGTAATAATTATAGTAATCATGGCTACAATATAGTGAACATTTATTATTTCCCAAGCACTGTACTAAATATACTACTCGACACATAATGCTCATGAAAAGCCCTTAACTCAGTGTCTAACATGTAGTAGGTATTTCATAACAAAAACTGTATTACCTTTATGGTCTTCTTCCACTAGGCTGAGCGTCTTAAGGGCAAAAACCATGTCTTATCTTTGTGACTGACATATGGTATATCAGCAATAAAGAGTTGTTAATTTTGAATTTATCTAGTGCAATTTAACGTTAGGAGATCTTCTTCAAAACAATATTTCCTGCTAACTTGACTGAAGTTCCTTTGGGATTTGAAGACTTTGAGTTTCATATTAAAGTGCACATACTTCTGCAGGGAGAGAATACCTGGAGCTATTATCAACAACCATGTTACGGGTACTAGTTGTTTATCGGCTGTTTTCTGATCTGAGAAGGACCTTGCGGGGGAGGAGGAGAGACCTGAGCACAGAATATTAAAAAAAAAAAAAAAAAAATAGGGGAGGAAAATCACCATTTCACATTTACCTCAGAATTCTGGCTCTATTTCTTAATTTGTAATGGGCACCATTCCAGCTGACACACATGGGCTGCATTTGGTAGCCTTGGCTCTGCTGTGGAACCTTAGACTTATACCTTGCAGAAGTGAGTCGTTGCTGTTTCTCGAAGGTCTGAATTAGGTTATTTAGCGTATTGTGATTTTAAGACATGATTGCATACTCACTCTGTATAGACAGTTAACATTTTTATATTGAGTATTGAGGAAGAATATTCTAGACCTGATCCCTGATTTCAGCCAACAGTCTTCTAAATAAATGTCACCTATCAGCTACCCTGTCAACTGCCCAGAGTGTTGTTGAACACAAGAGAAAATCAGCCAGAAAACAATGAAAAGAATACACACATGCAAAGCGGATTTTCCAGAATTTAATACATGACTTTGGAAAACTTATTTAACTTCCTGGGCCTCAGTTTCCTTATCTGTAAAATAAAAATTTGGGAATAAGTCATTCGTAAGACTTCTACCAGCTCTGAAATTCTGAGAAACTCTTCTCTCTCTCCTAACCGGCATCTCTTGTTCACCAGTCACCACAGAGATGCTTTTAAGTCTTATTCGGTGTCACTTCTTGCTCAGAACTCTCCACTGGCTCTTCATTTCATTCAGAGGAAAAACCAGTGGCTTATAAGACCCTATATGATCTGTGCTTCTCCTGCCATACCTCTGTGACCTGATCTCCTGTTTTCCTGGTTACTCTCAACCAGCCATACCGGGCTCCTTGTTTTTCCTTGAACACCTCAGGCAGGTTCCTCCTGCCTTAAGGCTCTTATAGTGAAGTTCCCAACTACTGTAATTCTTGTTTCATAGACAGCAGCCTGGCTAGCTCCCTCATCTTCTCCAAGTCTTTACTCAATGCTACCCTATTTTAAATCGGCAACCACCTCTGCATTCCCCTCCCCTACTTCTTTACCCTGCCCCGTTATTTTTTCTCAAAACACTAATCTCCTTCCAATTTACTATATACCATACCCACACCCATTGCTGTCAAGTCGATTCCAACTCATAGCGACCTTATAGGACAGAGTAGAACTGCCGCGTAGGGTTTCCAAGGAGCAGCTGGTGGATTCAAACTGCCAACCTGTTAATTAGCAGCCATAGCTGTTTCCCACTATGCCACCAGGGCTCCAGTATAGCGTACTTAATTATTGTGTTTATTGCTTAGAAACATAATAAACATACTCAGATACAAAGTTTATCAGGGCAGAAATTGTTTTGTTCAAATGTTTGTTAAATGTATGAATGAGCTGTGCAATGTGCTGAATACTAAGACCATTTTTTGCTGATGTGAGCCTTAGTTGACTCATTTATAAATTGTTGGTTTTGATCTCTATCTTTCATGTTAGAGACTCTCTTCAGATATCCGGTAGTCTGTGGTTGCCCGCTTATGTTTTAAACATCTTCAAATGTTTAAAGATTGATTAGAATCTGAAACATTAGTTTGAATCTTTGAGTGTATGGTCAAGGCATATCCATGGTGAGCTTCACCATGGGATGATGCTGCCAGACTGTTAAAATAGGAAACTTCAGATATCAGTTTCTTTAGGTCTTTCCTCTTGGGTTTATTGAGTTCCTTTAAAAAGTCTCTTCCAATTCTCCTAGAGGATAAGGCCTGACAGCCAGCTTTCTGTGAGCGAAGTTAAAAAAAAAAAAAAAAGGACTGGGGCCTCAGCCTTCAGCATTCAGTATTCTTAAATCCAAAATCCACATCTAATCGCCTTATTTTTGGTGTGGTATTCATGTCCTCCGCTGTGCCTGGCACCCCCTAGTCCACAGACCGTGTACACGTCTCCAGAGAATAAACCTGGTCTCTGAGTGGGGGAGGATCTCAGAGTGAGAAAAGGGATCTAAGGATGTAACTGCTTCTGCTGCTGCTTACACAGCTTTTGATCAGTCATATTCATTATTCATTTCTAACCATACACCCCGCCACCCCAGGCTCCTTGCCTCTGCTCCTTTGGTTGAAGGTACTTGTGTTGCCAGTTCCTGAGCCTTTTGGGGGAGGATTCTGGGGTGTTGACTGGGATTGTTCGAAGTTTTTCCTATTCCACGCTCAGTGTTCGGCATTCTCGTATCTGTTTGGGGGCACTGGTGGTTCAGTGGTAGAATTCTTGCCTTCCATGCAGGAGATCTGCGTTTGATTCCTGCCAGTGCACCTGATGTACAGCAGCCACCAGTCTGTCTGTCTTTGGAGGCTAGTGTGTTGCTGTGATGCTAAACAGGTTTCAGTGTCAGTCAGTGAAAACACTGGACCACAGTGTTCTGATCCACAGCCAATCATGGGATGGCGCGCAGGACGGAACAGTGTTTTGTTACATTGTGTATGGGGTCTCCACGTGGTAAAGACCAACTGGAAGGCAGCTAACAACAACAACACCTGCTTGGTTACCATTCTTTCTTCCTTTCCAGATTCCAAAATGTTACGGTTGTCTTCTCTCTAGTTCTTCCCTTTCTTTCTTTTTTGGCTTCATATGATTATTATTTTATTTTTTATTGTACTTTAGATGAAGGTTTACGGAACAAACTAGCTTCCCATTAAACAATACACATTGTTTTGTGACATTGGTTACCAACCCCATGACATGTCAACACTCTCCCTTCTCGACCTTGGGTTCCCTATTACCAGCTTTTCTGTCCCCTCCTGCCTTCTAGTCCTTGCCCCTGAACTGGTGTGCCCCTTTAGTCTCGTTTTGTTTTATGGGTCTGTCTAATCTTTGGATGAAGGGTGAGCCTCAGGAGTGTCTTCAATACTGAGTTAAAAGAGTATCTGGGGGCCATACTCTCGGGTTATCCTTCCGTTTCTTGTGGGTTTAAGTCTTTTTAAAAAATCCTTTATTGTAGTTTCAGTGTATTTTTTGTTCACTGTATTTTCTTGTCTGATATTTGTCTTTTTTTTTAATTGGCATTTTTATTGAGATAATTGTAGAGTCGCATGCAGATGTAAATAATAAAGAGAATATACCTTATCCATTTCCCCCCAATAGCAACATTTTGCAAAACTATAATACATTGTCACAACCAGGATATTGATATTGATACAGTCACCAATCTTATTCAGACTTTGCCAGTTTTACTTTTTTCTTGTGTGTGTGTGCCCAGTTCTGTACAGTTTTATCACATGTAGGTTTATCTCTCCACCACCACTGTCAAGATACTGAACAGTTCCATCAGCACCAGGATTCTTGGTGTTGCCCTTTTGTACCATTCCCATCTCTATCTCAGCACACATGCATACCCCACCCTGCCCTAATCCCTGAAAACCACTAAGGTATTCTCTATTTCTAAAATTTTGTCATATCAAAAATGTTGTATAAATGGAATTATACCATATGTAACCTTTGGGGATTGGTTTTTTTTAAATCAGCACATTCCCTGGAGATCCACCAAGTTGTTGCACGTGTTAAACAATTTTTTTTATTGCTTAATTTCCATGGTATGTGTGTGTATGTGCCACAGTTTAACCATTTACCTGTTGAAGGACAGCTGGGCTGTTTCTAGTTTAGGGCTATTATGAAAAAAGCTGCTGTGCACATTTGCATACTGGTTTTTGTGTGAACACAAGTTTTCATTTCTTTGGGATGAATGCCTAAGAGTGTGTTTGGCTGGGTCATGTGGTAATTGCATGTTTAATTTTTTAAGATACTGCCAAATTGTTTTCCAGAGTGGCTGAACCATTTTACATTCCCACCAGTAATGCAGAAGTGATCTAGTTTCTTCACACCCTTGGCAGTATTTGGTTTTTTCACACTTTTTTATTTTAACCATTAAGGGGTAGGTGTGTAGTGATTTCTCATCGTAGTTTTAATTTTCATTCTCCTGGTAACTAGTGATATTGCACATTTTTCGTGTGCTTGTTTGCCTTCTGTACATATTCATAGATGAACTGCCTTTTCATATCTTTTGCCCATGTTCTGACTTTCTTTTACTGTTGTTTTGAGAGTTCTTTATATATTTTAGATACTCGTCCTTTGTCAGATATATGGTTTGCAGATTTTTTCTCCCAGTCTGCAGAATTTTTTTTTAATAATTTTTTTTTTATCGTGCTTTAAGTGAAAGTTTACAAATCAAGTCAGTCTGTCACATATAAGCTTATATACACCATTTACATACTCCCATTTACTCTCCCCCTAATGAGTCAGCACGCTCCCTCCCTCCAGTCTCTCCTTTCATGACCTTTTTGCCAGTTTCTAACCCTCTCTACCCTCCCATCTCCCCTCCAGACAGGAGATGCCAACACAGTCTCAAGTGTCCACCTGATAAAAGTAGCTCACTCTTCATCAGCATCTCTCTCCAACCCATTGTCCAGTCCCTTCCATGTCTGATGAGTTGTCTTCGGGAATGGTTCCTGTCCTGGGCCAACAGAAGGTTTGGGGACCATGACCGCCGGGATTCTTCTAGTCTCAGTCAGTCCATTAAGTCTGGTCTTTTTACGAGAATTTGGGGCCTGCATCTCACTGTTCTCCTGCTCCCTCACGGGTTCTCTGTTGTGCTCCCTGTCAGGGCAGTCATCGGTTGTGGCTGGGCACCATGTAGTTCTTCTGGTCTCAGGATGATGTAAGTCTCTAGTTCACATGGCCCTTTCTGTCTCTTGGGCTCATCATTACCTTGTGACCTTAGTGTTCTTCATTCTCCTTTGATCCAGGTGGCTTGAGACCAATTGATGCATCTCAGATGGCCGCTTGTTAGCATTTAAGACCCCAGACACCACACTTCAAAGTGGGATGCAGAATGTTTTCATAATAGAATTTATTTTGCCAATTGACTTAGAAGTCGCCTTAAGACATAGTCCCCAAACCCCCGCCCTTGTTCTGCTGACGTTCGAAGCATTCAGTTTATCCAGGAAACTTCTTTGCTTTTGGTCCAGTCCAGTTGAGCTGACCCTCCCTGTATTTTGTATTGTCCTTCCCCTCACCTAAAGTAGTTCTTATCTACTAACTAATCAGTAAATAACCCTCTCCCACCCTCCCTCCCTCCCCCGCCTCGTAACCACAAAAGCATGTGTTCTTCTCAGTTTATACTATTCCTCAAGATCTTATAATAGTGGTCTTATACAATATTTGTCCTTTTTCATCTGACTAATACCACTTAGCATAATGCCTTCCAGGTTCCTCCATGTTATGAAATATTTCACAGATTCCTCACTGTTCTTTATCGATGCGTAGTATTCCGTTGTGTGAATATACCATAATTTATTTAACCATTCATCCGTTGATGGACACCTTGGTTACTTCCAGCTTTTTGCTGTTGTAAACAATGCTGCAATAACCATGGGTGTATATATATCTGTTCGTGTGAAGGCTCTTTATTTCTCTAGGGTATATTCTGAGGAGTGGCATTTCTGGGTTGTATGGTAGTTCTATTTCTAACTTTTTAAGAAAACGCCAGATAGATTTCCAAAGTGGTTGTACCATTTTACATTCCCACCAGCAGTGTATAAGAGTTCCGATCTCTCTGCAGCCTCTCCAACATTTATTATTTTGTGTTTTTCGTATTAATGCCAGCTTTGTTGGAGTGAGATGGAATCTCATCATAGTTTTAATTTGCATTTCTCTAATGGCTAATGATCGAGAGCATTTTCTCATGTATCTGTTAGCTGCCTGAATATCTTCTTCAGTGAAGTGCATGTTCGTATCCTTTGCCCACTTTTTGATTGGGTTGTTTGTCTTTTTGTGGTTGAGTTTTAACAGAATCATATAGATTTTAGAGATCAGGCGCTGGTCGGAGATGTCATAGCTGAAAATTTTTTCCCAATCTGTAGGTGGTCTTTTTACTCTTTTGGTGACGTCTTTAGATGAGCATGGGTGTCTGATTTTTAGAAGCTCCCAGTTATCTGGTTTCTCTTCATCATTTTTAGGAATGTTTTGCATTCTGTTTATGCCTTGTATTAGGGCTTCTAACGTTGTCCCTATTTTTTCTTCCATGATCTTTATCGTTTTAGTCTTTTATGTTTAGGTCTTTGATCCACTTGGAGTTAGTTTTTGTGCATGGTGTGAGGTATGGGTCCTGTTTCATTTTTTCGCAAATGGATATCCAGTTATGCCAGCACCATTTGTTAAAAAGACTGTTTTTTCCCCAATTAACTGTCACTGGGCCTTTGTCAACTATCAGCTGCTCATATGTGGGTGGATCTAGGTCTGGGTTCTCAATTCTGTTCCATTGGTCTATGTGTCTCTTGTACCAATACCAGGCTGTTTTGACTACTGTGGCTGTATAATATGTTCTAAAATCAGGTAGAGTGAGGTCTCCCACTTTCTTCTTCTTTTTCAGTAATGCTTTACTTATCTGGGGCTTCTTTTCCTTCCATATGAAGTTGGTGATTTGTTTCTCCATCACATTAAAAAATGTCATTGGAATTTGGATGGGAATTGCATTGTATGTATAGATGGCTTTTGGTAGAATAGACGTTTTTACTATGTTAAGTCTTCTATCCATGAGCAAGGCATGTTTTTCCACTTATGTAGGTCCCTTTTAGTTTCTTGCACTAGTACTTTGTAGTTTTCTTTGTATAGGTCTTTTATATCTTTGGTAAGATTTATTCCTAAGTATTTTATCTTCTTGGTGTTGATTTGGTGATTTCCTCTTCAATGTTCTTTTTGTTGATGTAGAGGAATCCAAGTGATTTTTGTATGTTTATCTTATAACCTGAGACTCTGCCAAACTCTTCTATTAGTTTCAGTAGTTTTCTGGAGGATTCTTTAGGGTTTTCTGTGTATAAGATCATGTCACCTGCAAATAGAGATAATTTTACTTCTTCCTTGCCGATCCAAATGCCCATTATTTCTTTGTCTAGCCTGATTGCTCTGGCTAGGACCTCTAGCACAATGTTGAATAAGAGCAGTGATAAAGGGCATCCTTGTCAGGTTCCCGTTCTCAAGGGAAGTGCTTTCAGGCTATCTCCATTTAGAATGATGTTGGCTGTTGGCTTTGTATACATAAAAAAAAAAAAAGCATGCTCTTTATTATGTTGAGGAATTTTCCTTCAGTTCCTATTTTGCTGAGAGTTTTTATCATGAATGGGTGTTGGACTTTGTCAAATGCCTTTTCTGCCTGGGATAAATCCCACTTGATCGTGGTGGATTATTTTTTTGGTATGTTGTTGAATTCTCTTGGCTAGAATTTTGTTGAGGATTTTTGCATCTATGTTCATGAGGGATATAGGTCTGTAATTTTCTTTTTTTGTGGTATCTTTACCTGGTTTTGGTATCAGGGATATGGTCATAGAATGGGTTAGGTAGTATTCCATCATTTTCTGTGCTTTGGAATACCTTTAGTAGTAGTGGTGTTAACTCTTCTCTGAAAGTTTGGTAGAATTCTGTAGTGAAGCTGTCCGGGCCAGGGCTTTTTTTTGGGAGCGGGGGGGAGTTTTTTGATTACCTTTTCAATCTCCTTTTTTGTTATGGGTCTGTTTAGTTGTTCTACTTCTGATTGTGTTAGTTGAGGTAGGTAGTGTTTTTTCTAGGAATTCATCCAGTTCTTCTAGGTTTGCAAATTTGTTAGAGTACAATTTTTCCTACTAATCTGATATGATTCTTTTAATTTCAGTTGGGTCTGTTGTGATATGGCCCATCTCGTTTCTTATCCGGGTTATTTGTTTCTTTTCCTGTATTTCTTTAGTCAGTCTGGCCAATGGTTTATCAATTTTGTTAATTTTTTCAAAGAACCAGCTTTTGGCTTTGTTAATTCTTTTCAATTGTTTTTCTGTTCTCTAATTCATTTAGTTCAGCTCTAATTTTTATTATTTGTTTCCTTCTGGTGCCTGATGGATTCTTTTGTTGCTTGCTTTCTATTTGTTCAAGTTGTAGGGATAGTTCTCTGATTTTGGCTCTTTCTTCTTTATGTATGTGTGCATTTACCGATATAAATTGACCTCAGAGCACTGCTTTTGCTGTGTCCCAAAGGTTTTGATAGGAAGTGTTTTCATTCTCATTGCATTCTATGAATTTCTTTATTCCCTCCTTAATGTCTTCTATAACCCAGTCTTTTTTCAGGAGGGTATTGTTCAGTTTCCAAGTATTTGATTTTTTTTCCCTGATTTTTCTGTTATTGATTTCCACTTTTATGGCCTTACGGTCTGAGAAGATGCTTTGTAATATTTCAATGTTTTGGATTCCAGTCTGCAGAATTTTTTCATCGTCTTCACATAGACTTTCACAGAGCAGAAGTTTTAGTTTTGATGAGGTCCAATTGTCAACTTTTTTTTTTTTTTTTTTTATAATCAACTTTTTTTTTTAATGGATCATGTTTTTGGTTTCAAGCCTAAGAACTCTTTCCCTCGCCCTAAATCCTAAAGATTTTCTCCTTTGTTATTACTCACAGTTTTATAGTTTTGTTTTGTATTTAAGTTCATGATCCATTTTGAATTGATTTTTGTATAAGGTGTGAAGTTTAGTTTGAGGTTCATTTTTTTTTTTTTAACCTATGGATCTCCATTTGCTCCAACACCATTTTTTGAAGAGAATGTTGTTCTTCCATTGAATTACTTTTGCACCTTTGTCAGAAATTAGTTGATCATATCTATTTCTGGGTTCTCTGTTCTGTTGCATTTATCAGTGTATCTGTTTCACTCCAATAGCAAAATGTTTTGATTACTGTGTCTCTGTAGTAAGGCTTAACACAGGTAGAGTTATTCCTCCCACTTTTTCTTTCTTTGTCAACATTGTTTTAGCTATTCTGGGACCTGTGCCTTCTCATATAAATTTTAGAGTAAGCTTGTCTGTGTCTGCAAAAAACCTTGCTGAGGTTTTGGTAGGCATTGATTGCATTGATCTTACGAATCAATTTGGGACAAATTGACATCTGTCTTATGAATTTATTTATATTTCTTTGGTCTTATAGAAGTTTGTATTTAGTGAAATTTGTCATTCTTTTTCTTCACGGCACCTGAATTTCATGTCTAATTTATGAAGGACTTCCTCACCCCAAAATTATACATATATTAACCTGTATTTTTTTCCTTTAAATATTTTGGTTTTATGTTTAGTTCTTTAAACCATCTGGTATTTATTTTGGTGTGCTGTAGGGTCACTATGAGTTGGAATCGACTCAGCGGTAACGGGTTTGGTTTTTTGGTTTATAGGAACCTGGTACTTCCTTTTTTTGTTTGTTTGAAGCAGTTTGGGAGCCATTTGTCTCCATATCATTTACTGAATATTGTTCATACTTTCTCATCAATCTGAGATGCTATCTTTATCCTATTCTAAATTGTTATATATATATTTGGGTCTGTTTGCTTTCTTGTCAGTCCAGGCATCTGTTGCATCATCTTATTATTTCACACTTGTAATAATTTGTGACGGCCTAGGGAGTACTGTAATGTCTGGGAGAGGGTGTAGCATGATAGTTGAAAGCTTAGCACTGTGGTCAGACTGCCTGGTTGAATGCTAACTCTACCATTTACCAGCCAGATGACTCAGTGCTGGGTATTTAAATTCTCTGGACCTCAGTCTAACACTTACAATATTACATACATTATAGGGTTATTGTGAGATTAAATACATGAATATATGTAAAGCTCTTATAATACTCATGTAACATAGTAAGTTGTGTAAGAGTAGGCTGTAAGAATAACAGGCAAAGTTGCCCTCATTTTAATTCTTTCTAGACTAGCTTTAAAAACATTTTCTTATATTCTTTCCAAAGGCCAATTGAGATATTAATTAGAATTACATTGACTTTATAGATTTAACTTGAGGGAAAAATGATCTTTGTAATAATGTAACAAAACATTACATCATCATATAATATTGACTTAACATTTAAGAATGTGGTGTGTCATTTCATTTACACAAGTCTAAAGTCTTGTGTTGCCCTGAGTCAGAATTGATTCAAGGGCGATTAACAACAGCAACAGAAGCTTGTGTCATTTCTGCACGTAATGGATAAATGGTTTTCCGTTCCCATCCGATCTCAAAATACAAAAATAGAGAAATGTTGGAACCTTATATAAGCTTCACAGACGTGACATTTATTAACTTGCTTTTTCCCCAGAAGAGTAAGAGGAATAGAAAAGCGTGGTGCTGGGGGCTACAGCATTAGATGCTACATAAGTGTTTACACCTGTATCAGCGGTTTAACTACTACCATCTCACATTTCTTTAAAGTGCATGCGAATAAAGAAGAAAAAAACCTAAGAATGATAACCTTTGGAGAGTTAATAATAAAACTCAGAAAATTGCCTGAGTGAATGTATGCAAATGAAACAGGTCCTTTTGAATTTGGCCCTTGGGATTTTCCCAAGGGAAAAAACCCGGGGGACATCCCTGCTCTAGGAGAGAATGCCTGTCTGTGCAGTCAGTTTTGCTTTTTGATCAGTCTCCTTTTTCTTCTCTTTAGTCTTTCCTACCATCTGCCTGCAAACTCAAGCAAGAATCTTTGCATTTTAGATCTTTTTTTTCCTCTCTTAATTTTAAAGGAGAAACTGGCTTTGATTGTCTGTAATTGAGCTGGCCTGAAAACCAATCCCCGGCTTCTGTCTATTAGTTAACTGCTTCAGGGAAAGAGCAGGTAGGGGGAAAGATTCTTTGATTCCAGTCAGGCAGGAGATGTTGTATATATATTCTCTTAAAACGTGCTTGTTCCTGTTTTCTGGATTTTTTTCCCCTGAATTGTTTAGGTTTGATAGGTGGTTATGTTTGTGCTGGGTTGAATAAGGGGTAAAAAACAAAATAGTTGTATATTTTGACTAGGAAATGTTAGGCTGATAGAACAGTAGAGATGCCAGTCAGAGTACAGCAATATATACTATTCTTTCTATTTTTGCACATGCTTGACATCTTGTTTAACAACATTGTGGAGTACAACAATACAAAAAAGTAAAAAAAAAATTTTTTTAAGCCAGTTGCAGTTGATTCTGACTCCTGGTGATCCTATGTGTGTCAGAACTGCGCTCTGTGGAGTTTTCAATGTCTGATTTTTTGGCAGTAGATTCCCAGGCCTTTTTTTTTCAGGCATGTCTGGGTAGAGGCACCTCAAACCACCAACCTTTCAGTTAGCAGCCACGTGTGTTAACCGTTTGCACATCTCCGGGACCCAAATAAGTTAATAGGGAGTAATAATCAATGATACACAATATTTTTTTTTTTAATTTATTGAAGCACACGTACAAAAAGTGTGTAGTTATAAGCTTACAGATCAATGAATTTTCATAATTTGAACACATCCATGTAGCCAGCACCCAGATCAAGAAATAGTGCGTTACTTGCCCCCAGAAGCTCCCCGTGTGTGCTCTCTTCTAGTCACAAACCTTGCCCCAGACCGACCACTATGCTGACTTCTAAGAGCATACATTGCTTTTGTCTGTTTTTAGTTTTTACATAAATGGAATCATACATTAAATACTTTTGAGCATGAGAGATTCATATACATAATCGCATGTAGCTGTAGTTTGTTCACTTTCGTTGCTTTATGGTAGTTGGTTGTGAGAATATATCACAATTTATTTAACAATTTTACCATTGATGGGAATTTGAGCATTTAATACTTTCCAGAGCACCTCACACACCCGTCACCACCCCCCACACCTTCTTTTTTTTCTTTTTTACACCCTTTCTTTTAATATTACAGGGGCTATGGGTATTTTTTGAAACATACTGATGTAGAAATCTGAAAATTCTTATCAGTTCTCTGCTTTAGAAAGTCTATAATGATAAATATAGCACCTTTTGGTCTAGAAACTTATCTGTCTGCATATTCTCCAAACTAGTCTTCCGTTACCTCAGTTAGCTTTTTCTGTTACAAACCACCCCATCTTAATGGTTTAAAACAACCACCATTTATTTAGCTTTTGATTCTGAGAGTCAGCAATTTAGGCTGGGTTCAGTTACATGGCTCTGCTGCTCTGGGCCAGGCAGACTTGGCTGACCTTGTTTGGTACAGTTGAGCTACCTTCTTTGTGTGGTCTCATCCTCTAACAGGCTGTATCAGGCTTGCTCACGTAATGGTCTTCCTCTCCAAGAGAAAGCATGAATGTGTACAAGGCCTCTTGAAGCCCAGACAGTGAACTGGCACAACTTTGCCTCTGTACTTGCAACTGGCCAAAGCAAGTCAGGAGGTCAGCACAGATTCAAGTGGTAAAAGAAGTAAAACTCCAATCTCTTGATGAGAGGATTTTAAGTGTGTGATCTTTCATTTTGCAATCTACCACACCCATATTTTGCATTTGCTTTCAGGGAATTAATTTCCATTGACTGGCATCTTTTGTTTTTGATATGCAGTTATATATGCTTCTGTTTTCATCTGTTTTAGAGTCATTCCTGAACTATACTTGTGCTGTCTTGTAGTAGGTGTTTTTATCTTATTTATTCCGTCTCATCCCCCTGCTTTGTCCTCTGTTAGCTATTCATCTTATCATTCAAGAAGAATGCTTCATCTAGGAAGCCATTTCTGATTTTGTGTCAGCCGCTTCCCCCAACCTCTGATCTTCCCTTTGACCCCTCTCTGGCAGCATTTAGCATCAATAATGTTTTATTACATTCAGTTGTTTTCATGTCTGTTACTAGACTCTAAGCTTCTTTATGTATCCCCATTGTCTGCCAAGCAGATGTTTTTAAATGATGGATGAAGCTGTGAAAGGGATACTAGAGCTTCTTCTTTAGCAAGTCATATCCTCCGTTTAGTACGGAATTGTTTATCCCTGTGCTTCTGTCTGAGTGTAACTGCTGCTGCTTTGACTAGATGGTAGAGCTGGTATACAGATTTACATTACTGAGGAAAGGTCAGGTATCACCATCTATCTATGCAAATAAGTGCTATAACTTCTTTGGATAACTCATTATTTTGATTAAATGAAATCTTTCATTTCTACTGGGATACTGTGCTTTTATGTAGAAGTAGTATTTTACATAGATATGTCTTTAATACTTTGAAAGATGGAATAATCATATGATGAATGAACATTTGTCTTTTTGTTATTGTAGTTAACAATTACCTGAGCCTTTGCCCTTTAGGGGAGATCTTCACTTTATAAGGCTGATGTCTACTATAATATCTGAAAATGTCAAATACTTCCCCAGCTTCCTTAGCAACTAGGGCTTGGGACCTTGACCCAAGCGTCACCAACCAGAGGTATCATCCCTGATACTTCCAGTCTGAAGTAATGATGCAGGGGGACAGTGGAGAATTCTTTATGCTGATAGTTGTGACAGCTCCATCGAGCCTCTGCTGGCATCAGTGGTACAGTGGTGGAGGTAGCAGTGTCCTGCACAGACTGATTCTGTGGCCTGATTCTGTAAGTGGTCCTGGATGCATGCACAGGCTCTTTCTCTTCCTGCTGTTTTCTGAGCCTGATTCAGTGCCAGACTCCCTGGGAGTTCTGTGAGTCACCCATTAACCTTTCATCTTTTGCTTGAATCAGCCACAGTTGGTTTTTGTAAGCGACTATGAACCCTGAACGACTTTCAAGAGTAGAGACCACAGTACGTATTAAAGACGTACACCATCTTATTGAGGAGACCAGACTCATGAAATAATAGAACTATAATACACAGAAATGTGATAGGTTACATAACAGATTGTAAGTGATATAAAGACAGGAAAAATCAATAGACTAATTTGGAACGGGTTTATAGAAGAAGTGGGACGTGAAAAGTGGGTGGAATTTGTATGGAAAGAAGAAATGTTTAGAAGGTACAAGTCAGTCAGATAAACGTAATCGTTAATTTTTGTCATTGAGAACTTTTGATAATACCTAAATACCCTTGCTTCACACTGGGTGAAAACAGGAAGGAAAAAGGAGGCCTAGGAGTGTTAGGATTATATATTAAAGCAGGCCAGAAAAGCCTGTGTATTCACTATTAGTAATTTTTATGATTGTGTGTAAATGGGAGTGTTACAAGTCTGCTTGTGGAAGAATATATAGACATTTATTTTTGCAGAATTTCTTTTCAAACTCCCTAAAGACTATCAACACACTTGTTTTTAAGGGGCAAGGAGGTTTAGCTGTGTGATTCTAGGTTTAAAACTCTTGCTGCCTAAATGTGTTGATAGCCAGGAATTCATTTATCCAGTAGGTATCCTAAGCCTCAGGCAGCATATCGGAGCTTTCTCTCACTTCATTTTGTAAATATATTTTCATAATTCACTTTGTAAAAAAAAAAAACCTGATTAAGGCCTTGTTTTTCTCCAGCAAATAGGTTGAGAATGAGTATCCTTTCTCTTTGCTTTCCCTACCCCACCTCCAGGTCTGCAAGCTATTTGAGAACAGGGACTCTATATATCTGTGCATCTTCAGTGCCTGGCATGTAATTGGTCTCTATACATTTTTAAAAAGCGATTTAATTAATTACCTCCATTAAGTGTTCTTTGTAAGGAGTTGAGAAAAATGTAAGATTTTCTTTGGCTCAGAGTTATCGCAGACATTAAAGATTGAGTAACTGGCTTGATTTTCTTAAGATTTAAGATGACTTGGCAGATGTGATTTGCTTTGAGATCTAGTGATTTCTAAAAGTTCACTAGCTGTAGCCTGGAATTGTTCTGTTATGCCTTTTTTTCTTTTTAATAGACTATTTTTTAGAACAGTTTTGGATTTCCAGAGAAATTGACTTGATTATAAAAAGAATTCTCACATACCCCACACCCACATCTTACATTAGTATCGTGCATTGTTACTATTAATGACTTAATATTAATACATTATTATTATTAACTAAAGCCCATATTTTATTCAGATGTCCTTAGTTTTTACCTAATGTCCTTTTTCTATCCCAGGATTCCATTCATGGCATCAGGTTACATTTAGTTGTCATGTCTCCTTGTCTCCTCTTTGCTGTGACAGTTTCTCAGAGTTTCCTGGTTTTTGATGACCTTAACAGGTTTGAGGCATACTAGTCACGTGTTTTGTAGACTACCCCCTTGATTTGAATTTGTTGGATGTTTTCTGATTAGAATGGGGTTGTGGGTTTGGAGAAGAAAGATCACAGTGGTCAAGTGCCATTTTCATCCCATCACATCATGTATATACTATCAGCATGACTTATCACTGTTGATGTTGACCTTGGTCACCTGGCTAAGTTAGTGTTAGGTTTCTCCACTGTAAAGCTACTCTTCCCCCTCTTCCCCCACCTTTTTCCATACTGTACTCTTTGGCACTGGGTTTTTTTTTTTTACTCTTTGGAGGGAAGTTACTATGTATAACCCACACTCAGGGAGCAGGGAGTTATCCTTCTTCTCATTGAGGCGGGTATCTACTAAACTATTTGGAATTCTTCTGCATGAGCGATTCTGCTATGATTTTTAACAACTTGATTCTCTGATGATTTTTAACAACTTAATTTATGGTGGTTGGAGGAAGGTAGAAGGCTGCTGAGGTGTTAGGTAGAACACCCCAGCTCCAAGGGTCCCTGTGTTCTTGCTTTTGTAGATAAAGTCATGTCAGATGCTCTAAGTAAACACTGTTGGGTTTTGATTCGTTTATCCAAATTGTTTTTGTTTCACCTCCTTCAGCTGCCTAGACTTTATTTGAAAATCATGTTAGTTAGCCTCTGGGAAACACTGAGAGCTTTGTCTGTGTACCTGTGTTCAAAAACTGTACCTAGGGCTCTGAAGGTTTCAGAACAGGCAGCCCTCTGTTTTCAAGGGAGGTGCTGCGACTACATATAGCCACCTTGCAAACTGAAAGAAAATATTTGTTATACTGCTTGCTTTAGGAGTCAAAGACCAAGGACCCACTAGAGTAAATAGGAGAAGACATATCTTCACTTTTCCTTAAAAGTTTATATCACTCAATATGAGTACTATAAATACTGCACTAGTCACAGACTGGTAGTTTATATCAGTGGTTCTCAAAGTGTGGTCCATAGACCAGCACCATCAGCACCATATAGAAACCTTTTAGAAATGCAGAATCTCTGTTCCCATCCCAGACCTACTGTTCCCATCCCAGACCCCTAGGGTTGGGGCCCAGTAATCTGTGTCTTAACAAGTCCTCCGGATGATTATGGTACACTATAACATTTAAATACAATTGATTTAGTTTACTGAGTGTATATAGTAGTCTACGTAGCAGTTCTTAGGGCTTATTGGCTACAGGTAGCATTTGCTTTTCCTACAGGGCCTTGAAAAATCTTCCCTTTTTTGATCAGAATATCTGATTCCTAAGATACTAAGGTTAGTTCATCTTCTCTCTCAAGATCAGATTTGGTAAATTGATATTTGACGAACTATGGCTAGTGGACCAGATCAGGCCCACTTCATGTTTTATAACATTTTTTTAAAAACACTTTGTTGAAATAAAATTCACTCACTCAGAGTATATAATTCGGTAGTTTTTAGTATACTCACAGTTGTGCAATGACCACCACTATCTAGTTTAACAACATTTTTATCACTCCAGAAAGTAACTCTGTAACCTATAGCAGTCACCCTCCCATTTCTCCCTGGTATCTTCATCTGCTAGCCCTGTTGTTGTGTGCTGTCAAGTTGATGCCAAGTCATAGTGACCTCATAGGACTGGATAGAATTGCCCCATAGGGCTTCCTAGGCTGTAATCTTTACGGGAGTAGGTTGCCAGGTCTTTTCTCCCAAAGAAGGGCTGATGGATTTGAACCACAGATCTTTCCTTTAGTAGTTTTTAATCATTGTGCCACCAGGGCGCCTTTTCATAGCCCTAGGCAACCACTAATCCACTTTCTGTCTATAAATTTGCGTATTCTAGATATTTCATATAAATGGAATCATGTAATATGTGCTCTTTTGTGACTGGCTTCTTTTGCTTAGCATGATGTTCTCAAGGGGTCACGCGTGTTGTAGCATGTATTTGTACTTTATTCCTTTTTATTGTCAGTAATGTTCCAATGTATGGATATGCCATGTTTCATTTATCCATTCATCAGTTGATGGATATATGAATTCGCTATTAAATTTTTAAATGGTTGGAAAACATCAAAAGAAGAACAGTGTTTCATGACATGTGAAAATTATATGAAATTCAAATTTTATTGTCCATAAAGTTTTATTGAGACACAGCCATGCTTGTTTGTTTATATATTATCTATGGCTGTTTTCTTGCTACAGTGGCAGAGTTGAAGAGCGACAGACTGTGTGGCCTTAGAACCAAAAATATTTACTATCCTGCCCTTGTCAGAGAAAGTTTGATCCTTGATCTAGAGCAGTGTTCAAGTTTTTATTCATCATCGTCCCCTAAAAGGCCTTTTTTTTTTTTTTAATTTATTTTTATTAAGCTTCAAGTGAACATTTACCATTCCAATCAGTCTGTCACATGTAGGTTTACATACATCTTACTCCCTTCTCCCACTTGCTCTCCCCCTATTGAGTCAGCCCATACAGTCTCTCGTTTCGTGCCAATTTTGGCATCTTCCCTCTCTCTCTATCTTCCCATCCCCCCTCCAGTCAAGAGTTGCCAACACACTCTCCAGTGTCCACCTGATTTAATTAGCTCTCTCTTCATCAGCATCTCTCTCCCCCCAACTGACCAGTCCTTTTCATGCCTGATGATTTGTCTTCGGGGATGGTTCCTGTCCTTTGTCATCAGACGTTCTGGGGAGCATTGTCTCTGGGATTCCTCTAGTCTCAATCATACCATTAGGTATGGTCTTTTCCTGAGAATTTGGGGTCTGTATCCCATTGGTCTCCTGCTCCCTCAGGAGTTGTCTGTTGTGTTCCCTGACAGGGCAGACATCGATTGTGGCCGGGCACCAACTAGTTCTTCTGGTCTCAGGATAGTATAGGTCTCTGGTTCATGTGGCCCTTTCTGTCTCTTGGGTTCTTAGTTGTTGTGTGACCTTGGTGTTCTTCCTTTGCCTTTGCTCCAGGTGGGTTGAGACCATTTGATGTATCTTAGATGGCCGCTTGTTGGCATTTAGGACCCCAGGCGCCACAATTCAAAGTAGGATGCAGAATGTTTTCATAATAGAATTATTTTGCCAATTGACTTAGAAGTCCCCTCAAACCAAGTTCCCCAGACCCCAGCCCCTGCTCCGCTGACCTTTGAAGCTTTCATTTTATCCCGGAAACCTCTTTGCTTTTAGTCCAGTCCAATTAGGCTGACCTTCCTTGTCTTGAGTGTTGTCTTTCCCTTCGCCCAAAGCAGTTCTTATCTACAGATTGATCAATAAAAAGCTCTCTCCCTCCCTCCCTCCCTCCCCCCTTTGTAACCACAAAAGTATGTATTCTTCTCCGTTTTTTCTATTTCTCAAGATCTTATAATAGTGGTCTTATACAATATTTGTCCTTTTGCAACTGACTCATTTCGCTCAGCATAATGCCTTCCAGATTCCTCCATGTTATGAAATGTTTCAGAGATTCGTCACTGTTCTTTATCGATGCGTAGTATTCCATTGTGTGAATATACCACAATTTATTTACCCATTCATCCGTTGATGGACATCTTGGTTGCTTCCAGCTTTTTGCTATTGTAAACAGAGCTGCAATAAACATGGGTGTGCATCTATCTGTTTGTGTGAAGGCTCTTGTATCTCTAGGGTATATTCCAAGGAGTGGGATTTCTGGGTTGTATGGTAGTTCTATTTCTAACTGTTTAAGATAACGCCAGATGGATTTCCAAAGTGGTTGTACCATTTTACAGTCCCACTAGCAGTGTATGAGAGTTCCAATCTCTCCGCAGCCTCTCCAACATTTATTATTTTGTGTTTTTTGGATTAATGCCAGTCTAGTTGGTGTGAGATGGAATCTCATCGTAGTTTTAATTTGCATTTCTCTAATGGCTAATGATCGGAAGCATTTTCTCATGTATCTGTTGGCTGCCTGAATATCTTCTTTAGTGAAATGTGTTCATCTCCTTTGCCCACTTCTTGATTGGGTTGTTTGTCTTTTTGTGGTTGAGTTTTGACAGAATCATGTAGATTTTAGAGATCAGGCGCTGGTCTGAGATGTCATAGCTGAATATTCTTTCCCAGTCTGTAGGTGGTCTTTTTACTCTTTTGGTGAAGTCTTTAGATGAGCATAGGTGTTTGATTTTTAGGAGCTCCCAGTTATCGGGTTTCTCTTCATCATTTTTGGTAATGTTTTGTATTCTGTTTATGCCCTGTATTAGGGCTCCTAGGGTTGATCCTATTTTTTCTTCCATGATCTTTACCGTTTTAGCCTTTATGTTTAGGTCTTTGATCCACTTGGAGTTAGTTTTTGTGCATGGTGTGAGGTATGGGTCCTGTTTCATTCTTTTGCAAATGGATATCCAGGTATGCCAGCACCATTTGTTAAAAAGGCTATCATTTCCCCAATTGACTGACACTGGTCCTTTGTCAACTATCAACTGCTCATACGTGGATGGATTTATATCTGGGTTCTCAATTCTGTTCCATTGGTCTATGTGCCTGTTGTTGTACCAGTACCAGCCTGTTTTGACTACTGTAGCTGTATAATAGGTTCTGAAATCAGGTAGAGTGAGGCCTCCCACTTTCTTCTTCTTTTTCAGTAATGTTTTGCTTATCCGGGGGTTCTTTCCCTTCCATATGAAATTAGTGATTTGTTTCTCTATCCCCTTAAAGTATGACATTGGTATTTGGATTGGAAGTGCGTTACATGTATAGATGGCTTTTGGTAGAATAGACATTTTTACTATGTTAAGTCTTCCTATCCATGAGCAGGGTATGTTCTTCCACTTAAGTATGTCCTTTTGAATTTCTTGTAGCAGAGTTTTATAGTTTTCTTTGTATAGGTCTTTTACATCCTTGGTAAGATTTATTCCTAAGTATTTTATCTTCTTGGGGGCTACTGTGAATGTTATTGATTTGGTTATTTCCTCTTCGGTATTCTTTTTGTTGATGTAGAAAATATTCTTTTTGTTGATGTAGAGGAATCAAAGTGATTTTTGTATGTTTATTTTATATCCTGAGACTCTGCCAAATTCTTCTATTAGTTTCAGTAGTTTTCTGGAGGATTCCTTAGGGTTTTCCATGTATACAATCATGTCATCTGCAAATAGTGATAGCTTTACTTCCTCCTTACCAATCTGGATGCCCTTTATTTCTTTGTCTAGCCTAATTGCCCTGGCTAGGACTTCAAGTACAATGTTGAATAAGAGCGGTGATAAAGGGCATCCTTGTCTGGTTCCTGTTCTCAAGGGAAATGCTTTCAGGTTCTCTCCATTTAGAGTGATATTGGCTGTTGGCTTTGCATGGATGCCCTTTATTATGTTGAGGAATATTCCTTCTACTCCTATTTTGGTAAGAGTTTTTATCATAAATGGGTGTTGAACTTTGTCAAATGCCTTTTCTGCATCTATTGATAAGATCATGTGGTTTTTATCTTTTGTTTTATTTATGTGATGGATTACATTAATGGTTTTTCTGATATTAAACCAGCCTTGCATACCTGGTATAAATCCCACTTGATCAGGGTGAATTATTTTTTTGATGTGTTGTTGGGTTCTATTGGCTAGAATTTTGTTGAGGATTTTTGCATCTATGTTCATGAGGGATATAGGTCTAAAATTTTCTTTTTTTGTAATGTCTTTACCTGGTTTTGGTATCAGGGAGATGGTAGCTTCATAGAATGAGTTGGGTAGTATGCCGTCTTGTTCTATGCTTTGAAATACCTTCAATAGTAATGGTGTTAAGTCTTCTCTGAAGGTTTGGTAGAACTCTGCAGTGTAGCCGTCTGGGCCAGGACTTTTTTTTGTTGGAAGTTTTTTGATTACCGTTTCAATCTCTTTTTTTGTTATGGGTCTATTTAGTTGTTCTACTTCTGAATGTGTTAGTTTAGGTAGGTAGTATTGTTCCAAGAATTTATCCATTTCTTCTAGGTTTTCAAATTTGTTAGAGTACAATTTTACGTGGTAATCTGAAATGATTCTTTTAATTTCATTTGGTTCTGTTGTGATGTGGTCCTTCTCGTTTCTTATTCGGGTGATTTGTTTCCTTTCCTGTTTTTCTTTAGTCAGTCTAGCCAATGGTTTATCAATTTTGTTAATTTTTTCAAAGAACCAGCTTTTGGCTTTGTTAATTCTTTCAATTGTTTTTCTGTTCTCTAATTCATTTAGTTCAGCTCTAATTTGTATTATTTGTTTTCTTCTGGTGCCTGATGGGTTCTTTTGTTGCTCACTTTCTATTTGTTCAAGTTGTCGGGACAGTTCTCTGATTTTGGTTCTTTCTTCTTTTTGTATGTGTGCATTTATCGATATAAGTTGGCCTCTGAGCACTGCTTTTGCTGTGTCCCAGAGGTTTTGATAGAAGTATTTTCATTCTCGTTGCTTTCTAAGAATTTCCTTATTCCCTCCTTGATGTCTTCTATAACCCAGTCTTTTTTCAGGAGGGTATTGTTCATTTTCCAAGTATTTGATTTCTTTTCCCTAGTTTTTCTGTTATTGATTTCTAGCTTCATTGCCTTGTGGTCTGAGAAGATGCTTTGTAATACTTTGATGTTTTGGATTCTGCAAAGATTTGTTTTATGACCTAATATGTGGTCTATTCTAGAGAATGTTCCATGTGCGCTAGAAAAAAAAGTATATTTTGCAGCAGTTGGGTGGAGAGTTCTGTATAAGTCAATGAGGTCAAGTTGGTTGATTATTCTAAGTAGGTCTTCTGTGTCTCTATTGAGCTTCTTACTGGATGTCCTGTCCTTCTCCGAAAGTGGTGTGTTGAAGTCTCCTACTATAAACGTGGAGGTGTCTGTCTCACTTTCCAATTCTGTTAAAATTTGATTTATGTATCTTGCAGCCCTGTCATTGGGTGCATAAATATTTAATATGGTCATGTCTTCCTGATCAATTGTCCCTTTTATCATTATATAGTGTCCTTCTTTATCTTTTGTGGTGGATTTAAGTCTAAAGTCTATTTTGTCAGAAATTAATATTGCTACTCCTCTTCCTTTTTGCTTATTGTTTGCTTGATATATTTTTTTCCATCCTTTGAGTTTTAGTTTGTTTGTGTCTCTAAGTGTAAGGTGTGTCTCTTGTAGGCAGCATATAGATGGATCGTGTTTCTTTATCCAGTCCGTGACTCTCTGTCTCTTTATTGGTGCATTTAGTCCATTTACATTCAGCGGAATTATAGATAAATAAGTTTTTAGTGCTGTCATTTTGATGCCTTTTCGTGTGTGTTGTTGGCCATTTCATTTTTCCACATGCTTTTTTGTGCAGAGACGTTTTTCTTAGTAGCTTGTGAGATCCTCATTTTCATAATGTTTAACTTTGTGTTTGTTGAGTCGTTACGTTTTTCTTAGCTTTTTTCTTGAGTTATGGAATTGATATTCCTTTTTGTGGTTACCTTATTATTTACCCCTATTTTTCTAATTAAAAACCTAACTTGTATCTTTCTATATCGCCTTGTATCCCTCTCCATCTGGCAGTTCAATGCCTCCTATATTTAGTCCCTCTTTTTGATTATTGTGATCGTTTATCTATTGATTTCCATGATTTCCTGTTATGTGTATTATTTTGTTTATTTATTTATTTTTTAGAATTAGTCTCAATTTGTTTGTTTTTGTGCTTTCCCTATTTGAGTTGCGTTGATATCAGGACGTTCTGTTTTGTGACCTTGTATTGTGCTGGAACCTGATATTATTGGTCATCAGACCAAACAATCTCCTTTAGCACTTCTTGCAGTCTTGGTTTAGTTTTTGCAAATTCTCTAAACTTGTGTTTATCTGTAAATATCTTAATTTCTCCTTCATATTTCAGAGAGAGTTTTGCTGGATATATGATCCTTGGTTGGCAGTTTTTCTCGTTCAGTGCTCTGTATACGTCGTCCCATTCCCTTCTTGCCTGCATGGTTTCTGCTGAGTAGTCTGAACTTATTCTTATTGATTCTCCCTTGAAGGATACCTTTCTTTTCTCCCTGGCTGCTTTTAAAATTTTCTGTTTGTCTTTGGTTTTGGCGAGTTTGATGATAATATGTCTTGGTGATTTTCTTTTTGGATCAATCTTAAATGGGGTTCGATGAGCATCTTGAATAGATATCCTTTCGTCTTTCATGATGTCAGGGAAGTTTTGTGTCAGGAGTTCTTCAACTATTTTCTCTGTGTTTTCTGTCCCCCCTCCCTGTTCTTGGACTCCAATCACTGGCAAGTTATCCTTCTTGATAGAGTCCCACATGATTCTTAGGGTTTCTTCATTTTTTTTATTTCTTTTATCTGATTTTTTTTCAGCTATGTTGGTGTTGATTCCCTGGTCCTCCAGTAGTCCCAGTCTACATTCTAATTGCTCGAGTCTGCTCCTCTGACTTTCTATTGCGTTGTCAAATTCTGTAATTTTATTGTTAATCTTTTGGATTTCTACATGCTGTCTCTCTATGGATTCTTGCAACTTACTAATTTTTCCACTATGTTCTTGAATAATCTTTTTGAGTTCTTCAACAGTTTTATCAGTGTGTTCCTTGGCTTTTTCTGCATTTATCCTAATTTCATTTGTGATATCTTTAAGCATTCTGTAAATTAGTTTTTTATATTCTGTATCTGATAATTCCAGGATTGTATCTTCATTTGGGAAGGATTTTGATTCTTTGTTTGTGGGGTTGGAGAAGCTGTCATGGTCTGTTTCTTTATGTGGTTTGATATGGACTGCTGTCTCCGAGCCATCACTGGGAAACTAGATTTTCCAGGTAATCAGCTGGTACGCTGGCTCCTAGTTCTGAAAACGGTCGCTGTCTGCCCGTATTTGTTCATTTTCCATCTCTAAGTCTGTGCTTGTTGTTCAGAGTTCGTAGATTGTTATGTATGTGATCGATTCCCTTGTTTTTCCGAGTCTTTGTTGCAAGAGGGATCCTCGGCAGCGTCCACCTAGTCCGCCATCTTGGCCCCGCCTCCCTTTTTTTTTTTTAACATTTTCCCTCTAATTATTTCCCCAATTACTATGAAATTTTAATACCAGAAATATACTGTATATCTTTTTATGTGCTGTGGCTCTTTAATAGACCACGAACCATTGTGATACATATCTTAAGATTTTTTTCTCCCCCAACCAGTTTGTGCCGCCTTGGGGGCCTGTTTTACCCTCACAGAGAATCTCCTTCCTTTGCTGCATTACAAGGTGAGAAAATATTTTCAGACGGGTTTGGTATTTCTCAGAAATATCTGATGTTGAGGTATTTGCCTTAGTCATCTAGCGCTGCTATAACAGAAATACCGTAAGTGGATGCCTTTAACAGACAAGCTTATTCTCTCACAGACTAGTAGGCTAGAAGTCCAAACTCAGGGCACCAGCTCCAGGGGGAAGGGTTTTACTCTCCGTAGGCTTTGGAGGAAGGTCCTTGTCATCAATCTTCCCTTGGTCCAGGAGCTTCTCTGCACAGGAACCCCAGGTCCAAAGGATCTGTTCTGCTTCACGTGCTGTTTTCTTGATGGTATGAGGTCCCCTTGTCTCTCTGCCGGCTTCTCTTTTTTTATGTCTCAAATGAGATTGACTTAAAATACAACCTAATCTTGTAGATTGAGCCCTACCTCATTAACATAACTGCCTATAATCCTGCCTCATTAACATCATAGAGGTAGGATTTACAACACATAGGAAAATCGTATCAGATGACAAAATGGTGGACATTCACACAATACTGGGAATCAAGGCCTAGCCAAGTTGACGCACATTTTGGGGGGACACAATTCAATCCATAACAGTATTCAAACAGCATATTGGGAATCTACTGTAAGATCTCTAAACCAGTTGCTAAGAGTCTCTACTGTGAGCATATGTATAAGCTATTACCTTCTTGAACCCTGGCGCCATTGTGGTTAAGCACTCTGCTGCTAACTGAAAGGTCAGCGGTTGGAACCCACCAGCCACTCTGCGGGAGAAAGATGTGGCAGTCAGCTACTGTAAAGATTAAACCCACTGCCCTCGTGTCAATTTCGACTCATAGCGACCCCCTGGGGTCTCCAAGGTTATAAATCTCTGTGGAGCAGACTGCTACATCTTTCTCCTGCAAAGACTCTGGTGATTTCAAACTGCCAGCCTTTTGGTTAGCAGTTGATTGCTTTACCCACTGCACCACAGGGCTCCCTTTGTAAAGATTACAGTCTGGGGGACCCTCTGGGGCCATTCTGCTGTGTCCTAGAGGGTTGCCATGAATCAGAATCAACTGAACGGCAGTGGGTTTTTTTGTTTTGTTTTACTTTGTTTTTTAACCATCCCGGCCATTTAAGCTTTTGGGAAATGAAAAAGAACTCTTTTTCACCAAAATGTTTGAGGCTTTTGCTCTAGTTCATACATTGGTTTATCAGAGAGTTTATTAGTGAATTTGGCTATAGGCAGGGACCAGAGAGTTTTTTTAATCTTGTCTGAAAATGAGGGTTTTTATTTCCAGCTGGTTTCTGAGGCTCACTCTGCGTAGATCTTCTATGCCTCGTAATACATTAGGAAAAAGATCTTTTTCTCCCATCTCCCAAAGAACACCTGAGGCTAGCAGCAAAACAGAATTCATTTTAGTCCCCTGCCTCTTGTCCACTAAATAGTGTCTATGGGAAAGCTGCAAAGAGTTGCATTTCCCTGGAAGGATAATAATTGGCAGAGTGGAACACCTGTAGATGAATTGCACTGGAACTGTTACTGACTTTATGGAAAGGGAGTTATCATCCAGCTAGAATCCTTTCCCTTACTCGTCTTTTGTGTCCTGCCATTTACTGAATTGAGCTTTTTATTCTCTTCAGTTTAGTTGGCTTCTTCTGGTTTCACTCTGAGAAAGGTGAACCCAGAGCAACTGTGTACTATATATTTTATTATCCCACACTACATGATTTAATTTTCCACCTTGACTGTAAGGTCTTTTTGAGGGCAAGGGCTGTGTCATCTTTGTCTTGTGGCCTGTTTTCCTTAACACAGTACCTGGTACCTAGTAGATTCTCCATAAGTGTTCACTGACTGAATCTCATTCATGTTAAAAGGGAAAAAAATTCTGTGGAGCAGGACAGTTCTCAGCTTGAGCAGTGGATCCATTTATTTCAAGTAACATTAGTACTACAGTCCAGCAAACCTAAAGAATTTGAAAGGACTTTGGGCCTGTTGAAACATGATTTGATGTACTTTTTATGTTCACCAGTTTTTGGTAAGCAGATTCATGCAAAGTGTGAGTAAGGTAATTTTTTGGCTCTCAATGTCAGCCAGACAAATGATGCTGAGGTTGAAAGTTCTCTTTTTAGGCTGATTTTCCTTGCTTGTTCCAACCCACCAACTGCTCTGTGGGAGGGTGAGAGGGGGTGGGAAGATGTGGCAGTCTGCTTCCATAAAGATTTCAGCCTTCGAAACCCTCTGAAGCAGTTTTCTGTCCTATGGGGTTGCTAATCGACTCAACTAGGGGCAACAGGTTTTTTTGAAACCCGGGCTTCAAACTGGTTCCTTGCAGTTCAAACCCCCCTGCTGAGAATTTGCATTTCCAACAAGTTCCCAGGGAATGCTAATACTGCTTGTTAGGGACCAGTTCTGAGAACCACTAGTAGATTAACCTGTCCATGGAGTAGATTCCGACTCTTAGAGACCCTATAGGACAAAGTAGAACTACCCCAAAGGGTTTTCAAGCGGCTGCTGGTAGATTCAAACTGCCAACCTTTTGGTTAGCAGCCTGAGCTCTTAACCACTTCTCCACCTGGACTCCACTAATAGATCAGTGGGTCTCAAAATATATTATGTGTAAGAATCACCTAGAGATCTTGTTAAAATGTAGGTTCTGATTGAATATATCTGGGGTGGAAAGGCAAGTTCTCAGCAGGGGTTTAAACTGGAACAAACCGGTTCAAAACCCTGGTTGAAATTTCAGGCTACATTCTTTTTACCTCATGCCGAGGGCTTGGTTTCTCCTACAGCCTCTTCTGAAACCCCTTTCCAAGGCCACAGGTCATTGTCAGACATTGCCCAGAGTTCTCTCAAGAGCAAAGCCAGCTAATCCCCTCTCTTAAATCCTCTAAGCTGTCAGCAAACAAACCCCTTCTTAGTCTAGCATGGAAGCCATGTGCAGGGCAGGTACCTTGGTTGTCATACGGCATTTGGTTTTCAGTCTCCGGATTGCCTGACAGTGCTTTCTCCTCTGCTGTTAGGCTGTCGGGTTGTGGGTGTTGTGCTGCATGTTTCAAGGTGGCCCATAGATGTTGGACAGTTGTAGAAATCTGTGCTTTCCCTATTCGGTGAGAACTATCTGCTAGTGATTTCTGCCACTCAGATTAGCAGGTGAAAGATTAAGCCTGGCTATTGGGCAGAATTAAATGGGACTAGAAACCCATTTTTTTTTAGAAACCCAGTTCTTTCTCGAAGCCTTTGTGTCTGTCCTGGATATACTTTCAGGCCTTTCTTTTGTGACCACATCTGTTCGATAAAAGGTGAGAAGAGGATCCAGATAATCAGGATTTTAAAAAAATGTATCGAGGTATGATACTCATACAATAAAATCACATATTCATTTTAAGTGTATGGATTGATGACTTTTAGCAAATGAATGTACCTCTTTAACTACCACCCAAGCCAATATGTAGAACATTTTAATTTCTCTAGAAGATTCCTCTGTGTCCCTTTGCAATCAGTCTCCTTCCCCCAACCGCATTGCAATCAATCACCAATCTGATTTCTAGCCTTATGGATTAGTTTTGTCTGTTCTCAGACTTTATATATGAGGAGTCATACAGTGTGTACTCCGTGTGCCTGGTTTCTTTCGTTCAGTATAGTCTGTGGAAATTGTCCATATCATTGCATGTATTAGTAGTTTCTTTTTATTGCAGAGTACTATTTCGTTGTATGGATATACCCCCATTTGTTTATCCATTTACCAGCTGAAGGAAATTTGAATTATTTCCTGCTTGGGGCTTTTATATATAAAGCTGTGAACATCCATGTGCAAGGGTCTTTAAGGGTATATAGTTATGTTTTTTCTTGGAAAAATACCTAAGAGTGGAAGTGGTAAATCGTATAGTAAGTGTATATTTAACTTTGTAAGAAGAGGCTGGCAAACTTTTCCAAAAAGGTTGCACCATTTAACATTCTAGTGAGCAATGTAGGAAAGTTTTAGCTGTTGTAGATTGTTGCCAACACTTGATATTATTGTCTGTCTTTCTCATCATAGTCATCCTAGTGGACGTGAAGTAGTATCTCATTGTGATTTTAATTTCACACTTTTATGCTCTTGTAAATAATATTTTTTTAAATTTTATATTCCACTAATTTGTTGTTAGTATAGAGATGTAGGGTTGATATTGTATATTGACCTTGTATCAAAGTCATTAGTTCTTGTTTCCAGCAGTTTGTTTTGTTGATTTTTTTTTTTTTTAATTTCCTAGTTTTTTCTACACATAGACAGCCATAGTGTTGGTATTGCACTTATCTTATTCAGCTTTAGGCAGAGAGGATAGGATTCACATTATCTGGATTTTTTTACTTGTTTGGTTTTCTGGATATTTGAAAGCCTTATCTTTACAGGTCTCTGCATGCATGCTAAGATGATATAATTGAAGTATGAACCATGAATATAAAGTGGATGAATACAATCACAGTAATAATCATATATAGAATTGGCATGGCAGCTGGTAAACAAAGGCTGCTTTCTGCCTCTGGGCTTTTGAAAAAGTTAGAAAGTAGGCCCTGTGCTCTAAAGAATAAAATTGGACTCTAGGCCCCCCAAAAAGCATTCCTAAAACCAGGTTACTCTGGAAGTTAATACCATTGTTGTTGTTAGGTGCCATCGAGTCGATTCTGACTCATGTCGACCCTGTGCACAACAAAATGAAACACTGCCTGGTCCTGCGGCATCCTCACAGTCATTGCTGTTTTTGAGCCCATTGTTGTAGCCGCAGTGTCAGTCCATCTTGTTGAAGGTCTTCCTCTTTTTTACTGACCCTCTACTTTATCAAGCATGATGTCCTCCAGGGTCTGGTCCCTCCTGATAACACACCCAAAGTATGTGAGACAAAGTCTCACCATCTTCACTTCCAAGGAGCATTCCGGCTATATTCCTTCCAAGACAGATTTGTTTGTTCTTCTGGCAGTCCATGGTATATTCGATATTAATAGCATTGCCTCTGTCCATTTGTAAAGCTTTTTACCAATTTATTCATTGGACAAATACTTATTAAGTAAATACCTACCAGATACCAGGCACTGTTTTGGTCATTGGGATACACTAGTGAACAAAATAGTCAAAAATCCCTGGTTTGGTGACATTCTAGTAGGGGAAATACATAATAAATATTAAACATAAAAATTCTATTTTTCTATATATGTTAATTAAGTATGAACGAGGCTCTGGAAAGAAATGAGCCCGAGAAGAAGAATGGGATGTAGAGGAAGTAATCTGTTTTTATACCCTTACAGACCATGTCTTCATTAAAGCTGGAAAGTCATCACATGCAGTTCACAAAACAAGTAGCGAAAAAATAAACGTTAATTTATAATTAATTATCCAGCCAATGGTGACCCTATGATGAAGAGTTAGATAAATATTCCCTGGTGATTCTCTTCCCCAACCTAAATGTCTTATTTGCAGGGAAGAGTTTTCAGAAGAAGAAATGGTTGCAAGCTACATTGATCCCTCACCACAAAATATCCCATTTTCACAGAAAAAGATATGAATTTTTTCAGCATCTGCAAACACAAAATAAGAAACAAAGGTCGTCATCTTATACCGTTGCAGAATTACTTGCTTTATCATTCTGTATAGAAATTATCAATATTATATTTGAGATGAGTTAAGCAAAGGAGATGGGAAAGGTGTAATTCTTGAGTAATTCTACTTGTGGACACTGCAACAAAACATCGGATGCCATAGAAACAGCACTAAACCAGATGGCTGTGAAACCGGGTACTTTTCATTGCAGATTGTTGAATCAATAGAGATTATTAAATGTGCTCAGCTAATAGTACTAGTTAGAATCCCTGAAGAGAAAATCACAGAAGAACGTTATTTGTTGTGCATTAAACTTCTGAAACTAACTACGTGAGATGAAATTTTCAAAGTTGTAAGTGAAATCTTTGAAACAAGTAAGATATTATGGAAACCCTTTTTAAAAGTTCGGGCAGCGCTGATGCTGCTGCAATGACAGGTGTACGGATGTGTTAAGAATTCACCTGCCCTGAAATACAAATGCATTTTTTTTTTCAGCTTTGCATAGGAGAAATTCAGTTTTGCTTGTAGAAACTCAATTCTGTATTAAATTATGTTTTCAAAATGATAAATCAAATAATAACAACAAACATTTAAATAGTACTCACTGTGTGCCAGCACTGTTTTAAGAACTTTACACATATTTACTAATTTAGTCCTCAAAACAAGTTAATGATGTAAGAACTATTGCTGTCATTCCCACGTACAGCTGATTCAACTAAGGCACAGAGTAGTTAGGTAATTGGCTCAAAGTCACAAAGCTAAGAAGTAGCAGAGCTAAGATTTGAACCCAGGTAGACTGGCTCCAGAGTCTATACAATTAATCACATATGGTATACCAAGAAATGGATCGAAATACCACCTTCTGCTATTGGCTGTCAAGAGTTTAGGTGCTAAAATTATAATCTAAATTTTGTGTGTGTGTGAATGATCAAATTTTGTAGGTTTTTGAAGGATAATTAATTGGCTTGAAAATGATCACTTTGACATTTTTGAGCACCCAAATAATTTTCACAGAAAATTAAAACAATCACATAAAAATATGTTACTGTGTACTAACAAAGTTAATAGATGCAAAGCAAAATTCAACCTGGGAAAAATAAGGTTAAAAATGATTTGCTAGTGATGTTTATTTAGTGTTATAAATTGAACACTGAAGAAATATAGTATTAAGAAAAATAACTTCTGAGTGTGAAGAAAAGAGCCATCATTCTTTTGAAATATTTGATATGAAGATGTTCAGTTGAATTAGAAATTGATATATTAACATAAAAAATTTCAACTGTACTTTTGTCAATAAATGTAAAGGAAGAGCATTTTTTAAATTATACTTTATAGAGATGACTTAACTGAATTTTGGTAAATGATGAGAAAAGAATTTCATTCGCTGCCACCTACTTATAATGCATTTCAGTTTTCTTATCACAATTGTATAAATGTAAAGAAAATGTAGTGAATTTTTTCACTAAGTAGCATTTGGATAGCTACAAATTCCCTCCAGTTCATCCTGTGTGCCATATAAATAGCAGCATTTTCTGTGGGTGCCCTGATGTGAAAAAGTTTTGGAATCACAGGCTGAGAGATCAAGGAGAAGGGCTTAGAAATAATCTTGGATTTGAGGATGACATGATTGTTGGTGCTTGCAGTTCCAATAACAAGGTTAGAGACAGAAAAGTTTTTCATCAGAAGACCCCTTAGGTCCGAGGAAAGTGAATTCATTGTCCTTAGGAACAGAATTTTTTTGAAATCTTTTATTTTTAAAATGCGTACTATTTTTTATTCAATTATATATATTTTTTCATAATATATTTTTATTTTAATTAAAATGGAAGATGCAGCCTATGTTTATCTTATGACTTCTCTTAATTTTGGGCCCATTGTTTTTACTCTCAAGGGTACTTATACTTCAATTTGAAGATCTGGCATAAAGGATTTAAGAAAAGTGGATGGTAAGAAAGTGACGGTAAAAAAAAAAAAAAACATTGTTTTTACTCTCAAGGGTACTTATACTTCAATTTGAAGATCTGGCATAAAGGATTTAAGAAAAGTGGATGGTGAGAAAGTGACGGTAGCAAGTATATATTACTTAGAAATTTCAGTAGTTAGGAAGAAGCACACTCTTATTTTTTGAGTAGGAAATTTTTTTTTAATAACATGTTCATTGAAGTGAATTTGGAAACATCAAAAAAGTGTAAAGAAAAAGTAAACAACTTGCAAAAACAATATATAATATGTATGAATACATAGTAAATATTTAAAACCCATGCTTGGCAATGGTAAAGCCTAAACTCGTGATCATGGCTCTCCTTGGGGCGGAAGAAAGGGAATGGGATGAGGGAAGGTTATACCGGAAGCCTCCATCTATTATGTTTTAATTAAAAAAAAAAAAAAATACTAGGGATGTCTGAAGCAATATGACAAGATTGAATAAAGCTGATTCATGAGTACAGGGTACTTATGTTCTTTATTCTTAACTGTGTTTGAAATACTTTATAATAAAAATAATTTAAAAGTAAAACACAAGAATAAAGATTAGAAAGTTTAGCCACACCTAGGAGAGGATTAAACCTTCCTTCTAAGATAGGGGCAGAGAAAAGAAAAAAGAAGGAATTTTGAATGGAAAAGAATAAAAATTTAAGGGAGCCCAGGATAGATAAACCTTAGTCTCATTTTGGTGGCAAAGTCATTTGCTGGGGCTGAAGTTAGAGTATGGGGATGGGTTGGGGAGTTCTAAGTTGGTTGGAAATTTTTAACATATTCAGGATAGGGGATCATATAGAAATGAATTAAGACAATTGCTGAATAGCATCAAAAGGCTGGCTAAGAATGGTTAGCAGGAATTTTTTTTTTTTTTTTTTTCAAGACAGCAGTTATGTGGATTTACTAGTAGTGCCTCACAGCCCAGGAGAAAAATAAAAGAACGAAACAAAAGCAAAATATTTAATGATAGGAATTGGAGCAAGATTGTATATTAAAAAAAAAAACCCGTTGCCATCAAATCAACTCCGACTCCTAGCAACCCTATGGGACAGAGTAGAACTGCCCCATAGCGTTTCCAAGGAGCAACTAGTGGATTTGAACTACTGACCTTTTGATTAGCAGCCGAGCTCTCAACCACTGTGCCACCAGGGCTCTGGTAGGTTGTATATTAGGAATTAGTAATTAGGAGTTAGAGTTGCAAGCAAGAAAAGTTCACACTAATGTAAGTTAGGGATATGTGGGGAAATTATTGTAAAATTTGCAAGAAACAGTTATAAGGGCAGCCAAACGCAACTAGAAAACAAAGACAATAAAAACACAACTAGACCTCTTGAGTATACTCATTGCTGCTTCTCTCTACCTTCCTCCTTGGCTACCATACTCTGCACGTGGCTCTGCGTGACTGACACAACCCTTACTTTGCATAAATCCCAGCATTCCTGATGAATTACAGATTTTGACACATTAGTGGATTATGAAATCAATTAAGTGGTTATGACAAGCATTAAAAAAAAAAGCAGTTCAACAAATTTATTCAGCATGTTTATTGAGTGCCTACTATGTGCTGCACAGATCTAGGTGCTGGTAATACAGTACTAAACAAACCAGAGATCCCTGCCCCTTACTCTCTCCCACCCAAGAATGCACTCCTCCAGAACATTGCAGAGTGGACAGAGTTCAGCTGCCCAGTGGAGGAGAGAAAGGGAGAAGTGTGTGGTGTGGAAGGAGGGAGTTACAGGAAACTCACCTGAGCTACAGATCTTGCACTGAGTAGGAAACAGGTTGTCTGCCACTGGGGTAAACTCTACCGCTGAAGTTCAGTTGCACAGGGCCTGCCTAAGGCCAAACCTGGAACAAAGAGAACCTTATTCCCACTACTAGCATTGCACTTAGTAACAGGTAACAGCAGTCTACCACTGGAGCAAGAACATGGAGAACAAGTGCTTATATGGCACAGGTGTATAGACCTGTTTAAAACTGAGTGTGGAGCAGGAATTCTGAGAACTGTCCAGTACTCCACTGCTCACACTGAAACGCGAGGTAGTGGCAGTTCACCACTGGAAGAAGTTGAAGCCATTGGTGCACTGAAGCCAACTAAACAACAATAAAACCCAACCCAGCTCAGACTGACTCAACCTCCCCTTCCACCCTCCTCCCGTGGCCTAGCAGAAACAGATGTATTCATTTCCAGGCATAAATACTGTTTACCTCAGTCTCCACTGTTCTTTCAGACACAATGTTCAGTTTAATCGAAAATTAAGAGACAAAAAACAATGCACCCAAAACCAGACCTAGAGATTGTCCACATGTTGGAGTTATTAAATAGGGATTCTAAGTAACTGTGATTAATAGGTTAAAGAATCTAAATGAAAAATCCCTGCTTTTATGGAGCTTACAACCTGGTAGATGGAGACAAACAATAGCAAGATAAATATATGTTATGTTAGATGGTGATGAGTGTTGTGGAGTAAAATTAAGCAGAGAAGAGAGTATGGGGGGTTTGCAGAAGTGAATCAGAGAAGAAAGCGTTTGATAACGAGCTACAGGAAGTTAGGAAGTAAGCCAAGAGGATATCTGGAAGAAAAAATGTTCTACGGAGGAACAAACAAGTGCAAAGGTCCTGTAGTTAAAGGGTGCCTACGTATTCAGGGAACAGCAAAGGGATCAATGTGACTTAGAGTCCAGTGATTGAAGAGAACAAGTGGTAGGAAATAAAATCAAAGAAGTAAATAATTGGGATGGAATGCATTATAAGGACTTCAGCTTTTGCTCTGAGGTTGGAAGCCATTTGTTTTTATTAAATTTTAAAACTATTTAAACAAATATTTTAATGGCTTGATTGAAGTATAATTAACATACAATAAACTGCTCATATTTAAAGTGTACAACTTGATATGTTTTGATATATATTTACACCAGTGAAACCCACCACTATCAAGATAATATATCCATAACCAAAAAAAAACCTTCTCATGCCCCTTTGTAATCTTCCTTTCACCCCGCCTCAATCTCTAGGCAACCATTGAATTTTTTTTTGTCATTATGAGTTTTCTAGAATTTTATAGAAATGGAATGTACTTTTTTGTCTAACTTCTTTCAGCATAAATAATTTGAGACTGCATGTATCTATAGTTCATTCCTTTTTATTGCTGAACAATATTTGTTTGTAAAATGTACAATTTTTTTCCAGCATTTGAGTTGTTTCCATTTTTTACTGTTGCAAATAAAGCTGCTATGAACATTCATGTACAAGTCTTTCGATGGACATATACTTTCATTTCTCTTGGGTAAACTCCTAAGATTGGAAAGGCTGGATTATGTGGTAGGTGTATGTTTAACTTTCTAAGTAGCCATCAGACAGGTTTCCAATATTACGTTCCTGTCGGCAGTCTATGAGATTCCAGTTGCTCCCCATCTTCCCCAACACTTGGTGTAGTCATGTTTTAAGGCATTCTAATGTGTGTGTAGTTCTCTTTTGTTTTTAAATTGCATTTCCCTTTTGACTAATAGCCTCTTCTCATGAATTTATTTACCATCCATTTATCTTCTTTGATGGGCTAGCCCTTAAAATATTTTGCTCTTTTTAAAATTGGGTTGTTTGTTTTCTTATTACTGAGTTTCTGAGAGTTCTTTATATATTCTAGATAAAAATCCTTTGTCATTTGCAAATATTCTCTCCCAATATTTTTATTCTCTTATCAATAACTTTCAAAGAACATAAGTTCTTAATTCTGATGAAGTTCAGTTCATCAGTGTTTTATTTAATGGGTTGTGCTTTTGGTGTCATATCTAAAATCTTCATGTAACCCGAGATCACAAAGATTCTCTCCTATGTTTTGTTTTATTTTTGTTTATGGATATCCAGTGCTCGGGCATCATTTGTTGAAAAGGCTATTCTTTTTCTCCAATAAAATGTCTTTTCACCTTTGTCAGAAATCTGTTGACCGTATATCATATATGTGTGGCTCTATTTTGGGACTCTCTATTTTGTTTCATTGATTTAGTTTGTCTCAATGCCAGTACTACATTGTCTTGATTGCTATAACTTTATAATAAATCTCAAAGTCAAGTAGTGTAAATCCGGCAAATTTGCCATTCTTTTTCAAAGTTGTTTTGGCCATTCTAAGTCCTTTTATTTTCACATAAATTTTGGAATCGGCTTGTTCATTTCTTTTAAAAAAAAGCTGGAATTTTCATTGGGATTGCATTAAATCTGTTGATAAATCGAGGAGAATTGACATCTTAACAATTGAGACTCATTTATTTTAGGTCGTCTTTACTTTCTTTGGGCACTATTCCCTGTCCTTCATGAGCTACAGTTACTTTGCCCTCTAAGTCTCTTCCCAGCCTTGAGTAGTTTCCTCACACACGTGGGGAAGACTTGAAAGGGACACTCTGCAGATCTCCACAGTTTGTGCAGCTCTTTTTCCTGCAAGCCGTCTTGGCTTCTATACTTCCAGCTCTGTCTTCTGAACTCTGGGAGACCGCTGGGCTCTGCCTGGGTCCTTCCTACCCCACACAGCTGGGAAACTCTCTCCAGGCAGTAAGCTGCGGCAATTGTAGAGCTTACCTCATTTGTGTCCCATTTCTCAAGGATCATTATTTTTGTTTCGTCACGCCCAATGTCTTGATAAGCGTTGTTTTAATATATTTTGGTTGCTTTTTTCTTTGTTTCAGGCAGGAAGGTAAATCTGGTCTCTGTTACTAAATCTTGGCTATAGCTAGAAAAAAAACCTCACCATTTAGTTTTTATCAGGATCCCTCTGGTTGTTTTATTGCGTATAGACTGAAGGTTGTCAAGGGTGGAAGCAAGGAGACCAGTTGGCAGAGAAATATAATAATCCGGGAAAGAGAAGATGAAATAAAATGTAATTTTGGCTATGTGAAGAGCCATTGATGCAACTCACTCTCCATCTCTTCCTTCAGTTTCTCAAAAATTTGTTTAACTCAGATCATTTAGTTGTTTTCCTTTGGATTGGGTGTTCAGTCCCTCCCATCCTGCTCCCATATGATCCATTCAGCTATTGTAGTGGCCCTGGAGGAGGCTGCTGTGGATGGGCAGATTTCCTAGAATGGGATCAGGGGAAAGGAAGAACCAGTACTAAAGTGGAAAAAATATCTTCTATGTAGAGGTTCCAAAAGGTAGAATCTAGAACAAGGTGTGCATGTCTGTTTTCATGTGGTCCCCAATTGCTCTTTCAGGTGCATTTTTTTGTTTTCATGTTGAGTGATAGAGGATGACCCTGAAGTCTTTTCCAGACTTTTGTGCCATCCCAACCCTTCAGAGAAATGTCCCAAGTACTGCTGAAGTCAGAGACTGTTGTCCCTTAACTGCTTTCTTTTCACCCTGAAAATTCTGAATTGATACTCAAGCTTCAGTTCTGGTGTCACTGCTCAATATAATTTCCCAATTTGATTTAATTATGTAAGGAAAATAACTACCCAGAATGAAAGATTATACAGGAAGAACTTCTAATTCAAAAAGTAAAAATATTTTACATTTGAAATGTTTTTAGTCTCTCTTTTCTCCTTCTTTTGGGAAGGTACTGTCCTTTATTCTGAGATGACCCTTCCTACTTTATGTATTTCAATGTCTGTTTATGAAATGATGATAGATTTTGCTGCTTTTTTTTTTTTAACCGTTCTTACTTCACCAAAGGGAGCCCTGGTGGCACAGTGGTTAAAGTACTCAGCTGCTATTGGAAAGGTCGGCAGTTCTAACCCACCAGCCACTCCATGGGAGAAAGATGTGGCAGTCTGCTTCCATAAAGATTTACAGTCTTGGAAACCCTGTGGGGCAGTTCTCCTCTGTCCTATAGAGTCACTAAGAGTTGGAATCTACTCAACGGCAGTGGGTTTTGATACTTCACCAAATTAAAAGTTGTCAACCGTGTATTAGCCTTGTTGTTTTTCTTTTCAAAATTAGTTGTAGTCTATGAAATCCACCATAGCGTGATCCTAATTTAAATGATTGGTTTTGAAGTCAGTCTGAATGGTGAGGGAAGGCTTGCAAGGATCAGGGTGAACTCCTGGAATATAACCCAGAGATCAAAGTACTGGAGTTCTGCAGAGGCTTAGAGCAAAGTCTGTAGGACCAAGAACGTAGAAAGAAGCAATGGGAATCATGGCCAGAGGGACTAGTAATATCCTAGAAGTGAGGTGGCTCACAGAGTGATGGGGAAATTCATAGTGTAGCAATGTTTATGGGAATCAAAGACATTGTGAAAGAATCATTGTAAACGTTGGTCATTTCATTAGTTGGAGAGAGCTGTAGAATGTTGGAACTAAACCCATTGTGCTTAATATGTATCTAAAACAACAAAAACAAAAATGTTCTCTTTCCCTCCTGCCTTTTGATGTAAATCCAAACTCGGAATGAAGTATTTCTTTTCTCTCCATTGTCATCTCATCCCTGTTTCCTGCTTAGTCTTTCTTAAAAAGATATTCTTGTTGGGCATGTGGTTTGGAAAACAAGTAAAAAACTGTCACTTCAGCCTACTTCCACCCATAACCTGTACTAGCTTCCTAGGGTTGCCGCAACAAATCACCACAAACAGGGTGGTTTAAAAAAAAGAACCACAGAAATTCTGTCCCACAGCCTGGAGGCTAGGAATCTGAAATCAAGATGGTTCCTCCGAAGAAGGATCTTGGGAAGAATCTCTTCGGCCTCTTCTAGCTTCTGGTGGCTACTGGCAGTCCTTGGCTTGTGGCAGCATAGCCTCTGCCTCTGTCTTTGCGTGACATCCTCCCTGTGTGTTTGTGTCTCTCTGTCCAAATTTCCTCCTTCTTACAAGGACACCAGTGATTGGGTTTAGAGCCCGCCCTAAACCAGTCTGACCTTATCTTGACTTGATTACATCTGCAAGCACTCTTTTTCCAAATAAAGTCGTAATCTGAGGTTCCAAGTGGACACGAATTTTGGAGGGGCACTGTTCAACCCAACACTGGGGTGCTGCGTGTGATTTGGAAAAACTAATAAAAACTGTCACTTCAGCTTTCTTTCAATCATATGGTTGTAGGTCCTAATTGGTTTGGGCATGATAACAACCTTTTTTTTTTATTATTTGATGAAATAGAACCATACAACTTCGTAATAATAGCTTTGATAAGAACTCTAATTATGCCTTTAATTCTGTACATAGTGTGTCCTCTGATTCTGTGTCTCTCCCTCCCTTAGAATGTTTATTTTATTAAACTGATTTGTGTTCATGTAGAAAACTTGGAAGATACAAAAAATATAGAGAAGAAAAGTTGCCCATAATACAACACGAAGCAGTAACTGCTTTTAACATTTGAGTACCTTCCCCTCGTTACATGTATTTTGCTTTGTACCATTGAGCTTCTACTGCTTTTTAAGCTTATCTTTTTTTAAGAATTTCATTTAAAATTCTCTGTAAACATTTTCAGTTATTGCTAAATATTCCAGAGTCAGGATGTTTCGTAAATTACCCAGCCATTTTCCTAATTCCCTAATGTTAAACTTTTAGGTTTTCAGCTTTTTATTTATAAATTTGTCTTTTCAGGTTCCATTTGCATACAACTTAATCTGCATTTCGTTTCTTTTTTTATGGATAAATTCTTAGCTATAAATAATTTTAGAGTGGCTATCTTTGTGCATATAACTTGGTTTGCATTTATTTTCTTTTCTTGGGTAGATTCTTAGAAGTAGAATAACTAGGTCAAAGATTTGAACCTTATGTTTGTAAGGTCGTATAATTTTTCAAGTGCTTCGTACCTATTTGTATTTTTTCTTTCGTAAATTCTGTTTTGAATTTAATAAGTTCTGTATAAGTATTGGAAACTCTGGTGTAGTGGTCAAGTGCTATAGCTGCTAGCCAAAAGGTCAGCAGTTTGAATCCACCAAGCACTCCTTGGAAACCCTATGGAGCAGTTCTGCTCTGTCCTCTAGGGTCGCTATGAGTCAGAATTGACTCGACGGCAACGGGTTTGGGTTTTGGATATAAATATTAATTGTTATTGTTGTCTGGCTTATACTCATTTTTTATCTTAGCTTACTTCTTGGAAGCCTTCCCAGGCCCAAGTCTGGGTTAGATGGGCCTTCTGTGTGTTCCCATAGATTTCTGTACTTTCCCCACCATGTTGTATTATTATTTCCTATTTTTTAACTGTCACAGGTTCTTTTTTTTTTTTGTTACCATCACATCATCGTATCCTTCTTGATTAGCGCGTAGTAACTGCTCAATAAATATTTATTGTCTAGCACACATATACAGTTCAAATAGAAAACTAAAATTGACACAATGTGGGAAAATTTTGGTATTTAAACTAAACTATTGAGGTTTATTCTAAAGAGTTTTATTTATATAGTTTTGAAACTCTAAATCCTTCCCAGTTTTTTTCTGTCCCTATTTCAGTCAGCAAGTCTCTCATCTGGACTTTGACCCAAGAAGTTAAGATTTTTCTGGCTATTCCACCCTATCTCCATCCTCCAGTCTGAAATCAAGCTATTGCACTAAGTGATCTTTTTGGTATCTAAAGGGATTCGTGAATTTGCAGTTAAATATATGTGGCTGGAATGTGGGGAAAAAAGTGCTCAGAGAGAATAATTCCTAGGCTGGGCCCTACCCACTGAGTCATTTTCATGCGGGGCCTCAAAGATCTAAATTTTTTCCTTTCAGATCAAGGAGGTACTTGTTGTTTTGCCTTGACTGCAACTTGCTTGGAAAGAAAAGCTCCCTTGACTTAAAGGTGGAGTAAAAAGATAATAGTAGTGACACTCAACTAAACTGAATCAATCAAACCCATTGCCATGGAGTCGATTCAGACTCATAGTGACCCAGTTTGTTGGGGTAGAACTGACCCATAGTGTTTCCAAGGCTGAAAACTTTACAGAAGCAGATTGCCACATCTTTCTCCTGTACAGTGGCTGGTGGAGCACTTAACCATGGCGCCACCAGGGCTCCTTCTGACACTCTACTGAAGATAAAAGTGGAGGGCCAAAAGCTGATCTTGGTTAGTCAGCCTGTGATGGGGGTGGAAGACAACCTCAAAGATTGAAAGTGGCTGGTGGCAGCAACCAAGGGGAAAGGAAGATTGGCTGAAACTCTGGGGTCTGTAGCAAGAAGGAGACCATGTATTGGTGGCCAAGTTAGCCCTGAGAAAGGGCTCTGCTGCTGAGTACTAGAAAAGCCTTTGTGTGAAATATTCCTAATACTGACATTTATTTATCACCTGCTGTATACAAGATGCTTGTGATCACTGTTAGGGGGGATTAAAAAAAAAATAAAGATTGGACTGGACTATAAGACAGAAAATGATACTGGTGAGGAGTGAGCTGCTTGGCTCAAGTAGACACATGAGACTGTGTGGGTAGCTTCTGTCTGGAGGGGAGACGAGAAGGCAGAGGGGGACAGGAGCTGGTTGAATGGACACGGGGAATACAAGGGTGGAGAGGAGGAGTGTGCTGTCACATTAGGGAGAGAGCAGCTAGGAGTACGTAGCAAGGTGTGTATAAGTTTTTGTATGAGAGACTGACTTGATTTGTAAACTTTCACTTAAAGCACAATTTAAAAAAAATGAGTGACATGATCTCAGAGAGAACCTCAGTATCTGGTAGGAAAGATGGACATATAACGAATAATTGTATAAATGACTTCTAACATTCCCTACCACCTGCAAGGATATAAACTCCATGAGAACACAGATTGTATCTGTTTTATGCCTGGCACATAGTAGTTGCTCAATAAATATTTATTGAATAAATTAGTTTAACTTTTTCTAGTTTACTAAGTGCCTTCACAGATACCTCATCTAATATTTCTGAAAATTTAGTACTCTCTCATGCTCATTACTTAGGTTCTAACTTAGAAGACTCAGGGATCTCTCTTACAACAGGGTTGTCTCTTAAATTTTCTGCCCATCTATGCCCATGGACACATGAGCACACCTTGGGAGAAGGTAAGGAAAAGAAAAGAGACGAAAAAGATTTTGAAGTGGAACACTTGGCAAACAATAGAGAGATAATGATTATGAACAGAAATTGTCAGGAGTTATTAGCTGACTGGATTAGGTAAGCAAGGAACAGAAATGTGTCAAGGATGATTGAAGTCCTTGGAATGTGTGTTTCAATTTAAGTGCTAAACTTCCTCCATACATTTTTCATGAACTTTTAACAGGAAAACAGCGTCTTTAGATTTTGAACGTAGTCTCAGTGCCACTAATTCCTCTGCTTAAAAAATCTTATAATGACTCACCAAATTAGGATAAAATACAAATAATTTTACCAAGGCCCAAAAGTCCTGCATATCTGGCCATGGCTGCTCGCTTAACTGACCTTACTACTGGTTCCTCGTTCAGTATGTGCCAGCCATGTAGGCCTTGTTCTTCTGCCCTTCCCTCAGTTTTTTACCTGCTGGTCCCGCAACTTTCTTGTCATGCCGGTTTTAACGTAGCAAACCAAAATAGAATAGATCTTAACTTCCGAAAAAATAATAATACTGCTTATTAAGATTTGATTGTTTAAAACTTAAGGTTTCTGTATTCTAACTCCCTTTTTTATAATACAAAATAAATTCTCTCAAGGATAGTTTTCATTCCTGACTCATTATCAGAGCCAGTCTCTAGAGAGAAACCTGTACCATCAACGTACTATGGCCAAAAACCTGTTCTAGGTGACAGATCAAGTGTCCATGTTGTTTCCTCTGAAGATAAGAAACTGAAACGCTCTTGTGTGGGTATTGTGAGGATGGAATCATTCAGTTCTTTTGGAGAAACTTTGTTTTGTGTTTGCGTATATGCCATTGAGTCGGTTCTGACTCATAGGGACCCTGTCAGGGATAGAGTAGAACTACACCATAGAGTTTTCCAGGTTGTAATCTTTACGGGAACAAATTGCCAGCTCTTTTCTCCCAGGGAGCCTTTGGTGGGTTGAAACCACCAGCCTTTCAGTTAGCAACCTAGTGCTTAACCACTGCGTCACCAGGCTCTTTAGAGTAGGTTTAGTGTGTGCCATTTTGTTAAATTACCTTGAGAACTGGAGTTTGTGTTTAAGTTTCAGTGAGATAAGGGTGTACTTCCTGCTGCCTGTGAAATTTTTGGTGCTATGTTTAATAATGTGTCACCTGACATCTGAATCATTTATTTGAGTTTTACAAATCATGAAACTTCTAGAATTTGTAGACTCCTGAGATTAAGTCCCAAATCAAAGTGTAAAACCTAATAATTTCTGTTCAGTGTTTTCATTCTCCAAGGTCCACTTTTCATTTTCTTACGTCAAGCCGCTTTGTCAGTTTGGCATAGTACCGAGGATGTTGATGAATGCTGGTCCACAGATAAATGTAAAAAACTGTTCTTTAAAGTCATTCTTATTAGTAATAATAGCATCATTTATTTTAAGTGCCTTCAAAGTAGACTGTGCTAGGTAATAATTTCTCCTGACAATCTCACAACAAAACTTGACAAGTAGGTAGTAACTATTCTTGTTTCATATTTGACCAAACTCTGGCTTAGAAATAGTAACTTCCTCAAGACCACACAAATAGAAAGGAGCAGAAGCTGACTTCTCACCTAGATCTGTGTGACTTCAGAGTTGGTTACCTTACCACTGTGCTTGGCTGCCTGTATATGTACTGTGATAGAAGCACTAATATGACACCCACACTGGACTCATGTATCCCTAATGACCCCTCTGTATCACAGCCACAAACATTCTTGGAGTTCCTGGCTCAGATAACTCTGCATGAGTCTTTAAATGTCTTAAATTTAACTAGTGGTGCCAGACAAATAGGAAAGGGATTTTAGTTTTCAATTATTTATAATAATCTCATTATTGTCAGAATTGAGCTGTAACTGAGTATAAAATTCAGAAGCAGAAGCCAGCAAAAATTTAGCCTTAATATTAGCAGCAGCTTCTTAAGTATGTTTGTATCTAGAGGAAGAGAGTACTTGCTTACCATGCAAAGTAAGAGGTAAGGTCACTACTGAAGTCTTAATTGTTAATGGAGGAGGGGAAGGGTAACCTATACTAATAAAAATGATTAAGGAGATAACTAATTATACAGAACAGTATGAGCTAGATGAGTGATCCACACAACCACTGCCCCAGTGGCTGAGTGCTGTGGTGGTCAGTGAGGCTGCTTGTTCTGAAATCCACTGTAGCGTAAGATAAACACAGTAAGAGGACATCCAAGTGTATGGGGTGTTGTAACACAGTTGTCTAGTCTTATTTAGGTTGGGAGGCGGTATAAAGGAGAGGGTAATGCTTACAGGTTAAGAGCAAACAGCGAGGATTTATTTTGGCTTTGTATTTGCTTTATTACAACACTTATAGAAAAAAGCATTTTGTTTTGTTTTCAGGTGTAATGATATCCATCCCTTAGTTAGAATTGATTCTCCATGGTATTTTGTCATAGTCACAAGGGAAACCAGGATCTGTGTGTTTCTGTTGAACAGCAGTTGAAGAGACGTATAACCCATTTCACTGTGGCTTCAGTCTGTGTGATCTGGGTTTCATTAAGTTGGCTGTGTATAAGAGCATGTCAGAGCCAGCCCCTTCCCATCAATCCGCTTAGATTACAGTGAATGACAGTGATGCCACTGATCCATTGGTGTGTAGGTTGCTCATTAACATGTACTTTTACCCACTAATAGACTGCAGTTCTTTAATTTTGTTTTGCTTATCTTGTCCCATTACTGGATAACGTAGATGTTTTATTGGTAATGTACAAAACTGCTCCCTATTTACCCTCCATGCCTGCTTAGCCTACTGAGACTGCCCATCAAGTTACATAAGCATTTTAGTAAATGAATTTAATGCCGTCAAGTCAATTTTGACTCCGACTCATAGTGACCCCATAGGACAGAGTAGAACCGCCCCATAAGGTTTTCTAGGCGGTAATCTTTACAGGATCAGATTGCCTTGTCATTTTTCAGCCGAGCTGCTGGGTGGGTTTGAACCACCAACCTTTCGGTTAGCAGCCAAGCACTTAACCGTTGTGCCACCAGGTCTCCCTAAAGAAAACTTAAGTAAAATGATCACCTACCATCTAGTTTGAATAATTATTAAAGTTTTTTTCTTTTTCATATTTGCTTTATATATGTGTATTTTATTTGTTTTGCTGAACCGTTTGGAAGTTTGAGACATCGTGACGTTTCTCCCCTAATACTTCAACATGCATCTGCAAAAAATGAGGATATTTGCTTATATAATCACAATGCCATTATTATACTATACAGTATCATGCGTAGCAGCATATCTTATTTAGCTATTTATTTAAGTTTGTTTCTCCTTATCCTTACTCTAATAACTCCCCCCATGTCTCCCCAAAAAACCAAACCAGACCCACTGCCTTTGAGTCTGTTCCTACTCATAGCGACCCCATAAACAGAGTGGAACTGTGGGGCAGTGTCACCTCTCCCAGGGCCTAATTTCTGCTTGTCACTTTGCCATGGACCTGATGGCCAGCAGCAACTGATGAGGTTGAATGTTCATGTGATTTTAAATTTGAGAAAACCCTAGAGCAGTGGTTCTCACATGACTGTACATTAGAATAACCTGGGAAGCTTTTGAAAACCCCAGTGCTCCTTTATTCCAGATGTCTTGAATCAGAATCTCTGGGATGGGACCCAGGCATTAATATTTTTTAAAGTTCCCCTTGTGATTCTAGTGTGCAGCCACGATTGTACTCACAGATGTAGATTCTAGTGATCTTCAGTAAGAGTGTTCAGAAGTGTTTGGATGGGCAGTTGACTTTTTTTTGCCAGAACAGAGATGAACAGTGGTATACCAAGGTGTTTTGGGTTTTTCGTTTTCCTTCAGTAAACATTTACTATGTACAGTGTTTAAATCATTGGGCTTTTTTCCATTCCTAATGGTGAATAACATACATTAATTGTGGTGTTCTGGAAAGACAGTAACGTGGGGGTCAGACTTCTGGAGCTCAGTTCCAGCTTTTCTGTGAACAAGTCGTATGACTTCAGCTAAGTACTAAACCCCTCTGAGACTCTAATATGACCTGGTCTACCTGTTAGATGTTATCTTTACCACCCTCATGTTTATGCTCCAATCACATTGACCTTCTTTCTGTCCTCAAACATATGAAACGCGTTCCTACTCTAGGACCTTCACCCTCTTGATGCCCAAATCCGCCCCCCCGCCCCCGCCCCGATAGTACATATCGTATCATCATGTTTGATTTTCATTTTGGCACTTAACCTCTTTTGGATGTTTGCTTGCTTGTTTGTTATGATCTCCCTTCCCCCCTCTAAGCTAGGATCTCATCTGTTTTGTTTCCTGAATTCTCAGTAACTGTAGAAAAATGCCTGACATGTAGAGGAGACACATAAATATCGGTTGAATTAATGAATAAGTAAAGTGGTGACAGTAATCCTACCTTATATTTGAGATAACTTATGAAAAGTTCTTGGAGACAATCTCATATCAACCCCCACATGCCCTTTCCCCAAGGAGCATCTTTTCTTATAAATGCTGAAAGCTAAAGCTATTGTTTGTACTTAGAAATCTAAGCAGGTGGAGGGTACTTCTGCTGAATATGTAACAAAATGTGTTGGCTCTGTCAATTCAGGAGCCCCCACCCCAGACTGAGGCTGTACGTAGGGTTCATTTGTGCTCTCACAGATGAGTGTCCCTGTGAAAACGGCATCAGTAGTAATCATGCTATCTTAGCCCTTCTCCCTCTGAACAGGATTTTGTTGTTTAACCTTTGAATAATGCTAGAGAAATAGACTGTACTTGATAGCCATTCTTTCTTTGTGTATCCCAGAGAGTCAAGAAGGAGGCGGCAATAGCCAGCTAGTTAACTTTCTTTCTACGTTGCCTTTTCCAAGCTAAAGAAAAAGAAAAATACAGTAAATAAACATGGAATATTTGTGACCTTTTTTAATGTTTTTTTTTTTTTAAGTTTTAATGTATTGATCTCGTCCTATGTGCCAGGCATTGAATGCTTAAAACACGTATCACAACATCTATATGAGATAGAAAGGAGCCCTAGTGGCACAATGGTTAAGCGCTTGGCTGCTAACCAGTCAGCAGTTTGAACCTATTCAGAAACTCCATGGGAGAAAAACCTGGTTATCTGTTCCCTTAAAGAGTACAGCCCAGAAAACCTTACAGGGCAGCTCTACCGGGGGTCACAATGAGTCAAAATCGATTCAACGTACTTAACAACAACAGCAATATGAGGTAGGAACTATGTATTATTCCCATTTTACACATGAGCATAGTGAGTCTTAGAAAGCCAGGATTAAAATGCAGATAGTCTGACTTTATATTCCACAGTTTTAGCCATGCTTTGGACTCAGACATTCCAACGATCAAGAAGATATCACAGGACTGGGCGGTGTTTTGTTCTCAGGTCGTCATGAGTTAGAGCCTACTTAAGGCAACTAACAATTCTTTTTCATGTCTCATTTTTTATCACTTAAATATTTCAATAAAAGACATTAGAGATGGTGCAGGGTAACTTTACCCCAAAGCAGTGGATACTAGGAAAACAGTTCTGGGTGGCCTTGCTCAGGAGCTGTGTTCTAATTAATCAAGATTCTTAAAGAATAGTATGATTAACACTTGGTGTCTCCGTGAATTGGAATCGATTAGCTGGCAGCTAACAGCAGCAACGTGTGCTAGTGATTGAATCTAGAAAGGGAAACCAAGGTCTAAACTTCCACTCTTCTTTGAGCTTCTCATTCTCCTTGATGTCTGGGTTCTAGGCTGTCTTTAGTGAAGGATACAAAAGGAGTATTTGTATTTAATCCTAAAGTCGTTTTCTGGGCTTTTGAGATACAAATGTTTTTAAAATGAAAAATTATTTTCATATTACATTTTGTGAGACTAGTAAAATTTGCCCAGGTTGGTATAAAATCATCAAACTGAAGTCCATGCCGGTGCCAAGAACGACAGATTATTTTGTACAGAGTGAGTGCTAAGGTTTACACACAAATTCTTTGCGTAGACTTAATCCTAGAAGAGAAAATAAGAACTTCAGGGTATAGATCCCTCAGTGCAGCCGAAAGTCACCCAGAATGCTCAGACCTCTCAGAAGAATAGTTCATAATGCAGCCACTGGTGATAATGGCGATGAAAATGACAGCAAGCATTTATTTGTTGTTATTAGGTGCGGTGGAGTCCATGTTCCACTCATAGCGATCCCGTGTGACAGAGTAGAACTGCCCTGTAGAGTTTTCTAGGCTGTCATCTTTATGGAAGCAGATTGCCGGGTCTTTCTCCTGCAGAGCTGCGGGAGGAGGGGGAGGGTTCAAACCGATAACCTTTCAGTTACCAGCCGAGCACTTAACCACTGTGCCACCAGGACTCCTTAAGCATTTTACTGTGTGCTAAATATAGTTTAAATATAGTAGGAAGCAGCTTACGTGTATTAATTGAATGGATCAAATGAGTTAATAAATGTAGAACACATAAAATAATGCCTGGCATGTGATAAGAGCTGTATTAGCTGCTGTTATTTTTATCATGGTTGTTGTCGCTTTTATTTATCTTCACAGCAACCCTATAAGGTAGGCACTATTATTATTCATTTTAACAGATGAGGAAGCTGAATGCAAGAGGCTAATCCAGGAAATAGTACAACAGGATTCAAATCTATGGTTTTGTATAGTTAAGTCTTCATTTGGTTAAGAATGCCTCAGGGTATAAACCTTTCCTTTCTTTCTTTCTTTTTTTTTTTTTCTTTTTTACTTAGAGTAGTCAGGGAAGGCCCTTTTGAGGAAGTGACTTTAGGCTGACACTGAAAGTTGAAAAGCTTGCCATGCAAAAACCTGGGGGAAAGAGTTCCAGGCAGAGAGTACAGTAGGTGCAAAGGCCCGAAGAGGGAAATGGACTTGATACGGTTCTAAACACAGAAACGTCCGCTGTCACTGTCTCGGTAAGTCTCTCCCTGAATATTCTATTTAAATATACACACCTGCACAGACTTTCGATTCCCTCTTACCCTTTTCATTTTATCTGTAGCACTTTATCACTGTGTGACACACTGTGTAGTCCCGGGATGGCGCAAACTGCTAAACTTGACTCAACTACTAGCCGAGAGGTTGGTGGTTCAACCCACCAAAGGTGCCTTGGCAGACAGGCCTGGTGATCTGCTTCTGAAAGATCACAGCCTTGAACACCCTATGGAGCAGCTCTACTCTGCACACATGGGGTCACCTTGAGTTGGAATCAACTTGAAGGCAACCAACAGCAATAACAACATACTGTATAATTTACTTTGGTTTTGTCTATCCCCCCGACAAAGGGATATAAGGTCCATGAGGACAGGGATTTTTGTTCGATTTGTTTGTTGCATACCCAGGGCTTCTCTTAGGTCCTGGGGCTTCTTTCAGCAAATTAGAAAAAGTATCCCGTGCAGGCAGTTACGGCCCCACACTAGACACACAACATATGTAGCCAAGAGTGACCTGAATTTCAGTCTCCCCCTGCCTTCTTGATCAGGAAGCCCTTTGTTGTTGCTGTTAGGTGCCGTCAAGTCGATTCCGACTCATAGCAACCCTACGTACAACAGAACGAAACAGTGCCTGGTCCTGCGCCATTCCCACAGTCGTTGCTGTGTTTGAGCCCATTGTTGCAGCCACCGTGCCAGTCCATCTCGTTCAGCGTCTTCCTTTTTCCTCTGACCTGTGTAGGGAAGCTCTTATACAAGACGTAACTGAACAACCATTACCTGGCAGCCCTGGGTGTATCCACAGTACCCAGAACAGTGCCAGCGGGTAGCAGGCACTGAATAAATACTCGTAGAATGGCGGAAGAATTTAGAGTGAGGGGGAAGAGTGGTTATGAGATCAGAAGGTAGACAAAGACTAGGTCTTATAGGCACTTCAAAGGAGTTTGATTTTTTTCTCTAATAGCAGACAGCTGGGAAGTCAGTGGGATATTTTATTTAAATCATAATCTTTTGTATTTTCAGTTAGTGGTGCAAGTCATTCTTAGGCCCAGGCACGTTTGAAAATCACTGCAGTAGAGAAAGTCACAGGCCAAGTTAGTTCAGTCCAACTTTTGATACTTTTGGACCTCGGCCTTGGGGATCTGTCCCTGCCTACTTTACTCTTGTCTATGTGGTGGTGCATTTTGCCTGCATATGTTCTATAAAGCTGCATTGGGATGAACTACATATAAAATAACAATTCTTTTCTTGCAACCTCAAATCCAGACATTGTAGCATAGAATTTTTAAATCAGGGTTGTTGCAGAAAGCCCAGGGCCTGTGGTCCTTGTGATTGAATGGGGGTGGGGGGGAATGAGGCAGTACTATTCTATTTAGGAACTTCCTATATGAGTAAAGGCCATCTTATTTTTCATCAACTCCCACCCCTTAGAAAAACACTCACCTTCACTGATGTGCTTTAGGATTCCCTGTTCACTGAGATGACAGCTGAAATCTTGGCAGTGCATGCCTATTGGAGCTTTTCTTTCTTTCATGCGGTGGTTTTTTGGCACCCAAGGCCACGTTGGGGAATTCACTTTCTGGGAGCACTTGTTGGCACTTTTTATCTTATTGCCTTTCTCTCCTCTGTTAGGATAAGGATAGGGCTTGAAAAAGAAGGAAACTGTAGAGGTTTATTGATGGAATTCCTGCCCCGCCATGCCCTAGGGCTAGTACATGCATGTTTCTGATGAATCACTGCCCTTAGTATTTAGTATTTACTGATCCTCATATCCCAGTATTGTGCAAAGTGCAGAATCCACCCAAGGGACTTAATAGCTAAATCACCCACTTGATCTGTTGGCTTTCTCTCTCCCTCGCCCTTGTGGGTGACTACAGGGAGGAATATGGGGGATATAAAACTGTAAGCAAGAGGAAATGGAGACTGCAGCTTTATTGCTGCCCAGGAAGTGGCCTGGGAGTCCAGATATAAGGCCGTGATGCTCTCTGTGCAGCCGCCATAAATACCCTGCTTTCACTACGGTGAGGATGAAGTATTTCCACATGGTTGCTCAAGTCCTTTTTCTCTTTGCTCCCTCCCTCCTTGTCTCTTTCATTAATTGCCTAGCAGTTGCTGATGCAATTCAGACGAGATGTGTCTGCAGCCTCTGTGGTTTGCTGTCAGGCCCTCTCTCTAAGGTCTTCATCTTGCTGCAAGGGATGGGTGAACATCTGATTTTGAAGCAAGAGGAGAGAGGAACCTGTGGCTGCAGTTAAATGTCGTTTTCTGAAAGCAGCAGCTTGCAGAGCTGGATTTCTCCTGACGCTCTAATCATTTTACCAAGCCAGACCTGAGTCCCTTGTGCTGTTCATTAATGGGACTTATATTTGGCAGCACAGTATGTATAAATGAATCCTGCTGAATTGCTTTTGTTGGTGATATAGGAAATGCTTTTCATTTTTAACTAGGAGAGAACAAGGAGGAGACAGCAGCCTCAAAGTGCAGAAAAACCAAATCCAGAGGTTTCCATGGAAAACAAGACTCTGGAGATGTTAAGAAGGCTGGATTGCAACACGTGGCTGTTCTAGGTCACTGGGTAGAAGATACCGTACACCTGCTATTATGTATGTCTCCTCCCTGGCCACCATTTTCAGCCTGCTTCTGACTTTTGCTCCCTTCTGCTTGTCTGAAATTGCCCCGAAAAGCTCCCAGGACCTTACCATTGTGCTTCTCCTCAGCTCTTCACAGACGAGGGTTGACTGCTTGCTTTTCCAGCACTGCCATGTGGCAGGTAGGTTGCTGGGTGACGTGAATTCCCACCTGCCTACCTGTAGCCTGGACCACTGTGTATGTTTGCCATGTTCAGAAAAGGATCACATTGCCTAGCACAGTGGTATTCAAACTTAAGCATGCACAGGAATCACCTGGAAAGCACGTTAAAACACAGGGCTGCACACCCAGAGGTACTGATTCAGTACATCTGCTGAGAGACATTCATTTGTGTTTTTAACAAACCCCCAGGAAGTGTTGATGTTGCCAGTCTGGGGACCACACTTTGAATAGTACTGGCCTAGGATAAGGGAACTCTGGTGATACAGTGGTTAAAGCACCCAGCTGCTAAAAAGGTTGGCAGTTTGAACCCATTAGATGAGGCAGTCTACAGGCTTGGAAACCCTATGGGGCAGCTCTACCCTGTTCTGTGTGGAAGCTATGAGTTGGAATTGACTCAGTGGTAGTGCATTTGTTTTGGGACCTAGGTTAATGCCTTACACATAGATAGCTAAGACTCAGTCATTGGTTAATCCGATTTGATTTTTCTGGTTGGTAGTTCTTTCTTAGGATGTGATAGATTCCAAAAAATTTTTTTATCAATTTTTACTTGAAGACAAAGCAGTTCTGTTGAAATTATTATCTGAATTTTTGATGTTCGGCTACCCTTCCCCACAATTCTCTTGTCAGATATCCATGTTTGTTGCTAGCTATAGATCTGTTAGGATACTTGACTCTGATGTACAAAGATGTAGTTACTCTGAAATGTGTCTTTATGATTAGGAAGTGATCTTCGTGTTAGTTATGTGCTTGGATGACAGGTTCCCAGTTTTTTCTAAGGTGGGGGAATGTGTGATGTGCGTTTCTTTGTGAATTCTAATTCATTAAACTCACCCACCCTGATTTGGTCAAATCTTATTCTGACCTGAGAGCATGGATCATTTTTTTTTTCCTTTTTTTGTAATAGACTTTATTTTTTAGAACAGTTTTAAATTTACAGAAAAATGGTAAGATAGTTGTAGAGAGTTCCCATACACTCTGTACCCAGTTTCTCATGAGTCAGAATTGATTCGATGGCAGATGGCAGCAGGTTTGTTTCTTTTGGTTTATTATTAGTTTGATACTTTCGTTTAATAATCAATGAATATTGGTACATTTTTATTAACTAAAGTTCATAGCTTATTTATATTTCCTTATTAAAAGTTTTACTGTGGTAAAATATGTTAAACATAAAATTTGCCATTTTAACCAACCATTTTTATGTGTACAGTTTACAGACATTAATTACATTCACAGTGTTGTACAGCCATCACCAGTATTTCCAAAACTTTATCTTCCCAAACAGAAACTCAGTAGCCATTAAGCAGTAACTCCCATTTCTCCTTACCCCAGCCCCTGGTAACCACCAATCTACTTTTGTCTGTCTGCATTTGCCTGTTCTAGGTATTTCATGTAATTGGGATTATGGAGTAGATGTCCTTTTGTGTCTGACATTTCACTTAGCATGTTTTCAAGGCTCATCCATGTTATAGCATGCATTAGAACTTCACTCCTTTTTATGAACATTTTGTTCATCCTTTCATCTGTTGATGGACACTTGGGATTGTTTCTACCTTTTGGCAATTGTGGATAGTGCTACAGTGAACATTGGTGTACAAGTATCTGTTTGAGCCCCTGCTTTCAAGTCTTTTGGGTATATATACCTAGGAGTGTAATTGCTGGGTCCTATAGGTAATTCTGTGTTTAACCTTTTGATGAACCCCCAAACTGTTTTCCTTAATGACTGCACCATTTTACATTCCTATCAGCAATGGATAGGTGTTCCAGTTTCTCCAAAGCCTCATCAACACGTCATTTTCTCCTTTTTTGGTAATAGCCATCCTAAATCCAAAAAATCCCAGTGTATTTTAAATGGTATCTCATGGTGATTTTGATTTACGTTTCCCTGATGACTAGTGGGTCCCTGGGTGGCACAAATGGTTTGTGCTAGGCTACTAACCAAAAGGTTGGTAGTTCGAACCTACACTGCAGCACCACGGAAGCAAGGCCTAGTGATCTTCCATGAAGATGACAGCCAAGAAAATCCTATGGAGCTTAGTTCTACTCTAACACATGGGGTCACCATGAGTCAGAATCAGCTCAATGACACAGGTTCTTTGAACAGTATTTCAAATAGCTGACTTAAAGTCACTGTCTAGTAAGTCCAATGTCTGGGCTTTCTCAGGGACAGTTTCTAATGATTGCTTTTTTTCCCCTTCTTGTGTATGTGCCATGTTCTCTTTTTTCTTTGCATGTCTCATATTTTTGTGTTGAAAACTCATACCTTAAATGATACACTGTATATTCGTGCAAATAAAAAAAAAATTTTTTTTTCTACATTTGTTTGCTAACTGTGCCCTCCTCCCACAAGGTATTTTCCTAAGTGTACTATGCTGATGTTTTTACAGCAATATGTAAGAAAAACTCAGCATAGAGGCACTTAGGAAGGAAAATACCTCCCTGAGGGAGGACTCGGGTGGCAAACAAACGCAGAAGGCATGCGTTATTTCTGTAAAAATATGGTAATGTGCAACCTCCAGAAATCAGATTCTCCCTCTTCCCCAGGGTGTGCTGTTATTGCTGTTTGTTGTTTGTTTAGTGACTTTTCTCAACTAGCTTTTGAAAGTCTGTATTATTTGCCGTATGTGGCCACTAAAGTCTCAGCTTGGTTATATCAGTGGTCAGCTAATGATTGCACAGACAGAGATTTCCCTAAACGTCTGGAACCGATTAAGTCTCCCAGCTTTTGCCAGGGGGCCCTGTGTATATTTTGGGGCATGCCTTCAACACTCAGACAGGCATTTGACAACTCTGTTTTACCCTTCACTTCCTGCTTGTGTAGTGCCTCAAGGTCAGCCAGAGTTAAGAGTTGAGGGTCTTCTGGGGTCTTCCCTGAGCATGTGCTCAGCCCTGGGAATGTGTCCCTGGGGAAAAGGCTTTTCATACTGGGCAAACTCTAAGTCAGGTCAAATATAGACAGCCTTGCAAGTGGCTCTTCCAGGGGACCACCAGAAATGTTAAATAATGATGATTCCCTGGGCCTGAACCTTTGAAGGTACACCAGCCCTGTTTTACCTCCTCTGATGACATTCCGGCTACTGGTTTTCAGAGTGAAAGATGAAAAATAGAGCAAGTTAAACTCCACAAAGCTTGCATTTCTTACCAAGATTCAGCCACTTTTCTTGAATAAATGTCCAGATTGCTTTAAGCCTTTAGTTAATTTCTAGAGTTGTGAAAAAGTTGATGCTGACAATTTTTGCCAGTTTTCTCATTTCTTTTAGAGAGGAAAAAGATTCTTACTTTGTGGTTTCCTCTGACATCCCTCCTCGTTCATAAGAAGGTTTTAGTTTCTGGCTCACAATCACTCTCTCTAACACTACTCCTGACTTAATTCTTGGTGAATTCAGTTATCCATATTGATGATCTTCCAGCACCTTTGCTTCTTAGGTCCTTGACCACCTGTCTTCCAATGATTTTTATCATCCATCCTGTCTCAGCTACTACTTCCATGGTCATACTCTAGACTAGTGCCCTGTGGACCAAACTTCCCATTTTTGTCAATAAAGTGTATTTGAATACAGCCATACTCCTTCATTTACTTATTGCGTATGACTGCTTTCACACTACAGTGGCAGAGTTGAGTAGTTGCAGCACAGACCATTGGCCCACAAAGACTAAAATAATTTACTATCTGTCTGAGACTTTGGCAGTTAGAACTGCATCTTCTCAATTATCTCAATTTTGAGCATCTCATTTTCCCACCAGCTTCTCCTTTATTTTTGCAGTTCCCTTCTTTTAGAATCTCTACTCCACCAGTCCTTTGACCTCATCACTGTGCATCCCGCACTTTTTACATCCCTCCTTACCCAGCTGGTATTCCCTGTATTTACTTCCTTCTATACATTCATGGAAACCCTGGTGGCTGCTAACCAAAGGGTTGGCAGTTCGAATCCGCCAGGCGCTCCTTGGAAACTCTATGGGGCAGTCCTACTCCATCCTATAGGGTCGCTGTGAGTCGGAATCGACTCGACGGCACTGGGTTTGGTTTTTGGTTTTTATGCATTCATAGGAGCCCTGATGGCGTAGTGGTTAAGAGTTCAACTGCAAACTAAAAGGCTGGCAGTTTGAATCCACGAGCCGCTCCTTGGAAACCCTATGGAGCAGTTCTACTCCGTCCTATAGGGTCCGTATGAGCTGGAATCAACCGAACGGCAAGGAGGTTTTATACATTCTTAACTTGCTTGCTGGCAAAATCCCAACCATGCTGACCCCGTGCCTGCACCTGTGCATCTAAATGTGGCTAGAGAAAACCACACAACTGTTCTGCCTGGTCTCCCTTTAAAGTTTATGATCTTTAACCTTAAATGGGTCCTTAATACTGAGCAACCCTACAGCGTTTCCCTGTCCATTCACTCTCACACCTTCTTATCTTCTCCAACTTCCCACATGCCTCTCCCATTCTCACTCTCACCTTGTTTACTGTTTACTGTTTCACTCAAGAAAATAGAAGCCAGAGCTTCCACCCATTCTGCACACATCTTACTGCTTGTTTTACTCACATCTATCCATTTATGTTTTTCTTTGCCCATGAACTGCCTGTGCACTTCTCTAGCGCTCATCCTTCCTCTTACACATGAGATCTCATCCTCTTGTCTACTCAAGGACTTCACTCTAGCAATTCTCCTTTTTCTCTGTCACAGAATTCACTTTTCCGCCTTGTGTATAAGGTCATTCCTATCAGCACACAAACATGCACTACATTTCTCTCATCTTTTAACAAAACACCTCTCTCACGCCCACATTCCCATCCAGCAAGTGTCCTATTTCTCTGCTCCGCTTAGTACAACAACTCAAAGAGTAGTGTATACTCCTCTTACAGTATAGACTCCATTTATAGCTTCCACATCCATCTCCAGTTCCTTCTGTCCCTTTCTGTCTTAAACTGACCCTTATCAAGCTTTTTCCTCCACCATTCCACAGAAACTTCCTTTGTCAAAGTTGCCAGTCACCTTTTCATTGGTCAGTCCAATGATCAGTTCTCAACCTTTTTTTAAAATAACAGCTTTATTGAGATATAATTCATGTGTCATAAAATTCACCTTTTGAGAATGTAAAGTTCAGTGGGTTTTAATATGCACAGAATTGTACAACTATCAGTGCTGTTTTATTCTAGGATATTTTTATCACCCCCAAACAGAAACCCAAACCCTTTAAGAAGTTACTCCCCATTCCTCCCTCTTCCTAGTCCCTGCAAACCACTAAACCACTTTCTGACACTATAGACTTACCTATTCTGGCCATTTCATATAAATGAAATTATATGGTATGTGGCCTTTTCTGTCAGGCTTTTTAATTTAGCATAATGTTTTTAAGGATGATTCAAGTTGTAGCATGTATCAGTCCTTCGTTCCTGTATATGGTAGAACAATATTCCATTGTGTGGATATACCACTTTTCATTTATTCATTCATCAGTTGATGGACATTTGAGGTATTTCCCCTTTTTGTTATTATGAGTAATGCTGCTGTGAACGTTCATGTACAAGTTTTTGTGTGGCCTCTCTGTTTAGATCTCTCGGGTATTTACCTAGGAGTGGAATTGCTGGGTTACTTGGTAACTCTACACTTAACATTTTGAGAAACTGCCAAACCTTTTTCCAAAAACAACTGCACCATGTTACAATCCCACCAGCAATGTATAAAGATTCCAATTTCTCTACACCCTTATCAACACTTGTTATTCCCTGCCTTTGTGATTTTAGCCATCCTAGTGGTTGCAAAGTGGTATCTCATTGTGATTTCAGTTTGCAAAGGGCTACTATGATTTGGAATTGACTCCACAGCAAAAGATTTGGTGGTGGTTTTTTTTTTTTTTGGAATGACTAGTGATGTTGAACATCTTTTTTTTTTTTTAATTATTAGTCTCCAGATATCACAAGTTAATCTACCTATGTGTTATGTGTTAAAATTTACATATGTGCTTGAGAGATTCAGACCTCCACAAAAACCAAACCTGTTGTCGATCAAGTCAATTCTGACTCATAGCGACCCTATAGGACACTGTAGAACTGACTCAGAGGGTTTCCAGGGAGCAGCTGGTGGATGCAAACTGCCAGCCTTTTGGTTAGCAGCCAAGCTCTTATCCACTGCACCACCAGGGCTCCTGAGAGATTTAAACATTAGCCATAATTGTTGTTGTCAGTTGCCGTTGAGTCAGTTCCAACTCACGGCAACCCTATGTGTGTCAGAGTATAGAATTGTGCCCCACAGAGTTTTCAAGGCTGTGACCTTTTGGAAGCAGATTGCCTGTCTTCTGAGGTGCCTCTGGGTGGTTCAAACTGCCAACCTTTCAACTAGTTGTCAAACACTTAACCATTTGCATCACCAGGGGCTCCTTTGAGCATCTTTTCATGTGGTTATTTGCATTTGTGTATCTTCTTTGGAAAAAAGTCTATTCAGATCCTTTGCCTGTAATTATGATCCAGTAGTTTGTCTTTTTATTAAGTTACAACAGTTTTTGTTATATATCCTGGATGTTGTTGTTGTTAGGTGCCATTGAGTCAGTTCCCATTCATAGCGACCCTAGGTACAACAGAACGAAACGCTGCCTGGTCCTGCGCCATCCTCACAATCATTGTTCTGCTTGAGCCCATTGTTGCAGCCACTGTGTCAGTTTATCTCATTGAGGGCCTTTCTCTTTTTTGCTGACCCCCTCACTTTACCAAGCATGATGTCCTTCTCCAGGGACTAATCCTTCGTGATAACATGTCCAACGTACATGAGACAGAGCCTCACCATCCTCACTTCTAAGGAGCATTCTGGCTGTACTTCTTCCAAGACAGATTTGTTTGTTCTTTTGGCAGTCCATGGTATATTCAGTATTCTTCGTCAGCACTACAATTCAAAGGCAGCAGCTCTTTGGTCTTCCTTATTCGTTGTCCAGCTTTCGCGTGAAAACACCATGGCTTGGGTCAGGCGCACCTTAGTCTTCACAGTGACATCTTTGCTTTTTAATATTTTAATACTCTGAGTACAAGTCACTTATTAGATACATGATTTGCAAATATTTTTTCCCATTCTCTGAGTTGTCTTTTCACTTTCTTGATGGTTGTCAGTTCTCAGTCTTTGAGCAGATTTGATTACTCTGTCCTTCGTATACTTTCTTCACTTGAGTTCCAGAATACCATTTTCTCGTGATGTCCTTTTCACCTTGCTGGTTACTTCAGCTCAGTCTCCTTTGCTGATTATTGTTAATCTTTCTAACCTCTAAAATTGAAGTGACCCCAGAGCTCAGATTACTTTTTCCCTGTCTACACCCACTCTCTTCCTTATCTCTTCTGCTCTCATTTATATGCTGACAAGTTCAAATTTACTACTAGTCTTATATATTCATCTGCCTACTTGACTTTTTCCACTTAGATATTTCAAATTTAATATGTCCAAATTCAGACTCTTGATTTTTTCTCCAAAACTTTATCCTCCCTCAGTCTTCCTCATCTCAGTAAATAGCATTTCTGTTTTTTCTATTTGCTTAGGCCAAGGAGTCATCCTTGCCTCCTCATTTCCTCCCTCCCTACATCCAATCCACCAACAAATCCTACTGGCTCTCCCTTGAATATATCTAGAATCCAACCTCTTCACACCTCCTCCACTGCCACCAGCCTGGTCCAAACCACTGTTTAACCTGTTATAGAGTATTGAAATAGCCCCTTATTAGTCTTCCTGTTCATCTTTAGTGCTTTACAGCCTATTCTGAACATAGTAGCCAGAGTGGTTCTTTTAAAGCCTGTCAGATTATTTCACTCCTTTACTTAAAACCCTCTAGTGGCTTCCCATATCATTCAGAAAAATCCAAAATCCTTATAATCATTACATCATTTGGCCCCTGTTTCCATTCTTACCTTATTTACTCTCTTCTAGCCCTAGTGGTGCAGTGGTTAAGAGCTTGGCTGCTAACCAAAAGGTCAGCAGTTCCAATCCACCAGCCGCTCCTTAGAAACCCTATAGGGCAGTTCTACTCTGTCCTGTAGGGTCGCTATAAGTCAAAATTGACTCAGTGCCAAAGAATTGTTTTGTTTTGCTTTGTTTTTATGCCTCTTTCTCACTCTTCTCCAGCCAGACTAGTTTCCATGCTGTTCCTCAGAAACTCCAGGCATAGACCTACCATGTGGCCTTTGCACATGCCATTCCCTCTGCCTGCAATGCCCATCTTTCAGTTATCTTAATGGCTTCAGTAACAGTGCAGTATAGAGCCATACTGGAGTCTGAGGAAATACATTCTTTATTGTTCATTGTGGATTTTTTGCATTAATTTTTTAAAGTATTGTATTACAATATTCTTTATTTTGATTACTGAGGTTTTTGGTGCCCCCTGAAGTTTTACCTGTGAGGAGACTAATTCATTTGCCTTATTCACTTCTCCCTAGTGCTGGCCCTGCTCAGGAAACTACAAATAGAAGGGAAATTCTGCCTAATAAGAGATATCTACCATAAACCACAGCTAACATCGTACTTAATGGTGAAGCACTGAATGCTTTTTACCCTAAGATCAGGAAAAGGGTAGGAGTGTCCTCTCTTCCCAGTTCTTTTCATCCTTGCACTGGAGGTTCTAGCCAGTGTGACAAGAAAATCAAAAGAAATAAAAGGTATCCAGATGGGAAAGAAAGAAGTAAAACTGTCTTCATTCAGAGATGGTATGATCATCTATGTAGAAAATTCTATAGAAGCTACCCAAAAAAGGCTCTTAGGACCAATACATGAGATTCACAGGAGAGGAGATCAATATATGAAAACTCATTGTATTTCTATATAGGCAATTAATATTAAAAACCATCATTTACAATAGAATTTAAAATATTAGATATTTAGGGATAAACTTGGCAAATCATATGTAAGGCCTATATACTGAAAACTACAAAACTTGCTGGAAATTTAAGAAGACCTAAATAAATGACCAGATATACCATGTTCATAGATTGAAAGACTCAACATTGTTACTATGTCAATTCTACCCAAATTAACATTCAGGAATTGTAATTCCCAGCAGGCTTTTTAATAGAAATTGAAAACCTGATTTTAAAATTCATATGGAAATGCACTTAAACTACCCGACTTTGAGACCTATTAAAAAGCTATAATAACCAAGACAGTGTGGCATTGGTGTCAAGATAGACAAAGAGATCAATGGAAGAGAGTCCAGAAATTGACCATACATAAATGGTCAGTTGATTTTCTGCAGAGGTATAAAGGCAATTCAATGGGAAAAGAATAATATAACAAATGGTGGTTAGACTATTAGATATCCATGTGAAGAAGTTCAATCTGTATCTCACAGTGTATATAAGATTTAATGCAAAGTGGATCCTAGACATAAACGTAAAATCTAAAGCTATAAAACTTCTAGGAAAAGACCTTTGTGACTTGAGGTTAGGCAAAGATTTCTTAGATATGACAGCACAAGTACAATCCACAAAAGAAAAGATTGTTAAATTGAACTTCTTCAAAATCAGGAAGTTTTGCTCTTTGAAAGACATTGTTAAGAGAATGAAAAGGAAAGCCCCAGGCTAGGAGAAAATATTTGCAAATCAGATATCTGATAATGGACTTGTATCCAGAATATAGAATGAACTCACAAAACTGATCCATAAGAAAATTGTTGTAAGCTGCCATTTTGTGGGCCTTCAACCCACAGTGACCCCACGCACAACGAAACAAAACACTTACGGGTCCTGTGCCATTGCCGTGATCAGTTACAGCTCAGACCATGTGATCCATAAGGTTTGCATTGCCTGATTTTCGGAAGTAGATCTGCAGGCCTATCTTCCTTGGCCATCCTAGTTTGGAAGCTCCACTGGAAACCTGTTCAGCATCATGGCAGCACACAAGCCTCCACTGGACAGACAGGTGGTAGCTGTGCACGAGGTAAATTGGCTAGGAATCAAACCTGGATCTCTCCCATGGAAGGCAAGAATTCTAGCACTGATAAAACAATCAAGTTAAAATAATGCAAAAAATTTAAACAGACACTTCACCAAATATAAGTGCATTAAAAGATGTCCAGCACCATTAGCCAACCACCCAGAAACCCCAATTCCAGTAGGACTTGTAAATTAAACCTGCAATGAGAAATTACTAGACACCGATTAGAATATCTAAAATAAAAAAGACTGACTATACCCAGTGTTGGCAAGGAGCAACTGGAACTGTCTTATACTGCTAGTAGGAATATAAAAAGGTAGAATCACTTTGGAGAACGATTTGGCTCTTTAAAAAAAGAAGTTAAGCATTTATGTAACATATGACCCAATTTTTTGTTCGAAGGTATTTACCCAAAAGAAATAAAACCATTTTCCATATGAAGTCTTGTACATGCATGTTCATAGCAGCTTTATTTATAATACCTCCAAACTGGAAACAAAATCTCTATCAACAGATAAGTAGATAATATTTGGTATCCATGCAAAAACCAAAAAGGAATGATCAATAAAAAGAAATGATCTATTGACATACAACGTGGGTGTACCTCAAAATAATCCTGAATGAAAGAAACTATACAAAATAAATAGTATGTATTGTATGATTCCATTTATATAAAGTTGTAAAGACTGCAAACTTAATTATAGTAGCAAAAAGCAGGTCAGTGATTGCCTGGGGATGGGATGGGGAGGGCGATGGAAGACACTAGGAAGATTTGGAAAGTACCAGTAAGGAAGGATTACAGGAAGGCATGAAGAAACTTTTACGTGTGATGGATACGTTCATTATCTTGATTCTAATGATGATTTCACAGTGTTACACGTATGTCAAAACTGATCAGATTGTATACTTAACATTTGTATGGTTTTGCCAGAGTCCGGGGGAACACAATGCCCTAGTCCTGCTGCCCCCTGCATTCCTGGTAACCAGTGGTATGCCACCCTCCCACCCAGTGATCTGCAGTGTGTACTCCCATGCTGTGGGATTTGTGACTGGGGGCTTACGCCTACCCTCTCCTATCCCTGCACCACCCTGCCTGCCTGGCGAACTGCAGCGTGCAATTCTGATCTTTCAGACCTGAAACCAGAGACTTATGTTAGCTCTAACCACCCCTCCACTACCCAGTCCGGCAGTTGGCGGCATATCCTCCTGCAGACAGACTGGCAACTGGAGACATGAGACCATTTCTCCCACTTGTCCAGCAATTGGCAGTGTGAGTTCTCATGCCACCCACACAACGACCAGTGACCCATACGCCCTTGCCCCAACCACTTGGCAACCAGCAGTACGCACATATAGTATCCAACCCAGCAGCCAGCGACAACACTTCCTACACCCACGCTCCAGTGGCCAGACAGACACCAGCAATGCCAGTTATATCCTGACAGGTGCCATTTGCACCTCTGCAAAATGACAAGATCCTAGTGCCCTCGTCCAGCTTCTACCTGACTGCAGCATCACATATCCTACACCCAAACAGTTCCTGCAGGCCATCTGGACTTATATCAGAACACTTTGATGCACCACCACCTACTGAGATGCCAATTTGCACACAACATGGGCCTACCCCATTCATTTGGGTAGCACTCCTTCACAGCAGATACGAAGATATCCTGTGTGACCTCCAGAGAATGTACTGACTTCTAACACCAATCCAAAAGGGCCCCCAAGGTTCCACAAGGGCTCTGGAGGGACCCTGACCACCCAACACATATCACCCAATATCAGGGAAAGAACCTGCACTGTCAGCCTCCACTGAATCTGGCAAAGGAAGACATATGAGCCTAACCACAGAGAATTCACATGTGGGTGTGACTCACCATACTCACTAGTAAGAGGAAATCACACCCTGCCAACAGACACCACCAAAGTCACACATAGACCAGAACCACAAGGCAACAATTAAAATAATACAAAGAAGAAAGACATTCTTAAAGAGAAGAAACAAAGCTCCAGATACATCAAAAAAAAAAAAAAAAAAAAATCAGCACAAAACATACATACAGTCAGTAAAGAAATACATAAAAAAAATAAATAAACAGCTTAATGCCTTGGAGACAGCAGACAATAACAAATCATATGAATAAAACAGGATAAGATGGCTCAAGCAAATGAGCAAAATAAAGGGGCAGGAAACTTTCCCAAGGAAGAAATGACAATAGAACTACCTAATAAGGAATTTAAGATACACACACACACAGGATCCTCAAAGAGATCAAGGAAAACACAGATAAAATCCTAGAAGAATTGAGGAAAACAATACAAGAACAAAATTGACAAAATGGACAATTAGAAATCATACAAAAACAACAAATAGATATTCAGAAGATTAACAATAAAATATCAGAAATAGATAATTCAATGGAAGGACAAAGAAGTAGAATTGCATCAATGGAAGAAAGAATCAGCAAAATAGAGGACAAATCCCTTGATATTAATTTGAGGAACAATCAATAAAAAGAATGAAGAAAAATGAAGAAAGCCTGGGATATGTGGGACACTATCAAGAGGAATTATTTACATGTAATTGGAATTCCAGAAGAAGAGAGGAAAAAAAGTACAGAGAATTTTTAAAGATTATTGGCAGAAAAATTCCCTAATATCATGAAAGACAAGAATGTTTTCCACCCATGAAGCTCAATGAATCCCATATAGGATAAACCCCCCAAAAAGTCACCAAGACATCATAATCAAGCTTTTCAAAACCAAAGACAAAGAATTCTGAGAGCAGCTCATGAAAAACGAAATGTTATCTACAAAGGGGCACCAGTAAGACTAAAAGCTGGTTTTCAGCAGAAACCATGCAGGCAAGAAGGCAATGGGGTGACATATGTAAAACCCTGGAAGAAAAGAATTGCCAACCAAAAATCACATATCCAGCAAAATTGTCCTTCAGATATGATGGTGAAACTAGAACATTCCCAGATAAACAGAAATTAAGGGATTTGTAAAAACCTGACCAACCTTACAAGAAATATTACAGGGAGTCCTTCAGACAGAGAACTAATGATTTCAAGACAACAACTGAGGTTAAGATACATGACAGCGTCATCCAGATATCAACCCAGATAGAGCATTCTCAAAAGTAAAATAAAACTGAAAACGGAGCCAGAGATGTCAATCTGTAAATGACAACAACTTCAAAACAAGAAAGGGGAATAAATGGTGTAGTTATAGGACTTCCACATGGAGACGAAGTCAAGGCAATATCAAGATATAACAGACTGTTTTAAATTTAGGAAGGTAAATGTAAATTTCAGAGTAGCCACAGAAAATTAACAAATCTACTTATCAAAATAGAGAAGAGAATTAAAAAGACTCAGTGAACACAAAATTAACAACAGCAAAGGAAATCCATAAAACAAAAAGGAAGTACAGAAGATTTAGCAGAACAAACCATTAACAGTAACAAAAACTTAACAAAATAGCAGCGGTATATCAATACTTACTGATAATTACACTGCATGTAAATGGTCTAAATGCACCAGTCAAGAGACAGTCACAGAAGAGATAAAAAAGCATGACCCATCAATATTTTGCCTACAAGAGATAGACCTTAGACATAAACACATAAATAGACTAAAAATCAAAGGATGGAAAAAAAACATGAGGTAAGCACTAACCAAAAGAGAGCAGGAGTGGCAGTAATAATCTCTGCTAAAATAGACCTTAAGTGAAACTCTATTATAAGAGACAAGGAAGGGTAAAGGGCTAATCCACCAAGAGGACATAACCATGATAAATACCTATGCATCCAAGGAAAGAGCTCCAAAATACATAAACTGTAACAGAACTGAAAAGAGAAATTGTTCTACAATAACAGTATGATATTTTAACACACCACTTTCAATGATGGACAAAACAACTAGAAAGAAACTCAACAAAGATACAGAAGATCTAAATAACACGATCAACCAACTTGACATCATAAACATACAGAACACACCACCCAGCAGCAGCACAGTACACAGTCTTCTCCAACACGCATGAATCATTCACCAGAACAGACCATATTTTAGGCCACAAAGCAAGCTTCAATAAATTAAAAAACATCAAAATAATTCAAAGCATCTTCTCTGGTCATAACACTATAAAACTAGAAATCAGTAGCAGAAAAAATGAGAAAAAAAGTGCACGGAAACTGAATAGCACCTTAAAAACTACTGGGTAATAGAAGAAATTAAAAATGAAATTTAAAAATTCCTAGAATCAAATGAGAATGGATACACAGCATACCAGGACACAGCAAAAACTGCTTAGGAGAATTTATGGCAATAAATGCACACATCAAAAAAGAAGAAAGGGCCAAAATCAATAGCTTAACCCTACAACTCAAATAGAAAAGGAGCAGCAGAAGAAGTCCACAGTAATGACAAGAAAGGAAATAATAAAGATTATAGCAGAAATAAATAAATAGAAAACAGAAAAGCAGTAATCAACAAGACTAGAAGTTGGTTCTTTGAGAGGATCAATAAAATTGACAAACCACGGGTCAAACTGACAAAGCGGGGGAAAAAAAAGAAGATAGAAACAACTAAAATTAGAAATGAGATGAGTGGCATTACAACAGAATTAACTGAGATAGGATCATAACAATACTATAAAAAAAATGTATTCCAACAAATTTGAAAACCTAGAAGAAATGGACAAATTTCTAGAAACACACTATCTACCTAAACTAACACTAATGGAGGTAGAAAATTTGAACATATCCATAACAAGAAGAAATTGAAGTCACTAAAAAAAATAACTTCCAACGATAACAAAAAAGCCTCCACCCAGGTGGCTTCACTGAAGAATTGTACCAAACATTCAGAGAAGAGTTGACACCAATTCTACTCAAACTGTTCCAGAATATAGAAAAGGAAGAAATACTCCCTAATTCATTCTATGAAGCCAATATAATCCTGATACCAAAGCCAGGCAAAGACAGCACTAAAAAAGGACATTACAGGCCAATATCCCTCATGAATAAAAAAATAGAAACATAACAATTCTCAAAATTCTAGGCAGCAGAATTCAACAGCATTTCAAAAAAATAGTACATCATGATCAAGTGGGATTCATACCAGGGATGCAAGGATGGTTCAGTATTAGAAAATCAATCAATGTAGTTCACTGCATAAATAAAACAAAAAGAATCACACGATCATCTCAATCGATGTAGAAAAACTCAGCAAAATAGGAATAGAAGGGAAATTCCTCAGCTTAATTAAGGGCGTATAAACCAACGGACAACATTATTCTCAACGGGTAAAGATTGAGAGCGTTCACCTTAAAAACGGAAACAAGACAAGGATGCCTTTTATCACCAATGTTATTCAATACAAACTGAAGTCCTACCTGGAGCAATAAGGCAAGAAAGGGAAACAAAAGGTGTCCAAATTGGAAAGGAAGAAGTAAAGCTATCCTTATTTGCAGATGACATGATTCTATACATAGAAACTCCCAGAGACTCTACAAGAAGGTTACTGGAACTAATAATGAAAGGACTCAGCAAAGTGGCAGGGTACAAGATCGACACACAAAGATCAGCTGGGTTCCTCTACACTACAAAGAGGACTCTGAAAAGGAAATCAAGAAAACAATACTGTTTACACTAGCCCCTAAAAGGATAAAATACCTAGGAATAACCTAACCAGGGATGTAAAATCTTATATAAGAAAAACTATAAAACATTACTGCAAGAAACTAAAAGAGATCTATATAAATGGAAAATGACATTCCATGCTCATGGATTAGAAGTCTTAATGTTGTGAAAATATCTATACTACTAAAATTGATATATAGATATAATGCAGTCCCGATCCAAATCCCAACAGCATTTGTTAATGAAATGAAAAAACTAATCTCCAACTTCATGTGGAAGGTAAGGAGGCCACAAATAGCTAAAGCCGTATTAAAGAAGAACAAAATATGAGGCCTTACACTTCCTGGTCTCAAAACTTACCATACAGCCACTGTAATCAAAACACCCTGGTACTGATTAAAAGACAGATATGTAGATGAATGGAATAAATTAATCCAGAAGTAAATCCATCCATCCAGAGGCAGCTGGTCTTTGACAAAGGGCCGAAGTCCATTCAATAAGGAAGAAATAGTCTAACAAATGGAGCTGGCAAAACTGGATATTTATATGCAGAAAAACTAATCAGGATCCATACCTCAACACTGTGCACAAAAACTAACTCAAAATCAATAAAAGATCTAAATGTTAAAACTATAAAGTTTCTGGAAGATAGCATAAGATCAAAACTAATTTTTGGTAGCCTATCAAACAAAACTAAAAATGTATGAACAACAGGAGATAAGTAGATAATTGGGATCCCCTAAAAATTAAATACCTATGCTCATCTCATCAAAAGACTTTACCAAGAGAGTGAAAAGAGAACCTACAGACTGGGAAGAAATCTTGGGCAAAGACATATCTGATAAATGGTCTAATCTCTAAAATATATAGGAAGCTTCAACAACTCAACAACAAAAAAGACAATCCAATCAAAAAAATGGGCAAAGAACATGAGCAAACAATTCACCAAAGAGGACATTCAGGTAGCCAACTAATACATGAAGAGATGCTCACAATCATTAACCATTAAAAGTGAAACCTTTTACCATCAAGTCAATTCTAATTCATAGCAACCCAATAGGACAGAGTAGAATTGCCCCATAGGGTTTCCAAGGAGTGGCTGGTAGATTTGAACTGCTGACCTTTTGGTTAGCAGCCAAGTTCTTAACCACTGCACCACCAGGGCTCTGCCATTAACCCTTAGAGAGATGCAAACCAAAACTACAAGGAGATACCATCTCACCCCTGCAAAAATGGCACTGATCAAAAAAACAGAAAACAACAAATGCTGGCGAGGTTGTGGGGTGACTGAAACTCTTATACCCTGCTGGTAGAATTGTAAAATGGTGCAACCACTATGGAAAACAGCATGGCACTTCCTCAAAAAGCTAGAAGTAGAAATACCATATCTTCCAGCAATCCTACTTCCAGGTATATATCCTAGAGATATAACAGTATTGACACGAATAGACATATGCACACCTGTGTTCATTGCAGCATTATCCACAATAGCAGAAAGACAGAAATAACCTAAGTGCCCATCAACAGATGAATGGATAAACAAAATGTGATACATACATACAATGGAATACTGTACAACTATAAAGAATAATGAGTCCACGAAACATCTTACAGCACGCATGAATCTGGAGGACATTGTGCTGAGTGACATAAGTCAATCACAAAAAGACAAATATTGTATGGTTTCACTGTTATAAAAAGTCAAGAACAGATATATACACAGAAAGCAAAATTCTTTGATGGTACCAGGAGTGGGAAGGAGAGGGAGGTGGGATCACTTTCTAGTAGTAGACACTTGTTACTTTTGGTGATGGGAAAGGCAAGACTGAATATGAGTGAAGTCAGCACCAACCTGACCAAGGTAAAAATAAAGACACTGAGAAGTATGTGAGATAAAAGGACAATTTCGGTAAATTCTATAACATACACAATTTTGCAGCGACAGTGAAAACAAACAAAAAATATGTGTGTGATTACGTAGGTAGATAAGGGTACATATATGTGTATAGAAAGGCATATGCAAGTAAATGCACTTGCATGTGTAGGGGTATCTGTAGGCATATGTATGTACACGTTTGTATGCACTCTATATATATCCACATATATAGGAAATCACATGGGGGCACAGTTACCAAGTCTTCCTAGACATATTCAAACGACTCATGAGATTGCTTTATGGGGTTAAAAGGCTTGGGATGATAATCTCAGGACAATTTAGTTAACATAACATAGTTCACAAAGATAATGTTCTACATCCTAGTTTGGTGAGTAGCGTCTGGGATCTTAAAAGCTATGAGTGGCCATCTAAGATACAACTATCAGTAGCATCTGGGATCCTAAAAGCTCGTGAGTGACCATCTAAGGTACAACTGTTGGTCTCTACTTGAATGGAGCAAAAGAGAATGAATGAAATTCAAAACTCAAAGAAGAGACTAGTCCGTGGGACTAATTGCCCACACAAACCACAGCCTCTTCTAACTTGAGTGCCCAGCTACCACTACCAACCATTGTGACTTAGGGACACAATAGAAGTTCTGGATAAAATGTGAGGAAAAATGTAGAACAAAACTCAAATTCCTAAAAAAAGTAAAGGCCACACCTACTAAACTGCCAAAGACTAGAGGCACCCCCAAGACTATCACCTCAAGATAACCTTTGAACTTGGAATTGAAGCTATTTCTGCAGGTCACTTTTTAGCCAAATAGTAGATTGGCTTTTAAAATAAACAGTATCACCCATGAGTAATATGCTCCCTTAGACAATTAACTGCATGAGACCAAATGGTCAACATTTACCCAAAAGCAAAGATGGAAAGGCAAGGAGGGGAAGGGAAGCTAGATCTGTGGGAACAGAACAAACAATGGAAATAATGAGAATGCAGACATGTTGTAAAAATTGTAACAAATGGCATGAAACAATTAGTATAAAAATTGTTAAAGAGCAATCTAATTTGCTGTGTAAACTTTCACCTAAAACAAAATATATCATTTTAAAAAATTTGTGTGGTTGATTTATAAATTTACCTTGGTTTTACTTCAATAAAGCTTTTACAGCATAAAACTGAACTACCCATTGTACTAATCAGGACATGGAATATCTCACGTCCTTTTTTTTTTACTAGGAAAGTTAACTGAGAATGACTTTACTAGAATACAGTGTGACAGGTGCTTTGAAAACATTTATACCCTTTGACAAAATAGTTTCATTTATAGGAGTTTATCACAAGAAGTGCTTAGTGTTTTTAACTTTCTCCATATTTTTGTATATTTTAAGATATTTTTATCACAAACATTGTTATATAATTTTAAATGAAATTTTTTAAATCTTTATTGACTCTGGTGGTATGGGAGATTTTTTTGTTCTTGGATGGAAAGAAAATACAGCTTCGTGAAACTGCCCTGTGCCAGAAGAAGGGGTTGATTTTTAGATAGGGTATGACATCAAGGGACCTGCACATTGCCTTATTTTTAAAGTGTAAAATTCTTCCTAATTTGAATGGTGGTTAACTTTATAGTTTATTTTCAGAAGGAAATATGCAACTAAGGTATTTAATTTTGTTTTCTTTAATGGTATAAAAATGGAGTGGGGGTGCGGTGTCTGACCTCCTCGTCTGATTTCATGAGGGGAAGGAGAGAGAATCATTATCAACATCTGCAGCCCAAGGCTGATTCTTGTGAGGCAGAGGTCAGACATACGTCCACTCTCCAATCTTTTTACCATTTCTGATACCAGCTGTCCCTCCCTCTACTTCTCTGCTGGGTTCAGTACTTCATTGCAACGACCACACAACTCTCAGACCACACCCACAGTAACATGTTACTATTCATGATCAGAAACAACTCAGGATACAGTTCTTCAGTCAAGACAGCATCTTCTCAGATGTACCTGCAGGCAGGCCTCTCTCTAGCCTTCGGCCCCTCAGCCCCTTGGGTCTCTTGGCCCACGCTGGCCCGGCCTCTGCCCTGCCCCGGCAAGTGTTACAGAGCTCTTTACCTTTACCATTAAGTGCCCCGGGGACACCCCATTCCACCAGTAAACTTCGGCCTGAAGATGCTCAGCACTCTCGCTCCATGGGTTGGCAAGTTTAGCTCTGCCGCCAAGTGCCAGGAGGCACCTCACTCCTCCAGGAAGCCTTCTACCTTAAGGTGCTCAGCTCACTTATTTCATGGTTCAGCACACCCAATGTAACCGCCTTGCTCCATGGGCTAAGAAGCTCACTGTGCTATCTCATGCCAGTCTCCTGGTTCTGCTGCCACCGTTTCACTGCTGCCACTTCTTGCTGTTTTATGCTTTCTCCAGTGTTACCGTTCTTATTCTTTGTTCCTGGGTCTAGGAAGTTTTCAATGCAGGGACCTTGGCATCAAAGGACGTGCTCTGTTCCTGTCTCTTCTTGGAGGTAATGAAGACCCCCCCCTTCTGCCTCTGGGGTGACTTTTTTTAAGCTTAGTGGGATGGCAAAACTGACCAATCCCCTAGTTAGGGTTCCATACACCTTATTTGCATGGTCCCCCCCTTCCACCAGGGGTGCCATGTACCTTATTTGCATTATTAGGAAGCTGTCCAGTCCCCTTGGTGGGCCACAAGCACCTCATTTGCATGGTCCCACCCAGTCATGGGGTGGGAGTTACAAGACCATGGTGAGAAAGGCCGGATAAAAGCCATCACGCTGCAAATGGTATTTAGTTTTTGGTTTTTCTCTAAAATAACCAAAAAATTAGGAATAGAATAGCATAATTGTGGAAATTGGCTCAGCAACATACGTTTTATCAAGGATTCATCAGCCAATCATATCAAGTTCATCTAAGGAAAAACCCCATCAATCAAGTTTTAAACATCCAAATTCAGAAGTGTATATATGTAGGACAAATTAATTTGATTGGTGTTTTACATGGAATCTCTTGATGTATAGTTTTGAAGTGATTAACTTAGATGACTTTCCAAATGGGTTGGTTTATTGTGACTAAGGGCTTTGTGTGCATATTATTTAATGATATTATAACAAATTTGGCATGCCACCTTGAGTTATCTATTTATTAAAATAGTATCTCTGTATAGTTTTAAAAGTACAACTTTTCATACAATAGTCCCATTCCCTAGTGCTCCTCACTTTAGATTCTTACTCCCCAGAGATACTACTTTCAAATCTTTTAGCTGTTTCTTCTGGTATTTACTTCCCTAGTTCAAATAACATGCTTATTCTGCTATTTTAAAAAATATTGCAAATTTATTAAATTGTCTATTCACTTACTACTGTAGAAGATGGGATTTAGCTGTCCTACTCCTCCTCCAGCCCTGTTGCACGCACACTGCCTCTACTATCCATTCTTGTACAGACTGTTATTTTCTTTGGATTTTTTTGTTTCTTTGCTTAGATTTTTATGTGTCCATCAGCAGTTCATCTCCAAACTCCAATAACCAAACCCCAAACCCACTGCCGTCAGACTGATTCTGACTCCTGGCTACCCTGTAGGACAGAGTAGAATTGTCCCATAGGGTTTCCAAGGCCATAAATCTTTACAGAAGCAGACTGCGACACCTTTCTCCTGTGGAGCATCTGGTGGGTTCGAACCCTCGACCTTTAGGTTAGCATCTGAGTGCTTAACCACTGTGCCACCAGAGCTCCTTAAACCCTCCAAGAGAATGAAAAATGTGTTCCTGATGTTCAGACATACTTGACATATTTCTAGTTTTTTCCTCCTAGAGACATAGCTCCATGAGCCCTCTTACCCTAAATGTGGACTGGTGGCTTTCTAGGCCAGCCGCACAACTGTGGTCCTAGATTTACCCTGCGAATTTCCTGCTGTGTTAGATCCTCTCTTTTCTGGATCCCATGGCTGCTGCTTTCTTGGTTTATTTCCTTGTGATGCTGGGGCACGTGTTCCAGTAGCAGCTTTCTGAGAAAGGGACCTTATCGGTCCAAAAAGTTTGTCAGGATAATAAGTCCAAAATTGGACATATTAGATTGAGCAATAAGAAATTGCTGGTAGTTAAGAGTTTTTGACTCAACAAAAATGGCAGTTTCATGTGTAACCTAATAATTTTACTTCAGAATTCTGAAACTATTGTGTCATTACCTTCCATCTTCCAGTTAGAATTATCTTCCTTTATTCTTGGTATTCTGAAATTTTATTGTGATGTGCTTTGGTTTGATTGTTGTTATGTGCCACTGAGTTGATTTTGGCTTATAGTGACCCCATGTGACAGCGTAGAACTGCCTTATAGGGTTTTCTAGGCTGTAATCTTTATGGGAGCAGATCATCAGGTCTTTCTAGTGTGGAGCCACTGAGTGGGTTCAAACTGCCAACCTTTCAGTTAGCAGCTGAGTGCTTAACTGTTGCACCACCAGAACTCCTTTTATTTATACTGTTGTTAGGTGCTGTCAAGTCGGTTCTGACTCATAGTGACCCTGTGTACAACAGAACGAAACACTGCCCAGTCCTGTACCATCCTACCAGCCATTGTTATGCCTGAGCCCATTGTTGCAGCCTCTGTGTCAGTCCATGTTGTTGAGGGTTTCCCTCTTTTTTGCTGACCTTCTACTCTACCAAGCATGATGTCCTTCTCCAGAGGCTGGTCCATCCTGATAATATATCTGAAGTATGTGAGATTAAGTCTTGCCATCCTCGCTAAATTCTAGATTGCCCTTTTAATTTAGAAATTCCTGCCTGGACATTTTCTTGTTTTCTTTTTCAATACATTTCCTTTCCTCCTTTTTCTTTCCGTATGTCGGCACTACCATACTGGCCTCTCAATTTCTTTTTTCCCCATTTTGCATCTATTTTTCTGTTCTTTTTGCTAGGATGTATCCTCAACTTCTTTTTTTTTTTTTACTAATTTTTTTCATGATCTCTTGTAATTGTTCCATGGATATGATATCTTGTGTCTGATTATAGTTTTTGTTTGTTTTGTTCTGTTCCCTGCATTGTCTCTATTTGCTACAAGTTCATTCTTTCTGTTTGTTCCATTTAGACTCTTTCATGTTAGAGGATTTGATCAAATGTTTTGTTATTCTTGACTCCCCACTCATATTTAACAGTGAGACACTATTGTTTTTTACAAACTCTGTTTTCCTTGGTGGGGCTTGTCAACTGGTAGTCTTCATTGTAGGGATGATGGAGAGGAGGGGGTTGCCAGCATCTTAAGTTTTTTTTTTCTTAGGCATGGTGTGGATGAGTACAGAGTCTATCTGTTCATCATATCCAGAGTAAGCCTTCAGATTTCTGCTAGAATTGTGGTGGTGCAAAGGGAGGGGTCTCTTGGTTGCACTGGGTGGTGAAGATAGTCTGATTTTATTTTTTAAGACTTTGAGCTGATTTTCCTGTTCTCAGCCCTATCCCATACTCTTTACAGAAGTACCTGCTGCCACTAATTTTTCAGCTCGTCCTAGCGTCTGAATGTTTTCTAACACATTTTCTCCACCTCTTCCAATCTCTTACAGGCTTAGGTTTCAGCTTTCTCTGGTCTGCTAAGTTCACATTTGTCCATCTGTTTTTTGGATCCCAAAAGTGTTTTTGACATCTCTCTTGTTCTCTTTGTCTTCAAGGATTTACGCCTATATTTCTATTTATTTGGTTTCATTTTAGTGAGGTTTTGGGATAGAGGAGAGAAACATGTGCGTTGGGCAGTCACCCTCAGTTATCCGGGGTGTGCCTTCATGAGGGTGCCCTGCTGAGGGGGTTTGAATGAAGGGTTGAAGTCCAGCCTGAGCTTAGCCTGAGGAAGACAGTTGGTGGTGGCTCTGAGTGTATGTTCATTTATGTTGTATTTAGCTAATAACTTAAATCTGATGTATGGTTCTGCTTTAGTGTTTTAATTCTGTAGCAAATTCTCAATACTTTTTACTGGGTTAAATTACCTGGCATTTTGTTTGTTTGTTTGTTTGCTTGCTTGCTTTTTTGCTTGCTTGTGTTTTTAATATCCCGATGTAGTAATAGTTTTATTTCTAAATCTTCTTGACTAGTTTCTTTCTTTTCTTTTTTTTTTTTTAACTAGTTTATGGTGTAGCTATCTACCACCTCATGGGGTCTCAGTAACCTTAGTTAATCCTCATTTAACATTGGACCCTGTGCCAAATATACTCAGTAGATGGAGACTTGACTATATTACTTCAGCATTCTGAGTGCTAAATTCTTCTCCCATAAACAGTGACTCACAGAGAAGGAGACTATGTTTGTGACTCAGTCAGGAGACTGATTCTGAGTTTGCTTGTGTGTGTGTGTGTAACACAAAATTTGCTGTTTTATCAATTTTTAAGTGTATGATTCAGCGACACTAATTACATTCATCATGTTGTGCAGTCATCACTCCAAACAAAAACTCAGTACCCATTAAGTAATAACTCCCCAGTTTCTACCTCCACCAGTCCCTGGTAAACACTAATAAATTTTCTATGCATTTGCCTATTCCAAATATTTCATCTAAGTGGGGTCATACAGTGTTTGCTCTTTTGTGTCTGGCTTATTTCACCTAAAGGAGCCCAGGTCATGCAGTGGTTAAAGTGATTGAATGCTAACTGAAAGGTCAGCAGTTCAAAACCACCAGCAACTCCATGGGAGAAAGATGTGGCAGTCTGCTTCCATAGAGATTACAGCCTAGGTAACCTTATGGGGTCACTGTGAGTCAGAATGACTTGACCGCAGTGGGTGGTGGTGGTGATATTACAGCTAGTATAATGCTTTCAAGATTTGTCCATGTTGTAGCATGTTTCAGAACTTCATTTCTCTTTATGGCTGAGTATTCGATTGTACAGATATATGCCACATTTTATTTATCCATTTATTAGTTGGCGGACACTTCGGTTGTTTCCATCTTTTGACTGTTGTGAGTAATGCTGCAATGAACATTGGTGTACAAGTATCTGTTTGTGTTCATGCTTTCACATCTTTGGGGCCTAGGCCTAGGAGTGGAATTGCTGGGTCATATGATAATTCTGTGTTTAACTTTTGATGAACCACCAAACTGTTTTCCACAGTGATTGCATCATTTTACATTCCCACCGGCAATGAATAAGAGTTCTAATTTCTCTACATCCTCCCTGACTCTGGTTTTTTTTTTCCTTTTTTTTCTGATAATAGTCATCCTATTGGGTATGAAAGTTATCTTCTTGTGGTTTTGATTTGAATTTCCCTAAGGACTAATGACATTTCATGAGATAATGTGCTTAATTGAGATAATGAACAAAAGGAAATGTGCCCTGCTAAGTCAAGTTATTGATGGCCTTGTTAAGTTTTCAGAGAAGTTAGTTCCCTAAGAAGACAGTAGAAGCAAAGATCATCTTGAGGGGTGCTGGTGGTCTTCTTTGTGTCCTACCTACATCCACTAGTCCTCGCCATCTTTGATTTCTTAACTTTATGTTGGCTTAAGGAAAGAAGAAGGAGAAGGGAGATGAGGAAGAACTTCAGCTGGTAATAGGTATCTGCAACATTTTTTACTATGTCCTTTAAAGGAATGCCAGCTAGAATGATGACTATTACAGTATTAGAACAGAACTAAAAGCAGTAAAAATCTTGAGTTTAGTGAAGGGACATAGTTCTCAAGTTTATTAGACCCCATTTAATGCTGTTTCATTAGTTGTCTCTAATTTTAACCTTTTCCCATATATTGTTGGCAGAGTGGCAGCTCAAATTGGCATCCTATGGTTCTTTTCTTTGATCTCCAGAATAGAGATGTTTGCCTTCGAGATAATAATTTCTTCCCTTTATAGCTTTTCTTGCTATGAATTATCATCTCTGCCTGTTGCTTTCTAGAAGAGATTCCAGATTGAGAATGCTTTACTGTTTATATTTCAGGAGAGGCTACTTTACCAAACAGAGAATGATATAATTTAACTCACAAGATGACAAAGACTAAAGGAATTATTTTCATCGTTCAGAGCAGCTGAAGGAAATTACAGCCTGTTGTTCTCTGAAGTGTATCTTATCACACACTAGTTGTTGAAATCTAAGCTTTATCGTTGTACATTTCGGTATCCTAAGAGGTCAGGGGAAAAAGTGCTGTCTTACCATCTTCCTTTATACATGGAGTGGCTCTTACCTAGATAAATGAGACTATGTATCCTTTCAGTATCCTATCTTCAGCACCCAGCACAGTGCCCACCTGAAGTAGGGCTTTGGTAGATTGCATTGCATGAATGCTGAAATGACTACTAATTTGGGGACATTGGTTCAGAGGCCCTAATAAAAGGGATGAAACTTTGAGTTTCTGGAAAATTGTGAGATATTTCCCTGCATTGTGGAGAGACTAGTAAAAGCTATCTCAGCTAAATTAGATTCTCAAAGTCCTTAATTTATTCTTGCATTCAAAAACAGTATTGAGTACAACATGATTGAGGTAATTGGTGTCACTGAATTAGACACTTGAAAAATGTTGAATGGGCAAATGTATGTATTTTTACAACAATAAAAAAATATGTATTTATGGAGTACCTCACATGATCAGATACTCTACTAGACCCTGTGGTAGAGTACTGAAGGAGATGCTTACCACCCCCTCTTTCATGGAATTTGCAGTCTATTGTGAGAGGGAGACATTGCAAAAGTTGTCATTTTGCATGAGATAAATGCTACTAAGGAAAATTATACCTATTAGATACTATGGAAATGGACTCTCTAGCATAATGTTTCTGCAAACTAACGTGGTCAGTAGAATCGCTACCACTTACAGAGGTTATCAGGAAAACTTGGCATGTTTCCTCATTGTAGCCATGTGTAGGCACCAGATAATAATGAATATTTTGCCTCCAGTATAATTTGTTTCTTAGTTTTAAACTATGAGATATATCCTGTACGGTTTAAAGAATAATAATAGAAAAAAACTCTTGTACCCACCACCCACCTTAAGAAATAAAGCATTAGCGACACTTTAGGTTTACAGTCTCCTGTGTGGCTCTTCCTCCATTGTACTCTCTCTCCTTCCCTGTTTGGCATTTTATATTATTCATTTCCTTGTTTATCTTTTATATTCTTCTATTTGTAGCTCTAAGCAATTTTCAAAGTTTTGCCTAATTTTATTCTTTATTTCAGTGGAATCACATTGTCATAGCTTTTTTTGTAATGCCTTTTCTTTGCTAAGATTCATCCAGGATGACACATGCAGTGTAGCTATTTTCACTTCTTTTGTTGTTCCACTCTGACTACATGAAAATACCTAGCATTCGTACTACTATTGATGAGCATTTGGGTTGTTGCTAGCATTTTTGCTATTACAGACATTGCTGCTATGAGCATTGCTTTTTATTCCTCATGTACGTGTGCACGTGTACAGGGGTTGCTCCGGGGTACAGACCTTGGAGTAGAGTTGGTGGTGGTAGGGTGTGTACACGGTCTCCTTTACTAGGTGAGACCAAACAGTTTTCTTAAATGGTTGTACCTGTTTATACTTCTACCAGCAGTGAATTTTCTTTGTTTCCTTAGTACTTGATATTGCTAACTTTAAAGATTTTGCCAGTATGGTGGTTGCATAATACTGTGTGTCTTATGTATGGCCAGTAATGTGATTAATGCCAATGTGAGACCCTATCAGTATATTGGGTGCTCAAGTCTATCTTTGCTTCCTCTTACCCTCATTCTTTAAAAGACACAAACCCAAAAATACAGGGATGGGAGTATAAACTTCTCGGGGCATATCTCAAGGTTTATATAGTACAGTGTATAGCTTCCTCTGAGTGCTGTGAAAACAAGGACAGTGTAATAACATAACATCCCTCTGAGTATATGTAAATATAGACTTTCCTTCTGAATGGAAAGTCTACTCCTGTATAACTTGGTATTTTGCCACATGGCTTGCGGTACTGTATATAATGAAATGAGAACTTCTTGGAATGTGACTTCATTTTTCTTCTCTCTGTGGGAGATTAGACAAAACCTTAGTTTGAGGGAGAACAGATATATCTGCATGGGTCTCTTTGTGTTACCATAATAATATGGTACAGAGTGGCACACAGAGTGAAACCTTACCAAGAGTTTCTGTTTAGACTAATAGAATTAACTGAATGTTGATTGAAGGCATGAGGCAAACAATAAGGTTTAAAGACGTGTTTCTGTCACGTGTACTTATTAGAAATGCGGAAGTAATATTTCTCTTCTGTACTGGTCTCTTCATTCATGCAGTTGTGCCTTGGTTGATTTAGTTTCGTGCCGGTTCTCACATGCATGTGCTTGCTTTCTCACCCTGATCTCTCACTCTGTCAGCCCGATCCAGCTTTGTAGCTTGAAATCCATAGAATCTCTTCCAGCAACCTGAGCACAACCTACAAAGAAAAGGAAAAAAAAAAAGAGCATCTTTAGAATTAGGCTCTGGAACACTGGAGATGAGAAAATCATACCAAGATAGGTCATTTTAATATTTATAGATTGAAAGAGGATATCTCATTGCCCAAGAGATAAATGCATCTGAACTATTTCACCATTTATTATATTCGAAATACACATATCTCGATGGAGCTCAGATGTAATTCTTCCCACACCTGTCATGCTTGGACCCTTAGCCTGATGTCAGTCCAGAGCCATTATGGTTTAGGTGCTATGCTGCCTTTATTTCACTCATATCATTTTGAAAAGGTTCCTGGTTGTCAGTGTTTTATTTTTGTACTGAAAATGGTTGTCTGAATATAGAGGTTCTCATTTTGATGGATATCCTTGTAATAAAGTTCAAGTTAATAGCTGTTAAGGATAGCTACCCCCATACAGTCACACCAGTTTGGATTTATGGAAGATTAGAATTTAGAAGAGCGAATAAAGTCCTAACATTTTATTTATCTCATAAGGAAACTCAGGCCAAGAGAGCTAAAGCGACCACAGCTAACGTCTAGAAATCTTGAGGGTGTGAGAAAACTGAGTATTAGGAGCCAGGAAAGCTTCCTTTGCAGAAGAATTAAGGTCTCCTTGCTGTAGGGTCACTATGAGTCGGGATTGACTAGATGGCAACGGGTTTGGTTTGTTATAGTGGGGAGGAACTCTGGTGGCGCAGGGGTTAAAGTGCTCCGCTGCTAACCAGAAGGTGGGCAGTTCAAACCCCCTAGCTGCTCCACCAGAGAAAAATATGGCAGTCTGCTTCCATAAAGATTTACAGCCTTGGAAACCCTATGGGGCAATTCTACTCTGTCCTATAGGATTGCTATGAGTCAGAATTGACTTGAAGACAGTGGGTTTGGGGTGGGTGTTGTAGGGGGAGAGGAGGAGCGGATTGAGGGAGACCTCCTAGATTTTTTTAAAGTCAGCCTAAGTATTTGTGCTGTAGGCATTTCTCCCTTACTAGAAGCTGTCCCACCCGTTTGTGTTTCCAAAGGCTCCTTCTCTCGAACAAGCGATTAGCCAACTGCCTCATTAGAGTGGAGATTAAGTGCTTTCTCTCTAACTCGTTAGAGAATTATAGGATTATTATCTACTTGTCACCTGCTGACCAGTTCTATTTGCTTTAGGGAGACTATATGCTCTTGGATTATTCAATTTGTTCTACAAGAAGGGGAAGATTGTAGAGACTCCTGGAGATTAGGACAACCTCTTTCTCAATTTTGACAGTACAATGTGGACAATATTTTAACTACCCGGATAGGGCAGGTGGTTTAACTACACATCAGAATGTCATTTTGGGACTTTCTCTCCTGGGTTTGTCGTTCTTGGATTGCTCATACAAACACTAGTAAGTTCTATGTTAGCTCTTCTGACGGAGCCCACTATAGAGTAGTACAAGAGTTATGGAAGGTGTATCTGCCATATAAGTACTGCTGCAACCCGAAGTAAGGATGAGCTGGAAAAGGAGAACTCATTTTTTTAATTGATGATTTAGCAGACAATTTCTGATCTGAAAAGAGCTGCTGAGATCTGGTTTGCGAACCTTCCAATTTTTTTGTTCAGGGATAGAGATCAGTGGGTAAGACCTTTTTGGGGGACCTGTAAAACCCACTGCTGCCGAGTCTCATAGAAACCCTATAGGACAGAGCAGAACTGCCCCATAGGGTTTCCAAGGCTATAAATCTTTACAGAGGCAGACTGCCACATCTTTGTCCCCGTGGGGCAGCTGGTGGGTTCAAACCACCACCTTTCAGTTAGCAGCTGAGCACTTTAATGACTGCACCACCAGGGCTCTTAGGGGATCCCTAGGGTACATTGAATAATATTTACTGTAGCAGCAGCAACAGCAGCAGTAGTTAACATGTATTAGAGTATATGCTAGGCAACAATGCTAACTGCTTTCTATATGGTATTTCATTTAATTTTTACAATAGCTCTGTGATATAGGTACTGTTACAATTTCCATTTTAGTAATGGGAAAGGAGCCCTGTGGCACAGTGGTTAAACGCTTGGCTACTAACCAAAAGGTTGGTAATCGACTCTACCAACATCTCTGCAGAACAAAGATGTAGCAGTCTGCTTCCGTAAAGATTACATCCTTGCAAACTCTATGGGGTAGTTTAAAGGAGTTAAATGACTTGCCTCAAGTTGAACAGCCAATAGGGGAGATTATGTTTGCATCCAAGTTGGTTGTCTTCAAATTCCCAGTTCTCTTTATCTTCACCATTTGCTACTGTTTGAAGTCTTCCCTTACCTCATCCATTCTTAAACCAAAACCCTTCTCTAACCCTTCCTAAAGTAGTCCACATCTGTGTAACTTTTCAAGGATATTTTATGTGAGAGTTTCCTTTTACAAGGTTAAAGATATAAAATGGCTAAGAAATTTTACTTTTTAGAAACAAATCCAGAAACTTAAGAGGTTTGTTCATTACAGGGATATGACAGGAAAATCTCTGTCCTTTAAGAATTAAGACTCTTGATGGTGTTCATAGGTAAAACTGAGATCAATCAATGCTGGTCAATTTTGCTTCTTTGTGCCGTATAATTTTATTTATTTATTTTTCTCCACTGTGGTATGGTTGATCGTACTGGTTGTGGTAAAAGCTGAAACACCATTCTCGTTTGCCAGAAAGTAGAAGAGCTAAATTTGAGCCAGTCTGCCAGAGGAATCAGAAATAGGAAGAAAAACCACATGCTGTACGTTTAACTTATGAACTTAAATCTTTCCTGGCTGCCAACTACTCGCTGATTAGGAATATCAGCTCCCAACCTGCACTCTCGCTTTTTATTGTCCTGGCTTAAGCATTCAAACTCTGCCCAGTGTTCAGGCTACCAGGCTTCAGGCTCTACTTTATTTGAGTAGTGCCTGTGGGTAAATATGAGGTCATACATATGGGAGTGAGGGCATGCAATAAACTGAACTATATCACAGATGGTACCTCAAGGACTAAGGTGCACCTGACCCAAGCCATGGTGTTTTCAGTCGCCTTATATGCATATGAAAGCTGGACAATGAATAAGAAAGACTGAAGAAGAATTGACACCTCTGAATTGTGGTGTTGGTGAAGAATATTGAATGTACCATGGACTGCCAAAAAGAACAAATCTGTCTTGGGAGAAGTACAACCAGAATGCTCCTTAGAAGCAAGGATGGTAAGACTACGTCTTACATACTTTGGACATGTTGTCAGGAGGGATCAGTCCCTGGAGAAGGACATCATGCTTAGTAAAGTAGAGGGTCAGCAAAAAAGAGGAAGACCCTCCATGAGATGGATTGACACAGTGGCTGCAAAAGTGGGGTCAAGCATAGCAGCAATTGTGAGGATGGCGCAGGACCAGGCAGTGTTTCATTCTGTTGTGCACAGGGTCACTATGAGTTAGAACCGACTCGACAGCACCTAACAACAACAACATATCACAGTTTAAGAGGCTCGAATTCAGGGTGCTGGCTCGAGGGAACGATTTCTCTCTCTCTCAACTCTGGGGGAGGATCTTGTCTCTTCAGCTTCTGCTTCCTGGTTCCTTGGAGATCTGCATGTGTCTTGGCATATGTTTTACTCCATCTCTCTCTCTCTGCTGGCTTGTTTAATCTCTTTTTATATCTCAAAGAGATTGATTCAAGGTACACCGTACATTAATCCTGTCTGATTAACACAACAGAGACAACCCATTTCCAAATGAAATTATAACCACAGACAGAGGTTAGGATTTACAACACATGTTTTTTGGGGACATAATTCAAACCATAATACCCACCTATAATGAGGCAGAATCAACTCAGTAGCAGCTAACAACAAAGGGAATTGGTCAAATAAATTATGGTTTATTCATTCAAAAGAACACTATTTAAATATGTTTTAAATTAATAACTAATTGACACAGAAAAATACTTGTGATACAGTGAAATTCTGATAATCTACTTTTATAATCTGAAAATTCCAGTTGGTCTTTAAGAAAGTTCCCATATTTAAGAGTAATCCAGATGTTCTTGGATTGACACAGTGGCTGCAACAATGAGCTCAAGCATAACAACGATTGTAAGGGTGGCGCAGGACCGAGCAGTGTTCCGTTCTGTTGTGCATAGGGTCGCTATGAGTCGGAACCGACTCGATGGCACCTAACAACAACAACCAGATGTTCTGATGATCCAGTATCTATAGCTTTCTAACTAACCATAACTTATTCCTGTAGTAAAACTAAGCGAATAAGGATTGATGTTTGCTGTCTGACCATATTAATACTTGTACAGTGGAACTCTTGTCACTGTAATTCAGGGGTTATGTTTGAGAAAGATGCAAAAATTCAATACTTTTAAGAACAGGAGAGGCTTGAACGGTTTTATGTCATAAGCGTGCTAAGGATGAAGCATGGCATTCCCCTCCAAAGGAAAAAAAATATTCACTCACCAGCATATTTGGGGGAAATAAAGGAATAGGCTGATGCCAAACCCATTCCCATAGCTAGAAGGCTGGTGAGGCACTGTGGTCGCCTATCTCACTAGGAATACATAGACTAAGAGAGGGGCTGTTGCCTGTAGGAAAGAAGGATACTGGGCAAACAAAAGCTACATGTGCACTATAGTTTTAGACATTAAAACCTGAAAATGCAAAGATTTGGAGGTGATAACGGTCAAATATTTATAAAACAGAGAGACTGTAAGGGACATGGGCTTTTAAACTCTAAAAGCTGGTTCAGTCAGAATAAATCTCAGGATATTTCTTAGAGCAGTTAGAAAAGAACCATTCTCTTTCCACTGGGCTTGAAGTTATGAGCTTATAAAGCTTGAACTGCTGCAACCACCTCCACCCAGTAGGAGAACTTGTCTGAAAATAGAGTTGAACCAGAGAAAGCAGAGCCAAGAGAAGGAGGGATAGAAATGGACCCATATGACATTGTTAGAGGCCCTACATCAGCCATGACTGATTTGGATTTTTTTCCACTTACGTGAGAGCTGCTAAATGCCCTTTTTGCTTAAGCAAGTTTGGCTGTGTTTTTTGTATCACTTGTAACTGAAAGAATTCAGCAACTGTTTCATTTCATAAGGTTGAAATGACTTGCCTAAAGTTATACGTCTAAATAGTAGAAAACTGGGACAAAAACCTGGCCAAACTACTTCCTTTTTACTCCAATATAAATCAGTTTAAGTGAGTTTGGGGTAAACTCTGTGATGGGTTTGTTGTTGTTAGGTGCGGTCGAGTTGATTCCAACTCATAGCGATCCTATGCACAACAGAATGAAACACTGTCCAGTCCTGTGCCATCCTCATGATGGTTGTTACGCTTGAGCCCATTGTTGTAGCCACTGTGTCAGTCTACCTTGTTGAGGGTCTTCCTCCTTTTTGCTGACCCTCTACTTTACCAAGCATGATGTCCTCCAGGGACCAGTCCCTCCTGAAAACATGTCCAAAGTATGTGAGACGAAGTCTCACCAACCTTGCTTCTAAGGAACATTCTGGCTGTACCTCTTCCAAGACAGATTTGTTCATTCTTTTGGCAATCCATGGTATATTCAGTGTTCTTTGCCAACATCACAGTTGAAAGGCATCAATTCTTCTTTGGTCTTCTTTAGTCATTGTCCAACTTTCGCATGCATATGAGGTGACTGAAAACACCATGGCTTGGGTCAGGCGCACCTTAGTTTTCAAGGTGACATCTTTGCTTTTTTACACTTGAAAGAGATTTCTTGCAGCAGATTTGCCCAGTGCAATGCGTTGTCTGATTTCTTGACTGCTGCTTCCATGGGTTTTGATGGTGGATTCAAGTAAAATGAAATCCTTGACACCCTCAGTATTTTTCCATTTATCATGATGTTCCTTATAGGTCCACTTGTGAGGATTTTGTTTTCTGTATGTTGAGATGTAATCCATTCTGAAGGCTTTGGCCTTTGATCTTCATCAGCAAGCGCTTCAAGTCCTCTTCACTTTTAGCAAGCAAGGTTGTGTCATGTGCATATTACAGGTCGTTAATGAGTCTTCCTCCAATCTTGATGCCCCATTTTTCTTAATATAGCCCATCGTCTTGGATTATTTGCTCAGCATGCAGATTGAATAGGTGTGGTGAAAGGATAAAACCCAGACACACCTTTCCTGACTTTAAACCACGCAGTATCACCTTGTGTTCAAACAACCCCCTCTTGGTCTAAGTACACGTTCCTCATAAGCACAATTAAGTGTTCTGGAATTCCCATTCTTTGCAGTGTTATGCATAAGCTGTTATGATCCACACAGTCAAATGCCTTTGCATATTCAATAAAACACAGGTAAACATCCTTCCGGTATTCTCTGCTTTCAGCCAGGATACATCTGACATCAGCAATGATATCCTTGATTCCATGTCCTCTTCCGAATCCGAGTTGAATTTCTGGCAGTCCCATTTCCATGTACTGCTGCAACTTCTTTCTAATGGTTTTCAGCAAAATTTTGATGGGCTTAGGGACTCCATTTAAGATGAACTAATGGAAGTCAGTCCTACTTTCACACACAGTAACTTTTGGAATTACAGCAATGGGTATTAGAAGAAAACTGACCTTCAGACCTTAAAATCACTATTGTAGATCTTATTTTTCAATATAAGGCTGCTTCATCTACATTGCAAATCGGCTGTTTAGGGCAGTCGCCTTCATCAATGATCTCAGCTGGGTCTTCTGGATCACTTACTGCAGCTTCTACATCAGCACTTGCCGCTTCAGCTTGCAGATCTATGTTATGGAGACGGCTTCTTTCCTTAAACCTCGTGAACTAACCTCTGCTAGCTTCAAACTTGTCTTCTGCAGCTTCCTCACTTCTCTCAGACTTCACAGAATTGGAGAGAGTTAGGGCCTTGCTCTGGATTAGGCTTTGGTTTAAGGAAATGTTGTGGCTGGTTTGATCCTTTACCCAGACCATTAAAACTTTCTCCGTATGAGCAATAAGGCTGTTTTACTTTCTTATTCATGTGTTCACTGGAATAGCACTTTTAATTTCCCTCAAGGATTTTTCCTTTACATTCACAACTTGGCTAACTGTTTGGTGCAAGAGGCCTAGCTTTCCTCCTATCCCAACTTTCAACATGCTGTCCTCATTAAGCTTAATCATTTCTGGTTTTTAAAGCAAAAGACTTGAACACTTGGAGGCCCTCCTAGGGTTATTAATTGGCCTAATTTCAGTATTGTGTCTCAGGAAATAGGGAGTCCCGAGGAGAGGGAGAGAGACGGGGAACGGCTAGTTGGCGGAGCAGTCAGAACACATACAACATTTATCGATTAAGTTTGCCATCTTACGTGGGAGCGGTTTGTGGCACCCCAAAACGATTATAATAGTATCATCAAAGATCAGTGATCGCAGATCACCATAACAGATAAAATAATAATGAAATTTTTGAAATATTGTGGATATTACCAAAATGTGACACAGAGACATGAAGTGAGCACACGCTGTTGGAAAAATGGTGCCAGTAGACTTGCTTGATGAAGGGTTGCCACAACCTTCAATTTGTAAAAAGCTCAATTTCTGTGAGGTACAATAAAACCAGGTGTGCCCGTGATTATTTGTTGAAGGAATTTTATAGACCCAGGCTTAAAGGAAAATAATAAAAAGCACTAAGACTTTGGGCACCACCACACACCCTGTCCCAAGTACTGTAATTGCCCTCATACTCCACTGACTGAACATATGGCATGCATCCTGAAGAGAGAAGCAGCTGAAAGGTGTACTTGACCACTGTACTGATAGTTGTCTTGGGCAGTTTTAAGTTAGTATTTTATTACCTTTATTCGTCAGCTTGTCGTGCATTGTTTTCTTTCTTCTCTACGACTTCTCACCTACCTGCGTGACTCTGACTTAGATTTTCTCACACTAAAAGGGTCTATCAGAGAAGTGAGGTGGCCCTGAGAGCACGGGAGGAAAGATGGAATGACAAGGGCCACCAGAAATCTCTTTCAGGACTCTAATCACCCTAAGGTCACAGTCTAGAATGAGAGGGACTTTGAGTGCCTCTTTTTCTTGCTCAGTGCCCTCAGCTTGAGTGCTTAGCTGGCAGGCGGGCACCTTTTCCTCCTCAGTTACTGTCAGAGCAACATGAAGGTCAGGCAGAGAGAGACAAATGAGAGCGGCTCAGGGAAAGGAGGTTACCAAGGTAACAAGCAGGCGGGACTGCTGTTTGGAAACAGGCCTAATCTTTGTCCTCCTTCTCCCTCCTTCTCAGCACAGGAACATGGGTATTGTTTAGCTGACCTGCATCCTTGGGGTGGGAACCATAATCCCTTTCTGACAGTTCCCAGTGACACTGGAGTGAGCTGCTTTGCATTTTAATTTGATAAGCAGCAGCCGCAGCTTTCTCAGAAGTGCTGAAGACATGGCTTTTCCTGGCCCTGTTCCAGGTAGGATTCTGGTTGCTACAGAATGGGCTTTGGGACTGTTGTTTATTCCTCAACATACGTGCATATTTTCACATGTGTGGAAGATGCTGCTTGGTTCTAGACAACCAGAATCAAATGACTAGTTAGTGCCCAGGTTATGAATATCTGCCTTAAGGTCACAAAGGTACCCATTGTGTAGTACTGCCCCCTTCCAGCTTTTAGGACCACTTAGCTGTTTTGAGCCAGTCCTGTAGCCTAGTGACTCCTGTAACGGATGTTCTGACTTCATGTCCGTAGCGATAGACCTGTCTTCCAAGACACCTCTGGGTGGGTTCTAACCAGCAACCTTTTGGCTAGTAGTTGAGTGCTTAACCAGTTGCACCACCCAGGGACTCTTTTCTTACAATAAACCTTCACATGTGTAAACATGTGCCCTTTTCCTTCAAAATAAAAATAGATATTTTTACTAGAATAATAACTTTTCAACATAATGAAAGATCTTTAATAAAAATATTGAAAAATATAAAAGAGAAACTAAAAATCATTCAGAATTTGACTCCCCAGAGATGACTGCGGGAACAGCCTCAATCTCTATCTGCTGATCTATATACGTTGTGTGTATACACTGTATATATTCTTGGTCTAATGGGCTGTTCGTACATCCTGTGGTGCAACTTTTTCCTTTTATTTTTCTAGCGACCTATGTTATGATGGACATTCAGATTGTTTCTGGGTTTTTGATTAGTAAAACCAACACCAAAACAAACACCCTGTACGTCACACACATCTTTGTGCACCTGTCCTGTTACCCTCTTAGTATAAATTTTTAGAAATGAAATTTGGGGACAAAAAGCTTCTGTGCATTTTAAATTTTGATACATATTACCAAACGGCCCTCCAGAGTTCTTACCAATTAATATTCCCACCAACAAATACTGCATGAGAGTGCCTGTTGTTTCCCCATGCCCTTGCCAACCTGAGGATTGTTCAACTCTTTTGTCTTTGCCAGTCAAATAGGTGAAAAATCATCTTGTGTTAAATTTGTATTTAAATATTCTAAAGTCCTTGAAAGTACTCAGAAGCCCCCTTCAGACTGTATGTATTAAAGACCTGTCTACTTCTTCTTCCATATACTTCCAGCCTTCTTTTCCCAGAGCGTTGGCAACTAAGTGAAGTAAATAAAAACCTAATCACATTCATCGCTCCCAAACCTCCCTCAAAACCAAAACCTGTTCCTCTTTTTTCCTTTCACTAATGGAATGCTGTCTACTCAAATGTAAGCTTCAGAGGCTGGGATTTTTGTTTGTTTTGTTCATAACTGTGTCCAGAACCTAGAATAGTGCCTGGAATGTTTTAGTGTTCAGCAAGTATCTGTGGAATGGGTTATCTATCTCCCAGCCATCTGAATCAGACGTTCTAATCATACCTGACTTCATTACAGGTGACCTCTATGTCTGATGCCTCATGGAAGGAAACTGTTTATACAGTCCCTTGTTATCCCCTGCTTCTGACTTTCGTTACTTACTGGGTTCATTGCAACAGAAATCTACCACCCCCACCCCCCACCCCCAGCCACCCACCCCCTGCTTTTCACTCTCCTTTAGCCTATTCTTTCCTTCATTAATTTTATCTTTAAATATACAGATCTGATAGCATGGCTCCCTTACTTTAATTCCTCAGTAGTTTCTTACTGCCTACAGGGTTAAGCCCAGATTTAACTCTCCCTGTACTCTTTGCTGCAACCAAACCAAACAACTTGCAGTTTTTAATACATTCTATTTGCTCATGCTTGTACACCTTTGAACAGGCTTTTCCTTCTGCTTAGAGTTCCTTCTCCTCCTCCTCCTCTTTCCTGTCCCTCCCCTCCTTCCTCTGGCCTTCTTTTTCTTCCACCTCCGTCCTCCTTCCTGTTCCTTCCTTCTGCCTTTATGTCTGATGACTTACGAAGTCAAATTCTTCTTCCTCCTTCCTTCATTCTCCTCTGTCCTCCTCCTTCCTTCTCCTTCCCATGTGTCTGATGCCTCTTGAAATCAAATCACTTCTTCCGCCTTCCATTTGTACCCTCTCCCACCCTCCTCAGACCTCCTCTGCCCTCCCCTGTCCTCCTTCCCCCTCCTCCCTTCTCCCTCCTTTGTCCTCTTCCTTCTTTCTTTTCTTTTTTGGCTTGGCTTGGCTTGGCTTGGCTTGCTTGGCTTGACAAACTGCTAATCCTTTAGGGTCCACCCCATAAAAAGTTTCCCTGTTCCCTCTGGAAGTCACTAACTGGGCAGAGTACCTGCAGCCCTTTGCCCACGTCTGCTGTCATTATTTGTTTACCAGTTTGTCTTCTACTCTAAAATAAAGTTTTGCAAGGAAGAAAACTCTTCAAATGTAAGATGTCTGTTTTTCTGAGACTTCAAGAGTTGTGCGATTGCCCTTTTTATTACCCTTTTTATTTTTGAATGGTTGCTTGGTTTGGTGATTATTAAAATAAGGACCATGTTTAGTAGTGAAGGCAGTAAAAATCTGTTAACTAGAATATAATGACTCTTGCATTGTTGGATTTGCCTAATGCTCTGCCTTTGTTAAAGAAATTTTAAGGACAGAGTGTTCTCTAGTATTGGAATGCTCTGATGTCTTTCTAAGTTATGGTATTCAAGAAACTTTTATCTCTTGAAAGGTGGATTGCCCCTCTCAATTTCTGTAGAATTTCGTGTGCCCCTTATGTAAAAGTATGTTCTATAAATTTTAAATTACATATGGTATTTTTATTTTTTTTATTGTTATTCAGTATTTTCGTTTTTGTTGGCCTAACTGCTTTAGAAGGAAGCCCTGGTGGTACAGTGGTTAAGCCCTTGGCTACTATCTGAAGAGTCAGCGGTTTGAACTCACCAGCTGCTCGAAGGGAGAAAGATGTGGCAGTCTACTTCCGTAAAGATTTACAGCCTTGGGAACCCTGTGGGGCAGTTCTACTCCGTGAGTCGAAATTGACTGGACGGCAGTGGGTTTAGTTTGGTTTTTAACTGCTTCAGAAGAGGTGAGCTAATGAGTAGTTGTTGAAAAGTGAAATATAGTTTAGCAAGGCTTGACTGCTTTATGACAGGTGTTTCAGTTGTGCCGCTTTGGAAGATATTTGTTTTGAAAAATCAGAACCATATTATGATGCAACTTTAAGGAAAAATCAGTAAATGAAACTAAGGACTTACCAAAACTAATATGAAGCTCCATATCTAAAAAGAGGTAAAAGATGTTGAATGATCTTTGATTGTTCTTTTTACAAAAAGATCAGTTTGCTTAACCAGAAGGCTCTGTTTGACAGAGCACCTTGAGTTTTGATTGATTTCAGCAGCCTAAGTCCAAATTAATCTTTTGGAGGATATTGGAAGAATCGGAATCCTGGAAATGGGAGAGTACCAGAAGACTGCAGACAGGCAAATGTCCAAATTTTCAAAATTATAGACCATCAAGCTTGACACTGATCTTGAGCAAAATCCTAGAACAGAATGTTAAACAGATGGTTTGTGTACTACTGGCTGATCACGGCCAAGCGGCTTTGGAGTAGCAAGGTATAACGGAAAAGAGCATAAGCTTCAGAGTCAGGCACACCTTAGTTCAGATCCTGGCCCTGGGTAATTTGTGGGCAAGTCAGTCAACCTCCCTGAGGCTCCTTTATTTTCTGTCAAACAAAATTATCATCTGCTTCATAGGAGTGTTATGAGATTTGATGAGAACATATGTAGAACTGACACATGATAAAAAAAAAAAATTTTTTTTTTTTTAATAGGCACGCAATAAATTCTAATTATCTGCCCTTCACCTTTGCATGCTCTTCTTTACCCCCGTGCAGGGTAGCTTCTGTGCCCACCCTTGCCTTCAGCTAGCACTGCTTGTTAACCCAGACAAAAACCCACTGCCATTGAGTCGATTCGGACTCATAGTGACCCTATAGGACAGAGTAGAACTGCCCTGTAGAGTTTCCAAGGAGCGCCTGGTGGATTGAAACTGCCAGGCTCTTAGTTAGCAGCCATAGCACTTAGCCACTACACCACCAAGGTTTCCCACTGCTTGCTAAGGTTATTTAACACTAAGCCACTTCTTGCAACTACATTTTCTTTTGACTTCTTAGGACACTATTTAGACTTTTTGTTTTGTTTTTTAATACTGTGTTTTAGTTGAAAATTTATAGAGCAAGTTAGTTTCCCATTCAACAAATTGTGCTCAAAAGTATTCTGTGACATTGGTTGCCGTTTCCACACTGTGTCAGCACTTTCCCTGTTTCCACCCTGAGCTCCCATTTCCTTTCTTCTGGTTTTCCTACCCCTTCCTGCCTTCTCATCTTTGCTTTTGGTCATATGTTGCCCTTTTGGTCTCTTATAATTGTTTGTTCTGTGAGGCTCGTTCTTTCCTGGTGGTGGTGTTTATTTTATAGGTCTGTCTGTTACTTGGCTGGAGGGTGGTTTCCAGGAATGTACTTCCAAGTCAGAGAGGCGTCATAGGGCCATAGTGACACCATTCAGTTTTGGTTCTCACTTTTCAAACTATTAATTATTGCATGGATTTTGGAGCCAAATTGCCTGAGTTTGAATTGCGGGTTCATCACTTAGTAGCTGTGTGACCTTGGCCAAGTTCCTAACCTCTATGGCCTCTCTGTTTTCATCTTTAAAAGGAGATACTAATAATAATTACCCCAGATGGTTGTTTTGAGGAGTAAATGAAATACGTTTAAAATGCTTCGAGAAGTGCTCAGTACACAGTAAGCAATAAATAATAGTTTGCTTCTATCTGCATGGTTGTTGTCGTTTTTAAACTTCTTTGTGGTGTTTTCTTCCTGGATTTACTACTTTAAATGATGACATTTCTTGGATTCTCTCCTCAGCTTTCTTTTTTTCCCTCTGTGTTCTCCTTGGGCCATCTTACCCAAGCAAGCTCATGGCTTCTACTGTCTATTGCCCTGAGTTTTCTTCTAAGTTCCAGGGCTGTATGTCCAGCTGCCTACTGAAAGCTCACTGTGTATAAAGTTGAACTTGTGTTCTGATTCTCTCTCACCCATGATTTATTTTTGTTGTTGTTGCTGTTATTTTCTTGCATCTCCGTCTAAGATAATGGCACCAGAAACCTTGAAGTCGACATAGATTTTTCTTACCTCCTTGACATCGAGTCAGTTACCAAGCCCTGTTGATTTTACCTCTAACCGATCCTTTTCTTTCCACTGCCTTGGTTCAAGCTATCATCATGTCCTCCTGGACTGTTATAGTGAGCTTCTAACAGGTCTTCTTGCCTTCTGATTAATTGCCCTCAAAGTCAGAATAAAAACTTAAAAAGCATATTGGATCATGTCACTTTGCTGCTTAAAACTCCACAGGGATTTTTTTTTTTTTTTTTTAACCATGACATGTAATCTTCCACTGTTCTCTCCAAACCCTCCAGGCCAAACTATTTGTGGTTCCGTCTCAGGCTATGCATGTCGTATTGCTTCTGACTAAAATAACCTAATCTCTCTTACCTTTTTGTTGAATTTTGTGCCTTAAGACACAGCTGAAATGTCACACCTCTGTCCCAGCTGGATCCACGTGATTCTACCCCTTTGTACTTACTGCTTGCATCCTTCATGACACTGCTTTAATTACTTGTTCACATTTGTTCACCCCACCCAACCTAGAGCCAGGGATTATATTAGAGTCATCATTTAGCATAGTACAGTGCTTAGAACATAGTAGCTATTTAATGCTTCTGAATGAAGAGTGGAATACAGTAAAAGCAAAAATGACAATTAGGAACCAAATTAGGCTGTAAATAAAGCAAGGCATGCTAAACTACTCTTCTTGTTGTTCTTATTTTCTCTTTCAGTAGAATTGTTACATGGATAGATTGGAGGGCCATTATTTCTTCAAGGTATTTGAAAAAGCCTTGTATGATACTCTTGATGACATTTCAGTGAAATGTGGACTGGACAGTGATACAGTTGGGTGACTTAATAGCTGGCTGAAGAGCTACATTTAAAGAGTATTGATTACTAGATGTTTGTCGCAAGAATGGAGGTACTAGACCACAAGACTCTCTGCCTTTGATACAGTCTTGTTCTACATTTTTATTACAACTTTAGTGACTAAATAGAAGGTATGCATATAAATTTCTGGCCGATAATAGTGGTCAGAACTTTTTCAGTTGTAAATAAAAGAAGCCTGGCTCAAGCTAGTTAAAGCAACAAGGAATTTATAAGTTCTTGCAGGTTTATTAGTTTCAGGCAGAGGTCACATCATGGCACCAGGATTCTGTCTTTGCACATCTCCCTATTCTTTCTCCTCAATTGGCTTTATTCTTTGACAGGTCTTCTTCATGTGTCAGGGGTCTTGGCCACGGGTAGTGCCAGATTTCATTAGTTGTTCCAGCTTAAAGTACCAAAGGAAGACAGACTCTATAGTTTGTGGAGATCCTATTCCATGTAGTTTTCGTAGAGCTGGGTCAGCTTCTATGGGGGAGTAAGGTTGGGGAAATGGATTTCCTACAGGAAAGAGATTTCTGCACCAGAAGAGGGAGGGGAAAACACAATGCAAAGTGAAACTGTGCTACCATGAACCACTGCAGACAGAAAGCTCAAGCACTAGATGTCTGAATAGAGATTGACAGTGTTACAAGAGACTGGAGAGATGGAATTAACACGGTATTGTTATTACTATCATCGTTGTTATCGGCAAATACTTACTGAACTTTTACTGTGTGCTGGGCACTGTACACTAAGCACTTTGCATTCAGTTAATCGTTATAATAAGCTTATGAAATGTAGGTGCCCTTGAGGTTTTTATTTTACAGAAGAGGAAACTGAGGTGCAGAAAAATTGCATAATGTGTCTCTGATCACCCAGCTGTTAAGTGATAGAGCTGAAATTTCAACCAGCCTGTCTTTTAGGAAGATTAGCGCTTCAAGTTTTTAACAGTTAACTACATGTATTATTACAAGAATAAATAACGTGTAGAACAGTGTATGTAGTAAACTGACAGTGGTATAAAATGAATAAAGGGAAAGATACATATAAACAAATACATATGTATCATGTTTCTTCCAGGAAGGGAAACTGGGGGTCAGGGATGGGAGAGAATCTTTTCACTGTATATCCTTTGCTCCTGTGTATTTTTAATTAAAAATAATAACAGTAAAAGTACAAAACCTTAGGAAACCTAGATGATTGAAAGTTTAAGTAGAAAAAGATCCTAGGAGTTTTAATGGATTCGAAATTCAGTATGAGCTTTCAAGAATGACTTGACTGTTAGAACAGCTAATAATGGCTATCATTTGAGATTGCCAGAATACTGTAGACATGTTTCTAGGCATTTGACGTATGTTGTAAAATTTAATCTTTTCCACTACCCCAATAAAGTGGGAGTTATTTTCTCCACCCACCCAGGTAGTTGGAAGTGGAGTTCAAATAGAGGTTAGATGTCTACCTATTATAGAAAAGATTTCACCCTGGGGTTTGTAGCTAGTTACGGTTCCTCTATACTATGATGCTATGATTTTGTGTGTGCATATTCTTTTAGGCACATACATGATACAAACATGCTGTCTAGCAAGTCAAATCTGCCTTGCTGCTTAAGGTGCTTTCTGGGTAGAATGACCTGTCCACAGAATGACCTATTTTTTCCTTTCTAATCGGTGAGTCTTATTTCGAAGTTATACAGAATCATTGGATCTTCTGGGACCTTCTGGAACACAAAATCACCTAGGAGAGACTTGGACAATGGATCCCGTCTAAGTAGATGGCCATTTCCTCCTTGATTCAACAGTGCTGAGGTGTCTGAAATCAGATGTTAACCCACACTGTACAGCACCCTTCATAACACTTTGAAGTTTTATCTCCTTCTTAGTCTAAATTTCCAGCTGAATTTCAGAATTTCCATCTGAAAAAGCTATTGAAATACATATGTGTGTACATAAATTGTATGTGTATATATGTGTTATATATGCATATATATGTGTTATATATGTGTGGTAGATGTATCCGTGCAAATTGTCTATCTGTGCAAGGACAACGAAGCCTTTGTAGGAAATGATGGCTTCTGGTTAATTAAGGACCTGTTTTAAAATTTATTTTAGATAATGGCATGTTGAGTTTCTGAGCTACTAAGTTATAATTTTAGAGAAGTCTTATTTATCCTTGGCAGTTCCAAAGCAAACAGGTACTGGGGAGAGTGACTCTCCCTCCCTCTGTGAGGTTAAGGGTCAGTTTTGTCAGTAGTTAAACCTATAACCATTCATCATTCATTTTTCTACTTTATAAACAACTAATTGAGAATCTCACTCTCCCAGATTTTTTGAATATCCACATATTAATCACTTGCTGTAATTTATTAATACCTGATGGTGCAAACAGTTAATGTGTTCAGCTGTTAACCAAAAGATTCAAATCCACCCAGCAGTGCCACAAAAGAAAGGCCTGGCAATCTTTAGAGCTATTGAAAATCCTGTGGAGTGCAGTTCCACTTTGAAACACAGGCTGCCGCTGGGGTTGCCATGAGTAGGAATTGACCAGATGGCAGTGGGCTGTGACATTTGCACTGCTGGTGTAAAAGCAGTGGTGATTAAATAGCTGGCCCCTTAACACGAGTCAAGGTCATGGCCCCAAATTGTACTAGTAGTCTTCACATTTTCACTGCTATACACTCTCAATTAAAAAAAAAAAAAAAAAAGCCAGTTTCACTTTAAAATGTCCTTAATGAATCAGTAAAACTGACTTTTTATTAAATCTTGACTTTTGAATACCCAGCATTTTATATTCTGTAAGATGAAGTGGGAAGTGCACACAAAGAAAGTATTTCTGCTTCATGCCAAAGCGCAGTGGACATCTCTAGGAAAAGCACTGGTGGAGCTGAGTTCTGAGCTGAACTAACCAGTTTTTCCATGGAATGCCGTTTTTACTTGAAAGAACAACTGACAAATTAAAATTATTCAGACATGAATATTTGTCAGACATTTTCTCAAAAATGAATAAAGGAGGCTGTTATTGCAAGGAAAATGCCTGACAGTGTTTGTCGTTAGTAAGAAAATCTGAGCTTTGAAGCCAAAATTATTTGAAAGTTTGTATCTTCCCTCCTGTGAGCCTAAAAGGAAAGCCTGGTGGTATAGTGGTTAAGAGCTACGGCTGCTAACCAAAAAAGTCAGCAGTTCGAATCCACCAGGCGCTGCTACTCTGTTGTCTAGAGTCACTATGAGTCAAAATCGACTCAACGGCAATGGGTTTTATGAGCTTAATACTTAAAGATTTTTCTAATGCAATAAGAGGCAGTATTAAAGAACATGACTTTTTGACATTGATTAATGAAGTGTGTCAGTATTTGAGAGAGCGGTATAACTCAGTGAACCAATATTTTCCAAATGACCAATGCATGATGTTTAAAAAAAAAAAATGCATAGGTTAAAGAAGCATTCAAAGTGCAAGATAGACCCGTGGATTTTAATGTAACAGAGTATGAATAGTTCACTGATAAAATTTGAGATTCTACATTGCCACTAACCTTTAACAACTATCACTTAACTAAATGTTGGTATTGTATCAAAGAATTTCCAGCTGAATTTCAGAATTTCCATCTGAAAAAGCTATTGAAATACATATGTGTGTACATAAGTTGTATGCATATATATGTGTTATATATGTGTGGTAGATGTATCCATGCAAATTGTCTATCTGTGCAAGGCTGATTTTCTTTATATGCGTCAGCCAGAACATTTCACCAACAGAGTAAATGCAGAAGTAGGTATGTGTGAGAATCCAGCTATCTTCTCTTAAACCAGACGTTAAGGAGATTTGCAAAATTGTAGAACAGTGTCACTCCTCTCCTTTCTTTTGAAAAACCATAGCTATTTTTATTTAAAATGTTATGTAAGTATAGGATAAGCTTTCATTGCTAATTTAAATAGTATACATCAGGGCTTCAAACCAGTTCTTCCCAGTTCAGTCATGGCCGAGGAGGCAACTTCAGAACAGACCCAAATTTTTAAAATTTGGGTAAACTGGAACCATAACCAGAATGGGAAGAATTGAAGGTCAGAGCCCTGGTACATATTAATTATTTTAATGTCTAATATGGTATCATTAGATACATTCCACATAAATAAAAGTTCTTTGAGGCTCTCTCTTACTGATACAATCTTTTTATTTTGAGGTAACTGTAATTGTAGTGAATAATACAGAGATTCTGTGTACCTTTTACCTAGTTTCTCCTGATGGTAACGTTTTGCAAAACTAGAGTAGAATTATTGTAGCCAGTATGTTAACATTGATGCAGTTCACCTCCCTTTTTCAGATTTCCCCAGTTTTACCTGTACTCATTTGTGTGTGTGTACTTAGTTCTGTGCAATCTTCTCACCTGTGTAAGTTCATGTCTGCACCACACAGTCAGGATACAGAACAGTGCCAGCACCACAAGGGTCGCTTGTATTGCCCTTCTTCCCTCTACCTTTCCCAGCTTATCCCTGGTATCCATGAATCTGTTCTCTATCTCTATAGTTTTATCATTTCAAAATTGTTATTTTTAAGAAGTTAGTTAATACAATTGAAATTTTTCATTTTTAATTTCTAATATGGTAAACATTAATAGATATTTTATTTGACATAAATAAAAGTTCTTTGGGTTTCTCAATTTTTAAGAGTGCAAAGGATTCCTGAGACCAAAAAGTTTGAGAACGGCTGCCTCAGAGCAGAGACATTTCCCCTTCCTAAACTACAGCAGAACAAGGTGTGGCTTTTGATGTCCCAGTTTGGAATTCTTATGTTTTCTTATAGGATCATCAATATGAATCATGATTAGGCTCTTTAGTACAGTTTAGTCTAGCCATGTTATAGGTGAAACAAGCTTGTTTGGGCTCTGACAGTTGTGATTTTGAATGATCCAGAATTACAGCTCTAGCTTCCAGTTGTGTTCACCCTATTTTGTTTGTGGTGTTTTTTGTTTGTTTGTGTTTATATCTTGAGGGGTAGGACGAGTCGATTCCAGCTCATAGTGTTCCTATAGGACATTCCTATAGGACAGAGTAGAACCCCCCCCCCCCCGCCATAGGGTTTCCAAGGCTATAATCTTTAAGGAAGCAGACTGCCACGTCTTTCCCCTGCAGAGTGGCTGGTGGGTTCGAACCGCCGACCTTTCAGTTAGCAGCCGAGCACTTAACCACTGTACCACCAGGGCTCCTTTAAATGGGGTATGTTCAGGAGAGGAGTACTTGCAACCAGAGAAAGAATTTTTCTCAAGTTCTTTCTTCTTGGGATGCTAGTTCTAGTGTTTTCCTTGGAACAATAGAGGAATGCGAGGTATCATCAGCCTTCCGTGGAGAAAACGCGGTCAGCTTCAGAGGTGGTACTTAGGTCCCTACCATCACTCACTAGCAGCAAACTTAATAGCTTTGTTAAAGGAAAATGTTGTGAATTTAAAGCAGGCAGATTGTAGAGAAGACAGTAAGAAAGAACAGAGGTGATGCTTCACTCAGCAAAAATCTTTGCCACAGTAAGGGACACTGCCATATGATTTGTGTTGCATTGATTTCGCTTATAGGATTTTTTTCCTTTGTCAAATTTCCAGCGTAGCTTAGGCATCCCCACACACTGGGAATTCAGAAGGCTTGAAGGTTAGGATTGTTTGCTCTGCTATCTCCTCTTTACCAGAAGAGGTCTCCAGGGCCTGAACCTGCAACTGTATGGGGACTCATTGCCGGGGAATTCCCCATGGCTAGTCTGTCGGCTTCAAATTATGTGTTCACCGCACTTGGATTTTCTGGTCCGCACTGAAACAGCCTTCGATGCTGACCTTGACCTGGTGATGATTGGCTAAAATTGAGTGCTCGAGTAAGTCTTCTGTGAATAATAGAATATGTAGCTTCTAAGGTTTTTTTTTTAAGGACTAGTTGACGTCTGGGTACGATGCTGGCTACCTTATCTTTTTCTCTTTGTCTTTTGATACAAGATGTTTTGGAAATTAATTAACCAGAGTTACAATCAGATTCTTTTTCAAAGGATCCTAAGTAATACCTGGAAGCTCAGTGGACCAGCAGCTCTTTTTTTTTTTTTTTTTAAAGTGTGAGGCAGGGTCAGAGTGCACTTAGTGTTTGAATAGGGGTTGGATATCCTCCTGCACCAAAGGCTAAATGTGTTGTTTTGAGCTTTACTCGGGATACTCTACTCCACATTGGCAAAAGCTTCATAGAAAGGAGGAATTCAGATTACCCCATGACTTTTACCTGCCAACCTCTCACATTAAAGAATTGCTGGCTTTTCAGAATAAACAAAAATAATCCTTCATTACAAAAAAAATACAGTAAACTCATTTTCTCTCAATACTCGAGCCAATAAAAGGCAGCTCAAATAATTGAGGACCCCCACCTCCATATTTTAATAAATAACATAAATCAGTAAATGGGATTTTTTTAATTACTTGCTCTTCTTTTTAATGACCCATGATAAGACTTTGTGAGCAAACCAAGTTGTATATAATACGTTAGCAGGACAAGTATTTAAATGTTTTTCCTTGAATTAGTAAGCATTTATTCCAATCCCTATACTCTGTTCAAGGAGCCCCGGTGGCACAGTGTCACTACTGAATATAATTTCTCAATTTGATTTAATTATTTAAAGAAAATGATTACCCAGAATGAAAGATTATACAGGAAAACTTGCTTTTTTTTAAATTTGAAAAGTAAAAATATTTCACATTTGAATATTTGTCTTTATTTATTTTTTTCTTCTTCTTTTTTTGGGAAGGTACTGTCTTTTATTCTGAGATTGCCTTTTCTACTTGTGGTATTGAAATGTCTGTTTAAGAAATGGCGATAGGTGTTCGTGCTTGTTTTTTTTTTTTTTTTTACCATTCTTAGTTCACCAAAGGGAGCCCTGATGGCACAGTGGTTAAAGCGCTCGGCTGCTAACTGAAAGGTCAGCAGTTTGAATCCACAAGCCACTCCATGGGAAAAGATGTGGCAGTCAGCTCCCATAAAGATTACAGCCTTGGAAACCATATGGCACAGTCCCGCTCTGCCCTGTAGGGTCACTATGAGTCAGAATTGACTCAATGGCAAGTTTGACTGGTGTACTCTGTTCCCCTGTGTTACTGTTAGTATTGCTAAAGCAGAGTCACTGTACCTTGAAGGACCTTTGGAATGATCAACAAAAGATAACATTAATACAGTATGTGGTGTATTTGATAAAATTTTACTTTGTAAAATTTTACATTTTACACAGCCTTATCTGATAACTCTAAATCTGAGCATTCATCTAACCATTATCCCAATTATCTTTCTTTTTGGATAAAAGGGGGTTTCTTAGAGCTGCTATAGTTGTCAATAGAACCAGCTTCCTCTCCACCTTTTGACTGTGAGAGTAAAGATATCAGACTTGTATTTGTAGGGAAAAAAGGGGGAGGGGCTTGTCCTAAATATTTCTCTAGTGCATTTTCTACTCTTAAGATTCTATTGCAGCTTTGAAGCTTTCACTCTTTGTGTGGGAGGCAGCTGAAGTCAGTGTGTAATTACTTTTTGTGAGGAGATTAATGGCTCTGGCCTTTCTTTATTCTCTCCAGTCCCCATTTCTGTGACACCTGCCTCTCAACACTCAGATCCTTAATAGGTGCTGTTAGACTAATATCTAAAAGTGAATTAAGTTTCATTAAAAGATAAAGGACATGAACTGTTGGGAGACTTGAGAGATTTGCATCTTTAATTTCTTTCTAAATCACTTTTAAGTTTTTGTTTGTGTTGTTTACCTGCCCCATTCAGCTGGGCCCCAGGAACCACGGTGGCACTTCTTAGCATTTCAGAGACTGAGCTTCTGTTTTGTAGTTGTTAAAGGCATTTAATGACCTTAACTTTCTTATATTCCCATTCTTTATTTTCCCTGTTGGCACCGATCTCCTGATAATTCTTGCTCTTACTTCCTAGGTATATGGGAAAGATGGCGAAATGGGTCCTGTTGTGATTTTTATCCTCTTGTGGAGAGTGATAAATGAAGCTTTGCTTATTCCAACGAATAGCAGAATATGAAATCTCATAAAGCCACCTAGGTTATTAGATGAATATTACAGAGCTGCTTATTATGCGCTATGGCTTAATATAGATTATAGATGTGACCAAACGGTAATTGGTAGAGCTGGAGCTGTAATTAAACACTACCGTGCTGCTCTGTGATTTCTCCTTAGATTTCTGTTGCAAAGTAGAAGGAAACTGAATAGTTCCAAATCCATAGGTAGATTTCTTCATTTCTCCCATCCCCCAAAATCTCTTTTAATTAACTAAATAAATAAAGTCATCTCCACACAACCGGAGATCCTGAACTCTACTTGGTAACTCTTATCAGTAGGGGCAGTTTGGTGCATCCACTTATTAATCAGCTCCTCGTGTGTATTAGTCAGTTCTGTTATTCTTAGTGAACAGCTTAGCCAAGTAAATTTCTTCTCCTCAGATGTTCTGTAGCAGAGTTTAATTTTGCAGACTGCTTAAATGGAACAGTGGTGTTTCCAACTTTCATCTTAGATGTTTGTCAGTGCAGAACTGGGAACTGGGCATTATCTAGAATATAGTAGCATCTTCCTCTGGCCTCCCACAGCACTGAATATCCTAGTGGAAAATGAAACTACTTCCAGAAAAGAGCTGCTGCCCTTGATGGCTAAGAGAGAGAGAGATAGAGTGTGTGTGTGTGTAGGTGTAGGTGTAGGTGTCTCCCTGAGGAATTACCACCTTCTGTGCCTGGGATTGCTGCCTCAGAGATGGAACAGGTTGGCAGCAGGACATGCTCAAGCCAAGGCATCCAGAAAGCTCACAGGAGTGACCTAGAAGATTTAGGCCAAAATCTTTGTCCGAGAAGGAGGCTCTTGCAGGAATTTCTCTTGGTAATGGAAGTAAGGAATACAAAAGGGAACAAACCCTAAGCAAAGAAAATGTTCATACTGACAGTGAAATTGCTTCTGTCTTAGGTCTTCCCCAAGAGAAAGAACAGAGAAACGGAGGTGAGGCCAAAAGTAAACATGTTCTGTATACTCTGTCTTTAAATTCCCTTTTCTAGTGACTTTCAGTGGTAAAATTTCCAGGAAACTTTCTTTCCAAAGAGTTACAAGCCACCTTCTTATAGCATTCCTGAAAGGCCTTATGACTGGAGCCAGCTGTCAGCACTACAGAGTAGCAGAAAGGCTCCAGGTTACTTTTTCTGTGTCACTAGCTACCTCTTTCCAACTTCTCCTGTTTTTACCTTCAAATATGTGCATGGAAACTTTAAAGGGTTTTTTAAGAATCTTCCACATCCCAAAAAGATTTCCAAATTAAATTATAAATCCTCGATTTTCAAAGAGCAAGAGAAAGCAAAAATGCCTTTTGACATCTTTCATAATGCAGATGATTGATTATAAAGGCTTTCACTTCCATTTCACTTGATGAAAAAGCAGAGTTAGGGAAGTACAGGGTCGGGGAGGGGTGTGTGACAAGAAGCAGATAAGGATAATCTTTTGGCAGCTCTTCAGGGACCATAGTTAGTCTGAATCAGAATTTGAGCATTCTGTGGACCCTGACAGTGATGATCTACAAATAGCAGTGACTTTCTACCCCGCAAAGCCACAGCTAACTACAGAGAATGAATGCAATACCCAGTCCCCAGCTTCTAGAGTAGTTGTCAAGGCCAGAAAGGTAGAGGTGTGTGTGTGTTTGGGGAAGGGGTGGATTGTAGAGTGGTGGCCATGCAGCAGACTGTCCCAGAAACAGTTCTGGTGCAGAGCTGTCCAGCAGCTCAGATTATGGATGCATATGTGACTCTCTGAACATGGGTCTATTTAAGCGTGACATTTTACCTGGACTGAAAGGTCTTTCACAAGGGGAAGAGGGTTCTGATCCTTGACTCTCATTTTCTAGTCTACAGATTGGTATAATACCTAGTCTTGAGGGAAAATAGTCAACATGTGTATTGAGTGTCTTTATATATATCAGACACTATACTCAGGATTTGGGCCCCACGGGCTCAGCGTTGGTACTTTGTCAACCTGATAAATGCTAGGATTAAAAGAGTTAAAGAGATCCCTCTTCATTACACCTCTTCTGCTGTCCCTAGATGTGTTGCATTCTTCTTAGAACCTAAGCAATTATGTTCTTGCGAGAAGTTCTAGTTTTGGCGGTAGATGCTAGTCCTTGTGTTTGTCTGTTGCTATGTGTGTGCATACTCAACTACATTTGCAGGCTGCTGTGGATTTGTTTCTGGATAGTAAAAGCATCTCCTGTTTCTTCCAGAAATTTTATACTAGATTTATACTCCCAAAGGCCATTCTCATTAACCAGCCACTCTTACAATCTCTGGGGATTAGAAACCGCCATCAGATTGCTTCCAGCCCTTCTATAACTTTAAGTGAATTTCCTCCTAGCTAAAGATGTATTAGAGCCCCCAATCTTCTTAAAGTGGCATTTCTAGGATCTGGACATTTCTACCCTTCTTTATCTCATCCTGTATTAATAGATTTTATACCTGATTAATATATTGTTCGGAAGTCCCTGGGTGGTGCAGACAGTTAAGTGCTTGATTACTAGCCAAAAGGTTGGCAGTTTGAACCCACCCAGAGGTGCCTCAGAAGAGAGGCCTGGTAATCTGCTTCTGAAAGATCATAGCCTTGAAAACCCTGTGGAGCAGTTCTACTCTGCACACATGGGGTCACCATGAGTCGAAATCAACTCGATGGCAACTAGCAGCACCGACAGATGTGCTGTTTGTTGAATGCTGGATTGGTGGGAAGAGCAGTGGTGGCAGTAGAGTGTGCCTCAGAAGCTGGCCCTTGTCATCAGCCAGTGTGCTCTGTAACTAGGGGAATGTGGCCCTGATTCCCTTCACTAGAGATTTTTAAACTAGAGGAGAAAAAAACAGAGCTCTTATTTATACACTTTAACCCAAGCACAGTTTATGGGGAAGGTCATTAATAAAAAATAGAGCCTCTCCTAGCACAGGGTACACTCATCCATATCACTGGATTTGTGATGGTATCATGAGCTAGAATTTGAAAGGAAGGACGAAAGTCTTACATTTAGAGCCCTCTGCCCTCTGGTGGGAAAGAAGGTAGGACTAGATTAAATACGGACAAGGCATTTCCTTTAAATGTTTCTCCTACAACTCATCTACTACTTTCTCTTCTCCCCCAGATGGAGTCCCCTGTCTCCACACCAGCGGTGCTGCCGCTGCACCTTTTGGTGCCAGTGGTCAGTAATGACATCTCATCCCCATGTGAGCAGATCATGGTTCGTACCCGGTCAGTTGGGGTCAACACATGTGATGTGGCTCTAGCTACGGAACCCGAATGCCTGGGCCCCTGTGAACCTGGGACCAGCGTCAACCTTGAGGGCATCGTGTGGCAGGAAACAGAAGATGGTGAGTACTGCGTGTAGCTTTTCCATCCCTCCTCAACCCGTTTCTGCAGGGGAGCCACCAGGGTCTTATTGTTTTAAATAACACCAAGTATTTATTAGGAATTTTAGCTGCTCCTGACGATACCCAGACAGGTAGCACAATCTTCCAGCTCCTAGAGATGGCCATTGCCAGTTTCTTCAATTAATTATTTCCCCTTCGTTGCTGTTCAACAGGGTCGGCCCTGGTACGTAAGCAGTTATTTAATAGGTGCTGGCCAGGTAATTAAAGCTGTGTCTGTACTGTCCATATACCCCTCTCTATCATTTTACATGGGAGAATTAGAATACAAATGAATTTTGGGATCAGGCTTGAAAAGGTAATAAAAGGATGGCTGAGGGAGTAAAGGGAATGGAGAATAGTCACTCTTAAATTGACATAGTGTTGGCTCATAGAGTATGCTCTTCTGGCCTTTTTTGAACACCTGGAGGTGCAGCCAGCACCTTCTTCCCACTGGCTGCCTCATTGCCCAGCCAGCTGCCCCACATTATGCATCTGTCACTTAGTGCAGAGTTGACAGGCCTAGGCAACAGGGAAATGTTTACATGGTCTTGTTTCCAGGCATCTACAAAGCAGTTGGCTCACTGAAAGATGCTGCTGCCCAAGGCTACCATCCAGACATTCTGTGTGTTTCATCTGCCCCTGAGAATAAAATCTCTTCTGTTTCAGAAGTCCATAAACCTGGAAAAATGGAATAGGAGTGCAAAGGGACTTAGCTAGGTATTTCAGATCCCTTGGTAACATCTGGTTGCAATTTGATTTCAGCAAATTCTTTTTATAAAAAAATCTACGTCCTTGTCAAAGTATGTGTGGCTAGTGAGGCTGGGCTTCAGAGTCCCATCAGGTCTCTGCATCAGTAACCAGGCTTTCAAAGCATACCCACTCGGAGGAGTTTAGAGGCCCAGAGGAGCACAGCTAATTATCTCTGATTATCACAAGTTATCTTGTCAGTCTGCCTGTGGAGATTCCAGCATTTCACTCTGGTCATTCTAATAAGATTCTGTTCCCCTGAATATTTTGTTGTGATTCAGTATTTATTTAAAGTCTACCACACAGTAGGCACTGATGTGTTACAGGTTAAGAACTCTGTGTTCTTGGATCTCTCTTCATTAGCAGTATAGTAAAGCTTCAGCTTTCAGAAGAACATGGCTGGTGGGGTTTTGTTGTGTGCCTGAGACCATAATGCAAAAAAACCTGTTGTAGTAGGAGCTGGGCAGGGAGAGTAGAGAGAGAGAGAGGTTGAGGCTTGATATGTGTGCACCACATACAATCTAGAAATCACAAAGTGCTTACCTCCGACTTTAAAAAAAAAAAAAAAAAGGGGCATTAGCCTGTGGCCAAACGTCCGAACAGCCACAGGGTCTGTTGGAAGGACAAACCACAGCCCTGTGCCACCGACTAAGCCTCAGGGCCTCTCACCTCAATATATTGAAGATAGCCATCAATTTCTTGCCTATTTGTTCTGCTCACCTTTATGATGGTGACTTTTTTCCCAAGGGCAAGGTACTTTTCCTGCATGTGAACCTGATAAAAACTTTTCAGGAGTGTGAGGCTGACCCTTTCACTGTCCTGAGGGCAGTGAGTACCTTTCCAGCTGAGGATCCCTGTTCTCCTGCCCTGTCAGGTGGTGTTAGTGCAGGGGTTTTTTTTTGTATATCATTTGCTCTGACAAGCTCTCTGGTTGTCACTGGCAGCCTATTCCCAAGTTCCGGTGTTATGCACTCTTAATGCACCTTGTACTACACTTCATGGCACTTATCATAATGTGTAATTTTGTATATAATTGTATGATTATTCTATTAATGTTTATCTCTCCTATTGTTTAGGAGTTTTATGAGACCAGGGATTCTGTTTTGCTCACCATTGTATCCATAGCACTTAACACAGTACCTGACACCTGTGTCCAAAAAAAACCAAACCCATTGCCTTCAAGTTGATTCTGACTCATGGTGACCCCATGTGTTAGCAGGGTAGAACTGCACCATAGGGTTTTCTTGACTGTGATCTCTATGGAAGCAGACCACCAGGCCTTTCTTTCATGGTGCCGCAGGATGGGTTTGAACCACGAACCTTTAGGTTAGTACACAAGCACAAACCTTTTGCGCCATCTAGGGGCTTGACACATGTAGCAGGCCCTCAGAAGACATTTATTTGAATAAATGAATGCATGCCTCCATGTTATTATCATTTCTGGATCTATGTTATTATATATGTAACAGATGCTATAAATATTGTTCAAACTTAGGAATCATGTCAGAGTACTTTCTAAAATTCTGTACTTTCTCTGAAACACAGAACAAATGTTACTTTCACCAGGTTTGAGGTCACTTTGATCTATCTAAATCTGTACATTTTTTAGGCCTCCTTCTTTCAATATCAGATTTTCTCCCACTAACCACCTTACGTTTCAGGGCTTAGTACCTCTCCTTTTTGTTTTTTCTTTCATCCCAAGGGACAGAGACATGTTCTGCAATGATACACTCTACTTTTCCTTTCCTTTCTGGCCACCCCATAGAGCCTTCACCTGAACTGTCAGATGGCGATGGTCTGAATTGGGATCAGAGTTGATTCACGTTCCTTTTCATCTTCAGATAACAAAGATTTCCCACAAAGATCATTCTCTACAGATCTATAAGATTTGTACTGAGCCAGTCCTCAAGTTAATCATAAGAACTACATACAGATACTTTTTAAAAAATATATGCTTCCAAGCTTTTTGTTTGCCATCCAACTCTTTGTACTTCTATCTCTATTCCCAGCAAACTACTGCCTTCAAATAGAAAAGCTCTTACAGCTTAAAGATAGGCTGTGAATGCTTGGCCCCTGAGGGGAAGGGAGGACACTGAGGTCCCTAAAGAACAGAGCCACCTTGCTGAGAACAGGTGTAGGAGCTATCGCCTCCATTCTTCCTGGTTTCTTTGCCTACCTGTCCCACAGTGTTGCTTCCTTCTCTCCCTCTCCCTCCTTATCTCTCATGTTAAGCCTTGCTTAGGAGGCATTTTGAAATTTTTGTAGATCCCATCTCTTTTTAGGTTGTTGGCAATTAAGCCAGCACTACGAAGTACCTCGACTGGCTCAGTCTTGGAACTTCTGCCGTTCAGAAGACCCAAGTGCATAGCATATAAGCTGAAATGTTTTCTGGGCTTTTTTGAGACTTATTCTTGGTGCTTACTCAGGGGTCTGATTCCACCTGATTTGTCCCACCTCACTTCAGAATGCAGGTACCAAGCCTGTTCCAGGTTCACAAGGCTTACCTTAACCTGGTGTCTTAAGACAATGTGTGAGAAACCTTAAGGCAGACCATATATACATTTTGCTAAGGCAAAATTGCTTCCTGGCTTTTTTGCTGTCTTAAAGGCAAGGCTGACTTTAGACAAGAATCCCAGTAGATGCTGTAGGTTCTCCTTTTTAGACAGCATTACTAAGTGTAAGGCCAACACTGGTCATACAGTTTACTTTAGCACTGAGCTTTATGGAAGAATCTGTGGTAGTGCAAATCAAGAGACTGCTATACCTCCAGCACTATTATTCTGACCTTGGCAAGTCCCTTCACTTCTCTGGGCCCGGGGCTTAGTTATCTCATCTCTTCAGTTGAGTTGAATGAGATGGCCAATAAGGACTCATCCAGCTTTTCAGTTATAAGAATGACTTGAATCATAGAGCCAGCATGGATCCAGTGCCCGTTGATTATGGCATCTTGAAAATGAATAGTTTCACGTTGCAACCACACAGATGGAAATTAAAAAATGACAATACCAATGTTGAAATTTCTTTATACAGTTGTTGTATCAATTTGTTTTATCAGAAAATGAAAGTAACTCCCTTGCTAGTCCCAAATTCAGGAAAACTCTCCTGAATAAACTGAATGCTTTGAAGGCCAGCATAGCAGGGACGGGGGCTTGGGGACCATGGTTTCAGGGGACATCTAAGTCAGTTGGCACAATAAAATCTATTGAGAAAACATTCTGCATCCCACTTTGGAGAGTGGCATCTGAGGTCTTAAATGCTAGCAGGTGGCCATCTAAGATGGATCAATTGGTCTCAACCCACCTGGAGCAAAGGAGAATGAAGAACACCAAGAACACAAGGTAATTATGAGCCCAAGAGACAGAAAGGGCCACATAAACCAGAGACTTCATCAGCCTGAGACCAGAAGAACTAGATGGTGCCTGGCGACAACCGATGACAGCGCTGACAGGGAACACAACAGAGAACCCCAGAGGGAGCAGGAGAGCAGTGGGATGCAGACCCCAAATTCTTGTAAAAAGACCAGACTTAATGGTCTGACTGAGACTAGAAAGACACCGGTGGTCATGGCCCCTAGACCTTCTGTTAGCCCAGGACAGGAACCATTCCCAAAGCCAACTCTTCAGACAGGGATTGGACTGGACAATGGGATAGAAAAAGACACTAGTGAAGAATGAGCTTCTTGGATCAAGTAGACACTTGAGACTATGTTGGCATCTCCTATCTGGCGGGGAGATGAGGGGGAAGAGGGGTTAGAAGCTGGTGGAATGGACACAAAAAGAGAGAGTGGAGGGAAGGAGGGGGCTGTCTTATTAGGGGGAGAGCCATTAGGAGTATATAGCAAGGTGTATATAAATCTGTGTATGAGGGACTGACTTAATTTGTAAACTTAGAGCACAATAAAAATAAAAAAAAATTCAGGAGAACTCCACCTCTCATTTTCCAACTCCAATCCTAAACTGGCAAGTGGAAGAATGCACAAAACTAAGCTGTTTTTGATGCAAGTATATGCTAGCTGACATAAGGTGAGCCCACAATAACTGTTCAGCAGTCCCTTCATCTCCCTGTTCCATTCATGTTCTCCAACACTTCATTCTCAAGATTCATTAGCCCAGCTCTTTTCTTCATGCTTTCCAGACAACTAAGATCAAACTTAGTCACCCTTAATCTTCCCAGCTTCCCTCCTCTCTTTCTTAAAATGTATTTTCTTATCCTCTCATTTCTTTTTTTCTGTTTACCGAAAAGATTCTTTGAGGCTTTATACCGTGAATTATCTGCTCTTTCTCCTTCATCGTGTCTTTCCCCTTCTATTTAAACTCTTTCCTTTGGCAGCACTTCCTTATGGTGAGAATATTTTCCTTCTCCTTGTTTTCCCTTTAAACTACTGGCCTCTCCCCTTCTCTTCAGCACTTTCTATTGCAGTTTCTAATTTCTTAGTACCTGCTTGCTACCATATAACATCCTGCCATTAGAAAAGTTCCACCACCATTTGACGGAAACATTTCTTATACCAATGATCATCTATTTTCCAAAAGTTTTTCTCTCAGTTAGTTCTTCTAGACTTTTAGGAGCTCTGGTGGTGCAATGGTTAAAGCTGTCAGCTGCTAACTGAAAGGTCAGCAGTTTGAACCCACCAGTGCTACAATGGAGGAAAGAGCTGGGATCTGCTTCCGTAAAGGTTATAGCCTTGGGAACCCTATGGGGCAGTTCTACTCTGTCCTTTAGGGTCGCTATGAGTCAAAATCTCACTTCTCTTTCTAATTGGTTATTCTTTTATTTTGTACTGATCCCTCCTCCTCCTTGTATTCATTGGGTCAAAGATTCCTGATGGGATTCAGGATGCTAAAATATTAACTCGACACTGTTCGCTTCGAGGTAGGGCCTGTGGCAGCTGGTACCCTGTCCTTCCTTTAGCCACAATATATGTTTTCATTTCCTGTGTGTGCCATGGTGGGGAAAGTTGAGGAAACACTGAGTTAGAAATGGCATTTAGCTGCTGGAAACAGAAAATGAAGTAATAATGATTTAATATAAAATACTTCTGGAGTTAGGCAGTCTGTGGCTGGTAGAATGACTTCACGATGTAATTAATCAGTGTTCCAAGCTCCTTAAAGTGACTTCTTAATTGCTACTGTAGCTCCAGCCATCACATTTACTTTGCAGGCTTAAGGATGCGCCTGCCTCCACTCTTAATCTGTCCCTTTTAAAGAGCTTTCCCAGAAGCCAGAACCGTAAGACTTCTGCCTGTGTCTCATTGGCCACCCCTGGCTGGAAAGAAGGCCAGGAAATGTAGCTTTTTAGCTGGATACACTGCTTCTCCACACCAAATAAGGGTTCTTACTAAGGAAAAAGGAGAAACGACAGACTCGTTCACTCTTCTGCTCTGCGTAGTCTTCAAACATTGTAACTCCCAAAAGTTGTTCAGTTGCCTACTTCGGCTGTCAACCCTGGTAGAAACAGTCCTCAGAACTTTATCTGTAGGCTTAACCTTTTGCCTAACCCCATTTCATACTTCTGACTTGAACATCACTAGAAGCTGACTTTTAAATTCAAAATGTCTAAGAAGAATAATCACCTTTCTCCTGAAAATTTGATTTTCTTTCCATCTTCCCTATTTCTCTTCATTACACCTACCTTCATCACCCACATCATCATCCCACCAATGGTCTAGGTTCAAACCTGTCTGGTATCTCTGTCTCTTCTCTCTTTCTCCATCTGCAGACTCAATCAACTGTCAGGCCCATTTGATTTTAATGAGTTGTCAAGTCCTTTGGATTCTACAAATGTAAAAATATTGGTATTTCTTCACTCTATCCCATCCCCATTTTTCTAGCTCGGCTATCTAGAACATTACACTTGAATTGTTATACTAGTATCCCAATTTCTGTCACTCTCTCTAGTTGTTATTACTTTCAGTGCATCTTTATAATTCACATTGCTGCCAGATTTATCTTCCCCAAGTATCTCTTTGACCATGTTACTGATTTTGCTTGTTTTTAAATTTTCAATCACCATTATCTATCAGAGAGTTTCTCTTCAGCCTGCCTTTCTTCCCATGGCCTAGTTTCTTCCAACATTTCCAACATCTCTCACTGTATTAGTTATATATTGCTGTGTAACAATTGACACAAATTCAGTGGCTTAAAACTGCAACCATCTGTTTGCTCATGGTTCTGTGGGTTCAGAGTTTGGGCTGGGCTTAGTCAAGTGGTTCTTCTGCTGGTCTCATCTGAGCTCAGTCATGTGGCTGGAGTCATCTAGTGGCTCAGCTGGGGCTAAATGGTTCAAGATGGCCTCACTCACATGTAGAGCAGTTAGTGCTGACTGTTAGCTCAAGGGTCTTGGCATTCTTCCATATGACTTCTCACTTCTCGTAACCTAGACGAGGCTTCCTCTCACGATAGTAGAAGCACTCCAAGAAAGTAAGAGCGGAAGCTGCACAGCCTCTTGAGGCTAAGACTTAGAAGTCATATTGTGTCACTTCTCCCACATTCTGCTAGTTAAAGCAAGTCATAAATTCAGCCTGGATTCATAGAGTGGGGAAATAGCTTCTACCTGTGGATAGAGAAAGCTGCAAAGAATTTATGGCCTTTAAAACACACACACAAAAAATAAAAGTAAAAAAAATGTACACAATAAAGTTAACCTTTTTATTTGGTGTATAGTTCTATGAGTTTTAACGTGTATAGATTAGCATAACCACTGACACAATCAGGATAAAGACTTCTCTCATGCACACTCTCCCACAACCCTAACTCTTTGCAACAATTGATTTATTAGATTGATAAATAAGTTTTTTTTTTTTTTTTTTTTGGAGCTATTTTGTATTGCAGCATATTGTATTTTTTAAATTTTGATTTCCATTTGTTCATTGCGGATACATAGAAATGCAATTGATTTTTGTGTATTGACCTTAATCCTATAACCTTGCCAAACTCACTTATTCTAGGAGTATTTTTTGTAGCTTCCTTGAGGTTTTCTATATAGATAATCATGTCATCTGTGAATAGATATAGTTTTAACCCTTCCTTCCTAATCTGTATATCTTTCATTTCTTTTTCTTGTTTTATTATATTTGCTAGGACTTCCAGTACAATGTTGAATAAAAGTAGTGAGACTACAGAGTCTTGCTTGTTCCTGATCTTAGGAGGAAAGCTTTCAATCTTTTATCTTTAATTTTGATGTTTGCTATGGGTTTTCTCTAGATGCTCTTTATCAGGTTGATGAAGTCGCCTTCTATTCCTACTTTGCTGAGAGTTTTTACCATGACTGAATGCTGAATTTTATTAAATGCTTTTTCTACCTCAATTGAGATGATCATGTCATCTTTAGATTGTTAATATGGTGTATTACATTGACTGACTTTTGTTTAATATTGAGTGAACTTTGGATTCCTGGGATAAAACCCGATTTGTGCGTGTATTATTCTTTTCATTTATTGCTGGATTTGGTTTGATAATGTTTTTCTGAGGATTTTTGCATGTATGTTTATGAGGAGTACTGATCAGCAGTTTTTATTCTACTGCTTTGCACAGTTTTGGCATTAGTGTAATGCTGGCCTCATATGATAAGTTAAGAAGTGTTTCTTCTGTTTTCATTTTCTGGAAGACATTGGGGAACTGGTGTTATTTCTTTTTATAAAGTGTTTGGTAGAATTCACCATTGAAATCATCTGGATCTGGATTTTTTTTTTTTTTAAAGCTTTTTAACTGTGAATTCAACATCTTTAATATAGGACTAATCAGTTTATCCTTACTATCTTAGGTGAGTTTTGGTAGTTTGTTGTTTTCAAGGAATTGATTCATCTAAGTTATCAAATTTGTGTGCAAGAGTTGTTCATTCCGTACCCATACTCCATTGGCATCTAGTCGATTCCAACTCATAGTGACCCTACAGAACAGAGTAGAACTGCCCCATAGGGTTTCCAAGGCTGTAAATGTGATGGAAGCTGACTGCTACATCTTTCTCCCACAGAGCAGCAGGCGGGTTCAAACTGCCAACCTTTCGTTTAGAAGCTAAGTGCTTAACCACTGCACCACCAGTGCTCCTTAGTTGTTCATAGGTGGGTTTGTAGCTAACCTTTGGGTTAGTAGACAGACACATGTTTAACCATTTGCACAACCCAGGGACTCCTGAATAATTCCCTTATTATATTCCAAAGATATTAGAAGAATAATTTCCTTATTATTTTAGTATCTTTGAGATATTAAATAGTAATATCCTCTCTTTTAGGAGTCCCTGGGTGGTACAAGCAGTTAAGCATGTGGCAACTAACCAAAAGGTTAGGAGTTCAAACCTACCCAGAGGCACCTCAGAAGAAAAGCCTGACAATCTGAAAGCGAAAGGTCCCAGCCATGCAAATACTATGGCGTGCAGTTCTACTCTGCAACTCATTGGGTTGCGATGAGCTGGAACTGGTTTGGTTTTTTGTTTTAGCCCCTCTTTCATTCCTGATATGATATGTCTTCTCTTTCTTTTTTTCTTTATCAGTCTTGCTAAAGAGTTATCAATTTTATTGACTTTTTTCCAAAGAACCAAGTTTTTCTTTCATTTATTTTTTCTCTATTGTTTCTCTTTTTAGTTGCATTGATTTCTGCTTTTACTGTCCTTCTTGCTTTGGGTTTATTGTACCCTTTTTGTTCTAATTCCTTAAAGTGGAGGCATAGATTATTGACTTGAGACCTTTCTTTGTCTATAAAATAAGCATTTAATAATATGGTTAACTCTAAGCACTGCTTTACTGCATCCCACAAATTTTTATGTTATATTTTTATTTTCGTTCAGTTTAAAATATTTTCTAATTTCCTTTGAAATTAAACAGTACACTTCTAAATAACTCATGGGTCAAAGCCATGGATTATTTACAAGCCCATTGTTTAATTTCCAAGTGCTTGGAAATTTTCCTATTATCTTTCTGTAACTGATTTCTAGTTTAACTCTATTATGATGAGAGATCATACTTTGCATAATTTCAGTTGCTTTACATTTCTTGAGATTTGTTTTATGAACCTGGATATTTGGTCTATTTTGGTGAATATTCCATGCACACTAGAAAAGAATGTGCTCTTCGCAGTTGTTGGGTGGGATATTCTATAAATGTCAATTAGATCCAGTTTGTTGTTGGTGTTGTTAAATTCTTTTGTTGTCGTTGCTTTTCTGTCTTCTAGTTCTGTCGATTACTTGGAGAAGAATACTGAAGTCTCTGACTGTAATTGTGAATTTATTTCTCCCTTCAGTTTTTGCTTTACATATTTTGAAGCTGTACTGTTAGATGTATACACATTTAGTACTGTTATACCTTCTTAATAAATTGGCTCCTTTATCATATATAATGTCCCTATCTATCCCTGATAATTTTTGTTGCTCTAATGTCTACTTTGGAGCCCTGGTGGCACAGTGGTTAAGAGCTCGGCTGCTAACCAAAAGGTCAGCAGTTCACATCCACAAGCTGATCCTTGGAAACCCTATGGGGCAGTTCTACTCTGCCCTGTAGGTTCACTATGAGTCCAAATTGACTCGACAGCAACAGATTTTGGTTGGATGTCTGTTTTATCTGATATTAACATAGCCACTCCAGCTTCCTTTTGATTAGTGTTTGCATATTACATCATTACATTCAAAGCGAATTTGCTGTAGACAGCATGTAGTTGGATCTTGTTTTTTCTATCTACTCTGCCAATTTGTCTCGAACATTTACATTTAATGTAATTATTGATATGTTTGGATTTATATCTTCTATTTTATTATTTTCTGTTTGTTCCCTCTTTCATTCCCCTGTTTTCCCTTTCTTGCCTTCTTTTAGATTATTTGAACATTTTTAAATATGCCATTTTAATTTATATATTGTGTTTTTTTGCTATATCTCTCTTTTTTTTAGTGGTTGCTCTAGGGATTATAATATACATATTTAACTTTGTGCAGCCTACTTAAAATTAGTTTTTTACTACTTCAAGTGGAATGTAGAAATCTTACCACCATGTAGATCCCTTTACCCTCCCTTCTTTATGTTGTAGTTGTCTTACGCAGGGTCCAGCAAACTGTGACCCATTACCATTTCTTGTATGGTCTATGAACTAAAAATATTTGTGAGATGTGAAAATTGTATGAAATTAAGATTTTTGTTGTTCATAAATGCTCACTTGTTTATGTATTTTTGGCCACTTTTACACTACAGTGGCAGAGGTGAATGGTTGCAACAGAGACTGTACGGCCCTTAAAGCCAAAAGTATTTACTATCTGGTCTTTGCGAGCCCTGGTAGCATAGTGGTTAAGAACTACAGCTACTAACCAAAAAAGCCAGCAGTTCAAATCTACCAGGTGCTCTTTGGAAACTGTATGGGGCAGTTCTACTCTGTCCTACAGGGTCACTATGAGTTGGAATCAACTTGATAGCAGTGGGTTTGGTTTGGGGTTGCCTGGTCTTTTACTGAAAAAAGTTGCTAACCTCTGGACTTATGTATTACATCTGTATACATTGAAAACTCATCAGATGATTTTATAATTTTCCCTTTTCAACAGTCACACATACTTAAAATAACTCAGGAAAATAATTTATTATATTTTCCCAGACAATATTCCTGTTGCTCTTCTTCATTCCTAATGCTCTGAGTCCTTCTGTTGTTTTCCTTCTGTCTGAAGAATCTCCTTTAGTAATTGTTTTAGAGCAAGTCTACTGGCTATGAATTCTCCGAGAATGTCTTTATTTATTTCACCTTAATTCCTAAAGGATATCCTTAGTGAATACAGCTTTCTGGGATTACAGTTCTTTTCTTTCAGCACTTTAAAAATTTTGTTCCACTTCCTTTTAGCCTCCATGGTTTTTGATGAGAAATACACAGTCATTTGAATTGTTCCCTGTAAGTGATATGTCTTTGTTCTCTGGTTGCTTTCAAAGTTTTTAGTTGTTGTTTTTAGCAGTTTGATTAAAAAATCTAGCATAGATTTCTTTGGTATTATCTTTTATGGTGTTTGCTTAGCTTCTTTAATCTGTAAGTTTGTATCTTTTGCCAAATTTCAGGAGTTTTCAGTCATTATTTCTTCATGCATTTTCTTCTTCACCTTACTGTCCTGTCCTTCTAGGACGACAATTATGTAAATATTAGACCAGTTCTTATTTGTCTCTACCTAGGATTTGTATGTGCCTTTTTTCCTTTATTAGACTGTTACAATGCTGAGGCCAGGAATTTTGTTTCATGCATCATAGTATCTCACTAAGGACTAGCGGTGCAGTCATTGCACAAATATAATCAGTAAATATTTGATTAATAAATTTGACTATGCGTTCTTACCCATGTGTTTCAGGCATGTAGGTGAAAATGGTAACAACAGCAACAAAAATGTAGCTTATTTGGAGTTTATGTGCTAAGTATTAACCATAAACAAGGGTATTTGCATCGTATATGCCTTTTTTTAAAAAAAAAAAAAAGTTACTTCCACCACCAATCTTTTGCAATTGTAAAGGTCAGAGATGGAACCTTCATCTCAAAGTTTATGATTTCAAATTATACTCTGAGGAATTTGAACATGGAGGAATCTCAGAGACAGCTATAAGGAGAGGTGGTGAGTAGGTAGACCCCAGTCCCCACCTCTGCCGCCCCACCAGCTGCATCCAGAGCAGTTCTACTTTTGAATAACTTATATGTTAGGCTCCTCTTTGAAAGATTCTGCTGCTTAAAATAGTTTTGATAACCATTCATCTAGGTTAACCCTCCCACCCATGAAGAAATCCCTCTTCTAACATCTCTGAAGTTAGTCTGATCTTCTTTTTCCCAGAATACCAGAAAGAAAGAAATTATAGTGCTCTGAGGTCACATTTCTGAAGCTGAAGTGAATGCAGCCCCCTTGTATGTCAGGGTATATGAAAAGCTATAGTAGGATAAGCTTGGCCTATCTTCCAAAGCTGCATTCTGATTCAATGATTTGGTGGGTAGGAGGGAGTTTTCAATTTCTGCAGTTGTTAAACGTTTAGCCATAGACACGTACAAGCAAACATTGGAAGGCTGTGCATCCCCATCTCCACCTCAGGGTATACATTTTTATTCCAACCACCAGGAGCGTCCAGAAGTGTTTGAGAGAACTGTTTCAAGGAATAACGATGAAAAAAAAAAAATTTTTTTTTTTTTATTAAAGGCAGAGTAATACAATGCAAATATTTCTGAGCTAGAGTCAGGACAGTTGGGCTAGAACAGATTCTACCTCTAGCTAACTGTGTGGCCTTAGGTAAGTCTCTTCTTTTGGTCTTACATTTCTAGTTTATAAAGGAGGGGCTTGGACTAGATCTGAACTGTCCAGCAGAACTTTTTGTGATGATGAAAACATGCTGTCCTAAGCAGTAGCCACCAGTAGTAGTAGCAGCTGTTGCCGTCGAGTCGATTCCAACTCAAAGCGGCTCTATAGGACAGAGGACTCTATGGGACTGCTCCATGGGGCCTCCAAGGAGTGGCTGGTGGATTCAAACTGCTGACCTTTTGGTTAGCAGCAGTAGCTCTTAACCAGTGTGCCAACCACCAGGGTCACTTGTCACATGTAATTGTTGGCCACCATCATATATCCAAATCCCGAAGCCCTAAGGAAAGTCAGTGGGACTAAGGAACTAAATTTTTTCTTTTATTTAATTTTAATTTCAATAGCCACATTTGACTAGCGGCTTACGGTATTGGACAGTGTAGAGGCAGGGTGATCTTTCAAGTCTCTTTCATCTCTAACATGTGTGCGCGCGCGCGCTCTGAGATGGAGAGAAGAATAATTGTGTGGGAGGATGGGGGAGGGGGAGCAAGCAGCCAACATCTAGACAGACCCAGAGTGACTTCTATGTACTCTGGCCCCTGTTACCCAGGAGAACATTTGGCCCTGTTTCAAACTCTGTGGTTGAGCCCTGTGCTTTGGTCTGCGGGTTGCAGTTTTCTCATTATCAGAGTAATAGGCAGTGGTTTTGCTTGGCAGGAAGTTAGTCGGCCTGTGGCAGTGCCCCTGAGAACCTGCCCTGGCAGTTCTTTATCCTCATGTGATTGCAGGCCCCTTCGGGGGGTCTTTATCCTTCTCGCTGAAGGGAAAGGGCTGTCCATTAATCTTCTTTCGTGGAAATGGGAACCTTGGTAGCCATCCTTGGTTTATTCTTTGTGATTGTGATATAGACAAGTATGTGTTTGAACGGTGAAATATCCAATTTTAGGTATTTATACTGGAAAAGTAAGGTGGTCCTCAGCTACTAGTTTTTCTTTCTCCTTGACTGTAATTAATACCCCCTCCATCTTCAGCCTTGCCCCAGGCTGCACTTACCTGTAGAGACGGTGTGGTATCCAGTGGCTTTCTCCACTGCTTAGCCAATTGCATACTAGTCTGACTCCTGCAGAACCCGCTCTGCCAATAGCACAGTCGTAAAAAGCCTAGCAGCCGTTGTCTGGCACCACAAACCTTCATAGCAACAGACCACCGCATGGCAACGGCAGCCGCACAAAGGAAACGTTAGGGAAATCAATACCTACTTTCTCCCACCCTTCCCCCACCGAAAACAACAGTCAACACATTCTTCCCACCTAGCAGCTTACTCCCAGGGGATGCTTTAGGGCCATTATGTGTTTGTATACCCTTGTGGATTATGTTATCAGTCCACTGTCACATATTCAAATCCTGAAGCCCTAAGGAAGAATTTTGGACCTAGGCTTTTTTGAATTTCATTTTGCAAATTGCAAAATGAACTAATCTCCAAGGGAGAAAGGTGTCCTCCTTCCACTGTCACATATTCAAATCCTGAAGCCCTAAGGAAGAATTTTGGACCTAGGCTTTTTTGAATTTCATTTTGCAAATTGCAAAATGAACTCATCTCCAAGGGAGAAAGGTGTCCTCCTTTTACGTACTCTTATCCACATCCTTTCTCCCCGCCAGCAGGGCAGGGGGCAGGCAGTAGAGCGGGCCAGGCTGTGGGCCTGTCAAATAGGCAAGATTGTTTTAAAACAAGATAATTTTGATATTTTAGTAGCAAACTCCTCTCAGGTGGGCTCAAAGACCCATTTTTATTACTAATACTACCCTTTAAACAAGTAATTTTGGTCCTAATGCTTATATGGAAACCCTGATGGCATAGTGGTTAAGTGCTACAGCTGCTAACCAAAGGGTTCCTAACCAGCAGGCGCTCCTTGGAAACTCTATGGGGGGCAGTTCTACTCCGTCCTATAGGGTCACTGTGAGTCGGAATTGACTAGACGGCCATGGGGTTTGAATGCTTATATATGAACCCAGGTGGGTGATAGCTAGACAGTAAATATAGTTCTGGTATAAATGGGGGTAAATCGCTGGCTGAGATTAGATTTAGCTTTAGGAAGTATGATTCCAAGGGAGAAGGGTCCGCTGGAGAGCCTTGGTATTTTCTTGCCCTGTTGATAGGGCCCTTTGGCCTGGGCTTTTAGTTTCCTCATTTGTAAGACGACAAGGCTGGACTGTGTGATCTCTGTGACTCCTTCCAGCTCTGATATTTAAGATTATGTAATCATTTGTGTAGGACAGAAGAGGGCCCTGTCTTTGTTAGTCACTGGCTGTGGCAGGATCTGCAGGAAGATGTTGAACCCTCCAGTCTCAGTGCTTACACTTTGAAAAACAGGTCCTGGCCTTGCTCCGGTTGATAAAGCTCCTGGAACAATGATGGGCAGAAGCTATTAACAAACTTGGCAACTAGGCTTTTCTCCCACGACAGCAGTGATTTCAGACCAGTTCAGGCAGAGCTTTGCTCCCAGGTCGCTGCTGCTGCTCCCACTGCTGCCGCCAGTCTCCATCTCTTAATGATACCAGTGAGAAATATCTCTCCCTCCTTTCCTCTCCTCTCTTTCCCTCCTCCCTCAAAACTGCTCCCCCCCCCCCCCCCCCCCCGCTTTATGAAAGAAGGGACTGTTCTCCACCGCTTCTGATACCTCATTATCGTATCTCCCTCAGGCTTTACAGAACAAAGAAATCACAGGGCATCAACTTCATAATTTAGGCAGCTGGAGATAGTTTCCCCAGGATTGGGTGGGTAGGTGGCTGATTCCTCCTGGCATGAGGCAGCATTGCTAAATGGCCTTGTGTTTTGTCTGCCAGGCTTAGGCTTTGTTAGGCCCATTCAGGCTTCTCTGTATTTGTGTTAAATTATAGTGGCAAACCTGGCCCATGGACTTACAGAGGAGTGAGTAGGGGTTAGGAAAAACATGGAAAGTGTGTCATTTATAGGCCCTGCTACTTGCTAATTGCTCAAAGAATTCTTTTTAATCTACTGTCCCTTTGCTTACTCCTGCCAGATCTTTTATTTCCTTTAGTTGGTGCCTTCTCAGGCCTCTCCATAGCCACAAGCTTTATGACAGAAAGGCTATGGTGAGAAATCGAATAGCATCCCCTACACCTCCAAGTTGTACTCTACTTTCTCTTTAGAGTGTCCAAAAAAAAAAGTGTAAAAGACTGTATCAGATGATTTTCTACCTCTGTTAAATCATAGCCCATTGCTGTCAAGTCATTTCCGACTCATGGTGACCCCATGCATTTCAGTCTAGGCAGAAGGTCATCCACCCTCTGACCCCAACTGTTACTGAGTTCTTGTCTCTACCTTACTCTTTCCCCTTCCTTGGTACTAAGAGCCACAGTGTGGCTCAGCTGTGCTTTGTCGACAGGCCCTGAAAATGCCAAGTAGACATTACCAGAAAGAAAAAGAGGCTTTAGCAGTTGACTTAATCTTTTGGTCTCTGACTGGATAAGGCTGAAAGGAAAAGTGTCTCCTGTAGGTTAGCCTCTACAGAGAGGCATAATTAAGGTATGGCAGGTAGGGTACATGCCCTGGGTGCTTGAGGAGGGGGGCTAATGATCAGTTTCTGTTGGTCATAGTGGTTTCCCTCACCAGCTGTGAAAGATCATTCAGCAATTTAAAACTGTTTGCCACAGGCACTATTTTCCATAGATAGGTCCCTGGTCCCAAGCTGTGTTGTTATACTAGCTCCTCTTGCTCTAGGTCGTATAGCAGTAAAGCTGGATGTATGACTCCATCTTGACCCCAGGCAGGTATATCCTCAAAGCTGTCCCACTAGATGATACTATCCTTGTTCCCAGTGGTTGCCAGATGAGGACTCCAGCTGGACAGCGGAGGGCATGATGGCCTCTGCTGAGCTGATTCCTCTAGCTGTGGGTGCAGTATGTGGCTACCTCAGCAAGGAGGATGTGTGATTTAGGGTGTTGTGAACCAGGTTTTGTTGCACTTATGCAAAGTTTCGATGATTCCTGAAGTTAACGCTTAAGAAAAGGAACCCTCAGATCTTCGGAGAGCCTCTCCAGCCTCCTCTCCTCAGCCCTGCCCCAGTTCTGAGGGTGGAGTGGTTTACATTTGCTGGATGTTCCACTTTGGCCTCACTTCCCTACACTGTACCAGTTCTTTTCCTGCTGATAGTTTTAGCAGCAGCAGATCTACCTAACCACTCCCCAAATTGGTACTTGCTTGATAATGGTTTCAGCTGACCCTCGATTATACTTTTGACTGAAATTCTGTGCAGAGACAATACCATGGTCACGTGAAAATAGTTCCAGGATGGACCTTACCTTTTGTGCTTTCTTTGGGCCATTCAGCCCCAGAAGATCCCAGAAATAAGGATTTAGGATTTCTGTCAATCCCAGACTTGAAGGCACAAAAATTTGAACATATCATTTTCTATAGCAGTGGTTCCCAAATTCTACTGCACATCAGAACATGGAGGTGGGGATTTTAAAAATCCCAATGCCCAGTCTCACCCAATTATATTAAATCAGAAAGTCTGGGTGGGAGCCAGTGGTCAGTATTTTTTAAAGATCTCCAGGTACTTCCAAAGAGCAGCAAAATTTGGGAACCACTGCTTTGTAGGCATCAAACATTTCTGCACTAGGCTTTACCCCAAATTGCATTATTGTATCATTTCAGAGATTTATACTTAGAAAATTAATAAAGGACTCCTGTAGATTCTCTTTGGAAATAGCCTCTCTAAAAGAATAATGACCAAATTCCTGCCTTTGAGTTTCTGGTTTTGGGAGACCCGTATGTGATTTGATCCTTCCCAACAGCCAAATCCATGACTTGTAGATGAATGGATTGCCAGGATACCAAAACCCACTGCTGTCGATTCTGACTCCTAAGGACCGTACAGGACAGGTAGAACTGCCCCATAGAGTTTCCAAGGCTGTAAATCTTTACGCAGGCAGACTGTCACATCTTTCTCCCACAGAGCTGCTGGTGGGTTCAAACACCAACCTTTTGGTTAGCAGCTGAATGCTTTAATCACTGCACCACCAGAGCTCCTTTACCAGGATAATTGGGGTAAAAACTTGGAGATCTTGCTGTTAAGCTGATTCGAAGTTCTACTTGCATGAGGTTTGGTAGGACATGAGAATTTATAACAGGGCAAAAGCATTCTCTAGTAATTTTCATTGCAGTAGACAGATTTGGGACTAGAGTTTTCCCTAGTTTAAGGGTGTTTACCCTAAATTTCCCTGGCAGTTTTTAACCCAAGTTCCTGATAATTACCCCACCACAAACCCTTAAGAAGGGAATGGTTTTCAGATAACACTTCCTATATATCCAATTTAGGAAAACATCTTAGCTAGTAGTTGAACCACACATGGTCCTAATTTTCTCTAGTCTCTTCATTTTTGGAAGACTGCTCATTCTTGTGAACTTCTGGTTATTTTCACCTTTCTCCTCCATCCCTGGTTTGAACATTGATCCTAGAAGAAGCAGTGCTCAAAAATGTGCGTAACCGCTGAATGTATGGCAAGATTAACTATTGGGCAGTAGCACAGCAGAGACCAGACTGTGGGAAGTGAACGATTTCTACATCCCAAGTTGGGGCTTCTACAGAGGTAGTGCCCGCGTTCCAGACTAGCCATCCTCATGGCCTTCCTCTCCCTCCTCTCTCAGGCCTAGCCAGTTTCCTGTAGTATGCTGTTCCCAGGCCAACACGCAGCTATGATTACAGTTTCCAGAAACTATGACGTATCTGTTTTCTTTGACCTCTCCCTCCACCCCATCTCTAAAGAGGAGTAAAAAAAAAAAAAAAAAAAAAGAGTAGAAAACCCAAAACTAGTATTGGGGATTAAAATATTTAATTCAGCTGCACCCTGCTTCTCTTGTCCCTATATGACATGGCTGTCATTCTCCTTTAGAAAGAAATTGGAACTACACAGACCCTATTAACAGGTTTGTGTTCATTTAATCTACAAAAACTTGCTGCTGTCAAGTCAATTTGATTCTGACTCATAACGACACTGTAAGAGAGAATAGAACTGCCCAAATGGGTTTCCAAGGAGTGGTTAGTAGATTCAAACTACCAACCTTTTAGTTAGCAGCTGAGCTCTTAACCACTGTGCCACTAGGTCTTCTATGATCATTTAGTGGTAGCTAAAAGGGTCCAGAATAAAGAGGGTTTTACTAGGAAATCAAAGAGAAGGGCACTGAAGGCATACTCAGCTACTAGAGAACAAAAGGATGGCAGTTTGAACCCATCTAGCAATACCATAAAAGAAAAGGCCTGGCAATCTGCTCTCATTAAAATTACCGCCACGAAAACCAAATGGAGAAGTTCTACTCTGTAATACATGGGGTCGCCACGAGTCAGAATCGACTCTGCAGCAACTAACAGAACAACAACAGAGAGAACAGGACTAAATTGAACCACAATTTGGCACCAACTTAATGAGTGTCAGTAACAACCATTCGTGTTTATTGTTAACACTCCCATTAGCACTGGAGGTTAGGCTAAACACGTTTTATTCTTCTGACCAAGCTAAGAAAATACGGTTTTCAAAGGAACCTTTTTTAAGGTGAGAAGCTTTTTAAAAAATGAAGAGCAAAGAAAAACAAGCAGGGGTCTTTTTAAAATACAGATGATGGAGGGACCTCGGGTTTGCATATCCAGGAAATGAGTAAATCCCTTTACCAGAGCTTCTGTCTTCAGCTATGAGTCTTAGGTGTCAATAAAAAAAAAAAAAAAACAGGTGTCAATAAGTGACAGTTTATCTTCCCCTGTGTAAAATGGTTTGGTAGCAAAGGGCCATTGCTAAGTCTAGTCATTTTTTAATTCAAAGTGAACACTCTGCAAATGACCCTCAATGCCACCTGTAGGTGGTAGGCAAAACTGATGAACTCTTGATCCAATGGGTAGCTTTGTTTTCATTCTAAAAGTTGACAAATAGAAGGTTTGAAGTAGAGAAACTTATATATGTACTTTTGGACCAGGAGATCTTCCACTAGGTCACATTCTTGTAAGAGAAGCGTGGGTGGTTCAAACACTTTGTTATATTGCGCTTTGAATTCAGATCAAGACTGAATTCAGTGAACTATATAGCTCCTTCTCTTACTTTCTCTACCCCACCATTAGCAACTATATTTTCCTCTAATACTGTTTTACAATTGTACTTTCTCATGATTTAAAAAATTATACCTGCTTATTGTTGAAAATTTGGGAACCATAGAAAAAGAAGCCATAAACTGCAAAGAAGAAAGTAGTAAGTCACCCAGAGACAATCACTGTTATAATTGATTATATCATGCATACATTTTTGTTGTTTTATTTTTGACCAATTGGGGTCCTTCTCAGTATATTTTATAATCAGCTTTATTCCTAGAGGAATATACCATGAACATTTTCCATGTCACTAAATGGTCTGCTGTAACATTTTAGGAGCCCTGATGGCATAGTGGTTAAGAGCTCAGCTGCTGACCAAAAGGTAAGCAGTTCAAATCCGCCAGCCACTCCTTGGAAACTCCATGGGGCAGTTCTGCTCTGTCTTGTAGGGTCGCTGTGTGTTGGAATCAACTTGATGACAACCAGTTTATAACATTTTAAATGACCACATAATACTCCATCATAAGGATATATTGTGGTTGATTTAATCATTACATCATTTTTTTTTTAATGGTTTAAAAAAGATACTGCTCTTGAAATTTTCCAGCTCTTCAAGAACTGAGCTTTTTTTCTTATGTCATCAATAAAATACCTCACAGACAAAGGGAACGCACTCTGAGTTTCATAATGCTAACTTCGCAGCTTTGGACATTCGAATTTCTAACTCCTACTCCTTTTCTTCTTTCTGCCCCTTTGCTGCCTTCTGCTTGCTTCAGTGTTTTCTTTTTGCTTCTGGCCTCTTCTGCTCTATGTACCCTTTCTTTTGCCACCAATATGCAGCTTTATTGCTGCTTGTTTCTTTCCTAGTAGAGAGAGGTCAGACAAAATCAATAACCTACTTCTCAGCCAAAAATAAACCTACACATGGTGATGATGCCTTTCACTCTAGACCAGTTTTATTATCAAGTGCCGTACATGGGCCATTTAGTGTTTTACACCTGGAAACGTGAGCTCCTGAGAACCAAGAAAGTGTATTCTCATCTTGCAAGGCTGCATGGTTAAAAATGCAGGCCTTAGTTTCGAGTCAGACTGCTTTGGATTCAGATCCTGGCTTTGTGTCTTATTTAGCTTGGTAACATTGGAATAAATTGTTCTGTGCTTCCATTGCTTCATCTGTAAAATAGGAGTGAAAATACTTAATAGGGGTTGTTGAGAGAGTTAAATATGAGATGGTATATGGAGGGTGCTTAAGCACAGTAAACAGTAGCTATTATCTTGAAAGCCAGAAGGATTCTCAGAAATTATGTTCCCCCCAAAAAATCAGAGAAAGCAACAGAGAGTTTAATCCATGTGTCTGGGACTACGCATCTTTAGTTTTTGTATCATTTGTTGTCATTGTTCATTAGAACTGGGGAAACTTCAACTTTAGTGGGAATATAATGGAGTTTAAATTTTAATTAAGAAAGGCCTGGTAATCTAGTGCTGAAAATCAGCCAGTGAAATCCTGTGGATCACAACAGTCTGATCTGCAACTGATGACGGGAATGGTGCAGGACCCAGCAGCATTATGTTCTGTTGTACATGGGATTGCCATGAGTAGAGGGCCAACCCAACAGCAGCCAACAGCAGTGAATCTTAATTGAGCATCCAGATTTAGGGCATGATAACTGTTAAGGTGTAGGATGCTCTAATGGTTCATCTCATAGGTGGAGGAGCAAGATCGATGTTTATTATAAAATCTATAAGAAATTTTGTCTGGCAGAAAAAAATAATTGAAAGTTAAGAATTTGAACTGACTCCAGCTTTAATCAGACAGATTCAGAGATTGACTTTTAAATGTGAGTCCAGTGAAGTAAAGTAACTATGGCATATTTTGAAAAAGTAAAATTGTCATAACTTAAATGAAGTATCAGAAAGATAGGACTTTTTAGTCGTATTTATAGTCTACCAAAAAATTCCTAAATCTTAACACTATGTATTTTAATATCATAAACTCATTATCATTGAGGCTTACTAATCCCCCTCCCCTTTCAGAATACACACACAGACATGCACATGTGCACGAGTACACGCACACACACACACACACGCTGCTGGAAATTTGGTGAACCACACTGGGTTGACAATCAGAAAGTAACTGAGATTCTTATCTTTGAAAAAAGGGAGGGTGAGTAGTTGAGTTCCTTTCCTGCTGTCAGCTCATCAGAGATGAGATCTGGTGCCTCTCCTAATCCTGCCTGATGGGTTAAACCAGTATTGAGGTTATTTATTCTGTACAGTAGTTACCGAGTACCTTTCAGTTGTAAGTATTTATGCCGCAAGAGAAAAACCTGGCGATCCGCTTCCATAAAGATTCCAGCCAGCCAGCCAGGATTAAAAAAAAAAAGATTACAGCCTAGAAAACCCCATGGAGCAGTTCTAGTCTGTCACATCGGGGTCGCTATGAGTTGAAAACACCTGGCACTGAACAACAATAATATTTATCTAGAGAAGAGATGTTATTTCTGCTAATGTAGCATGGATAGTTTGTTTGCAGGAGAGAGAGCTATTATTTTGTACACAAATACATGCCACAACATTAAAAGAGTACAAAAAAGACGGACAGTAAAAAGTAAGCCTTCCTCCTGTCTCCTAGCCTACTGTTTCCCCTACCTGAGGCAACTACTGTTACAATTTTTAATATTATTTTTAAATTAAAACATTTGTCCAGAAATAAAACTAATATAGCAGGCATGAAATACATTTTGGGATATCAGAAGAAATTAGACAAAATAAATCATTAATTCCTAAATCAGATGAATTCAATCATGGTAGACAATATAATAGGATTAAGGTTAGAAGAGGTACAGAAAATCTGTAGGCGAAAGATACTTGTAATGAGACTGGGCAACCAGTAAGTCAGAAATTTGTTAAAGGTAGAGAGGCGCTCTCTACTCAACTCCAGTAACTGCCTTTGGCATCTCAGACAACCTCCTGAAAGGAGGAAGCTAGGGTGTTGAACATAGGTAGAGGGAGAAACTTTTAGCTTAGAATATTGGTAAAGGAGGTTCTAGAGCTTTGAGAAAAACTTTGTACAGTTTACATCTTCTCCTAAGACTAGGAATAGCTAACATGATTGTGAAATAAAACCCTCATTTGGTGCACGGAGCATTAGTGGGTGACAGGGAAGATCCTTTGTCAGATATTTAAAATTAATATAAAATTATTAAAATACTGTTGAGTACTGGCCCATAGAACCAGTTAGGCAGTCCAGAAACAGGCCCTGATTTATAAGCAAACCAGTGGAAATGGGAAAGATTTTTCAGTAACCTGTGTTGGGGAAACCCTCTGTTAGGGGAAAAAAATTGATCTAGAAACCCACCTGAAACAGTTTGTTTACTTATTTATGTTTATATAAAATTGTGTATGTGACACTTATAGCCACACACACACAAATATATATTCCAGATTGATTAAAGAGGTACGTGTTTGTTTTTTTAAAGCCATTCAATTAAAATAATATATAAGTGACTGTCCAGATTTCTAGATGAGAAAAGATTACTCTAAGCATAAAAGTAATGGAGGAAATCACGAAGAAAAAGATTGATCGGTTTGGTTACATTAAAAATATAAAACTTTACTAAGTCAGAGAACACTTTAAACAACTTTGCCTGAGGCTGGTCTTCACTCTCAGATGGGCTGGAATGAAAAGAAATTGTACCGTCTCGTTTTTGCCGTGTAATAATGCCAAATAAGCAGCTTGCTTCCTAAGATGGGCAGAGTTGGGGTTTTTTGTTTGTTTGTTTGTTGTTTTTCACATTTGCTTTATGTATGGAGGCTTCATTTTCAGGAAATTTCATAACCAGGGTATCTTCAAATAAATATACGCAAATAGCTATACCACCAGATAACATGTAATAAGAGTCCTATTAATGATACAGTCAACAAATGCCATGTGATTGAGATCCAAAAGAGATCACCTTTCACTAAATTACAGAGTTCAGTTCATTTCCAGCTTTTCCTGAAAGAGTGACTTTGGGCATGAGGCAGCTCTTTTCTTCAGCCTGGTTATTTTTGACTAGAGACCAGGTAAGTGCAATAAGTGCCTGCTATTCTGAGGAGTTAGATTGGAGCAGTGAGCATCAGCATCGGTTTGATGGGGAGGTTCCCCAGCCACTACATCACTAGCAGTGGAGGGAGAGAGGGTGACAGCAGCTGTCAGGAGGACTAGGCAGGGAGAAAGCATTTTTGACACAGCATAGACGCACAGTGACCTAGAGGCTTTGAAGCTGCTCCAGCAGTAATAGCTGATGGAGAAGGCCTGGTTAGAGGTTTCTCATAGGGGTTCTTCAGACCCTACTGCTGTAGTTATCTGCAGATGCTCCCATCTTGGGGAGGAAGTAGAGGCTGTTGGTTTTATTTCTATTTGTATGTTAGGTGTTAGTTCTGTCGCTTACTCTCTCATTAACCACTGCTGTCGCCACCATCCCCAGCTCTTCTGTGTCCCAGAAGTTCAGTTGTTCAGAAAAGCCAAAAACCAAATAAACTCATAACACAAAACCTTAGGGCCCAGTCCACATCTGTCTATCGTTAATACCGTATAAGATACTGCAAGTCTGTACAGAATGGGCAGTGTGGCTGTTTCTAGAACAGGGCCTCCAGCCCTGTGCCGCCCTGGCAACCAGGGCGTCCATCTGGCTCCAAATGCCTGATATAACAGAATCTTGGGTAGCTACTATAAAGTATATCCAACAGTAATTCTATTTTAAACCCATCTTTAAAGATTTATTAATCCTTAAATAGCCCTTATTTTCTTAGGTTAGAATATTCATCACCTTATGATCTTTTTTTTTGTTTGTTTTTTTAAAATTGTGGTAAAATACACAACATAAAATTTACCATTTTAACCACTTCCAAGTGTACAATTTGGTGGCATTAAGTATATTCATGGTATTGTGTAACCATCACCATAATCTATTTTCAGAACTTTGTTATCATCCCAAACAGAAACTCTGTACCCATAAACAATAATTTCCTGTTCTTCCCTCCCCCCCAGTGTCTGGTGACCTCTGTTGTACTTTCTTCTCTGTGAATTTGCATATTCTAGATACCTTGTATGGAACCCTGGTGGCGAAATGGTTAAGAGCTCAGCTGTGAACCAAAAGTTTAGCATGTTCGAATCCACCAGCCACTCCTTGGAAACCCTATGGGGCAGTTCTGCTGTGTCCTATGGGGCAGTTCTGCTGTGTCCTATAGGGTTGTTTTGAGTCAGAATAGGCTCAACGGCCACGGGTTTGGAGTTTTAGGTTTTGGTTTTTTGTTTTTAGATACCTCATATAAGTGGAATCATGCAGTGTGTATCTTTTTGTCTGGCTTATTTGACTCAGTATGTTTTTAAAGTTTATCCATGTTATAACACGTTTCAAAACTTCATTCCTTTTCATGGCTGAGTAATATTCCATTGTATGTATTACCATAATTTGTTTATCCATTCATCTGTTGATGGACACTTGGGTTGTTTCTACCTTTTGGCTACTGTGAATAATGCTGCAATGAACTTTGGTGTACAAGCATCCATTTGACCTCACAGTTTTTAGGATGAGTAGTGATGAGCATTGCTAATGGTGCTTTCTCCTTCACATTAATTTGGTGCCATTTATTTCATTCTAGATTATAAATTTCCTGAAGGTGAAGAATGAAATTTATTCAGCCCCACTCCCCACCCCCAAACACACATGTAAATAGCACATTGCTTTGAATTAGTAGCTCTTGGTAACTTAGATGAAAAGCTTTAGGGCTTGAGTTCTCTGTGATTTTAATTTCTCAGCATTGTCCAGGATTTCACACTCTCCTAGGCTAGGAGCCAGAGGGCTGTTAAGTTGGTAAAGGATCCCTCAAGTTACTAAAGAATCATAAATTACCTGTTATAAGGGGAAGTCAGCACAACTGAACTAACTCAAAAGCTAAGAAGTTTCCTGAATACAACCAAACACTTCGAGGGACACAGTAGCAGGAGTGGGAGACTGGAGATCATGGTTTCAGGGGGCATCTAGGTCAATTGGCATAACAATGTGTATTAAGAAAACGTTCTGCATCCTGCTTTGGTGAGTGGCGTCTGGTGTCTTAAAAGCTAGCAAGCGGCCATCTAAGATGCATAAATTGGTCTCAGCCCACCTGGAGCAAAGGAGAATGGAGAAAACCAAAGATACAAGGAAAATATGAGCCCAAGAAAAAGAAAGGGCCACATAAACCAGAGACTCCATCATCCTGAGACCGTAAGAGCTAGATGGTGACCGGCTAACATCAATGACTGCCCTGATAGGGAACATGATGGAGCATGAGAAAAGTGGGATGCAGACCTCAAATTCTAGTAAAAAGACCAGACTTAATGATCTGACTGAGACTGGAGGGACCCCAGAGGTCATGGCCCCCAGACTCTCTGTTAGCCCAAAACTAAAACCATTCTCGAGGCCAACTCTTCAGACAAAGATTAGACTGGACTATAAGACAAAAAATGATAGTGGTGAGGAGTGTGCTTCTTAGCTGAAGTAGACACATGAGACTATGTGGGCACCTCCCGTCTGGAGGCGAGATGAGAAGGCAGAGGGGGACAGGAGCTGATTGAATGGACATGGGAAATACAGGGTGGAGAGAAGAAGTGTGCTTGCACATTGTACGGAGAGCACCTAGGGTCACATAACAATGTGTGTGTAAGTTTTTGTATGAGAAACTGACTTGAATTGTAAACTTGCACTTAAAGCACAAAAAAAAAAAAAAATTACCTGTTATAAAGATTGAAGGAAACTTGAGTTATAAAAGATAACATGATTGTTTCAGCACCACCTAGAGGAAAGTCAAGAATTGTTTAAAATGCTATTAATAGTATCAACTTATTAGTTCATTTAAACCTAGATACCACATCCTTCCCATCTTAAAACCTGAAACCCATTGCCGTTGAATCAATTCCAATTCATAGTGACCCTATAGGACAAAGTAGAACTGCCCCATAGAATTTCCAAGGTGCAGCTGGTGGATTCAAACTGCAAACCTTTTGGTTAGCAGCCATAGCTCTTAACCACTGCACCACCAGGGCTCCCTATATAACCTTATGGTTTGGATATATAATAGCAACTTAGCAACTTGGATGGTTTTTTACAAAAACATAGTGCCAAGCTGGGGGGTGGGAACAGAATGAGATCTATAATACAGTGCTATATATGTAAATTAAAACACATGAAACCAGGGTAATATATGTAATTTACATTTCATAAGAATACAACAGACAAAAATATGTACACTTAACATAAAGAATGGCTGTGGGAAGAAAAAGCATGGTAATGGGGTAAAGTGGAATAAGTGATCCCTTGTGATCCCTTTAGGATTAGAAAATCTTACCTATTCTTCCTTGTCTGACCTGGCATACTCCATGACTATACCATAGTATGTAGCATGTGTATTTTTTCTACTAATGGTTTTATTTATGTCCATCTTCCCCCACCCTAAGGAGCCCTGGTGGCTCAGGGATTAAAGCACTCAACTGCTAACCAAAAGGTCAACAGTTTGAACCCACAGCCGCTCCGAGGGAGAAAGATGTGGCAATCTGCTTCCGTAAAGATTTACAGCCTTGGAAACCTATGGAGCAGTTCTACTCTTTCCTATAGGGTCTTGCTCTGAGTTAAAATTGACTCAGCAGCAACAGGTTTGGTTTTTTCAGTCCCCCACCCTACCCTCCAGTGGAGTCAGAACTTTCAGTTTAGTGACCATATCTCTATTCTATTTTGAATCTAGTTCCACTTAGCACAATGTATAATAAGTAATATATATTTACTGGTTAATTGTGTGAAAGTTTAAGGTAGATTAATCTGACAGTGTTTTACCAGCTGGATTGACAGAAAAAAATTAAGACTGGAGTTCAGGAGCACCATTAAAAGACTATTGGAGTAGACTCTCTACAGGTGAGTTAATGAGGATTGGGCCCTAGTGGTTGCTCTGGGCATGGAGAGGAGGCATTATCCATTAAGATTTCAATGGCAGAATGGACAGGCCATGGTGACTGGCTCTTATCCACATGCCACAGAAAGCCAGCTCTGCTTCCTCCTTTTTCAGCCCATGAGCCTTCCTGGTTATACCCAGAATTCTCAGCTTCCTTTACAGATCACCAGTTGCATCTCTTCAGGATCCAGAAGTCTCATAATTTAGGAGACTCTTAGATGAGCAAAAGGATCTCCAGAAGGAAAAACTAACTGTAGTGGTAGAACTAGCTGATCCCCAACTTTCTGTCTCCAAACATGGAGATAGCAGCAGTTAACTTCTCTATTAAAATAAATAATAAATAAAACAATGATTGTGGTTTTGTGCTTAAGTTGTCCGTGGTTCTCAAACTTTTCGGTCTCAGGATTCCTTTTCATTCCTAAAAATTATTGAGGACCTCAAAAAGCTTTTGTTTATGTGGATTATATCTATTGATATTAAGACTGAGTTGTTAAAATATCTGTAAATTCACTAGAAGGACCCCGGAGGACATGGTCCCCAGACCTTCTGTCAGCCCAAGACAGGAGCCAATCCCAAAGCCAACTCTTCAGACAGGGATTAGACTGGACTATGGGATAGAAGGAAACCCTAGTGGCGTAGTGATTAAGTGCTACAGCTGCTAACCAAGAGGTCAGCAGTTCAGATCCGCCAGGCGCTCCTTGGAAACTCTATGGGGCAGTTCTACTCTGTCCTCTAGGGTCGCTATGAGTTGGAATCCACTCGACGGCAGTGGGTTTGGATGGGATAGAAAATGATACTGGTGAAGAATGAGCTTCTTGGATCAAGTAGACACATGAGACTATGTGGGCAGCTCCTGTCTGGAGGGGAGATGAGAGAGCAGATGGGGTCAGAAGCTGGCTGAATGTACACGAAAATAGAGAGTGGAGGGAAGCAGTGTGCTGTCTCATTAAGTGGAGAGCAATTAGGAATATATAGCAAGGTGTATATAAATTTTCATATGCGAGACTGACTTGATTTGTGAACTTTCACTCAAAGCACAATAAAAATTAAAAATTTATAAGTTCATTTAAAAATAAACCTATTACATGTTAACTAAATAAGATATTTTTATGGGGAAAAAAAAAAACAAACCTCTGTTTTCCAAAACAAAAAACATTCAGTGAGTGACATTGTTTTACATTTTTACAAATCTCTTTAATGTCTGACTTAATAGAACACCAACCAGTTTCTCATAAATGCTTCTACATTCAATTTGTTGAAACATCACACACCATCTACCCTCTGGAAAACTCCTATGTACACTCATGAGAAAATGCAAAAGACAAATTTGTGTTACTATTATTATGAAAATAGTTTTGACTTTGCAGCTCTTTGAAAGTATTTTGGGAACTCCCCAGGGTCCTTGGGCTGCATTTTGAGAACCACTGTCTTAAGCAGTGCTTTTTAATTTCTCTGTCTAGGAGAGCTTTAAAGACCTGTGTTTTATTTTTTAGCCATGTCTAGGTATTCTTGGCACCTCTGCCGAGATCCTCATTACCAAGAGGTAGAAATATTATGCTCAAAAATAGGAATAAAAACAAGTCTTCTGTTTTTAAAAATTTGTTCATTGGACATCGACCAACCGCCCACACACAGTTGAAAGCTCTTTGACGAACTCTAGTTACAGGGAGTTCCCCAAAATAGTTTTGTCTGACTGATTCCTTTGGCTACTAGCTATAGAATTTTTCATCAAAGATTTTGAGTTCTAAGTAACAGAATCTTAAGAGAGTCATGGAAAAAAAGATGTGGAATGAATATGGCTGTGAAGTCAAATAAGATGACCTATGGGGCTGGTGATAGAGCTGTGTTATTAGTACTAACTCCTGATTTCCTTACCTAGAGTAGATTAGAAGAAGGAAGTTGGATGTGATACAGAGGTTAGGGATAAGGCACTACAGAAGGAGACTTTTTTTTTTAATAATTTTTATTGAGCTTTAAGTGAAGGTTTACAAATCAAGTCAGTCTGTCACATATAAGCTTATATACACCTTACTCCATATTCCCACTTACTCTCCCCCTAATGAGTCAGCCCTTCCAGTCTCTCCTTTCGTGACAATTTTGCCAGTTTCTAACCCTCTCTACCCTCCCATCTCCCCTCCAGACAGGAGACGCCAACACAGTCTCAAGTGTCCACCTGATACAAGTAGCTCACTCTTCATCAGCATCTCTCTCCAACCCATTGTCCAGTCCCTTCCATGTCTGATGAGTTGTCTTCGGGAATGGTTCCTGTCCTGGGCCAACAGAAGGTTTGGGGACCATGACTGCCGGGATTCTTCTAGTCTCAGTCAAACCATTAAGTCTGGTCTTTTTATGAGAATTTGTGGTCTGTACCCCACTGTTCTCCTGCTCCCTCAGGGATTCTCCGTTGTGCTCCCTGTCAGGGCAGTCATCGGTTGTGGCCGGGCACTGTCTAGTTCTTCTGGTCTCAGGATGATGTAAGTCTCTGGTTCATGTGGCCCTTTCTGGCTCTTGGGCTCATAGTTATCGAGTGACCTTGGTGTTCTTCATTCTCCTTTGATCCAGGTGGGTTGAGACCAATTGATGCATCTTAGATGGCCGCTTGTTAGCATTTAAGACCCTGGACGCCACATTTCAAAGTGGGATGCAGAATGTTTTCATAATAGTATTATTTTGCCAGTTGACTTAGAAGTCAGAAGGGAGACATTTTAATGACAAGAAAAAGTGTCTGCTGATAGCCAGAGAGGAGACCCAAAAGCAAACACAGAAACTCAACAGAGCGGTTTGGTCTCAATTACTAGAGGGCCAGTTAACCCTTAATACCTCAGTAACCTTTAAAGGGATATCTCTTCACTACAACATAGGATAATCATATCCAAAATAATGTCCCTGAGTCATCAAGGACATTATGACTCCCCCCTCCTCACTCTCATACATTCTCTTTCTGGCCTCATCTCTTTGTACTATTCCCTTCACTTACTCTGGTATAGCTACACTATCCCCTACTACTCTTCCTCAGAATATGCCAAGCACATTACCACCACAGGGCCTTTGTACCTGCTGTTTCCTCCATTAACAGAGGCCCATTAATCCTTAATACCTCAGTAATCTTTGAAGAGATATATGTTTATTACCATATCGGATAATCATATCCAGAATAATGTCCCTGAGTCATCAAGGAAATATTAAAATGCCCTCTGTATATGTAAAGTCCTCAACTAATGAATGGCTTGTGTTCCAAAGTTAATTTTCAAGTCAGTTGTTCAGCACTTAAAACATTTTTCTGTAAACACTGACAAAACTGCTATTTTGGGTCCAGGACAAGCTTGCTTTTTTTGTTTCATCAGTTCAGCAGTGTTTTGAGTGCCTAATTAATATTAATAGAAGTATTTCAGTTATACTTGTTGTTAGGTGCTGTCCAGCAGATTGTGACTCATAGTGACCCTATGCACAACAGAACGAAACACTGCCCGGTCCTGCGCCATCCTCACAATCATTGTTATGCTTGAGCTCTTTGTTGCAGCCACTGTGTCAATCAATCTCATGGAGGGTCTTCCTCTTTTTCACTGACCCTCTACTTTACCAAGCATGATGTCCTGTAGGGACTGATCCCTCCTGATAACACGTCCAATGTGTGTGAGACAAAGTCTCGCCATTCTTGCTTCTAATGAGCATTCTGGCTGTACTTCTTCCAACACAGATTTGTTCATGCTTTTGGCAATCCATGGTATATTCAGTATTCTTTACCAGCACCATAATTTAAGGGCGTCAGCTCTTCTTTGGCATTCCTTATTCATTGCCCAGCTCTCACATGCATATGAGAGGATTGAAAACACCGTGGTTTGGGTCAGGTGTACCTTAGTCTTTTCAAGGTGATACCTTTGCTTTTTAACACTTTAAAGAGATCTCTTGCAGCAAATTTGCCAGTTACAGCTTTGCTTCAGTGAGAGAATACATTTTTGAGGCCAAAGCCTGAACAAATGTATAGTTCCCCTCTGGCCTCCATCATCTGCCCTACAGGGCAAAAAAAAAAAAACCTCACTGCCAACAAGTCGATTCCAACTCCTAGCGACCCTATAGGACAGAGTAGAACTGTCCCCTAGAGTTTCCAGGGAGCGTGTGGCGGAGTCAAACATGCCGACCTCTTAGTTAAGAGCCGTAGCACTTAACCACTATGCCACCAGCGTTTCCACCCTACAGGGTTGGGTTAGATAGTGTATGTCAGGGGTTGGCAAGCTATGCCCAGGGTTCAAATTCAGCCCACAGCCTGTTTTTGTAATAGTTTTATTGGAACACAGCTACACTCATTCATTGGCTTCTTTTGTGCTACAACAACAGAGTGGAAACGCTGTGACAGAGACCAGGTGTCCTGCAAAGCCTGAAATATTTGCTGTCTGTCTCTTATATAAGGAGTCCTGGTGGCACAGTGGTTGAGCCCTCAGCTGCTAATTAAAAAAGTCAGCCATTTGAACCCACCAGATGCCCCATGGGAGAAAGATGTGGCAGTCTGCTTCCGTAAAGATTTATAGCCTTGGAAACCCTATGGGGCAGTCCTACTCTGTCCTCTAGTGTTGCTATGAGTCAGAATTGACTCTACAGCCATGGGTTTTTGGTTCCTTACATAAACTGGCTGCCAGCCCCTGGTCTGCATGGTCAGGACCACCCCCTCCTCACTCTGGTACATTCTCTCTCTGATCTCATCTCTTTCCACTCTCCCCCTCACTGTGCTATAGCTACACTGTTCCCTACTGTTCCTCAGAATATGCCAAACACATTCCCACCACAGGCCTCGCACCTGCTGTCTCCTCGATCTGAAATGTTCTTGCTTCTCATTTCTACACGGCTCACTCGCTCACCGCCCTCAGGTTTCTCTGCTTGGATGTCACCTTCTCAATTAGGGTTTTCTTGACTGTGCATTATAAAATAGCAACATCCCTATCTCCTGGCATTCTCTGTTCTTCTTTTCCTGCTTTACTTTTCTCCACAGGACTTATCACTCTCTGACGTATTTACTCGTCCGTTTCATTTATTGCCCCTCTCACCTCAGTTGAACGTAAGTTGCATAAGAGCAGGGACTTAGTTTTGTGCGTTACTGTATCCTAGCACTTAAACAGTGTCTGTCTCAGAGTAGGTATTCCATTTTGTCAGATGAATATATGTGTGCACGCATGCATTCACGTCACCGTCTACCCCCTTTATGAAGAGAGTGTTTGTGAGTGTCAGCCAGAACTGAAGATTGGAATTAAAGCAAGGTCTAAAAGCAGCATGTAGGAAAATGCTGAATTTCCCATCCAAAACCTCAAAACCATGGGGGTGTTCAGACACACTTGACCTCTTCCCCCTGCCCTTTCTCTTTTTTTAATCACTTAAGTTAATGGCAGGCATCCTTGTTCTCCAGTACCTAGTCTAGTGTGTTCCACAAAGTAGACTTTTAATAAATATTTGCTTCCAGCCTAGGAATGAACCTCAGTACCTTCTTAACTGGTTTTTGTAACTTTGTTACTTAACACAGTGCCTGGCAAATAGTAGAGGCTATTTGTTCTGGGAAGGAATAAATAAGTTAAATGAATTCTTTGTCTACACAAGATAAGACACTGATGATCCAGGTCATCTGTTGTTATGTAACAAATTACCTACTCCAAAACACAGCAATCTAAAACAGTAAACATTTATCTCACATAGTTTCTGTGGGTCAGGAATTCAGGAGTGGCTTAGGTGGGTAGTCTGTCTCAGGATCTCTCATGAGGTTGCAGTGGAGATTTCAATTTCAGCTGGGGCTACAGTCATCTGAAAGCTTGTCTGGGGCTAGAGGATCTGCTTCGAAGATTGCTTACTGTCATGGCTGTTGGTAACAGGCAGCAGTTTCTTGCCTTGTGGGTTCTTTGAGTCCTCATGATACGGCAGCTGGCTTCTCCCAGAGCAAACCACCCAAGAGTAAAAGCAAGGAGGAAGCCACAGTGTCTTTTATCACCTAGTCTCAGAAGTCACACACCATCACTTTTGCCGTTTTCTGTTAGAAACAAGTCACTAAGTGCAACCCACACTTGTCAGAGCAGGGGCACTAGCCCTTCTCTTAAAGGCAGGCGTGTGAAAGAATTTGTGGACACCTTTTAAAGCTACCACAGTTACCCTGATACTCTGAATTGAATAAAGAGAAGCCACGCACTAGAGGAAATGACACAGGGTTTTAAGAGATGGTGCCTATTAGAGCCCATTGTGTGCCCTTTTCAAACCCGAAATTGCCTGCACCTTTCCTAAAAGAAACACTTAAAAAACATTTTTAAAATATTCCTACTAAAAACAATAAGCATGTTTATCTTTGTTTTTTTTAAATAGATAATTAAATTCAAAAGCTAAAATGAGTATACAGTGAAAAACTAGCTTCCCTCACCCAAATCCCAGCCACCCAGTTTTTCTCCCTGGGAACAGTAACTGTTACAAGTTTATATATCCTTTCAGAGACTTTCTGTGCACTTACATATTTATATACTTTCTTCCACCCAAATGATGGCATACTATACTTTTCTGTGCCTTTTTTCACTTACCTGTATATATTAGAACTTGTTCAGTATTCGTTTATTTAGAGTTGTCTTGCTCTTTATAACAGCTGCATAATATTCCACTGTGTGAAGGTGTAATTCATTAGTCCCTCATTGAAGGACATTTAGTTTGTTTCCCAACTTTTGCTGTTATAAACATGACTGCAGTGAATACCTTGTTCGTTTTGTGCATTGAGAATATTTATTGGATAAATACCCTCAAGTGGATCTGTTGGGTCAAAGAGTATGTGCTTTTTGAAAGAGATTACCAAACCACGATCCAATAAATGTTCGTTGATTAATCTTGAAGGGAGATGTACTTTTTCTGACTAAGTGAATTGGTCACTATATTCCAGAGAATTTTTACTCTCGGATAGAGTGGAATACTACTGAAAGAGAACCCACTGCCTGCTGTAGATCATTTTAAAAATATTCTATTGAAGTACAAATACATAAAATGCACAAATGTTAAGTGTACATGATTTGATGAATTTTACTTTATATAGCTAGGAAACCCTGGTGGCGTAGTGGTTGAGAGCTATGGCTGCTAATCAAAAGACTGGCAGTTCGAATCCACCACGTGCTTTTCGGAAACCATGTGGGGCAGTTCTCCTGTGTCCTAAAGGGTCACTATGAGTCAGAATCAACTCCATGGCAACGAGTTTGGTTTTTTGGGTTTTTTTTTTTTTTTTTTTTTTTTGGTATATAGCTGTGTAACTACTATCTAGATCAAGATATAGAACATTACCAGTACCCTAGAAGTTTCTCTCAAGCTCTCCCTCCCAGTTATTATCTCCCCCAAAGGTAACCACAATTCTGATTTTTCTCATTATTGATTAACTTTTTCCTGTACTGAACTTCATATAAATGAATTCAAATGGTATGTTCTGTTTGGTCTGGCTTATTTTACTTAACGTTATAAGTGAGAGATGCATCCATGCTGTAGTGTAAATCCATAGGTTATTCTTCGTTGTTGTATACTATTCCATTATATAAATTATAACACAATTTATCCATTCTACCTTTTTATGGACACTTGGGTTGTTTCCAGTTTGGGCCTATTATGAATGAACCCACTGTGAACATTCTTTTACATATTATTTATTAAATATAAGCTCTTACTTCTAGGAATGGAATTGCTGGATCATAGAGTAAGTGTATGTTTAGTTTTAAAAGAACTACATAGAAGATACATGTGCTTTTGTAGAAATCAAATCATTTCCCAGATTAGTTTTACAAATTTATGCTTCCCACCCAGGTAAGATTTTTTTCTACCAGGTGAATAATTTCTGAAACGACTTGCCTTATACTGCATGCCTTGCACTTCCTTTAGTTTAAGGCTTTGATCACTGTTAATACTACATAGGAAATACACATCTTATCGTCAGTCGCTTATACTTCTAAGTGCTTGAGTTTCACAGCCTTTCATAGAATCACAGAATTTTAGAGTTGGAAAGAGGTTCGAAGGTCATCTAGTCCAACCCTCTCATTCTACAGATGAGAAAATTGAAACCCAGGAGGATCAAATGGCTTGCCCAAAGTTATACAGCTAGTTACTGACTCAACTGGGTGAGCTAGATTCTTACTCAGCCCACAAAATAAACATTCATGCTGTTCAAACACTAGTAAAACTCCTTAGCTCCATTATGTATGTTGTGAGGATGGAACTACTTGTAAATATACCTTTGTTTAAACGGGGTTTCTAGAGAGAAATAAGAAACATTAACTCAACAAATATTTATTGAGTACCTACTATGTGCTGAATATGTTTCTAGTAGCTATAGATACAGCAGTAAACTGACATAAATCTTTGCCTCCATACAACTTACATTCTAACAGGGCAGAACAGACAATAAGCAAGATAAATAAAATGTATTTTGTGTTACGTACTGATAAGTGCTGTGGGGGGCGAAGGTAGGAAAGGTGTCTAGGGAGTATGTATGTGGGGGGTGGGAGTTAGGACTGGCCTCACTGAGATGACTTCGGAGAAAAGATTTGAAAGCAATGAGGGAGTAAGCCTTGAAAGCATGGACAGTGGAGAGGGGATGTTACAGGTAGATGGAGCAGCAGGTGCAAAGGCCCTGAGATGGGAGCATGCCTGTTGTGTTCAAGGAACAGCAAGGAGGCCACTGTGCTAGATCAGAGTGAGAGAAGGGGGGAATAGTAGAAGATGAGATCAGTTAGAGAGGTAATGCAAGGCCAGATCATGTGGGTCCTTGAAGGTCACAATAAGAATTTAGGCCTTTAATCTGGGCAAAATGGAAGATTTTGAGCTGAGGAATAATAGGACATACTTAAGTTTTAGCAGATCTCTCTGGCTTCTGCATTGAGAACAAATTGAAGAGGGATAAGGATGGGATCCAGTTAGAAGGCTATTGCAATAATCCAAGAAAAGAAGGGTGGTGGCTAGGAGTAGTAGGAGTGGAGGCGGTGAGATATGGTCAAAATCTGGATTTATTTTGAAGGTTGAACCAACAAAATTTGCTGTCAGCTGTGGGCCTTGAGAGTAAGAGAGGAGTAAGTAAAACTCCAAGGTTTCTGACCTGATAGACAACTGGAAGGTTGGAGATGCCATTACGTGAGATAGGGGAAACTAAGCAAATTGTTTACATTGTTTTTGGAGAGTGGGACGGATATCAGGAGCTCAGTTTGGGTCATATTAAGTCTGAGATCTCTATTTAGACAACAGATGGAGATGTCAAGTATGCAATTAGATATATGAATATAGAGTTCAGGGAAAGGGTTGGGGTTAGAGATAAAAATGTGAGAGTTGTCAGCTAGACATGAAGTACCTGTTGCCATCAAGTCAGTTCTGACTCATTGTGACCCTATAAGACAGAGTAGAACTGCCCCATAGGGTGTCCTAGGCTATAAATCTTCCTGGAAGCAGATTGCCACATCTTTCTCCCACAGAGCGGCTGCTGAGTTCAATCGCTGACCTTTGGGTTAGCAGTGGAGTGCTTAAATGCTCTGCCTCCAGGGCTCTTTAGACATGAAGTAGTTACAGCAAAAGAGGCTGAGAAGGAGTGACAAGAAAAATAGGAGAAAAACCAGGAGAGTGTGGTGTCCTGGAAACCAAGTGAAGGAAGTGCTTCAAGAAGGAGAGTGATCAGCAGAGCATGACGGTACCAGATCCCTGAGAGAAAAGTGAGTACTAGTAGGGATGGTAAAAATGAGGGGCGAGAAGGTAAAATTTACTCTTCCCACTATTGTGCTTTGATGACCCTGGACTACACAACTGTTTTGAGGTTTTGAATTATTTTCTGAAGCAAAGCAGTGCTGTTTTGGGATTGGGTTTTGTCTCAGCATTGTCTTTCACCTGAGACTTAGAGGATCCTGATCACCACCTCACAAGTCACTTCCCCTCCACCCTGCTCCGATGTTGATAACCTTCAAGAAGGGAAGATAATCAGCACTCTGAAACTTAATAGTGGTTAATGAGATTATGTCTGTAAGACCCTTGGTGAATATGAGAATAACCACCTGGAAAAACACAGAGAATTATTTATTACTATTTTTGGCATTATTATTATCATCTTCAAACACGTCAAGTCTTTCCTTATTTTATGAATACTTACTAAAATAGGCAGCTTTCTAAAATGAGGATCAATTTTTCTTTCTCTTCAGCCTGCTTGCTGCCCTAAACTAGGTCTGTTAAGTGTTATTTTCTGCTTTTCCTTCCTGTTCTCTTATTCTAGCTGTCTCAACTCGGAACCTCATAGGAAGGGAGTTACACTTCAGAAAAAATGTGTCTGGTTTGACATTTAAACAAGTCTCCATTTTGTCGTTCCATATTAGACTTTTCTCTCCTTCCTTCTCCCATTTCCAGCACTCTGTCCGACCTGTCTTCAGCTCACTCATTCTTGTTAAGGTTTACAGATTATACCAGAGGAAGGAGCCGGGTTTATAAACATGTGTTCCCACCCAGCTGTTTCAAGAATAGAAGTGACATTCATCTTCTAATCATATGCCTGCTCTTTATGTACAGCTGTGCTTATATGCCCTTATAAATGAGGTGTCTATCTCTAAATCATACCTTGTCTAGAAACAAATGGACTCTGTTCCTATTCAAATTAATTACGCAGCTATCAGAGCAGCCTATCACTGGAAGGAGACAGCCATTTGAATTCATTTTGCTAATAGCTAGAGAGAATTTAGCCTAATTGCTTTCCTCAGAGGCTTGCCATTTTTCTTAAGATACCAGGGCCCTAGAAAAGATAGGAATCCTATGCTTTTGGATGCCACCTGCAATCCTGTTGGTGTCTTTAAGATGAAGATAAAGTGACATTCTTAGAAAATTATGTGAGGGAAAAAAATACTCCATTAGAGAGAGCTGTGGCATGCCTTAGAGTCTGAAAGATCTGACTACTAATGGTGAGACCTTCAGTAAATTACCTAACTCCCCGGGCTTATATTTCCTCGTTTGCAAAGTAGCTTTAACAATCCCTATATAGCAGGATTGTGGGGGGAATTGTGCTCTGTTTCTCTTTATGGGCTGCCTTGTTCAAAAAGTGATCTGAGCCTGTGAATATTTGAGGAGATGATGAATATGGAAATGTCTAGCACATAATAGATGTTCAATAAGTGTTTGAATTGGAATCCAACTGATTAAGTCAACTTCTTTCCTGCCTCTAGTTTCATTAGAATGAGACTTTCTGGTAGGATAATCCTTTTTTTTTTCTCCAGCTCTCTTGTCTGATCTGGTTTTATGAGAGCATCCTATTATCTGATTCCAAAGAGAACAAGGGCTAAATAAGGTCTTATTAAATGAGACAGGGCTTTTATTTAAATCTGTCCCTACTAGTTCAGAACTCAAGTCCTGAAACTCCATGGTTTTGTCCAAGCACTCACTTTATATTGATTTATTGAAGGCCATCAGTGGGCCATTTATCTAATCTAATAATATTATAATTTATTTCTGTTTTAACCCCATATTACTGATTAAAAATCTGAGGTTCGTAGAGGCCAAGTGATTTGTCCAAGATTACACTGTCACATTGTGAGGACTTGGACTAAGATTTTCTGATTCCAAGTCCAGTGATCTTTAGACGGCATTTTTCATCAAAGAAGAAAATGAATATAGGTGAGTGTCTCAGTCATCTAGTGCTGCTGTAGCAGAAATACTGCAAGTGGATGGCTTTAACAAAGAGAAATTTATTTTCTCCCAGCCTTTAGTAGACAAGAAGTCCAAATTCAGGGCATCAGCTCCAGGGGAAGGCTCTCTCTGTCGGCCCTGGAGGAAGGTCCTTGCGATGTATCAGTCTTCCCTTGGCCCAGGAGCATCTCAGCACAGGAACCTCAGGTCCAAAGGATCCACTGTGCTTCAGGCACTGCTTTCTTGGCTTGCTTCCTTTTCCTTTTATCTCTTGTAAGATAAAATGTGGTACAGGCTACACTCCAGGGAAACTCCCTTTACATTGGATCAGGAATGTGACCTTAGTAAGGATGTTATAATCCCACCCTAATCCTCTTTAACATACAATTACAATCACAAAATGGAGGACAACCACACAATACTGGGAATCATGGCCTAACCAAGTTGACACATATTTTGAGGGGACATAATTCAGTCCACGACAGTGGGTTACTATAGATAAGCTTGGGGGTGCTGAATCAAATAGTATTTTATTAATGTATGACCAGTAACAAACACAGCCCAATTCTAAGATTCCTCAGATTAGATATTCTCTAGATGTACTACATAGAAAATGTGCCTTGGGACTTCCCATCAAGATGACTTACTGAGTTCAAACTTTTAACACATCCCCTGTGCTCCAAACACATAGCAAGAAATAAAATATAAAAAGAGAAAATCAAAGAGGATATTTTGGCTCAAAAACAAAATAACTCTCTCCATGGACAAAAATCAGAAGAGATATAAGTTCCTGAGTGGGGCTGAAGCTGTGGTCCTGCTGGCCTCCAAATCTAAGAACAGAGAGTGTTGCAGAGGTGAGTTCCTGAGGGGTAAAAACACCCACAAAGAGACAGAATTTGAAGACAGGGGAGTGAGATGCCAACCGTTAGCCAGCCACACAAAAGGAATCTTTAAAAAGTTAACTGACAGGGAGAATCTTAAAAAAGGTAATTGACAGGGGGAGGAAGGAAACCTACAGAGTTGGGATGAACTGTGTCAAGCTACCTGCTAGCTCAGTGATTAGAACTATGATATCTTCAATTTCACTGTGTACATAAGCCGTTAGAAGACCTATTCAGACTAGGGGCTCAGTACCAGGTGGAAGAAAGTGTAAAACTATTATAGAAGGGGGAAAAAAATTAAAAACAAAATGTCCCACTCAAAAAGAGCCTGCAAACCAAAATTTTATATAATAGAAACCAAATACTAAGAAAGATAATGAATAGAAACTAAACAGGCATTCAGCTTCTGGGAAAATGGAGTAGACGTACTCTTCCCTGTTCCTCTCACTAAGTACAGCTAAAGGCCCTGGACATTATATAAAATCAAGACTAAAAGGTAGAGAAAAAAAGTCAGACCAACCGGAGACCTAGAAACCTAAGGAACGACATGGTAATGAGTTCCTGGGGTTTTCTTTTTTTCTCATATCACAGACTTGGAGCTGAACATTCTCCTTAATGGATAAAGACTGAATGCTTTCTCCCTAAAATTGGAAACAAAGCCAAAAGTCTGCTCTCACCACTCTTTTTCAACATGTTGTTGTTTGATACTGTCTTAGCCTGGTTTCTCTAGAGAAGCAAAACTAGTAAAGCGTATAAATATGTATATATAGAGAGAGATTTGTATCAAGGAAATGGTTCACATGGTTTTAGAGGCTGGAACGTCCCAAGTCCATGGGTCAGGACAGAGGCTTCTCCTGATTCACGTAGCTGAAGAGGTTGGTGAACCCAAGATCAGCAGGTCAGAGAGCAGGGCTCTTGCTCACAGGCTGTGAAGATCAACGAATCCCAAGGATCGGCAGGCAGGACCACAGGTAAGCTGCTAGCTCAAGTCCCAAGAACTGGAGGTCAGATGAACAGAAGCCAGCTGCAAGATCCAGAACAATCAGAAGCCCCCAAGCCTTGCCAGAATATCTACTTACATTCAGCGCAGCCCACACACCCGAAGAAACTTCCTTTCAACTGATTGGCTACTCAGAGCAGATCTCATCATGGAGGTGATCACATAAAATCAAATCTTGTCATGAAAGTGATCACACGATTATACGACTATCATACCACTGAGAATCATTGCCCAGCCAAGTTGACACACAATTTTAACCATCGCGGGTACTGTCAAGTCAGTCCCAACTCGTAGTAACCCTCTGTACAACAGAAGGAAACATTACCAGGTCCTGCACCATCCTCACAATCGCTGTTATGCTTGAGCCCATTGTAGCCACTTTGTCAGTCCATCTCATTGAGGGTCTTCCTCTTTTTTGCTGACCCTCTACTTTACCAAGCACTATGTCCTTCTCCAGGGACTGATGCCTCTCACCATCCTTGCTTCTAATGAGCATTGTGACTATATTTCTTCCAAGACAGATTTGTTCATTCTTCTGGCAGTCATGGTATATTCAGTATTGTTTACCAATACCATAATTCAAAGGCATCAGTTCTTCTTCTGTCTTTATTAATTGCCCACCTTTCACATGCATATGAAGCGATTGAAAACACCATGGTTTGAGTCAAGCACACCTTAGTCTTGAAGATGACATCTTTGCTTTTTAGCACTTTAAAGAGTTCACAATGCTGATAAGAGAAATGAAATAAGACTAAAACAAATGGAAAAGCGTACTGCGCTCATGGATTGGAAGACTCAGTATAGTAAAAGATGTCAGTTCTCCCCAAACTGGTGCACATACTTAATGCAGTTCCTATCAAAATCCCAGAAAGATTTTCTTTGTAAATACAGACAATATTATTCTAAATATTATATGAAAAGGTAAAGGAACTAGAGTAGACATGAATAAAGTGGGAAGAATTGGTTTCTCCAATATTAAGGCTCATTATATATAAAAAAAAAAAAAATAGGCACAGTAATTAAGACTGTGATATTGGCAGAGGGGTAGACACATAGATCGGTACAACAGAGCAGAGAACACAGAATAGACTCAAACAAATATGCCCAACTGATTTTTGGCAAAGGTGCAAAAGCAATTCAATGGAGGAGAGAGAGCCTTTTCAACAAGTGGTGCTGGAGCAGTAGCCATCCATAGGCCCAAAACAAAAAAAGGAACCTCAGCTGAAACCTCACACCTTATTAAAAAAATTAGCTCAAAATGGATCAAGGACTTAAATGTAAAGCACAAAGAGAAGAAGGAAACGAGAAAATCTTCAGATCTAGGGTTAGGCAAAGCGTTCTTAGACTTGATACCAAAAGCATGATCTATAAAAGAAAAATTTTGTGAATTGGAGTTCATCAGAATTTAAAATGTTCCCTGACTCTAATGAAAAACAAGCTATAGGAGAAAATGTCCAACAAAGGACTAGTCGCTAGAATTTATAAGGAACTCTCAAAACTCAGCAATAAAAAAGATCCATTTAGAAAATGGACAAAAGACATGAACAGACGTTTTATCAAAGAGGATATACAGATGGCAAATAAGCACACGAAAAGATATTCAACATCATTATCCATTAGGGAAATGCAAATTAAAATCATATGATATCACTACACATCTATCAAAATGGCTAAAATAAAAAATAGTGACAATACCAAATGCTGACAAACAAGTAGAGAAACTGGATTATGCATACATTTCTGGTGGGTATGTAAAATGATGCAGCCACTCTGGAAAATAGCTTGACAGTTTCTTTAAAAACTAAACATGCAACTACCATAGAACCCAGCAGTTGCACTCCTGGACATTTATCTCAGAGAAACGATGACTTGTGTTCACAGGAAAAGCTATATTTACAGCAGCTTAGTCAGAATAGTCCCAAATTGGAAACAACCCAGACGTCTTTTAGGGGGTGCTATATTTTTTTTTTTTTTATATAGTCAAACTATAGTACATCCATACCATGGAATACTACTCCGCAATAAAAAGAAAGAAACTCTTGGTACTTGCAGCAACCGGGTTTAACCTCCAGAGAATTATGCTGATTGAAAAAAAGGCAATCCCAAGAGGTTACATACTCTATGATTCCATTTGTATAACCTTGAAATCGTAAAACAATAGAAATAGAGAATAGATTGGCGGTTGCCAGGGATTAAGGAGGGGGTTGGGGTAAAATGGAAATGGGGTAGCTATAAAAGGGCAATACGAGGTATCCTTATGGTGATGTAAATGTTCCATAAATTCACTGTATCAATGTCAGTATCCTGGCTGGGATATCGTATTATGGTTTGCAAGCTGTTACCATTGGGCTGAAGCTGAGTAAGGGGCACACGGGGTCTCTCTATCATTTCTTACAACTGTATGTGAATCTACAATTATCTCAAAATTTAAAAGTTAATTTTAAAAACTTAGCTATCAGGATTTGGGAAACCCTGGTGGCGTAGTGGTTAAGTGCTATGGCTGCTAACCAAAAGGTCAGCAGTTCGAATCTGCCAGGTGCTCCTTGGAAACTCTATGGGCCAGTTCTACTCTGTTCTATAGGGTCACTATGAATCGGAATCAACTCGACAGCAGTGGATTTGGTTTTTTTTGGTTTATCAGGATTTGAATGCACACCTAATGAAATTAACTTTATGGTACTGTCAAACAAAGAGTATAATAAGTACATTTAGGGTTTTTAAAGAGAGAAATGGAATAATACTGTCTATTAAAAATAAAAAATTAAACTATGACCTGAACACAGCCAGAAATTAATAATGTCAGGTAAATATGAAAAGTCAACCAGTTTAAAATCTTGGAAATGAAAAATAGTCACTGTAATATATATTATAGACATTGAAATTAAAAAAAAAAAAAAACTCAATACCTTGAATAAATTGTAAACTGCATATAGTCAAAGAGAAAATTATAAATTGGAAGAATGAAACACAGAGAGAAAATATATGAGAGATCAATTTAAACATATAGATGATGGCTTAAGAGGCTCTGGCATATATCCAGCATGAGTTCTAGGAAAAAAAAGAATGATGGGAATGGCAGAGACACGATAAGTTAATATATAATGGGTGATAATTTTCCTAAATTAGAGAGAGACTTCAGTGAGGTAAGTGGTATACTCCAAGTACTAAAAAGGATAAATAAAAGTAAATCCAGCATTCTAGTTAAACGTGGTAGATTGAAATTACATGTTTATCTCAGGACTTCAGACCAGCTCAGTAATGACCAACGAAGCAAAATCAGAGCAGACCCAAATTTAAACAATGGATTATCTAATATAATAACAAAAGCACAAACAGCCAAAGACAAAATAAATAAATAAGCCAAAACCAAACCCATTGCCATCTTTACCAAAAAAATGAAGACAAGCTATCAACTGGGAGGATATCTTCACAAACGATATATCTGATAAGAATCCAATAACCAAAATATATATAAAACTTTGACAACTTTACAACAAAAAGACAATGAAATCATAAAAATGGGCAAAGGACTTGAATAGACATTTCACCAAAGAGGACATTCAAATGGCCACCAAACATATGAAAAGAGGCCCAACATCATTAGCCATCAGAGAGATGGAGATCAAAACTACAATGAGATACCATTTCATTCCCACTAGGATGACTAAGGAGCCCTGGTGGTGCAGTAGTTGGCAGTTCGAATCCACCAGCTGCTGCTTGGAAAACCTGTGGGACAATTCTGCTCTGTCCTATAGGCTGCTGTGAGTTGGAATTGATTTGGTGGCAACAGGCTTGGTTTTGGTTAGGTTTAGGATGGCTAAAATATTTTAAAGGAAAATGTGGGGAAATTGGAACCCTTATCCATTGCTGGTAAGAATGCAAAATGGTACAGTTGTTGTAGAAAACAGTTTGGCGGTTCCTCAAAAAGCTAAAAATAGAACTACCATATGAGTCAACAATTCCACTCCTAAATACGCACCCAAAAGACTTGATAGTAGAGACTCAAACAGATACTTGTACACCAGTGTTCACTGCAGCACTATTCACAGTAGCCGAAAGGTAGAAACAACCTAAATGCTCATGAGTGAATGAATGGATAAACAAAATGTTGTACATCCATACTATGGAATACTTCTCAGCTGGTAAGGGAAATGAAGTCTTGATACATGCTACAACATGTGTGGAGCTTGAAGACATGCTGAGTGAAATAAGCCAATCACAGAAGGACAAATATTGTATGACTTCATTTATATAAAAAGACAAGAACAGGCAGATGTATAGAGACCAAAGTTTTTTATTGGTTACCAGTGGTGGGAGGGAGGGGAAAAAGGGAAGAGGGGAGCTAATGCTTATGGAGTACTGAGTTTTGATGTATGGTGATGGAAAAATCACACTGGTTAACAGTAGGTTGCACAGCCGATTAATATAATTACTGTCAATAAGTTGTACACCTATAAAAAGTTGAATTAACACAAGTGTAATAGATGTATTTACAACAATGATAAAAGTAAAATGTAGCTGCTGAGGCTGCTTATGTACAACCAAACACCTCATGAGATTTGGTTTCTTGGTTTGGAGGTTTAGGGTCATAGTTTTATGTGGCATCACAGCATCCCAGTTAATTGGCTTAATAACGTTGTTAATGCTTCTGTTCCACCTCCTAGTTCCTTGGCTAGTGCCTGGGGCCTTAACAGCTTACAAGTGGCCATCCAAGGTACAGTAGCTAGTCTCTGTTCACCTGGAGCAGCACTGGAATGAGAGTCAGGAATAGGAGGAAATGGAATGTGTGGCTAATTGCCTCCATGAATAACTGCCTCCTTTGCCAAGAGACCAGAACAACTGGATGGTGCCCAGCTACCATTACTGAACATTTTGATCAAAGATTCTATAGAAGAGTCCTGATCAAAAGAATTTCAAATTATCATGGACTCCAAACTTTCTGGAGCCGTGGAGGGTAGATGAATCCCTGAAACTATTACCCTGAGATAATCTTTAAACCTTAAGCCAAAAAGAGATCATCTGAAGCCTTCTTAAAACCATAGCTTAGCTTAACTGGTAAAGAATGTCTAACTTGACCACTGTGCACTTCTAAGATCTATCTATATGGGATAAATTGACAACAGCAACTCGAAAGATAGGAAAGTTAGGGAGCAGTGAGTTTATGTTAATGGAGGAGGAACAGCTTGGAAAAAGTTGTATAACTCGAAGAACGCAATCACTGTCACTAAATTGTACATGTGAAAATTGTTGAATTGGTGTATGTCCTGCTGTGCGTATTATCAACAACCACAAAAATTATTTTAAAATCTAATTAAAATTTTGTTTTCTTTTAAAAAAATAAAACAATTGTACAAGGTTATTCATTGCAGCATTATTTGTAATAGCAAAAGAAGTGAAGCAGTCAAATGTCCATCAACAGGGGACTGATTAAATAAACTGTGGTACAGTCCTTCAAATGTAGCCATTGAAAAGAATGAAGCAGCTCTATTGTACTGATATGGGATGATCCAAAATATATGGTTAGATGAAAAAAGCAATATGCAAAACAGTGTGTATATATTGCTGCCATTTAAGGAAGAACATATAAAAGTATTTGCTTATACACACAATACAGGGGAGGTCAGTACAACTGGACTAAACCAAAAGCAGTTTCCTGAATAAACTGAATGCTTCGAAGGCCAGCATAGCAGGTGCAGGGGTCTGGGGACCATGGTTTCAGGGGACATCTAAGTCAATTGGCATAATAAAATCTATTAAGAAAACATTCTGCATCCTACTTTGAAGAGTGGCGTCTGGGGTCTTAAACGCTAGCAAGCAGCCATCTAAGATGCATCAGTTGGTCTCAACCCACCTGGATCAAAGGAGAATGAAGAACACTAAGGACACAAGGATATTACGAGCCCAAGAGACAGAAAGGGCCACATGAACCAGAGACTACATCATCCTGAGACCAGAAGAACTAGGTGGTGCCCGGCTGCAACAACCAATGACTGCCCTGACAGGGAACACAACAGAGAACCCCTGAGGGAACAGGAAAGCAGTGGGATGCAGACCCTAAATTCTCATAAGACCAGACTTAATGGTCTGACTGAGACTGGAAGGACCCCAGTGGTCATGGCCCCCAGACCTTCTGTTGGCCCAGGACAGGAACCATTCCCGAAGCCAACTCTTGAGACATGGATTGGACTGGACAATGGGTCAGAGAGGGATGCTGGTGAGGAGTGAGCTTCTTGGATCAGGTGAACACTTGAGACTATTGTTGGCATCTCCTGCCTGGAGGGGAGATGAGAGGGTGGAAGGGGTTAGAAGCTGGCGAAATGGACACGAAAAGAAAGAGTGGAGGGAGAGAGCGGGCTGTCTCATTAAAAAAAAAAAAAATTTTTTTTTTTTTTTTTTTGTCTCATTAGGGGGAGAGTAATTGGGAGTGTATAGCAAGGTGTATATGGGTTTTTGTGTGAGAGACTGACTTGATTTGTAAACTTTCACTTCAAGCACAATAAAAATTATTTTTAAAAAAGTATTTGCTTATATTCATGGATATGCTTAGATGTTTTTTAGAAGAGGAACTGGAGGGCCGGAGAACAGTGACAGGAGGGACACTTCATTTAATATTGGGGTGGCTGTTTTTTGGCGTCTTTTGAATTTTGGAATATTGCTGTATGATCTACTGAAGAGCATTTTTTTAAATAAAATGAACAGCATATCAGGAATGTTCATTGTGACATCATTTAAGAGAGAAAATGTACAAAAAACCTAAATGTCCATCAACAGGAGAATGTATAAATTGTGGTCAAATCATACAGTGTAGTACTTGAGAGCAGTTAAAATGAATGGACTCTATGTCAACATGACTAAATCTCAAATTTGCAATATTAAGTGAGAAAGGTAAGTTGCAAATTTATACCCTCAGCATGATCCCATTCATGGAAAGTTTAAAAATACAGTGAAATAATGCTCTTCAACTGTAATGTCTTCTTTAAAAAAAGAAATCTGATGCAAGTATGGCACAAAATCTTTATAAACCCATTGAACTAGGTGGTGGATACATGAGTTTTCGTTAGGTTTTTTTATTTTTTCAGTTTGTTTGAAATACTGTATAATAATTTTTTTTTTTTTTTTTTTTTTTAAAGAAAATGTACCTTGACCAGACCATAAATTCTTTGAAGCTGTTGTCTATCCTTAGGGGCCTGAGTAACATTGTAGGCAGTTCTCATGGAACTAGTCTGTCAATCCTGATTGTCCCACTGGGACCCAGAGCACCCTCTAAACCCTCCTACAGAAGCCAGAGTGGGGCTTACATGGCAGACATGGTCAGTGGCCAGCAGGGCTCCTTGTTTATACCTGGGTCTTCTTGTATTCCAGGGATGTTGGTGGTGAATGTAACATGGAGGAACAAGACGTATGTAGGTACACTTCTTGACTGCACACGCCATGATTGGGCACCCCCAAGGTAAGCAACAGTCTGTAGCTTTTTGGTGTAAATTAATCTGAACCACCCTAGTCAGTGAATCTGTAATGCCTTTATCCTGCTAGAGTTGTACACCTGGCTTGTAAAGGACATAATGGTGTGGAGGAAAGGGAAGCACTGTAGTCCTCTGGCATTCAAGAAGAATGAATTAATTAATTATTGAAATGTTGGCGGAGGGTGGGGGTCGATAAGAATGAATAGGAATCTCTGTTAAAGCCTTTGTCTTGCAATTACTGAATTCTGGCTTTTCCCTGTAGTCCTTGAGACCAAAGCCATAAAGTCTAACTATGGGTGAGCATTCATTGTTGATGGCTTCTGTTGGTAACAATCTCTCAGAAATTTAAGCTCTGAAACATTTTCAGGTTTATAAATTCCACTAGACCACGTAGGTTTCACAAGGACCGTCTCAATGCAATTTGACCTTAAGATTGGCATTTCAGTGAATGGTTCCTTATAGTTTGTTCCTAATATTTGCCAGGGTTTGGGACTTTAGAAAAATTATCTTAAACCTTCACCTGCCCATTGTTTCCACGGAACAAAGATGGGCAGGAATGTCCCAAGGAAAAAAAATTTTTTAACATTTTAAAGCTCTTCTTAACGCCATAACACTTTCTTTTTCTCAGGTGTATGTAATTATGCTCTACCTAGAGATGTGTGGTTATTTAGGCCTCCTAGTTTTCAGGGATGCCGGACCAGATTTCTAAAGACTTAGATTATCATCTGACTGTAGTCAGACTATCACAGGAGTTGCCCTGACAAGAATCAGAAGCAGATGAGCCTAAGATAAGCTTGTCAAGTTCTTTACATTCTCCCTTTGCATTTCTGAGAAACCTATTGGAAGGATGTCTTTTTGCTTTGGACATATTACGGCCCAGAGGGATAGGAGCTGAAAGGGTAGGTGATAACAAAGAAGAAGTAAGGGACTTCATAGGAGAAGAGTTCTGAGAACACAAAGAAGATGTTTGACAGAATTTGTCCTTTTTTTGCCATTGCTGTGGCTCCCACTTTCTTAGAAACAGCCTGTTCCAGCTGCACCTGAGACAAGATAGAACAGTCTTCAGATCTACAAAGGAACCAACCTCAGCTGAGGATTTCATTCTAGACAGTGTACCGAGCTCCAAGAAGAGCTGCTTTAGGACCAGTGAGGAATGACTTCTAGCTGCAGGCCTCCAGACCGAGAACTTGTGTACCATTGGCTACATCTGATGTTTAGGGACCTCTTAGCATGGATGAGGTGTTCTGTTCTACTTGTCTATACATTCATGGCAAAGTGTATAGGGAAAAAGCAGTGGGCTGAAACTAGAGCCAGATTCTGGTCCATGCATTACCATTAATCAACCATGTGACCTTGGGCAAGTCACTCAACATGCTTGGCCTCAGTTTCCTAGATGATACCTGAAGTCTTTCCTAAAACCATGACTATAGCTGCATATTGGAAATGCAGACATGACTGCTGCTTGCCTTACGGAACAAACTCTACAAGTCTTTAGAAGGAAATGTAGGGGAATAATTCACAACTAGTGTGCAGATAACATTCTAGGAGCCCACCATTTAATGCAGTTCCCATGCATGCAGAAGTTTCTTTAACAAATCGTATTCATTGAAAATGGTAGTTACCATCTGAACAGTTCTTAGAGGCTGTAGTTAAGCTGATTTGAAGATGTTTTCTACTCTTAATGATATCCTGTTGTGTTTTTTTTTTTTGCCAAGGTTCTGTGACTCCCCCACCAGTGACTTGGAAATGCGTAATGGTCGGGGTAGAGGCAAACGAATGCGTCCTAACAGTAACACACCTGTCAGTGAGACAGCTGCAGCCTCTGACAGCAAAGGGACCGGCACTAGCAGCAAAACCCGGGCGGGAGCCAATAGTAAAGGCCGTCGGGGTAGCCAAAATTCTTCAGAGCATCGCCCACCTGCGAGCAACACCTCTGAGGATGTCAAGGCCAGCCCTTCCTCAGCTAATAAACGGAAAAACAAACCCCTTTCAGACATGGAGCTAAATTCTAGCTCAGAGGACTCCAAAGGGAGCAAGCGTGTCCGTACAAATTCCATGGGCTCAGCCACTGGCCCCCTTCCTGGGACCAAGATGGAACCCACTGTTCTGGACAGAAATTGTCCCTCCCCTGTCCTGATTGACTGTCCCCACCCAAACTGCAACAAGAAGTACAAGCACATCAATGGACTTAAGTACCACCAAGCTCATGCCCATACAGATGATGACAGCAAGCCAGAAGCAGATGGAGACAGCGAGTATGGAGAGGAGCCTACTCTCCATGCAGAACTTGGGAGTTGCAATGGTGCATCTGTCTCACAAAAAGGTTCCTTGTCCCCTGCCCGTTCAGCTACCCCCAAAGTTCGGCTCGTAGAGCCCCACAGCCCTTCTCCTTCAAGCAAATTCAGCACAAAAGGTCTCTGTAAGAAAAAGTTGAGTGGGGAAGGGGACACAGACCTTGGGGCCTTATCCAATGATGGATCTGATGACGGACCCTCAGTAATGGATGAAACAAGCAATGATGCCTTTGATTCTTTGGAAAGGAAGTGTATGGAAAAAGAAAAATGTAAAAAAACCTCTAGTTTGAAACCTGAAAAGATTCCTTCCAAAAGCTTAAAGTCAGCCCGGCCCATTGCCCCTGCCATCCCCCCACAGCAAATCTACACCTTCCAGACAGCCACCTTCACAGCAGCAAGCCCAGGCTCCTCCTCAGGCTTGACCACCACAGTGGTCCAAGCCATGCCCAACAGCCCCCAACTCAAACCCATTCAGCCCAAGCCCACTGTGATGGGAGAACCTTTCACAGTCAACCCTGCCTTGACTCCAGCCAAGGACAAGAAAAAGAAAGACAAAAAAAAGAAGGAATCTTCAAAGGAACTTGAAAGTCCCCTGACTCCTGGGAAGGTTTGTCGAGCAGAAGAAGGCAAAAGCCCATTCAGGGAATCATCGGGAGATGCGATAAAAATGGAGGGTCTCCTAAATGGCTCTTCAGACCCCCACCAGAGCCGACTGGCTAGCATCAAGGCTGAAGCCGACAAGATCTACAGCTTCACGGACAATGCTCCCAGCCCTTCAATTGGAGGCAGTAGCCGCCTAGATAGCACTACCCCTACCCAGCCCATGACTCCCTTACATGTAGTGACCCAGAATGGAGCTGAAGCCAGCTCAGTCAAAACCAACAGCCCTGCATACTCAGACATCTCAGATGCTGGGGAGGACGGGGAAGGCAAGATGGACAGTGTCAAATCCAAGGACCCTGAACAGTTGGTTAAGGAAGGGGCTAAGAAAACTCTTTTCTCCCCTCAGCCACAGAACAAAGACTCACCATACTACCAAGGGTTTGAGAGTTACTACTCTCCAAGTTATGCCCAGTCCAGCCCAGGGGCCCTGAACCCCAGCAGCCAGGCAGGAGTGGAGAGCCAGTCCCTGAAGACGAAAAAGGATGAGGAACCTGAGACCATAGAGGGGAAAGTAAAGAACGATGTCTGCGAGGATAAGAAACCAGAGCTGAGCAGTTCCAGTCAGCAGCCCTCTGTCATCCAGCAGCGCCCCAACATGTACATGCAGTCTCTGTACTATAACCAGTATGCCTACGTGCCCCCCTATGGCTACAGCGATCAGAGTTACCACACCCACCTCCTGAGCACAAACACAGCTTACCGGCAGCAATATGAAGAACAGCAGAAACGGCAAAGCTTGGAGCAGCAGCAGCGGGGCCTGGACAAAAAGGCAGAGATGGGCCTGAAGGAGCGGGAGGCAGCACTCAAGGAAGAGTGGAAGCAAAAGCCGTCCATCCCACCAACTCTCACCAAGGCTCCCAGCCTGACAGACCTGGTGAAGTCAGGACCTGGCAAGGCCAAGGAGCCAGGAGCCGACCCTGCCAAATCAGTCATCATTCCCAAGTTAGATGACTCCTCAAAACTCCCCAGTCAGGCCCCGGAAGGACTTAAAGTGAAACTGAGTGAAGCCAGCCACCTTGGCAAGGAGGCTTCTGAGGCCAAAACAGGTGCTGAGTGTGGCCGACAGGCAGAGGTGGATCCAATACTCTGGTACCGACAGGTAACTGTTGTCCTGATAGGAAGTGGAAATACCCTTTGAGAGTCTTCCCTCTTCCTCACAAGTTAGGGCTGTCCTTACGTAGGGGTTCAACAGAGTTGAGAGTAGCAGGAGAAATCTTTCATTTTAAATGCCTCACCTTTGTAAATCATTTCCATGTTTCTTAAAAGCACTTTTACATCAGTAAAAGGTGTTTTTCCCATTTGACAAAAAAGCCTGGTTAAGTTAGCTTTTTTGTCTAGGGTAACTCAGGGCTTCACTAGCAGAGCGCGGACTAGAACCCAGGTATCTCGATTGCTACAGTCCGATGTTTTTTCCACTGTTTGGTTGCTGTGGAATGAGTTCATGGCGATCTCCCCATACCCCATTTTAGAGTAGGCCAAAAGTGTGCTATTCAAATTGAGTGACTTTAGGAAGGATTTAACAGGCAGAGTTAGAACTGAGGATGCGGAGTCTCACATGCTGTCCCGCTCACAAGATGGGATGTCTTCCTTTGCCTCGTGGTGCTGTACTTAACACCCCTCTCCCCTGACCTGGGCTGTATTACAGCTTTCCCCTGAGTCTGCTCTGAAGAATTGGAACAACCCAAACATCTTTGGAAAGGGACATCTCTTCTGTTCAAGGAGCTGTTTCCCCAGAATGCTTGTCTCCAAGAAAACATCCACTGCTAGATTTTCCTTTTCTTTCACCCCACCTGGTTTCCTTTGAGGGGGAGGGGATGGGGACTTTTTAAGCAAGAGGGACCAGGGTTGGATTGTAAAGGAAGCTCACTAGAGGCCACAATCATACTCTGCCCCAGGTATCTAGTAATTATCTGATATTCCTCCTGGGACCTTGGGCTTGAAATGGCTCTCTGTCTCATCTATACCACACTCAATCCTCATTCTGCAATTGTCATAGGAGGCAGAGCCCCGGATGTGGACATATGTCTATCCTGCCAAGTACTCAGACATCAAGCCAGAGGATGAGCGGTGGAAAGAGGAGCGGGACCGCAAATTGAAGGAGGAGAGGAGTCGGAGTAAGGACTCAGTCCCCAAGGAGGATGGGAAGGAAAGCACAAGTAGTGACTGCAAGCTGCCCCCAGCTGAGGATTCCCGCCTTGGCAGCAAGGATCCCCGACCAGGTGTCCACGTGCCTGTGTCCTCACCCCTCACCCAGCACCAGTCCTACATCCCCTACATGCACGGCTACTCCTACAGCCAGTCCTACGACCCCAGCCACCCCAGCTACCGGGGCATGCCTGCTGTGATGATGCAGAACTACCCAGGTACGGCACCCCAGAGTAGCTGCGCTCGCTAACTGGGAAGGGGGACAGCACAGATTGCAAATCCAGAGTTGATTGCTCAGCCCTAAGACTCAACAGCACTGGGTTTTTGGGTTAAGGCTTATGGAGCCTCAGTTAGATAACAGCACCTTTTGGAAAGTGTTTTTCTGTGAAGGGCCACACTAAACCTGAGCTCCTTGAATGGCCCCCAGTGACAGTGTGTGGGACCGCTCCTCCCTCTCTCACTCCAGCAAGACGGCAGCCTCTACCAGTTTTCATTGATCACTGAAGGTAAAACTCCCTGTCCACCACTGCTGTCTTCCCTCAGCTGGTATTTTGAAGCATATACTTTACATTCTGCAGTGTGCTAGGCACTGTGAGGAATACAAAAGAAGTCCAAAAGACTAACTTCCTCCACTCAAGGAGCTTACAGATTTATTGTAGCAGGGGAGACATGTGCAACAATTAAAATTCATACCAGGACAATGCATATATTCAATTGCAAGATCTGTTTAGCTGGTGGAAAGAGCAGTTTGAAATCAGACTGGGGAGAAGTCCTGCTTAGGAAAGAGAAGCTCTTCACACTGCTGTCGATGAGTTCCAGGGAGGGGAAGGGAGTGCACAAAGTAAGGGTTTAAATGTTAACTTGTTGGAAGGAGATGCTCTTATTCAGCTCTGCTCACTGATTTCTGTTGTCTGAAGAGCCATGTGGATGCTTCTGGGGTAGAAGGAAGGGTACTTCTTTAACTCACTCCTCAGAGCGCCCAACTCCCTGCAGGAGAGCAGCCTAAATAGTCTTCACATTCTGGTGTAACATAAGTGAGTTTTTCAAAGAGAGATATGCAGTTAGTGGTAGTTCTTTCTCCCTGTCACCCCCACTCATCTACATAAAAATAATGCTTCCATTTATTGAGTAGTATGGTGACGGTAGTAGGTGATTTATACCCATCATCTTTTTAATCCTTCCTGTCAGCCTATGAAATAAATACTGGTGTCTTCATTTTGCTGATGCAGAAACTGAAGCTCAGAAAGGTTAATTTACTCAAGGCTACCCAGCTAATAAGTCTCAGGAGGAGGATTTGAGCCCAGGGCCACATGACTCCAAATCCTATGATCTTTCCACTTCACCATTATCACCTCTCCAAGATGAGTCTCTGAGTCTGATTCAGAGAGCCATGGTGGGGCTGGGGAGGTTGGCTGGGGGAAGCTGAGAGCCATGTTCCTCAGGTCCCTCAGCTAATTTTGCCTGTAGGGCTCTGGGTTCCTACCTGGGGAAGAAAGGACAAGCCAATGGTCTCAGCCTAAGGACACCGTGGTAGAGAATATCTCAGCCTGTTCCTGGGAAAGCTGGTGCCCAGCTAACCACGCTCACTAAGGCTGTATTTCTCCTTCCCCAGGTTCCTACCTGCCTTCCAGCTACTCGTTTTCCCCATACGGCAGCAAGGTCTCAGGGGGCGAGGATGCCGACAAGGCACGAGCCAGCCCCAGTGTCAGCTGTAAGTCCAGCTCGGAGTCCAAAGCCCTGGACATCTTGCAGCAGCATGCCAGTCACTACAAGAGCAAGTCTCCCACGGTAAGGACGTGCAGTGACACTGGCTGTTATCCACAGACCAGTAAGGCCACATCCAGGCTCTTAAAGAAGGTGGGCATGTTTGGGTCCTGACCGCAGTGCCGCTTGGGCTGGACACCTCCTGGGTTCTTAAGTGTTCTGCATTATTAGGAAGTCGTAATGTGGGCCCTGAGCATCTCACTCGTATGTGTGTGCCTGTCTCACTATAGTGCTTTTGTGTCTGCTCTCCTTTCCAGATAAGTGATAAAACTGCTCAGGAGAGAGATCGGGGAGCCTGTGGGGTGATTGGGGGTGCTGGCAGCTGTAGCAGCATCGGGGGAGCAGGCGGGGGTGAAAGGAGCGTAGACCGGCCTCGCACCTCTCCTTCCCAGCGCCTGATGTCCACACACCACCACCACCACCACCTGGGTTACTCGTTACTCCCGGCACAGTACAACTTACCCTATGCAGCAGGTAAGCCTTTGTCTATCTCCATCCCAGTAGCAAGGGACGCCAGGCAAGAACCCCCCCTTTTTTTTTTTTTAACTTCTTGTCTGTCCAGAGGGTCCCAAAGTGGTGCAAGTGGTTTGCACTCAGCTGCTAACCTAGAGGTTGGCAGTTCAAACCCACCCAGCAGTACTGCAGAAGAAAAGGCCTGGCAATCTGCTTCTGTTAAGATTACAGCCAAGAAAACTCTATGGGGCAGTTCTACTCTGTCACACACATGGTTGCCATGAGTCAGAATCGACTCACAACAAACAACAGTCTGCCCAGAGTCCTAACCCCTCGCAGGTAGTCATTAAAACATACAGCATTTATTTCCTCCCTTGGAGCTTGGTGACCCTTAAACTCCTCTAGAATATTGGTGTTGATATTCCAGAGAATAAGGAACAAGTGTTCCACAGCCAAAGAGAAACAAGCAGCTGAAGAATGGAGCCTTACTGTCTATCCCCAGCCACTGTATCTGGCCACACCCCAAAACTCAAGGGAGCTAGGAATTTAAGGAAAAATTCCTCCCAATACCCACCCACCCAGCTAGTAAAGGAAAAGCAGGTAATAGGAGGGCTCTGGGCACAGCACACTAATGCCTTTTCCTCCTCACTCAGGGCTTTCTTCTACGGCTATTGTTGCCAGCCAGCAAGGCTCCACTCCCTCACTCTACCCACCCCCCCGGAGGTGAGAATGGTAAGTAACTTTTGTTAATTTGGGGCAACACATAGAACAGGGATAGTTGCTGCTTGGATCACGGAATCCCTGTGGAGCCCAAGCCGGGGGGATGGCAGTGTGGAAATGGTGGAACCCTGGCCAGGCCTCTTGTACGAGATCGCCAACGAAGCCATGTGTGTCTGCGAGGACCTGTGAAGCACAGATGTCCCCTAGGGACATGTACAGCCTGCCCTGCGGCTTCCTTTCTTGGAGCGCCACCTTGTGGTTTGTAATACCAGCAGGCTGAGTGCCTGGTTATCTGTCCACATTTCCCTTGCAGAACAAACACCAAGTGCCCGGATAAAGTCAGCTTCACGGGCCCGGACGGCTCGGCCAAGGAGGCGCTGGAGGTGCCATTTAGACATGAGTTAAATGGTGTTGATCATCCTGTTGGCCGTTCCCACCATGGCTGAAGGCAGACCCTTGGCTCTCTCGCCTCCACCAGACCCCCGGACCCCTGCCCCTCCCTCTTCCTCAGGAGCTGGAGAGCTGCTATTTAGCAAAAATATTTATTCTCTCGGCCACAGTTGTGACTGTTGTGGCCTCTGCGGAGTTGAAGGCATGGGGAGCAACCAGGGGAACATGGCTCCGCCCAGAGAAGTCATTGCTCTGTTCCCCAAGTCCTTGGTCAGCTGCTGGAGCAGTACCAGCCCCCCAGGGAGGGACCCCTAAGCACTGGGTAAGGTCTGAAGACAGCACAGCAGCCATCCCCCTCACCGTCATTCCCACCACCACCAGATCCTGCATCTCCCCAGCGGTTTGGGCCCTGGGAACTGGCAGCACATGGAGGAATTAGAATCTCAGGAAAGAAATTGGGGGCTGTTTTTTTATGTAATTCTGAAAACAGGGTCTTCAAACATGAAGACTTCTCCCATTCAATGAGCACACATAAATGCTCAGAGCCCAGCCTGGGAAGGAAGACCCAAAGCATTTGCCCCACCAGGGCCTTGAGCTACCTGTCAGGCAGAGGGCAGGGGTCCCAACACCAACACAGGACTCCCCAGGGATACTGGGAGTGAGCTGGAGCTGGACATGAATGGAGCCTGTGAAATAGAACCTGCATCCCCACTGAGCCCTACTGCTTTTCCCCCATCTCCTTGCCCTTTTCTCTCTCCCCTCCTGACCCCTTGGTGCCTTTCCCAGGGGGTCCCCACACTGATCTTTTCTACTGCCCGGCTCTGAAGACTCAGACAGATAAAATGGTATCCCCCCCAGCACTGGGAGCTTTGGTGTCTGCCAGGTCACCTTAGGGTAAGGCCCAGGGGGCAAGGCCCTGGGAACACCCAGCAGTTCTTAAGAGATATTCTATCCATTCAGCCACCTGAGTATCCTACTCATTTAGGGCCGCAAGTATATACAGCCCAAGTTCCTCTGTGTGCAAGTACATGATTTTATACAGCTCAATCTGACCTCCGTGTGTGCCAATATAAGCTGTGTTTCTATGTAACACACGTGTTTCTGTCTTAGGGGCCACACTGGCCATGGGAGGCTATGTTTCTTAGATCCTGGGATAACACATCTAAGCCATTACTCCTCAGAGCCACAGAGCATACTCAGCATAGCTGTGCTTTGAAGCTGCAGGCGTTTCTCTGTTGTCCCTAAAACTGCAGTCTCCCGGTCCAAGATTTGTGCTGTTTTTGCTTAGAAAGTGACAGTGATTTGGTAGCTTTGTTGGAGTCACTTCCTCCTCAAGGGGTGAGGCGCCTTTGCTCTTCCTTTGCTTTTGAGGTATCATCCCTTTGTTCTCTCCCACTCCTGTCTTTCCTAGGCCTTCTGAATTGAGAGAGAAAGACTGATGGCAACCTAGGCTAAAGAAGGGTGTTTGTGACCAGAGTGCCAAAAGTGGCAAGGGCAGGGACTTGGCTCTGACTTGGTTGGAGAAGAGGGAGACGGAGGACAGAAAGCACAATGCCCAGCAGAGGCTGGTTTCCAAGAAGCCTGGAGCCCTAGACGTAGATAGGCTTGAGGTCATCTGCCCAAGAGGACCCACCTCTGACCTACAGACATTTCCTCTAGGCTTCATGTCCTTGTTTTTGTTCGAGTTGGATTGAACCTTCCCTCCCCGCAAAGAAACTCCAATGTTTTAGACTTCTCGGCAGCCCCAAGCAGCCTCCCTCTCGCCCATCATTCCTTCTGCTTCCTGCCGCCCCATCGGGCGGTGCTCGGAGCAGTGACTTCCTTTTATCCATGAAAGTAGCTGGTGTGGGCATCTTCACCCCACCTAACCTGAGTCACTGCCTCCAAGGTGACTCTGAATTTCAGCGTGATGATGCCCTCGTAGGCTCCTGTGGGGTAGACCAAGGGCCCACCTCTGTTCCTATTTGTTTTAAATATTGTTGTGTGTTTTGTATCTGTGGCCCTGGCCTACAGCGTGCTCTGTACATACTGTAAAGAAACTGTTTGGAGTAATTTTCTTTCCCATTGGGCAGGTGTGGCCCTACTCTCCCGCCCTTTCCACTTCATTCTTAACAGAGAGGGGCAAGCCTCTATATTAGCAGGGCAGTCTTGGGTTCTGCAGAAGGGAACAGCTTTTTCTTTTTCTCCTTAAAAACCATTTGGCTCTTTGATCCTTATATTCCCTTATACCTTGAAGAGTAGGAGCTGCTCAGAAGAGCAGGTGAAAGCAATAGCAGCAGGATGGCACTGCCTTTTCCTGGTCCCTGATCCTTACCAGGTCCGGTCTTCCCTCCCTCAAAGTACACAAAGCAGCAGCCGCAGCAGCTATAGAGGAAATGCAGATCCTTGACAAGTATTGAGTAGAGGTTTGCTGTCTGCCTCCAGCCTCCCTACTTGGGGAGGAGGAACACGGGGCCGGGGGTACGTGTGCACCCATGGTCTGGCCAGAGGGATGCAGCAGGAACCCCCTTCCCACCCCAGGAGCAAGGGCTGGAGGAGTTTGCTGCTAAGAGCCCAGACCACCAGACCAAGGTTCTCTCTGAGCCACCCCACCTAGGCCTTCGTGGACATTGCTCACTGGGGTTCCCCTAGGGGAGAAGAGAAAGAGCCTCATCCCCAGGTAGGGTAGCTAAGACTTGGAGGAGATCTGTTCTTTAAGATTCACATCTACTTCCTCCTCTTCAGGGTATGCCAGCTCCCCTCCTTCCCTGCCTTGTACACATATGATGTTTCCTCCTCTTACCCCACCCTCCCCATACCTCCCAAGGTCAAAGGACCACATACAGAAGGGTAAGAGGGCACCCTGTGAAATGAAATGGTGATTCTTGGATCTCTTCTCTCCAGGCTCCAAGGTGGAGGTGGGAGGACTGGCTTAGGGAGTTAAGGCTGCAGAAGGGCTAGAGAGTTATTGCATATGGGCTTTGAGGCCACCCATGTCACTTATATCCCATAGACCCTATTCTCCATCCCAGTGTCTACTCTAATGCCCCCAAGATTCAACTGGGCAGCTAGTTGGCCCCATAATGCTGGGCCTTAGTCATTGGCTTTATTACTAGGACATCCCAGGAAGCTTTCCAGTGATCCCCTGCCATGGGCCCCTCCCAGGATCGAGCCCCTCCTGCCCCAGCCCACCCGCTTGCCTTGGTGCTCAGCCCCCCATTGGGAGCAGGTTGGGGCAAGCTGGAGGCCCGGGCTGGAGGGGCAGTTTTGATGTTCATAGTTTTCGTTTCATTGGCGTTGCTCTGTTGGATTTAATTTCAGTCTTCCTGATTCTTCCCTTCTGTAAAGTGTACATTACCAAGTTCCTTGTTTTTTTATATATATATATAAATATATATATATACAAACTGTACTCTTTTTGCCTTTGTACATTCAGGCAAGAAGAGAAAATAAATCTTTTTAAGAGACAATCACCAATCTGTGAGGGCTGCTGGTTATTTCTCCTGGAGTTTGCTGCTGAGCTGCCTCCCCTTCCCCAACTTCTCCCTACCCCCTAGGCTTTCGTGATCTTCCTGGTCTGCTCCGTGTGCATCCTCAGCTTCCCCTTTCCTGGCTGATGGCAAGCTGTTTGAACCCAGTGTCCAGACTCCCTGCCCCACAGCCCTTTCCTGCCCAGCACTGTGCTGGCTTGTCCACTCCTCTTGTCACCCTTAAATCCCATTCACCGAAGTGGCTTTGGACCCCTGGGTACTCCAGGACACAGGTCTTGGAGTCCCTGGCTTTGGACACTCACCTGTGAAACTATGCAGCTGGGAGCTCTCTGCCTAAGAGTTTGCACTATTTAAACTTGCCTGGGAGTCAGGATGGAGGGTTTTTAGGAGTGAGAAACGAGAAACTGTCTCCCAGCTCTCCCCCCAGATTCCAGCCTCCAGAGCGCTCTGATCCCACAGACAGAGCATCATTCCTGGCTGACGGACTCCTACGACTACCCACCAGAACAAGGGCTATGGGTGTTGGGGTCAAGAGCGTTTGGCCAGCATTTCAAAGGGTGGTAACATGCTGAAACAACCCAACCAAACCATTGTTCCGCCTCTCTCCTTTTCCTCTCCTTTTCTCTTCCCCCTTTTTCCCTATTTCCTTTTCTTAATTGGCTTTGGAATTGAAGTATATTTTTAAATTATTTGTTGTATTTATTGAATAAAGTTTTTAATGTCCCTGTTCTTAAATTTAGACGTAGTTTGGCTTTCACATATCTCCCTTTATCCTGCATCACAATCCCAACAAATACCGCACCTTCTAAGTTGCTTTTTTTTGTCGTTGTTGGATTGGTTTGTAGCCTTTCAGAGCCGTATTTCTCTCCTATCAGTGGTCTTCAGTAAGAAAAGTTTTCCTTTTTAAAAGGGAAATCTAGCCTGAGTGCCTAGGTTTTTCCAGTTCAGCCCTTTTAACTCTAGCTGTAGGAGTCCCTGGGTGGTACAGTTGAGCTTGGCTGCTGAGAGGTTGGAGGTGCCTCAGAAGAAAGGCCTGGCTATCTACAGCTGAAAAAAATCAGCCACTGAAAACCCTGTGGAGCACAGTTCTACCCTGACACACACGGGGTCGCCGTATTCCACAGTAACTGGTTTTAGCTCTGGCTGTACTAAAGAGGAGCCACCAGCAGATGGCAGTGGAATCTCAGGTGTGTTTCCTATCCATTCAGTTCTGGAGAAAAGGACTGAGTTTTGTCTTGTTCCTTTATCTCTGAATTGTAGATTCCTTGGGTTTGAGGTTAACACCTGAACCCTAAGCTGCCTACATATAGAAATCGGCCCCTCTCTGCACTCAAGATCTCACTGTAGTAACTGTTTTCAGTCACTGCCTTTAGGCCGCTTATTGGGATTAGCTTCTCATTGGTAGACATCTTCAAGCCCTTCTGATTTCAACTGACTTTCTCTAGGCCCAGACCTGCTCTAATACTTCAGGGAGTTTTTTGCACTCACTTCTTTTAATGAATACCAGGTGGAGTCCCAGGTTAATAATGGCTTAGCCCAGAGCAGAAACACAAGCAAGTGCCAAGAATAATATGAAAATGAGCCAAAGACCCTTGGAAAAACTAAAGACAGCCACAGCACAACAGCAGACAGCTAGCTCCAGAGCTGAAGGAGGTGGGAGAACATGCCCAGCACTTCACTTGGAAAAAAGGAAGCAATAAGGAAAAATGCTAATAAGCCCTTGAGAAATTAAAAAAGAAGAGAATGTAGGTGAAGGGGATGCGAGCCCCTACAGGGCCACTAAGAGCTTTCTTGTCAGGCTGGTGGGTCCATGCCTTAGGGCCCTGGGCTCCAAAAGGAGAGAAGTATCTTCCCAGGGAAGGTGTGTGCTACCTCTGAAGACTTCCAGGAATGGGAATGTTAGCAAGCTCCATGCAAAAGCCAGAATTGTTTCAGGGCCCAGCCTTCTATAAAAAAGGAAGACCTAAGAAGAGCGTGGAGCCTGGGCCTAGCTTCTCTCCTGGATGAAGCTGATATGTGCACACCTATCTCCAGGGGCTCTGGCCTATGGCCCAGACTCCTAGCAACCCCACATTTCATAGTTTAACATGGCTCCAGAGACTTAACCTGGCCCGCTGCACTGTGGCTTTCTTCCACATCCCCACTAGGTTAGGCTCTAGACTGAAAAGGCAGTCATGGTAGGAAGGTGATCCTGGCACAGGAATAAAGAACAGACCAACCACAACTTTAAATCAGTTTATTGACACAGTAACACAACACACTTGCCTCCCTGGCACCCCCACCCCCTCACCCAAACTAGATCTCTCCCCCTTCGTTCCCCCTTAGAACAAGCTGTTCAGTTAAAAGAGAAAAAGGCAGGCCATTTCTACACCCCCAGTCTCACCCCTAGGTCCTATAGAGCAGGGTCACAGGCACTACTCAGAACCTGTTAGAGAGGGAGAGGAGACAGTTACCACTGTACTCAGCCAGCCAGAGGCATCCAGTCCCTAAGAATAGATTTCCCCCCACAACTCCCAGGCCCTGAGTTGCTATTTCTCCTCTCTGCTCTTGGTGGCCCTAGGAAGACAACCTTAGGGCCTGAGCCTGCAGCTAGGAGCAAGGACTCCTAGCAATGATTGGAGAATTAGAATTTGGCTACTGGTTTTTTAAGGCCCAGGCACCCCCAAAAAGCCCTGGTGGTAAGAGTAAACTTCAATGCCCCTATTTAAAATGCATTGGTAACATTAAACAGATGAAGCCATCTTAACCAAGTGCCAGAATAACACCAAGCTGTAAAGAAGGAGGGGTCAGACCTGCTTACTAGGCCAGACACAAATGCACAAAGAGAAGCCCAGGTGGAGTGTCAGAGAACTGAAGGGCACTGCCCAGGGGCTGGAAAGCCTATCCCCAGGAGCCCCTGGGGTAACAGAAGCAAGGAAAGAAAAATACACAAATCTTAAAAACCTAAAAAGAAAGCCCAACAGCAGGGGCACCTGAGCCTGGCAGTGCTGCCCAACAGCCCTCCAGGCCTTGCCCCTGGGCCTAGACGGTGCCCCCTCTAGGCAGTGTCCTCCCCTAGACTAGATAGATAACGTCACACAGCGCAGTTTAAAAAGCTTCTAATGCCAGTTCATAAACATCTTCATTTACTATTGGTGATTACATGTGAATAATATGTTTATACTGTTCTTTATGGAAAACAATTTCAACGAGTCAACTCCGAGAACACAATAGGCAACCCTCACCCTGAGCCCCTCAGCGTCCTTCCCTAGACAGCAAGGAGCCCCCTCCTCAGTCCCAGGGCTGCCTGACCTTCCCCTCTTCCCCCGTGTGGCTCTTGGGCAGAGCATCCTCCGTGACCATTAGTCCTCATCGGACAAGTTCTGGTCCAGGGGGTAAACCATGAACATCACATCTGGCCGAGAGGGGACACAGGGATGGCCTGGACGCACAATCTCAAAGCCCAAGAAGCTGAAGGTCTTCAGGAGTGCAGCTGCAGAAGACAGAGTGGAAAAAGAATTCTGATGAACACAAGGGTAGGCTCACATCAAGGGAAAATCCAAAACGAAGATGGAATAGATAAGCCTCTAACCCTTCGGGCAACCCCTGTTATGACTTCTCAGGGTTTGTAAGGCAGATTCAGAGCACCCCCTTGCTGTGCAAGAGCCCCCTTTTCTCCTCCCTAGGCCCCACTGTCTGGGCAGTAGGTCTCAGGCTGCTTTGACTCCTCACCTCTGTCTTCCCGGCCCTTCCTGAAGCAGATGAAGACGTAGTTCACTTTCATCTTCTCTTCAGCAAACTCTAGTAGTGCTAACAATCTGCCAAGAGGCAAAGAAAACGACTCAGACCCCTCCTGCCTAGGCTTCCTTCCCACCCACCTTTCCCCCACCCCACCCCCCAAAAAAGGCTTTTTTTGATGCTTACAGCCAGTATTATAAATAGGGAGGTTCCAGGGAGAGGTTCTTATATAAGACCCTGGCAGCCCTGAGTTCAGCCATAACACCTGAGAAAGGTCACTGAATTAGCTCTTCTGAAAACGGGTTCTTCATGTAAAATTAATGCTAACTTAACTAGAAGAGTTCACAAGGCAAGGGTTTGGGGCCTAGAAAGAGAACCAGCTCTTTAGGGGTCCCCCAAGACTGCCAAGGTTTGATAATGATAAGCTGCCCCTGAGATGGATTCAGGGCCCTAACTGCCAGCCTACAAGGATTTTCTAAAGAAGCTGGGGCCCCTCAAGTTGACTCATTCCTCAGGGCAGTTTTCACACACCTGACTACCTGGAGGGCCTGGCCCAATCCACTGAAAGCCCACTCTGTATCCCTGAGCTTCCTGGACTTTGAACTGTGCCACTGTATGGTAGATCAAGGGGGATTTAGTGTCTGCTGCAAAGAATGAACCATGGACAATTAACTGGAAGAGATCTAGTTAATGTGATAATGATCTGTTTTAATTATAACCAGAGCAGGCCTGTTATACTGGCTTAAGGTAATGTGTTACAAAATGGTATCTGTTTGGGAAACCTACAGCTAGGGGAGAAGGCCCGGATGCCCCGGCATGTCTTACCCCCAGTAAGCACACACCACCCCTTCCCCACTTAATCCTTACCCTTCCCAGCACATGCTCCTTACCCTTCTTTGCTCCCATCAGCTAATAATCCATCTGGGATTTCTACAAACAGGCTCTGGCTGGACAGGACTGCATCCCAAGAGGAGACCTTCACCTCAGTGACCTCATACTGGAAGTGGATGATATGAGGTTGTCCATCATTCACAGGGAGGTCCTGGGTCACAGTAAGCTTCTCGTCCTGGGGAGAAAACAGGGCAGAGGACCAGGTCGCTACTGCCTCTGGCCACATCATATGCTCCCTAACTGAGGTGGTGCTGGGAATCCCCTGGACTCAATCAAAGGGTAGCATGGGATAGAAGCACCTGAAAATGTAGAGCTGCATGCTAGCTAAATGGAGCCATCGCTCATCGACACTGCAACCCAAAGCCAGAGTGATGGGAAGGGACTATTTATCAGGTGTCCGCTAGCTGCAAGTATTGTGCAAGGTGCTTTTCCATGTATTACCTCAGTCATCATGACAAGCACTTGAAGTAGGCATTAATATCCCCATTTGAATATGAGGTACTAAGGCCCAGAACAATTAGGTAACTGACCCAAGGCTCCTCAGCTAGTAAATGGCAGAGCTGATGTTCAAGTCCAGGTCTCTCTAACTCCAAAGTCCATGCTTTTTCTATTGCACCATGCTATTTCCCTCCCCCCTCTGAAAGGGAAACATAAAAAATGAATGAGGATGTGTGAGGGCTTGTCAGAGGCCAGGATCAAACCCAAGCCTGCTTGGGTGGACTGCAGGTCTGTGTTACCACACCTGGGCACAATCTCAAGAGACCAGAGCTCAGGTGCCCCGCTACCCTTCAGCCCCAGTCTTAGGGAGGAGCTAAACCAACTTCAGCCCCAATCACAGAAGATTAACAGCCTCAATCACAGAAGATTAAAAGACACCGAACAGCTGGCTGCTCCAGCCCAGACCGCTCTTGGGGGAAAAAAGGAGAGGTGTTGAAGCAGTTCCCAAGGTTTTCCTGTACAGGAAAACCTGTACTGCCAGGTAACAGGTGATCGAGATGCAAGGCCTCCTCCTCTTACCTCCCGTCTATACACTACCTCCCACCCCCAGCATCAGGCTGTAGGCAACACAAGTCAGAATGCCCAAGGGTCGAGGACATAGTGGAAAACGTTCCTGGCACTTCAAGGGAAACTGAGGAGCACCATCAAGAAAAGCTCTTGTGCCACTCCCACCCAGGACCCTAAAACTGCACTCCTTGAGTGCTGGCCACCAAGCTGAGGTTACAGCAGGTGTTCATGTGATGCTGACACCCTCCCCTAGCACTCTCCAGCATCACACACAGCCTCAGTCCAGAGTCCTTCCCAATCCCCCCACTGGCCCAGCCTAAGAATCCAAAGACCAACCAAACCCGCTGCCATCCAGTTGATTCCAACTCACAGCGACCCCACAGGGTTTCGAAGGTTGGAAATTCTTATGGAAGCAGACTGCCACATCTTTCTCCTGAGAAGCTGCTGGTGGGTTCAAACTGCCAACCTTCCAGTTAGCAGCTGAGCACTTAACCACTGTGCCAGCAGGGCTCCCCAAAGACTAAAGAACCAAAGAAAGTGACTACTGTCCTTGAGCTCAGTTGTGTCTGAGAAGGCTCTCCCCCAAGCCTCCCGCTCCCGGGCCTCCTTACCTTGTATATTAGAGCTGAGAGAGAAGGATCCCTGCTGCCCCCTCGCCCACCGGGGATCTTCGACAGTGGGTGAGGGGCATCAGGAGCACCACAGAGGCCCTGGAACAATGTGCCTGCAGCACTGGAGCTGGGGACAGTTACTCAAAGGCAAAATACTACTGCAAGAGACAAAGGGGGAGACAGTAAGCACCAAGACTTGAAGATTTAGTGCGACATCCCACCTCACCCCCTGCCCTCACTGTCCCTACACAAGTCTTCTAAGGCCACACCACTGCCCTAGTTTCTTCGGTTCAGCTTCCAGAATTACTTCTGCCCTCTGCAGAGGCACAGTGAGTCTAGGTGGACATTTCTTACCAGAGGAGCACCTGTCCAACAACTTAAACAAACCTCTGTGGTGCTGGGCAGGCCCTGGGAGGAACCAGATCCAGGCTAGCCAGCTAGACAAAGCCTGCCTGGGACGGCACCATATCCCCTACCTCTTCTTACCCCAGCAGCACCTCAGCACCTATGTGGCGGAGTCACAGCCTACACAACCACTTCAGGCTGGAGGGCAGAGGCATACAGGCTGGGTACCATCTCCCTGAGGACCTCCAAAGGCCACCTTCCCAATCATGGCCCATTCCCCCATCTGAGCAAAGAAACTGGAATAAGAAATCACTAACCCAAATCCCTCTAGGGCCAAGAACTGAATTAATGCAGGGATGTGGCCCCCAGAGCAAAGGCACACTCCAGTACATAGAAGTATTATGGCATATGAATTTGTCCCTAACGTGCCACCAGATGCTAGATTCCTTGCACTTCTTTGCCAGGATCTGACCTGGGCATGGGAGTTTGGTAATACCTATGTGGTCAGAATGGACAGCTCAGGGGGCTGGGAGGTCCTGGGAGGAGGAAGACATGCTGCGACCTGAGTAAGGAAGCCAATAATCAGATAACAGCTCCTAAAGGCACTGCCTGTCACCTCCGCTGCCTTCTGTGAACCGAGCTGAGTGGCTCCTTAGACTGAGATGCCACCAAGTGAGTAAATAAGCTCACTCCCCAGGCAAAGGGCAGGTGAAGCAGGGAAAGAGGCAAACTGTCTGTGTATGTACGCCATGACTCAGCAATAGGCCTGTCCCAGGACCGTAATACACCAGCCTCAGGGCAACTGCACTCAGCCATGGTGGGAGTATTTATACCACAAAAAATTAGCTAATGCTAGAAATCAGGGCTTTTTCCTGAAGGTCAGTCGTAAAATGGCATGAGGCATGGCTCTTCACACTGTCCTTTATGGCAGGGCATGCCAGATCTGGGCTCTTCACTTCTCCTCAGGGTGACAGTATGAACTCACACCTGACGTGGCAATGGTACAACCACCAAAGGGGCACCCCACTTAGTCCTTAGTACTGGCACCCCAAACTACCCCCTGCTGTAGCTCAGCTCCTAGGAGCTGTTCACTCAAGGATTTCAGCTAGGGACCTAAAAGTACACCTGGACATTTCTTTGGAAAATGGAGTTCCCAGAGAAGAGTACATGGGCCCGGAGCAGCATCAATATCTGGGGGTGATAACCACATGCTCACCCCCTGCCTCCTCCGGAAACCCTCAAGGTATCCTTATCCCTACCCCTGCCTTACTCCTGGTCTCACCAACAGCTGCTAACACAAGGGGCATGACAGAGGACTATGCTACTGACTCTTTCCAAAGACAGATTTATTTTGGCTAGTCATAATGGCTAGAGACACTGAGCCATTATGATTCCCCCTTCCACTGTGTGAAGGAACAGAAATAATAGTGCGTCTGGGCAGGGAGAAATAAGATGAGTTCCCCAACGAAGGCACGCACAAGCCCCACATGACGATCCCTTCCCATTCATCCCCTTGTGGCCACTTCTGGCCTGGCTTGAGGCTCCTGCGGGAGCACCAGGGAGACTGAGCCACAGGGAGAAAGTCAGCTCCCTTGTACTGGTCAGTGGAGCTCCCCAAGTGGGCAACCCCCTCTGGGGTTGACAGATGTTTCAAAGTCTCACATGCCAGGAGAGTTGCTTAGGTTCACACGACAAACGGATCGCCAAGGCCCTTGCAATTCCAGAACTCTGGTGCCAACCCACTTAACTTCAGGCTCCTACTTGTAGAAGAATTACTAGTCCAACCATCTCTAGATAGGAAAGCCCCACCTGACCCCTGCCCTGCATACGCAGCCACCAGCTTGATTCTGAGCAAATTTTTACTTGCAAACAGCAGAAGCAATGAGGCCAACCCTCTGAAAAGATCTGAATAAGGTGGGATTTTTATTTTAGACCCAGAATCAGTTTTCCTAGAAATAATCCCTGGGCCCTGCCCTGTGGTCCAGTAGTAATCCATGAGCTCTTGATATTTTCAGTTTCCTGATCTCTCGCCTCATCAAATAAATGCGAGAAGTCCGTATCGGGGTAACAAATCATGTAGTTCCCCACACAAGGATGCCAGAGACTTTCTTCCTCCCCCACAAAGTGTGCACCAGAAAGCAAGTGTATAAGTGTGTGTGAGTGAGGGTGGAGGGATATTTCAAGCCCCCAACCCTGGGATCCAATTCCAGTTCCCTAAGAGAAACAGCAGAGCCCTGGTGGCACTGTGGTTAAGAGCCTTAGCTGCTAACCAAAAGGTCGGCAGTTCAGATCTACCAGCAGCTCCTTAAAAACCCTATAGGGCAGTTCTACTCTGGCCTATAAGGTCACTCTGAGTTGGAATCGACTCCATGGCAATGGGTTTGGTTTGTTTTAAGAGAAATGGCTGGGGCTTAGGATAAGCTTAGTAGACAGTAGATCACAATCAATTATCTTCATCGTCCATCATAATGGATCTGATTTGTTACTTACTGTGAATGGTAAATTGCTTCTTTCAGAAAACCTGATTTTCATTTCTGAAGTGAGAAGGGAAGGGCAATGGGTAAGTACATGGTGATTAAAGAAATTAAAGGACATGAATTGTCCAGCAATGACCCTCTCTTCTCTTATCAGCTTTAGTGTTCAAAATGATATTGTGGCAAGATATGCCAACTCAGGCACAAGATAAAGCAGCTTCTAAACACAGGCCTTCCTGTCACAAGATCCAAACCAGTTTAGGGTTCAGACTCAGTTCAGTCCTGTTTCTAACTGGATCCAGTGCCTGGCTTTTTCCAGTCCTTCCTCACATCCTGCTCGCTCCACTGGGGAGCAGCCATGGTTTAATCACTACCACCACAAAGATGACTTAAGGTCAGTCCTGAGGCTGTACAGATCAGGCTGACCAAAGAGAATCAAATGCACCTGACTGAACACAAACACCCAGCTAGGCTGGTCCTGCCTGGGGAGAAGAAAAAAAATACACCACACCGGAAATGAGGGTGTCAGATATCCAGCATCCAAGTCACTTAAGAAGAGAGATGGGAGATTAGAGCCAATCTGTTAGTGCCTTTTATTTTCTCAGTTGTTATCAGACTTGCCTTTGAAAACACTCTTAGGACACACATAAGCGTTTTAAGATATCACATCCTGGTGCCGTAATTTAAAGCATTCTGTGCAACTGTTGTTTGAAATGTCCTTAACCAAAAACCAAACCCGTTGCCATCGAGACAATTCTGACTCATAGTGACCCTATAGGACAGCAGAACTTCCCCATACGGTTCCCAAGGAGCACCTGGTAGATTCAAACTGTCAACCTTTTGGTTAGCATCCGTAGTTCTTAACCACTAGGTCACCAGGGCTAGCAGGTTATAATTTCATATACTGGCTACAGAGACACTTAAAATACATGCAACAGATGTATTCCTAGGGAATGTTGATGGCAAATCAAATCTTTATCATTCGAATCCTATTTAAAATCTCTAGGGTGCTTACTCCTTAAAGGAATTAACCTTAAATATCTTGATGAAGTAAAGCATCTCCCATTAAAGGAAGAATCACTTCTAGTTGACTTTGATGTCAGTTTAGATTTTTATATTTGGCTGGCTCACAGTAGGGTACAGCAGAATAGAGATTTAATATAAAAGTAATCCTGTGGCTAGCTTCCGTTCAGCTACAAATATTTGAATTCAAATTCTTCTTGATATGCTTTTGATCAAGTTTCACTTGAATCATGGCCTCCTTAGCTTGTTCAGGTCCAGACCCTTTCTCTCTGGTTTCCATTACCTGTCAGAAGAGGGTCAGATGGCCCTGGTATTACTGACCTTTTGCTAGCAAATCAAAACACATAAAAACCACATTCCTAGTACTCTTCATTCACTCTCCTCTTTCAGCCTCTTCTGACCCATTCATGTCTCCACCTGCCTCATAGAACCCTTTCTAGGGTGCCCTAGCCTCCCTCACACAGGCTGCTGTTACTCTGAGACTAGGGAATGTTTCTGGTGACTAATCCCTTCCCATGGGGGGACCAACCCAAGGCTGCCATTGCACTTAGCTGGAAAAAAAAAAATATGAAGAAAGGTGGCAGGTGATGGCTACCTTTGGTCTACTGTAACCATAGAGGCCAATTTCCATTTGCCAATCCCCCTTCCATATGAAAAAGGGGCCCTGGGCAGATGCCAGGCATAAGTCATTTCACTGGGGCTGTTCTGCATTCCAAAAGGAGTCTACTTGCTAAGCAAGATTATAAAGACAATGACATCACCACTCTGAATCACAGGTTGAAGCAAAACTGGATTTTGGCTGATTTTCTATAAGACACACACTCATGGTAACAGAATATCTGTGCCTCTGAGGTTTATCTTTTTCTTAAGAGAGATTTTATTACACAGCTGACACTAGTACCTCTTCCACCGAAGGTAAGCACAGTCACATGTAGGCTACCAAGGGTGGATGGGTAGCTAAGGGATCATGCTTTAAAATAAGACCTGAATTTTATATTTTCAGCACCTACATCTAGTTCGTATAGTAAGCTCATAACCCAGCTCCAGCCTTCCTTCTCAGGATAGAATTACTTCATTGTTTCTAGAGTATCAAAGACCTAGGGAATTTTCTTAAGACTCATTTTATACAAAGCATTTTATTCTGCTGCTGCTAACAGGAAACTATCATTTTGTTCACTTCAAGTAACAAAATTCTTGCTCACCTACTCAGCCATTTCTGGTCTATAGCTTTCAATTAGAGTTCATAGCCTTCCGAATCATGGCACCACCTTGAATCAACACTGCATACTGTTTCAAAAAGGGATGAATTACTCGTTTTTTTCTAGACACGCACATTTGTAACATCCCTCTACCCCACTTCTCAGGCCCCTTTTCGTATCTCTGAGCAACTCCAAGGCTAAATTCGGGTTTCTTGGCAGAGTGGGGAAATGCTATTAGTAGTCCTTTCTGAAGCATACCTCCAATTTGGGGGGATTCCTTACTGTACTAACTCTGTGGGGTGACCCTGAGGCACATCCTAGGAAAACTAGCTTGCCCTACCACCCCACACCCAACAAGCCATAGTGCCAATAAATAGGCAATAACCAAAACCAAATTCTTGGGGGAGAAACAGAAATTCCACTACCCAGAAAACCAATGAAGACACTCATAGTGCGCCTTGCCCGCCTCTCCAAAAAAAAAAAAAAAATACCTGTAGTACCAACTGCTTCTCCTCAAGGCCCATCAACACAAAGATTGATTTTAATATGGTTATCAAGCCAGGGCTAGCTCTTCTTCACATATGGTATGGCACATGGCACTAAGCCAGCCCTAGACAGAAACTGTCTCCTTGTACCCAAAAGTACAGGGAGAGAAAGGCTATGCAGCTTGATGCAACAATCATTTCCTTGGATTTAAACCTCATGTTCAAAAGTCATAATAAAACTGCTTGTACTTGTGTCTTCCCTCCCCCACCATCAGGAATTTGGACATTTTCAAGGTACCAATCAGAATGAAACTGTAAAGGAAGAGCTTGTTTTCAAAACACACTGCCTGCTCCCCTGCAACTATTTCTTCCAGGAAACCAAGTCTCTCCACCTCTTGAGTAGTTCACTGGAGCCAGGGAAACTGTAAATCCCATCCCCACCCAATGGGAAAGCTTAACTCCCAGCCAGCTCCCTTCTCTGTGGACACAAAACACTAAGAGCACTGACTGAGAAGAACATCCGGCTCTTATCAGAATCCCTAGTTAGGGCTCTACCAGGATTCCTTTTAGAAAGTCACGGGCAGGCCAGAGGAGGCTGGAAAACATGCTATGGAGACAGGATTGCCATAACTCAAAGAAACCAGACACCCTGCACACACCACCCCACCCCCAGGCCAAAGTGGAGGAGCCTGATCCAAGGCCTCGCTCCAGCCAAGCCCTGGCAAGCCAGCTGGCTCCTCCCTCCACCTGCGTTTCATACAGCCAAGCCCCTCAAATTACCAACACACTGAGCAAGGGCCCTGGAGACAGGCAAGCCTGTTTTGCCACTTAGAAAGCTGGAAGGAATTTTCAAGTTAAGCTAACCTAACTGCCTCTTTTTACCTGTAAGCACTCTAGCTAAACCAGAACTAGAACACAGGTCTCTCAACTTCAGTCTGTGTTGGTCCCAAGTGCTCAACTCCCCCAGGGCTCAGCCTGCAAAGGACGGGGCATCTAGACCAGCTGGGGGACTCCAGAGAGTGCCTGCTGAGACCACGCCACCTTCCAACCCCTAATATGGAGAAACCCAAACATAAGACCAGAAAAAAAAAATCCATCTCACACACCCCTTCGGTGGGTTGTTCTGTAGGTTCCTCTGCTTCCCTCTGCCCCGGTACTTCATCCTGCCCTCTCTCACACCTGCCATCTATCCTCCGCACACACAACCTTCTTTACCACAAGTAACACCTTTTGTACCCAGCACCACCACCAAGCATATATTCACCTCCGCCTCCTTAGCTCCAAAGGGGCTGGGTTAGAGAAAATGGAATAAAAGAGAGAAAGGAATGCAAAGGGGGATGGACATGGAGAGTCTCAGGGAAGGAAAATATGACAACAGAATGGGATTGTGGGTAAACAGCTTGGGAGGCGGGGATAATGGGTCAAATAGGACCAGAACAAACCAGGAAATGGGGAGTTTATTTTCTTTCTGCATGTAGGAAAGAAATGAAGGGGGGGAGGTGTAATACAGTCTGAGAATTGAGGGAAGAAGAAGGCTAATGGCTGAGAACTGATTGACTCCAGGTAAAATTCAGAGGTTGTTGTGGGTACCCTGAGTAGTTCTGAATAGTATCTGAGAAAGACTGAGAAATTCCTGAAGGAGCTAAGGCCCTTGTCAATGGAGAAAGACAACTCTAAAGGAATATGATGGGAAGGGCTGAGGCCCTTATGGGGGTGGGAAGAGGCAGTGTTTCTTAACCCTAGATGCACAGGCTCCACCCAGGCCAATTAGACCAGACTCTTTGAAGGTGGGATCGAGGTGACTGATCTTTCAAATGTGCAGCCAAGGTTGAAAAACACAAGCAAACCTGGAGAGTATTAAAGGATGGTGCTGCTGAAGGGATAGAAAACAGAAAGTTGAAGGCCGTTTTAGTGAGAAGGAAACCCAAATTTGAGAAGAACCATGAGGGGCAGCTTGAGCCCCAGATGAAGAAAAGCAATAAGGAACAAGGAAGGCCATGTTTGTAAAGGGATCTAAAGTCTAGTTTTGGACAGACCATGGTACAATTTAAGGAGGATTTGCAGGGAATGGATCTGCTTGCCAAACAATGAGGCCCAAGTGAGGGACTGAGGCCATAAGGCCAACTCTGGGGACAAAGGGTCTGGTGCAGGGAACCAATGAGGTTCAGACTCATTTTGGAGAGGACAGCAACAGGTCTAGGGAAAAAGTGAGGAAGGGAATTGGGCCCAAATTTTAAGTGGAAGCCATCCTGATGTATAAGGGGCAACTGGAATTAAAAACTGTGGAGAATCAGGGAATTATGGCACAGAGAAGCGTTTGGGGCAGAAATACGGGATACGTGTGAGGCAGAGATGGGTGAGAGGGGCTGCGCAGGCGAAAAGAGAGGAGAAGCACAGAGGAAAACCGGTGAGCTGTGCCTGGTCTGGGAAGAGGGAAGGACACAGGATGCAAGTTTAACCGCTGGTGCTCAGTTTCAGAAAGATGTGCAGCCTCTCTCTCCAGTTAATGGGGGAAAGCTAGGGTTAGGTTTTGAGGGAGGAAATTTGCAAAAGCCCAGTTTCCAGGTCTTGGGGCCAGATGGGAAGTCACTGGAGGTACAGGGAAAGGCGGCAGCCCTTAAAGGCCTTCACTGGAAGTAGGGTGGGCTGAGTCCTGTGGAGTCAATGATATAAAGATGGGGTTCTGTTAAGATGGGAGGAATCACGCCGTGTTTGATAAAGAGAAGGAATGAGGCTGGGAGAGAGGAAAAATGGGCCTAACTGGGAGAGGTGCTGAGAGGCGAGGGAAAGATGAAGCTGGAGTGAGGGACCAAGGGGAGGCCTGGCCATGCTGTAAAGGCCATTAGACCTGGGGGGCAGTGGGGGTAAAGGTTCCAGCTGAGAAGCTGAAGGATGGAGCCTGAATGGGGGGAGGGGCATTGATGAGAGCGCTCTGGTGACGGGGGCAGTTTAAATTAAGGAGGGGACTTAAAGAGGGAGAAAGATAGATTTGGGGAATGGGAAACAATTTGAGGAATCAGGATGAGCAAGAAAGCCCAGTTAGGCGGCGCTGAAGGGAAAAGGGGACCTGACTAGAAGGTTCGGTCCGGGTTTGTGGGGGCTTCGGGGAGCAGGCCCGGATGAGGGGGATGGGCCGGGCGAGAGGGAAGGGGCTAAAGGACGGAAGGAGGCCCAGCTGTGGGGCTGGGTCTCGGATTAGGGTGGCTGAAGTGGGGCCGGGCCCCGGTGGGGGGCGGATGGGGCCTTGTAGGGGGACCCGGCTGGGTGGTAGCGGAGGAGGCCCTCTGGAGACGAGGGGAGGACGAGGGTGAGAAGCCTGGGCCGGGCCGTTACCTGTCCTGGGTGTTTATCATCCTCGGCGGCTCTGCTCAGGGTGGGAGGAGGCGGCGCAGGGAGTGGGTAGGTGGATGAGTGGGTGGGTGTGGGGTCGCGCGCGCGGGGCCGATCGCTGCGGGGCAAGTCCCTGTCAGGCCGCGGGCCGAGAGCCCTCCTCCTGCCTCAGCGAGCGCCTGCCTCCAACTGACCCTCCCCGGCCGCCGCCGACGCCGCCGCAACCGCCCCGCCCCCGAGTGCTCATCTGCATAGCCCCACCCCAGCGCCGCGCGGTGTCCTGGGAAACTGGGGCCCACAACAAAGGGCAAAGCACCGCCCCACCTCCGCGCAGGCGCACCAGGGTCCGGTTGCGGTGGGGGAGGGGAGGGGGTAAACTCGGGCGAAGAGCGGACTTTGGGGGCTTCTACACCAGGGGCTCCTGTGGCAGTCGCTGTGGCCGTCGCCGTGCGATGCGACCGTCCCGAAGGATGCGTTGTAGTTCAGCGGGCGTTTTCTGAGGACTGACTCGACCGAGTAGTCTTCGTCCCTACTTCATGTTTTCGTGGTCCCAGCAAGACCATGTATTCATTTGTAGACTCTGGGAGGATATTTTATTAAAACAAAGTCGGAAATCTAAGTGTGCTTCATACATATTAGCACATTCCCAATCTGAACCAAGGCCCACAAATGTCAGTTACCTCAGCTCACGATGCGGATCAATGACCTAAGCTGTCAGCTATCAACAGTCGAACCCATATTGCAATCAAGAGAAGTCATACTTCAGATTACAGCGAGTTGCTGTCACCTCAAATCACGTTTATTCATTCAACAAATAATTACTGAGCAGCAGCTTACTCTGTGCTTCAGGCATTGTGCTAGATAGAGCCCAGGAATACTCAATAATAAACCAGGAAGGCTCCTGCCTCAGATGTCACAATCTAGTGAGAGGGAGAGACACAGAGAGGCCATCATAATACAAGGTAAGTGCTCAGCCATGGAGAAAGTAACTAACTGCTTAGGGAATTAGGGACAGCTTTTTTTTTTTTTTTTTTTTTTTTGCAGAAAGTGTATCACTTTCAGAGGTCACTACAATCCCCAGTTCATAATAGCCTCAAATCACTAATGTCCTACGTCAGAGCCATTGCAGAGTACAATTATTCTACTTCACAGACAATGCGTTTTTGATGTTTAGATGATGGGGATGCAGTGATAGAAGAAAGGTTGGAGCTGCCAAACTAAGGCTTTTCCAGCAAAAATTAAAATGGTAAATGATACCAGAACTGCCCACATTACCACTAGGTATTTGGGCAAGGCTGGTGCCATACTCTGGTTGACTTTAAGATCTTCCACCTTGTATCCTTGGCCATCCCCACCTACTCTTCCAAGCTCAGCCAGGTGTGTTCTTGTATTAGTATATACCAGAATTGGACAATTAAGCCCAGCCCTGATTCACCTCATCTCATAGTACCAGAGACCTGGACAATTCTCCTGGCCCTCGAAGGGAGCTGGGATGGCTCATTTCTGCCAACCCATCCCTGGAAAAATAACCCTTTGGCCTGAATGACAGTTTTTGATCAGCAAAATTTACTGTGTCAGTAATAAAACCCAACCAAGCCCATGGCCATCGAGTCGATTCTGACTCACAGTGTATAGGACAGAGTAGAACTACTCATAGAGTTTCCAAGGAGCACCTCGTGGATTCAAACTGCTGCCCTTTTGGTTAGCAGAGTACTTAACCACTACGCTACCAGGGTTTCCGTGCCAATTGAACATCATGCTAAAGCACAAATTTTCAGAACTGCTGTCCACCTCAGTTTTACAGATGATAAGAATTAAACCTCAGGGAGATTCATTCTGCTAGCTAATATTTATTGAGGGCCTATATCTACCAGACAAGTTCATTTACTTGATCTAATTCAAAGGTAGTAAGTGGTGGAGTTAGGATTTGACCTGGGTTGCCTAATCCTCTGTTTTGTCTGGATTCACACTGTGAAGAAGTCTGAAGGTCTCTGCCCCAGCTTGCTGTTTAGAGGAGTGGCCACCCTGAAGGCCACCTGGCCAGCAAGTAAAAAATTCACAAAAATTGGGAGCCACCTTCCTCTAACCTGTGCTGTCCAATATGATAGCCAGCAGCCACATGTGACTATTTAAATTTGAATTAATTAAAATGAAATAAAATTTAAAAGTCAGTTCCTCTGTCCCACTAGCCACAAGTACTTAATACGTATATGTGGCTAATGGCTACCGTATTGGACAGTGCAGATATAGACTATTTCCATCATCACAAAAAGTTCTACTGAACAGCATGCTATATCCCATCACGCTGTTTACCTCAAGCACCACCTCCAGTTTGAACTCCCACTCAACCTGGATCATCTGCATCCTGGTCCTCATACTGGCAATCTGCCCAACTCTGCTCCTAGTTCCCTGCCTTAGCCACGCCCTTCCACTGTGCCCTCTGCAACCTATGATCAGCACACTCTTCATATCCTCAGCCTTTTCTCAGGATGCTGCCTTCACCTCCTTGCCTTACCTGAAACCTGGCTATCACCTAAGGACAGTGCTTCATTGGCAGCTGCAGTGCGGTGAATTACTTACTATGGCTCCTCTAGCCATAGTCTTTGTAACTCCCACCAAATGATTGGGTGAGGACTATTCAAATGAGGTGCTTGTGGCCCAACAAGGGGATTGGATACCTTACTAATAACATAAATAAGGCGCATGGCACCCTTGTGGGGATAAAGAAAAAAAAAAAAAAAACCCTGTTGCCATTGAGTTGATTCCGATTCATAGTGACCCTATAGGACAGAGTTGAACTGTCCCATAGAGTTTCCAAGGAGTGCCTGGTGGATTTGAACTGCCAACCTTTTGGTTAGCAGCAGTTGTAGCTCTTAACCACCACTACGCCACCAAGGTTTACCTTGTGGGGATGGGCCATGCAAATAAAGTGTTTGAAACCCTAATGGGGGGTTTGATGAGTTTTGCCATCCCACTAATCTTAAAATGAGCCATCCCAGAGGCAGGAAGGAAGGATCTCACCACAAGCACAAAAGAAGAACCAGGAGTGGAGAATATCCTTTGGACCCAGGATCCCTGCCCTGAGAACCTCCTAGATCCAGGATACAAAGAGAAACCTGTAACACCAGAGACTGCGAGAAGCAGTGGCAGAGAAATGGCGGCAGCAGAGGCAGCAGAACCAGGAGACCGGCAAGAGACAGCACATTGGGCTTCCTGGCCCATAGAGCAAGAAAGCTGACACCTTCGGGCCGAGGCTTACTGATGGAGTGGGGTGCCTCAAGGCTAAAAGAGCTTTGTAACACTTGCCTGAGCAGGGCAGAGGCTAAAGACAAGAAAGAGGCAGGCCTGTGGCACAGCTAGGGACTGTGTTTTGCCAGCTCTGAAAACCAAAAGAACTGTATCCTGAGCATTCCTGAACCTGAACTGTAACTTTTCACTTGCTTAATAAACCCCATAATCTTGAGTATTGTCTGTGAGTTCTGTCTGGCCGTTGCACATGAATTATTCAAGCCAGCGGAGAAGTAGAGAGTGCTGTGGGAGGAACAGTTGGTATCAGAACTGGTAAAGATACCTGAGAGAGGAGGCATATCTGACCCCCACCTCATAGGAATCAGCCTTGGGCTGTTGATGTTGGTCTTGATTCTTCTTCCCCCTTGTGAAGTTAGAGGTCAGATTCTGCCCAGGCCATTTTTACAGCAGCCATCTTAGGCGAATGCTATTTCTCATATACCTCGGGGACAGGAAATGGGGAAGTATATTTCTCCCCCACCCCCTCTGCCATTTCTATACCAATGCTTCCCCTCCCTCCTATAAAACCTCTGTTCCTTTGAACCTTTGCCACCTGGATATACCACCTTAGTTGATGTCATCGCTGCCCATCATGTAGCTCTCGAGTCACTGCCTCTCTCTCCACCCCAATATTTGTCATATTTGGTGAGCACAGCATCAGGGAGGTAGGAAAGAGGGGAAGGTATGGTTATATAAGGGCAACACCAGGGATCCTTGTGGTACTGGCCTTATTCAGTATTTTGACTAGGTGCTGGATACATAAACCTAGACATGTGATAAAACTGTATAGAACTAAACATACATACACACAAATGAGTACAAGTAAAACCAGGGAAATCTGGGTAAGATCAATGGATAGTATTAATGTCAGTACCCTGGTTGTGATATTGTGCTATAATTTTGCAAAACATTACTGTCAGGGAAGACTGGGAAAAGTGTATAAGGCATCTCTCTGTATTGTTTCTTACAATTGGATGTGAATCTACAACAGCCTCAATAAATTTTTCAATTAAAAAAAATAACAACAAATCTCAGACAACTCCAATCTGAGATCCATCTCCACCTCTCTGCAGACTGCTCGTGTCTAGTCACCTCTGGTTTCTAAGCAGCCAAATCCAGAGTCTGCTTCTTGTCCTATTAATTAACCTTGGGAAGGTTTAACAGAATTGACCACTCCTTCTCTTCTTTTTTTTTTTTTTCTCTTCTGGGACACTCTCCTCTGTTCTATGACTTTCTGCTCTCCTGAGCAGTTCTCTGGTCACTTCTTCTCTGTGTCCTTCCCAGCTTTGCCAACCCTAAAAGTTTAAAAAAAAAAAAAAAATTCACCAAAGGAGACATTCAGGCAGCTAACAGACACATGAGGAAATGCTTGCGAACATTAGCCATTAGAGAAATGCAAATCAAACTACAGTGAGATACCATCTCATTCTGAGATTACTGGTAAGAATCAAAAACACAGAAAATAATAAATGTTGAAGAGGTTTCAGGGAAATTAGGACTTTTATGCACTGCTGATGGGAATGTAAAATGGTATAAACAGTATAGAAAATGATATGGCACCTCCTTAAAAAGATAGAAATACCATATGATCCAGCAACCCCGCTCCCAGGAATATATCCTAGAGAAGTAAGAGCCGTCACACCAATAGACATGTGCACACCCATGTTCATTGCAGCATTATTCACAATAGCAAAAATATGGAAACAACTTAAGTGCCCATCAATAGATGAATGGATAAACAAATCATGGTACACACACACAACGGAATACTACACAACAATAAAGAACAATGATGAATCCTCAAAACATCTCACAACATGGATGAATCTGGAGGGCATTGTGCTGAGCAAAGTAAACCAATCACACACAAAAGGACAAATCTTGTATGAGACCACTATTATAAAAACTCTAGAAACCGTTTACACACAGAAAAAAACAAACTTTGATGGTTACAGGGGACAGGAGGGACAGGGAGGGGAAATCACTAGCTAGTTAGTAGACAAGTGTTAACTTTGGTGAAGGGAAAGACAATATACAATATAGAGGAAGTCAGCACAACCTGACCAAGGTAAAGTCATAGAAGCTTCCTAGACACATTCGAACACCTTGAGGGACCAAGTTGCTGGGGCTGAGGGCTGGGGACAATGGTCTCAGGAAACATTGAGCTCAATTGGCATAACATAGTTCATAAAGAAAATGTTCTATATCCTACTTTGGTGAGTACCATCTGGAGTCTTAAAACCTTGCAAGCAGCCATCTAAAATACATCTATTGGTTCCATCCTGTCCCGAGCAAAGGAGAACGAAGAAAACAAAAGACACAAGGAAAACATTAGCCCAAAAGACTAAGAGACTACATGAACCACAGCCTCTACCAGCCTGAGCCCAGGAGAACTAGATGGTGCCTGGCTACCACCACCACCACCCACCGCTCTGATGGGAATCACAATAGAGTATCCTGAACAGAGTGGGAGATAAATGTAGAATGAAATTCAAATTCACAAAAAAATACCAAACTTACTGGTCTGACAGAGCCTGGAGGGGACTGTGGCCCCCAGAGATTGGTCTGACAGAGACTATGGCCGCCAGACACCCTGCTAACTCAAAACTGAAGCCACTCCCTAAGCCCACTTTTCAGCCAAAGATCAGACAGTCCTATAAAACAAACAATAACACACGTGAGGAACATGCTTCTTAGGTCAATCAAGTATACATGACCAAATGGGCAACTGCTGCCCAAAGGCAAGCCGAGGAGGCAGGAAAGGACAGGAAAACTGGATGAATGGACATGGAGAGCCTGGGGTGGAAAGGGGGAGAGTACTGACACATTGAGGGGATTGCAACCGATGTCACAAAACAATTTGGGTATACATTTTTTAACGAGAGACTGATTTTGGGCTGTAAACTTTCACCTAAAGCACAATAAAATTAAAAAAAAAATTGACTCAAAGGCAAAAGAAAAAGTTGCCATTGAATCAATTCCAACTCACAGCGTCCCCATGTGTTTCAGAGCAGAACTGTGGCGTTCCATAGGGTTTTTAATGGCTGTGATCTTTCAGAAGTAGATCACCAGACCTTTCTTCCAAGGTGTCTCTGAGTGGATTCAAACTGTCAACCTTCAGGTTAGTAAGAGAGAGCTTAGCCATTTCTACCACCCAGGGACTCCTCACCAACTCTACCTGACCTCTAAACATCAGAGTTCCCCAGGACCCCGTCCTGGAGCCTCTTCTCTTCTGAGTATCCCTAGATGATCTCATTCATTCCTATAGATTTAAATATATCATCTGTAGTCTGAATTATATAAATTCATTTCATCATTATATAATGAAAAAATATATCATTTTTGTTACTAGCCTAGACTCTTCCTTTATAGACATATACCCAAAGGTCAGTCTGGCATCTCCACTGAATAGCTTCAGCCTCACATGCCCAGCTGCCCTCCAAAAACACCTGGCGCTCTCCCAGGCTTGTCCAGCTCCTTAAAGAGCACCATCATCACCTGGTCGCTCAGGCAGGAACTCAGTGTCATTCTTATTCCCTCTCTTTCTCTCATCTCCTCTTCTCATCCAGCTCATCGTGACAAGTCCAGTCATTTTTGTCTCCAAAATTGATGTTCATTCTCCATCTCCACCACCCTAGTCCAATCCACCACATCCTCTTGCTTAGATTTCTGTAGCCTCCTAATGGTCTCCTTGCCTCCTTTCTTGCCCTCTTCTGAGCTGTTCACCTTCAAAACAGCCAGCATAATATTTTAATATATAAACTGTGTCATTCTTGTACTTTAAATCCTCTAATGGCTTCCTATCTCACTTGCAATCAAATCCAAATTCCCCACTTTGGCACATGAGACCCCACAGGATCCAAGCTTTCCCTCCCTCCCACTGCATCCCAGGTCCCTCTCCTTCCTGGAGTGACTCTGGCTCCTTTTCAGGGCCTCAAACATGGGCAAGCTTCTTTTTGCCTCAGGGCATTTATTCCTGCTTTTCCCGTGACCTGGACCATGCTTGCCCCCAGACCTTCCCAGGTCTGGTTTCTCATCCTTGAGCTCGCCTTAAATGCTGTCTCCTCAGCCCTTCCATAGGTTGGGAGTGTCATTGTGCCTGTGTGATTCCTTCATAGCAACTATCACATCTGTGATTATTTAGTTAGTCGTTTCATTGGGTCCCACCCATTAGACTGAAACTCCACGAGCTCAAGAAGCAAAGAGCCTGGCCCACAATAGGCACTCAGTTAATCATTTTTTGAAGCATGAATCTTGCAGTGTAGTTGGAAGATGTGATTTACATGTATGAAACAACTAGAAAGCAAATGAAGACAACATAACTAGTGTGAAAGTCAGTTGCCCAGCCTGTGAGTTCTGGAGGAGTTTAGAAAAATTAGCATCAGTTTCTTTGACTTCCTAAGAACAGCCAAAAAAAAACCCAAACCCTTTGCCATCGAGGGATTCTGACTCACAGCAACCATATAGGACAGAGTAGAACTGCCCCATAGGGTTTCTAAGGAGCAGCTGATGGATTCACACTGCTGACCGTTTGGTTATCAGCTGAGCTCTTAACCACTGCACCACCAGGGCTCCTCCTAAGGACAGAGATTGTTCAAATGCCACTTTTTCAAGGTGAAAATAAAGCCTGAGGCACTGAACAAGGAGATAAAATAAAGGTTATGAAGTGTCCAAGTAAGAAGATCAGGATACCAAGAGACTGGCATTTTTCCTCTGTTTCCTCCCAGCGTTATGCCAGAGCTGCCTTTGACAACTGTAGAGTATTCTAGAAAGACATTGCCTAACAGCCAGCAAACCTGAGACTCCCAGTACTCCCTTTTACTGGTTGTTATCTTGGCAATGCAAGTGAGCTCTCTGTGCCTGTGAGGTTAGGAGTGGATCTTTAGGGCTTCCAGCTCTAAAGACTCTAAGTTTCCAAGCAACCATTTGTATATGGTCGAGCCACAAATGGGCACAAATCACTTAAGGGATAAAATCAAACACCAGGGAAAAGAGACTGAGATTCAGGACTCAGCTCACCCATGTCCTGGAACCACATTGGATGGTTCAGGAGAAGGGCATGTCGGCTGTCTGTTGTCACTTACCCAGTTCAGTGACCCACCTCATGTGATCTATCTTCTATCCCACTACCAATTCCCTGAGTCAGAATCCATGAAAGACTGGCTTTTAGAGGTGGTAAGAGATTTGCGAGGAACCCTGCCCCTTGGCTCACAGGGCAGGAAGTGCCTGGTGGAGGTGGGGATGTTGAAAACACTAGAATTGAAAATGAGCAAGGGGTAGTACTGCCTGGGGCATAGGGTTCCGGTCCCAGGCAAAACATTATTTTAAATCAGCAGGAAGAACAGAAGTCGTGGTTCCCACCAACTTCCAGCCCCAGGAAGCTGGAAATGGTTGGAGATTCCTTTCTGTTCCTCAGAGAATGGCCCCACAGGTCTGTGAGACCTCTTTCCCCTCCTGCCGAGATGGCTCTGTCAGAAACAGACAATGGGACCTGAGGGCTCTGGTGCTCTCATCCCAACACTGTCTCCCCTCTCAGGACCTACTTTGCCTGACCTCTGGAGAAAACCTTAGGAAAAAATGACTCTTTCCATCTGCCTCCACTGGCCCAAATCCCCATCAAAACCTAGCTTTGTCCCTTCAGACTGGAAACTATACCCAAATGGGGTGTGGGAATGTGGATGAGAAAGGAAGGAGGGAAGTTGGGAGTGGGGAGAACATAGGAAAACAGGAAAATGTCATCAGCCATCTGAAGTTCCACAAGGGTGGAGAGAAGATAGGGAGGAAGGTCTGAAGAAAGCCAGTCTTTGGGGAAGCCAAAGTGTAGCGCTGGGCAAGCCGACTGGGAGGGAGGGGTGTGTGGTAGGAGTAGGGCAGCCAGGGGTCAGAGCCCATAGCTTCCAAGGACCAGTCCTGGGCCCTGGGCTCTGTGCCCGTTCTGGGATCTGCTGCATTGTTCAGCCATTTCCTTCTCTGGAAGCAGTAAGGGGGTGGAGAAGGTCAGGGGATGGCATGGTCAGGACTAAATGGAGCAGGGTGAAGCTTCCACTGGGGGAGGGGGGCTCGGGTTCATTCCCATGACTGGCTGCCTTTCCGGCTGCCCTGGGACTGCGTGGGAAAAGGTCTCGGAAGTGTCTGGGACTGTGTGTGTGTGTTTTTTTATTTGTGTCTGAGTGCCTTGTTTGGCTTGAGTCACAGGACAAAGCCCTTTGAGGAACAGTAAGCAGTCTATGTTCCCACTGGGCTCTGCCCTGGGAGAGACATAAGAACCGGCCACAGTGCCGGGAGAGAAGACCAAGTCTCTAGAGGGGTCTTGGCTTCGCTGGCTGACTTCCCTGGATTTATGGGGATGCTTCTGGAACCTTCTGCTAAGTTCCCAGCTTCCTGGTGGAGCTCTTTTACTAGCTGGATGTTGGAAAGCGGAAGGGCGTGAAGTCAACCATTCCCACAGCATTGCCCTAAGAAGCCCACAATCCTTCACATTCATACAGCTCTTAGAGCCAAAATGCCAAGAGATTACAGGAAGGTCCAGTGCTCTGCCTTCAGGCAAGAAGCCCTAAAGCAGAGATCACAAACTAGCAGTCCACAGGCCAAATACAGTATGCAAGCATTCTGTGTTTGGCCAGCACAGTGCTTAAGAAATTTCTTGAGCCAACATTTAGAATTGAGACATTTCACACAAAAAAAAATCCCAATTTCTCCACTGTCTTGAACAGTCAGAAGATCTGGCTAACATTGATCCCATATTCACCCATGACAGCAGTTGGTTGGACTAAGGAATGATGGCCCCCTTTAGAAAGCGCTGGGGCTGTCCATTTGTCACTGTCCCCATCGCTCTCCACTGCCCCCAACACTGAGGTTGAGTAGCCATTGCTGTTGCTCATCACCTTTGCATGATTATTCAATAGCCTTCTGTGTCCCTGTCTGTCAGAAGTGTGGGCACAAAAGAGATCAAGAAGTTCTTTAAATAATTTCTACCCAGCCAGACATATCTGTAAGGCATTGACGGGTCAGTGGTAGAATTCCCCTCTTCCATGCAGGAGGCCTGGATTTGGTTCCTGGCCAATGCATCTCATGTGCAGCAGCCACCCATCTGTCAGTGAAGGCTTGCATGTTGCTGTGATGTTGAACAGGTTTCAACAGAGCTTTCGGACAAAGACGGACTAGGAAGAAAGGCCTGGTGATCTACTTCTGAAAATCAGCCAATGAAAACCCATGGATCAAATGATCTGCTCCGTAAGCGATCATAAGGATGGCGCAGGACCAGGCAGCATTTCATTACCTTGTGCACAGGGTCGCCATGTGTCAGGGGCCAACTCGATGGCAGCTAACAGCAACAACAAAGACATATCTGTAAGCAAACAAAAATGGCTTCTGGTGTCCTCCCACCACCTTTTCTGCACTCTCCCTCTGCCTTCAGATGGCATAGGCCTGTTTGAAAGCTAGCCCACACTCCTTCTCTCAGCCCCAAATCACAACTCTCATTTTTCATTGAGAAATTTCAATTGAAGGCGTAATCGCAATCTTGTCGCAATCCTCAGCTCATCTTCCCAGCCCCAGATTGCTAATGACCCAGTGACAAAGTCGAAACTCCTTGGCCTGTGTGTTCTCTCACGCTGAGACTACAATACGGGCACGCGGAGACATGGGAGCGCTTCTGAAGGAACTTACGCCAAACTGAACACAAAGGTCCCCTCTGGGGAGGGAAGAAGGGATCAGAAATGGAGGTGAAGGTCCCTGGCCTATCCATAAAGCTTCATTTTTTCCTTACGTAATTAAAATTATATAATAATGTATGCATAACTTACATAATTAAATTCAATAATAGGCAGAAATGCTTTAGCCTAGTACCTGTTACTCTGAACCCAATTTACCTTTCTGGTTTATCTCAGATTATTCACCTCCATGAACTAATTCATCTTGCCACTCTCTAAACATGCCCTATCTCTCCCTCCGTAGTTGTTCTCTCTCTCTTCCTCCTACCCAGAATGCCTTTCTCCTTCTTCCCTACCAAGCCAAATCCAGCCCATCCCTCAAAGTGTTGTTGTTAGGTGCTGTCAAGTCAGTTCCGACTCATAGCGACCGTACGTACCACAGAACATACCTGCACCATCCTCAAAATCCTTGCTATGCTTGAGGCCATTGTTGCAGCCACTATGTCAATCCATCTCACTGAGGGTTTTCTCTTTTTCTCTGACCCTCTACTTTACCAAGCATGATGTCCTTCTCCAGGGACTGGTCCCTCCTGATAACATGTCCAAAATATGTGAGATGAAGTCTTGCCATCCTCGCTTCCAAGGAGCACTCTGGCTATATTTCTTCCAAGACAGACTTGTTCGCTCTTCTGGACAGTCCACAGTATACATTCAATATTCTTCACCAAACTATAATTCAAAGACATCAATTCTTCTGTCTTTCTTATTCATAGTACAGCTTTCATATGCATATGAGGTGATTGAAAATATCGTGGCTTGGGTCAGGCACACTTTAGTCCTCAAAGTGACATCTTTGCTTTTTAACTTAAAGAGGTCTTTTGCAGCAGATTTGCCCAATGCAATATGTCTTTTGATTTCCTGACTGCTGTTTCCATGGGCGTTGATTGTGGATCCAAGGAAAATTAAATCCTTGACAACGTCAATGTTTTCTCCATTTGTCAGGATGCTGCTTATTGGGCCAGTTGTGAGGATTTCTGTTTTCTTTATGTTGAGGTATAATCCATACTGAAGGCTGCGGTCTTTGATCTTCGTCAGTAAGTGCTTCAAGTCCTCTTCGCTTTCAGCAAACAAACTTGTGTCATCTGCATAAAAAAAAAAAGAAAAAGACCAAACCCAGTGCTGTTGAGTCGATTCCGACTCACAGTGATCCTATAGGACAGAGTAGAACTGCCCTATAGAGTTTCCAAGGAGCACCTGGCGAATTCAAACTGCCAACCTTTTGGTTAGCAGCCATAGCACTTAACCACTACGCCACCAGGATTTCCTCATCTGCATAACGCAGGTTGTTAATGTCTTCCACCAATCCTGATGCCACGTTCTTCTTCATACGGTTCAGCTTCTCAGATTATTTGCTCAGCATACAGACTGAATAAGTATGGTGAAAGGATGTAACCCTGGTGCATACCTTTCTTGATTTTAAACCATGCTTTATCCACTCACTCTGTTTAGATGACAACCTCTTGGTATATGTACCGGTTCCTCATGAACACAATTAAATATTCTGGAATTCCCATTCTTTGCAATGTTATCCATAATTTGCTGTGAGCCACATAGTGGAATGCCTTTGCATAGTCAATAAAACACAGGTAAACATCTTTCTGGTATTCTCTGCTTTCAGGCAAGATCTATGTGACATCAGCAGTGATATCCCTCATTCTACATCCTCTTCTGAATCCGGCTTGAATTTCTGGCAGTTCCCTGTTGATATACTGCTGCAACCCCTTTTGAATGATCTTCAGCAAAATTTACTTGTGTGTCATATTAATGATCTTGTTTTATAAATTCCACATTCTGTTGGATCACCTTTCTTTGGAATGGGCACAAATATGGATCTCTTCTAATCGATCAGCCACGTAGCTCTCTTTCAAATTTCTTGGCATAGATGAGTGAGCACCTCCAGCGCTACATGCCTTTGTTAAAACATCTCAATTGGTATTCCATCAATTCCTGGAGCCTTGTTTTCCGTCAATTCCTTCAGGGCAGCTTGGGCTTTTTCCTTCAGTACCATTGGTTCTTGATTATAATGCCACCTCCTGAAATGGTTGAATATCGGTCAATTCTTTTTGGTACAGTGACTGCATAGTCCTTCCATCTGCTTTTGATGCTTCCTGTGTAATTCAATATTTTGCCCATAGAATTCTTCAAAATTGCAACTCGAGACATGACTTTTTTCTTCAGTTCTTTCAGCTTGAGAAATGTCCAGCATGTTCTTTCCTTTTGGTTTTCTAACTTCAGGTCTTTGTACATTCCTTGTAATACTTTATTTACTCAAGCCACCCTTTGAGACCTTCTGTTCAGCTGTTTTCCTTCGTCATTTCTTCCATTCATTTTAGCTACTTGACATTCAAGAGCAAGTTTCAGTTCAGAGTCTCTTCCGACATCCATTTTGGTCTTTTCTTTCTTTCCTGTCTTTTTAATGACCTTTTGCTTTCTTAGTGTCAATGTCCTTGATGTCATCCCACAACCCGTCTGGTCTCCGGTCATTAGTGTTCAATGAATCAAATCTATTCTTGAGATGGTCTCCAAATTCAGTTGATATATACTGAAGGTTGTTTTTTTGGGTTTTCATGGACTTATTTTAATTTTCTTCAGCTTCAACTTGAACTTGCATATGAGCAATTGATGGTCTGTTCCGCAGTCAGCCCCTCGCCTTGTTCTGACTGATGATATTGAGCTTTTCCATGGTCTCTTTCCACAAATGCAGTCGATTTGATTCTTATGTTTCCCGTCTGGTGAGGTCCAGGTGTACAGTTGCCATTTATGTTGTTGAAAAAGTTATTTGAAATGAATAAGTCTTTGGTCTTACAAAATTCTATTATGCAATCTCCACCATCATTTCTATCACCAAGGGCATATTTTCCAACTACCAATCCTTCTTTGTTTCCAACTTTCTCACTCCAATCACTAGTAATTATCAATGCATCTTGATTGCATGTTTGATCAATTCCTTCAGACTGCAGAAGCTGGTGAAAATCTTCAATGTCTTCATCTTTGGCATTAATGGTTGGTTCATAAATTTGAATAATAGTCTTATTAATTGGTCTTCCTTGTAGGTGTATGAATATTATCCTATCACTGACAGCATTGTACTTCAGGATAAATCTTGAAATGTTGTTTTTTGACGATGAATGCAATACTATTCCTCTTCAAAGTGGTCATCTTTAAATGATTTTGTTCATGGGCACTCTCAAAATTGTTTACGTTACGTACCCCTCATTATAGCTGGTTTTTAAAAACTATGTATTTCTTTGAAATTGAAAAACTTGATTGAAATTTTTTCCACCAGGTTTAAAGAGTTGCAAAGGATATGATTTCCGGTGTATAGAAATACTGACATTTTGAAATAAAATGTACATTAAACGTACCCATTGGAATCTAAATACCACAGTGATTGGGCACCCACCATCTGATACCACATGCAAAGCTCTTGTTTAACATAGGAAATTTTACATCATTGTTTTTTCTTCTTAAACTCACATTTCCCTTCCACTTCTCCTAAGTAATTTTATCCTAATATAATGTGACTCATGTGTCAGAGAAGAACTGTTCTACATAAGATTTTCAATAGCTGATTTTTTGGAAGTAGATCTAAGGCACTCTGGGTGTACTAAAACTTCCAACCTTTTGGGTTACAGCCGAGCTCGTTAACAGTTAACAGTTGTTATAGAAACAAACAATCTCAAAATCTCGGTTGTTTAAAACAGCAAAGGCTCTTTCCTCCCACCCCCACTTACGCTCCATGTCCGTCTCAGGTAAGCTGCTGGCTCTGATTCATACCACGGTCACTCAGGGACCCAGGCTCCACCATCTGGAATGTCACCTCGGCAGAGAGAAGGTAACAAAAACCATGTACCGGCCTTTCATGCTTCTACCCAGAAGCGACAGACTTCACTCATATTTCAGAGGCCAAGAAAGTCACATGACCAGACCTAACCGCTAAAAGTGGGAAAGTACTTGGAAGGGAGGAGAACCAAGAGGATGGATGAGCAGCGCTGGTGCTTACAATTTTCTTTTGTAAAGTGGACAGCACGGGACTGTGAAGATGAGGGAGGAGAGGCATTCTCCAGCCCAGAACCAGGACTTACTGAAGATGAGGCTCTGGGAGTCTAGCCATTCCCACCACCACCCCCCCCCCCCCGCCCAGACAAGTCTTTTTGCCCTCTAGGGGTACACATGCCTCTGTCTGAAGACAACTGCTTTTTGTGAAGCCTTCTCTGACCCCTCTGACTTGCAGAGACCTCTCTCTGGTGTTCCTGCTGTCATTATTACCTGTGCTATTCATTTTGGAAGCCATTGACAGTAAATTTTTATATATGTGTCTCACGTTTTCCTGAGGTTCTTGGGTGGTGCGAACAGTTGATGCATTTGGCTACTAGCCAAAAATAGAGAAAATTCTAACTCACAAACAGACACGAAACAAAACCAGACTTACTGGCCTGGCACAGACTGGAGAAACCCCGAGAGTATGGCCTCCGGACACCCTTATAGCTCAATACTGAAGTCATTCCTGAGGTTCTCTCTTCAGCCAAAGATTAGAGAGGCCCATAAAACGAAATGAGACTAAATGGAGACACCAGCCCAGGAGCACGGAGGAGAAATCAGGAGGGAACAGGAAAGCTGGTAATTGGGAACCCAAGGTCAAGAAGGGAAGAGTGTTGACGTGTTGTGGGGTTGGCAACCAATGTCATAAAACAATGTGTGTATTAATTGTTTAATGAAAAACTAATTTGCTCTATGAACCTTCATCTAAAGTACAATTTTAAAAAAAGGTTGGACATTTGAGTCCACCCAGAAGCACCTCAAAGAAAGGCCAGGTGATCTACTTCCCAAAATTCTGTCATTGAAAATCTTACAGAACACAGTTCTGCTCTGTCACGCATGGGGTCGCCATGAGTTGGAATCTACTGGACAGCAAATGGCTTGTGGCTTTTCTGGTTTTGTCTTATTTTGGTATCATATTTTCCTAACAAGTCGTAGGCTCTTTGAGGATGGGAACCATATTGTCGAGTTTTTATATCCCCCAACCTATGTAGCAAGGACGTTAAGAAAATATTTGAGTTCTGTTTGATGATTGAGCTGATCACTTTTCTCTGTGTGCTTCAATCTCCTCGTCTATAAAACTGGAATAACAAAACTTGCCCTGGTGACATAGTGGTTAAGTCCTACGACTGCTAACCAAAAGGTCGGCAGTTGAAATCTGCCAGGCAGTCCTTGGAAACTCTATGGGGCAGTTCTACTCTGTCCTATAGGGTCGCTATGAGTCAGAATCGACTCCACGGCAATGGGTTGGGCTCGTATGGTTCCACTTTAATGTGGTGAGGATCTGTTGAGATTGTAGGAGTGAAAGCTTCTCCTGCCCCGCTCCCTGTCACATAGGATCAGCTTCTTGAGGCCCCACTTCTGAAAAGCTGGAGAGCCCAGCTATATGGAATGAGGAGGAGCCTGGTGGCCCAACAGTTAAGTGCTTGGCCGCCAACTGAAAGATTGGCAGTTTGAACCCACCTAGCAGCTCAGCAGGAGAAAAGATCTGGCAATCTGCTCCCGTAGAGATTAACCAAAAAAATTTTAAACCATTGCCGTTGAATCGATTCAGACTCATAGCGACCCTATAGGACAGAGTAGAACTGCCCCCATAGGGTTTCTGAGGCTGTAATCTTTATGGGAAAAGCCCTGGTGGCGTAGTGGTTAAGTGCTATGGCTGCTAACCAAAAGGTTGGCAGTTTGAATCCACCAGGGGCTCCTTGGAAACTGTATGGGGCAGTTCTACTCTGCCCTACGGGGTCGATATGAGTTGAAAATCAACCCCACGGCACCTAAAAACAACCTAACACATAATGAGAAGCCACTGAAAGCTCTTGAAAAGATCTGTGGAAAGTGAGGTTTGGGGTTGATCAATCTGACATCAGTGACTACTGGGTGGTGCTGGGCGGCACAGGAGGAAGTCCAGACAGGTTACTCCCATGATCCAAGATGAGGACTCATTCGAGAGGTGTGGCAAGGACCAGGACCCACGGCACCCTCAGGGAGTGACCACCCTGCCTCCCTGAACCTCCAGACTGGATTCAGGACTGAGATCCACAATCCTAGTCAGAGGTTATCACAACCTCCCTTCCTTCCCCAGCCCAAACCCATCATTTTCTACATCCCGACCCTGCCCCCTGGTGGTCTCTGAAGGCATTGCGGCTACATTGCTACCAGTCAAAAAACAGAACTGAGCTTCACAGGGTTTTCTTGACTGTAATCTTTACAGGGGAGTCCCTGGGTGGCACAAATCATCAAGCGTTCAACAAGTAACCGAAAGGTTGGCTGTGCTGCAAAAGAAAGGTCTGGCGATCTGCTTCTGAAAAGTCACAGCCTTGAAAGTCCTACGAAGCAGTTCTACTCTGCATTCACGGGGTCTCTATGAGTCAAAATCAAGCCGAGGACAATAATCTTTAAGGTAGACTTTCTTTTGGGGCATCACCAGCCTTTCGGTTAGTAGTGAAGTGCACCCAGGGACCTCTACAGTACTACAACCCGTTGCCGTCGAGTCAATTCTGGCTCGTAGCGACCCTATAGGACAGAGTAGAACTGCCCCACAGAGTTTCCAAGGAGCATCCGGTGGATTCAGACAACCGCCTCACCAGGACTTCTACAGTGCTCCAGGAAAGCTGAATTCTGGTTCATCAGAAGAAACCTAGGATTGATGTGGGGGAGGGGAGGGTGCTCAGGTAACCCAGCATTTGTGCCTGACTCTTTGCTGGCCAAGGAGCCCTGGTGGCTCAGTGGTTCAAGCGATCGGCTCATAACCAAAAGGTTGGTGGTTCAAACCCACCAGCCACTCCGAGGGAGATAGATGTGGCAGCCTGCTTCCATCAAGGTTGACAGCCTTGGAAACCATATGGGGTCGCTATGAGTTAGGATCTACTCAACAGCAGTGGGTTTGGTTTGGTTTGGGTTTTCTTTGCTGGCCAATGGAGGTTCTGTAGAAAAAGAAGGGAGCAAACACAGAGAGGAGAGCATACATGTGGGCTGAGGATAACTGAGCTTGTGGGTATACTTTTTGACCCCAGACTCACTGCATAAAGTGAAAACTAGAAAGAATCAGTAAAAATGGTGCGGCAGTGCCATCTGACCTCCTCTAAATTCACGAGAGGGGAGGAAAATCAAGACCAACATCAATAGTCCAAGGCTAATTCCTATGAGGTGGAGGTCAGGCATGCCTCCACCCTCCAACATTTTTACCAGTTCTGACACCAGCGCTCCCACGGCACTCTACTTCTCTGCTGGATTCCACAATTCGTTGCAATGGCCACACAGAACTCACAGACAATACTCACAATTATGAGATTTCTTAGGGAAGTAGCAGGTTTCAGTTCAGGTTTAGTACTGCTCAGGATAGCCTCCATCAGGACAGCCTCTTCCTGGCCTTGCTGCAGGCATGCCTGTCATTGGCCCCTGGGCCTCTTCCCTGCTTAGGCAAGTGTTACAAAACTCTTGTAGTTTTACCAGTAAGTGCCCTGAGGCACCCTACTCCAGTCAGGAAGCCTCTCGCTCTGTGGGTCAGCACACTGACTGTCCACCTTGCTCTATGGGCCAGGAAGCGTGGTCTCCTGCCGGTCTCCTGGTTCAACTGCCTCTGCTACCATTTCTCACTGTTTCCGGTTTCACAGCTCTCTCTTTCTGTTTCCTGGATCTAGGAGGTTTCAGCACAGGGATCCAGGGTCCAGTGGACATATTCCACCCCTAAGTCTTCTTTCTTAGTGGTAATAGGTCCCCCTGATTTGGGGTTGACTGCTCTTGTAAGCCTAGCAGGGTGGCAAAATTGACCAGTCCCCTCGTTAGGGTTCCATATACCTTATTTGCACGGGCCCACCCCTACAAGGCTGTCATGCACCTTACTTACATTATTAGCAACCTATTCAATCCCCTTGGTGAGCCACAGCACCCAGCCATTTGGTGGGAGTTAAAAAGACTGTGGCTAGAAGGGCCATATTAAGTAAGTCACTGCATGCACCACAGAACATTTTGCCTGAAGTTGCAAACTGACAGGCTTTGGGCCATGGTTAAGGCCCTGCAATGGCTTTTAATTTTTGCTTAGCTGCCAACATTCAAAATCTGGAGTTTTCACATTAAAATATGAATGCCCAGTTTTTCTTGAAAAATCAAAGCATGGAGCCGTGTGGGGCTTCTGCCCTGCTGAGCAGCAGCTGGTTGGGGCCGAGGAGTATCCACTGCACCTTTAGCAGGGTGTGAGCTCTCTCCCGCCACTCAGTTACCCAGGCTGCCTGCTCAGTCTCATCACCCCCCTGGCCCCTAGAGACTGGGAGTTTGCAACTCTTTACTAAGGCTGGCATTTCATGTTGGAGAACAAGGCTAAAAAATATCAGGAAGGGGCCAACCAGTCTACCAGAGCTTGAATCCCCTCCAGACTATCCTTACTAAGCATCGTCCAATGTATGGTCAAAGGCCTTTGGAAACAAGAAAGCCATTGCCTATTAAGGTAGCCCCTCGCACCTTGGATAGCTCTGATAGCTTCCATGGGGTGCCATTCCCTGAGGACACATGTGGAGAGAGGTGAAGGGACTTGCCTGCAATATGTCTCAAAAGTGAAGTACCCTATTAGCAAGTACTTGTTAGGTACCACCAAGTGCCCTGGACTATGGTTGGCTTCAGGGCATGGGGTTGGTGAGTAAGGATGGCAGGGCCTGTGTCCTAAAGGAACTTCCAGTCAGGGCAGGGACCATCCAGGTGTACATAAATGAGATCAACACTGGACAGTGCTAACAGGTATAGCAACAACTAAGAATGGTGCGCTGAAGGGGAACAGTCCAAATGTGACCTCCCATTGGGGGTCTATCCCTGCCATTCCCACAGGTAAAGCCTCCCAGGTATGAGAAATGAGAAATGTAAGCTCTGAAAATATCAACCATAGTTATGTAGGTCAGTGCCACTCCTGGCATGTTACCATGAACGTCCGAGAGTTTAATCAATGGGATGGGAGGGTGTGATGGTTAAGGTTGTGTGTTGACTTGGCTGGGCCATGATTCTCAGTGGTTTGGCAGTTATGTAATGATGTGGTCATCCTCCATGATGCAGTCTGATGTGACCAGCCCATCAATTGTAAAGGGAATTTCTCTGGGATGTGGCCTGCATCCAATATATATATGGACATTCTGGCAAAGCTTGCTCACTTGCTCTGGATCCTGCATCTGGCTCATCATCATCTGACCTCTGGTTCTTAGGGCTTGAGCCAGTGACCCGCTGTATTGTCTGCCAGTCTTTCAATTCATCAGCCTCCACAACCTGTGAGCCAGAAGCCTGACAGCTTACCTGTGGATCTTGGGATTCATCAGCCCCTGCAGCTATGTGAGTCAGGAGAAGCCTCCAGCCTGATGCCTGACCCACAGACTTAGAACTTGCTGGCCTCTACAACCACATGAGCCATTTCCTTGAGATAAATCTCTCTCTGTCTCTAAACCACCCATTGCCATCGAGTTGATTCCTACTCATAGCGACGCTATAGGACAGAGTAGAACTGACTCATAGGGTTTTCAAGGAGTAGCTGGTGGACTCAGACTGCCGACGTTTTGGCTAGCAGCAGAGACCTTAACCAATGCACCACCAGGGCCCTAATATACACGTATACGTATACGTATACATACACATACACATATACATACACATACACATACACATATACATATACATATATACATGCTTCACTGGTTTTGCTTCTCTAGAGAAACCATCTTAAGACAGAGGGCATGGAGGTAACTGACTTGGTCTTTTATAAAACTGTGAGTCAGGACACCTGAGTTTTATGCCGATTCTGCATAATTGAAAGAACTTCAACCCATCTCTCTGCATCTTAGGGACAAGGCTTCACTATCTGCAAATGGAGATGGTTGAACTAAATCTATCAGGGCCTAAACTCACTTTTGTATCCCCAGTGCCAACACAGTGACTGGCTGCCTAGAATGTAAGCTATGTACCAATCCAGTGCTCCACAGATGTTGTGATTGATTGCCCGACTCTGCTTCTGAGAGCCTGAGTCAGAAGTGGGGCCCAGAACATCCAGAACATTGGTCCTGGATGTAGCCCCAGGCCTCAGTCCTCCTGGAAGAGCAAAAGAGAAGAATACCTGTTGAAACGGCAAGTGTTTTGTCATGATATACTTGTCGTTGGTGTTGTTGGCTGCCTTCTAGGTGATTCTGACTCATGTCCACCCCATATGTTACACAGTAGAGCTGCTCCTGGTGGTGCAGTGGTTAAGCACTCGGCTGCGCATCTAAAGGTTGAGGGTTTGAGCTTACCAGCTGCTCTGCGGAAGAAAAGACCTGGAGATCTGCTCCCATAAAGATTTCAGCCTAGGAAGCCCTATGGGGCAGTTCTACTCTGTCATATTGGGTTGCTGTGAGTCAGAATAAACCCAATGACACACAACAATCTTTATGAAAGCAGATTGCCAGACTTTTCTTCCCCGGAGCCACTGGGTGGTTTCTACCACCAACTTTTAGAGTAGAACTCCAGCTCAAACACTGCGTCATCCAGGGACCTATACATACATACTTACAACAATTTAAGGGTAAAAAGGGGGGGCAGGAGGCAGGGGCATATCCCTAAAGCTCGTATATATTTTTTTTTAATTTTAGTGAAAATACACACAGCAGAACATAGCCATTCATCAATTTCTACATGTAATTCAATCACATTGGCTACATTCTTCACCTTGTGTCCCGGTTCTCGCTCTCTCTACCCACGTTGTTTCACCACCATTGACTTCACTACCCCGAAACTTCTTATCTATGCTTTAGAGTTACTATTGACAATTTGATCTCACATAGACAGACAGTTCTTTTTAAAAGAGCGCCGTGCTCGTAGCAAACATTCTTTACTAATTTAACTAACTAGTTGTTTAAAGATGATTTCAGGAGATAATTTCGGTTCATGATGCTTGAGAGCATTTTGACCACGAGAGGGCGCCCGAGCCTCACTCTCCCCCCAGCCTCTGGTAGGACGGAAACCCCAACAGAGGCTTAGTTAAGCAGACAACTCAATTTGGTCAGGACTGGACTCGACGGCACTGGTTGGGGGACCAGACAAGAAGCCTGAGATGTAAACACAGGGAGCCAATGGAGCATGGGGCAGAGGGTGGTCCAGGGAGGGAGCCTCAGAGAGAGAAAGGGGACTTGCTGGAGTCACAAAGCATGCCTTTAGATACATCAGGAAATAAGACCTGGGGTAGGGCCACACTGAGATTTCCCCTGTTGTACTCAGGATGAAGGTAATGCTCGATCTAATAGGGAAAATTCTCTCTCTGTAAGTATATCGACTCGATAGCAATGGGTTTGGTTTTTGGTTTGGTAAATACATCAGGGCCTGCGGCCATCGGCAAAGAGATCTTAACTTCAGTGCACAGGGCAGTAGTGGCCTGGCCGGAAGCCACCCTCAGGGCCCCGAGTGCCTGACTTTGGCCCTTAGCTCATAAGCTGTAGAGAACCACAGAAGAAAGTTCTTTGAAATGGTGAAAATGGCAGCTGTAGATAAGAGAAATTTAAATATGTAACTCTGTGGAAAGTATATGAAATAAATATTTGGGAGTATGGTCTTTGGGGAAAGTCCTAGTGGAGATCATTACTCAGGTGGCTTTTGGTCCCCTCCTTGTTTCCCCTTTTGGGGTGTGTCCTCCTCCATGTCTTCCTGAGGCTCAGGCTAACTTCCAGGACATAGATAGACTGTTGGTTCCAGAAATGAGATGCTGGCTTCTCATCTATTATGCGAGGCTGCCTTCACCAAGGCTCAGAGCCTGAGAATGTACTGCTCTGCAAGCTGAGGAGTCTCCTTGCCATGGGAACTAGGGGCATCTCTCTCCATCGCCCACCTCTCCAACCACCCGTGAAACCGTTCTGCTAAGCCAAGCACAGAGCCACAATAACATGGGCCCAGAGGTGGGGCGGGGGTGGGGTGGGAAGAGTCAGTAAGAGCTGCGTGGGGCGGGGGTGGGGGGGTGGGGGGGTGGGGGAGATGGGAGGGAAACTGAGCCATTTGGAGCTAAACCAAAAAAAAATCAAACCTGTTGCCATCTAGTTGATTCCGACTCACAGGACCCTGTAAGACAGAGTAGAAATGCCCCATAGGATTTCCCAAGGCCATAAATCCTAATGGAAGCAGATTGCCACATCTTTCTCCCGCAGAAAGCCTGGTGGGTTCAAACTGCTGACCTTTTGGTTAGCAGCTGAGCGCTTAACTACTGTGATACCAGAGTTCCTCACCATTTGGAGCTACTAATTCCTAAATATTCCCCTGCCTGTTTCAACCTGCCTGAGTAGCTCCACAGCCCAGATGCCAAACTGGGAAGAGGAACTATGTCTTCTTCTCTTACTTCAGCACCAAACACGGGCTCTGGGAGAGACAGACGAGCAACAAATGTTTGCTGAAAGGAAGAATGAGAGAGAGAGAATGAATGAGCCAAAGAATGTGGTCCTTTCTATGGGTGACAAGGGCCCAGAGCTCAGCTCTTACTTGGCTTATCACCACCAAGCACGATCTTGGTGCCTTTCCGAGCCTTGGTTTCCTGTCCATGAAGACCACGTTCCCAGGCAACTGAAAGTCAGAGATATGAGTGTTCTGTGGCTGTAGCCTGTGGGCTTAGCTCCCTCCTTCTCTCCTATCCCCCTCTGTAATTTTAAGTTATCGAAAACAAACAAACTCAAGAAAATCAAGAAACTACTCATTCCAGCAGGATTGTGAAGATGCATACATTGCAGTGTATGGATTGCTTTACATGGACTTTCTTGCCATGGTCTTGTAACTCCTACCAAATGACTAGGTAGAACCATGCAAATGATGTGCTTGTGGCCCAACAAGGGAACTGCACAACTTACTAATGATGCAAATAAAGTGCGTGGTGCCCTTGTGGGGTGGGACCATGCAAATAAGGTGTATGGAAACCTAATGAGGGGATTGGTCAGTTTCACCATCCTGCTAGGCTTAAGATGAGCCATCCCAGAGGTGAACAGGAGGACCTCACTACCACCAAGAAGAGTTGATGGGAGTGGACCCCATCCTTTAGACCCGGGGTCCCTGTGCTGAGAAACTCCTAAACCCGGAAGACAGAGAAAGAACTGTGAACTTCCTAGCCCAGGGAGCAAGGTGATTACAGTGGGTGTGCTTACCCACGGAGCGAAAGAGCTGAGCGGCTTTGGGCAGAAGGCTTCCCGGTGGAGTGGGATGCCCCCAGGGCACTTATTGGCAGAGCTAAAAAGCTTTGTAATACTTCCAGAGCTAGGCAGAGGCCGGGCAGAGGGGCAGAGGACAGGTCAGAGAGTGGACTGCCTTTGGGCACAGGACAGCTGAGAAAAGGCTGTCCTGATCAAAGAACTGCATCCTGAGACATTCATGATCCAGAATTGTAACTGGAGAGAGGAGGTATGTCTGACTTCCGCCTCATAGGACTCAGCCTTGGGCTGTTGATCTTTATTCTCTCTCCTCCCAGTTGTGAAGTTAGAGGAGGAGTCTGACCACACTATTGCACCATTTTTACAAAGCTCTAAAGAGATAAATAAATTCAGGTATGGGTAGTTGATACTGGCATTTGCAATATTCAGCTTTGGCTAAATCAGGAGGCAGGTCTACCTTAAAGAGATTTCTGAGCTCTGCTCACCCTTGTTCTGGTTGTTCCCCTCTGCCACCCCACCCCACCCCTGCCCCCATAAACACCGTGTTCTAAAGGTTGTAGGCATTTTAATTGTGATAAAATACATATAACAAAAAGGTGCCATTTTAACCATTTTAAGGGCACATTTCAGCGACATTAATTGCATTCACCATGCTGTGCAACCAACGCCACTATTTCCAAAAGTTCTTCATCACCCCAAACAGGAACCCAGTACCCCTTCAGCAACTACTCCCCATTTCCCCCTGGCAACCACTAATCTTCTTTGATCTCTATGCTTTTGCCTATTCCAGATATTCAGATAGTGGGATTATATAGTATTTGTCTTTTTGTGTCTGACTTATTTCACTCAGCATCATGTTTCCAAGGTTGAGCCATGTTGTAGCATGGATCAGGAATTCATTTCTTCATTTTATTGTTGAATAATATTGCATCATATATATATACATATATAAAACGTAACAAACCAAACCCAGTGCTGTCGAGTCAATTCCAACTCATAGTGACCCTATAGGATGGTGTAGAACTGCCCCATAGAGTTTCCAAAGAGCGCCCGGCAGATTCGAACTGCCAATCCTTTAGCAGCTGTAGCACTTAACCACTACGCTGTCAGGGTTTATATATATATATATATATATCACATTTTGTTTATCCATGTGATGGATACTGTTGAACACTTGGGTTGTTTTCACCTTTTAGCTATTGTGAATAATGCTGCAATGAATGTTGGTGTATGTAGTATTTGTTTTTCTTCCTTTATTCATTCATTCAACTGCATTTCTTAACCAGGTTAGTAGAGAGGTTGGGTATGCTAGCTCTTCCTCCTGCCAGACTGGGCTCCTCTGGCCCTGTGAGGCTCTCCCAGAGTTCAAGGAGCTCAGGCTTTTGTAGGACCCTGTAGCCCCAGAGGAAACCCTGGTGGTGTAGTGGTTAAGTGCTATGACTGTTAGGTTGGCAGTTCAAATCCGCCAAGTCCTTCTTGGAAACTTCATAAGGGGCAGTTCTACTCTGTCCTATAGGGTCACTATGAGTCAGAATCGACACGACTGCAGTGGGTTTGGTTTTTTGGTTTGGTAGCCCCAGAGCTACAGAAAATCCTTTAACTCTGGACAGAGAACTGAAAAACCTGGGTCTTGAGTCTTCTGCTTTCTGTGGGACATTTTTTTAAAATTGTGGTATAGATACAATTGTGAGGATGGCGCAGGACCGGGCAGTATTTCGTTCTATTGTACATGGCTGGGGTCGCCATAAGTAGGAACTGACTCGAGGGCACCCAACAACAACATACATATAAAACATTCGCCATTTCATTTTTTACTTGTACAATTCAGTAATATTAACTACGTTCATCACGTTGTATCTGTGGAAACTTTTAAACCTTGGTTAGCTGCCCCAAACCAAAAAACCAAAACACTTGCCAATCTCATAGAACTGAGTAGAACTGCCTCATAGGGCTTCCAAGGAGCGACTGGTGGATTTGAACTGCTGACGTTTTGGTTATCAGATGAGCTCTTAACCACTGTGCCACCAGGAGCCCTGGTTAGCTGCAGAATGTGGGTAAATACAATGCTTCTCTTGCTGATCTCATCAGGCTTTTTTGATGATCACCTGGGATGGAGTTATTTGAAAGTGTTTTGTAAACAATAAAGCAGTATATGAATGCATGATTATTACTGGTATTACTATTACTATACTACTATAGTCAGAACCCTGAAGTCCTAAATGGTCTGAGGAAAAATTAGCCTTAGATCCAGAGGTGCCAAAGTGCTGAAAGCCAGCTTGGGAGGCTTGTAGATGTTCTTTATGATCCCTAGGTCCTCAGTCCCCTCTTCCAGGTGGAACATGGGATTAAAAAATCTTTTGAGTACTACAGATCCTTGGGAATAAATAATCAAGGAGTACATAAATTAGAATCTACTCCATTTCATTTCTTGTTAAAGATGAAATATTAAAATGTTGTGCTCTTTTTAAGACAAATACAGCAATCATTTATTGAGTTGCTACTATGTGTTGGGTATATTGTGTTACTATTAACTCTGAGTTACACGATAACTCTCTGATCAAAGGGCACAGATTGACCAAGAGATACATGTCCATTCAGAGGGAAAAAGGTAGGCTTTCATGGAGTGACACAGCCATTCATTACTTATCTCTTAGACTCCTACTACTAAATTGTGTTGCATTTTCTCAACCACAGGCAGAAATGGAGATACACTGACTTGGTTCTTGCATAAACTGAGGGCCACTCCTTGATTGTGTGTTATGCACAGGCCAACAACCCTCGCCGTCAGCTAAAAAGGCCAGACAAACTGCACAGGGCTGGGCTGAAGCTAGATGGGTCACTGAGCCTTCTCATTGCCCATTAATCAGGGAGCAGGACCCAGTATCCCAGGGAGAGATCAGGCCATGTAGAAACCAAGATACCCTGGGCAGAAGGCAGGTAGTGTGCCATGATAGGAAGGGAAGGGAAGTCAGCAGACCTGAGCTCTAGTCCTGGCTTCTGGAACTGCAGGCCAAGGGTTCCAGGCCTGTGGGCATCAGGCTTCTGCCACCTCCCTGCCTGTGTCCTAAGGGTGTGTATGGTTTAGGAATGGCCAAGTGGGGTGGTGGGAGGAGCACAGGGCTGGGAGTCAGGAGCATGGCTTGGCCATTGTCTTGATGATCTTAAAGCAAACCGCTTCACCTCTCCATGCTTCATCTTCCTGTAAAATGAGAGAGGGAAGTGGACGAAGCACTGTCAAAGCTAACACTCTGGTTCTGTTTTCCTAGGGCTATCTTAAGGGCCCATCAGTGCTACCACCAGGGGCACCTGACCTCACTCACTGACCCCACTCTAAAGTCCTGCAGGGGCTTCCACTCACCAACCCCAACCAGAAGAAAGAGGGTGTGGGCACTCATGCACATTTTCCACACTGACCAGAAGGGTAGGTTGGGTTGGGTGATGGTCAAGGAGACCCAAGGGAAACATGAGGAGCTCATGCCCGATCCCTGCCAGCCCTGGAAGGTTACCAGTGTGCTGATCCACCTAGCTTCTCTCCCCCTCACAAGGCTAGGCCCCCAGGTCCTTGGTGCTTCCTCTGTCCTGGGAGAGCTTGTCAGGGAGTGGGTCTGCTCTCCTGAAGCCGGCCCCCCACCGTGAAGGCCTGCATGAATGGGCCTGGAGGTTAAGCCTTCAGCTGCTGGAGGGGTTTTGCTCTCTCCTTCTGATGCCTTTGCAGGCAAGTCTCCCCCCTTTTTCACCTTTCCCTTCCAGGGTCCCCTTTCTACTACTCTGGGGGACTTTGCCCTTTTCCTCAAGGGCATTTGCATTCTGACGAGGAACCGAGCCTTTACAGGCCCTGATCCCTGACACTGGGAAGCTCAATGTCAGGTCACAGCCTGGAAGCACCAAAGGTGGACCCTCTGGGGCACCTGCTCTTCTGTCAACCAGGCCAGTTGCCAGATCACTCTGACTCATGGAGATCCCATATGTGCCAGAGTAGAACTGTGCTCCATAGGGCTTCCAATCGCTTAAATTTTTGATGCAGATTGCCAGGCCTTGCTTCCGAGGTACCTCTGAATGGACTCGAACCTCCAACCTTCCGGTTTTCAGCTAAGTGCATTAACTGTTTGCATCACCCAGGGACTTTGCTCTCCTGTTAATGCCCCAGAATAAAAATCCTGTCTAACAATGCTGACCAGGCAGCAGGGCCCAGGAAGGAATGGCTCAGTCAGGGTTGACATGTGTTAACTTTACCCTGGAAGATACAGAGCCGGCTTCTGGCCAGGACACAGGGGGCAGTAGGGGCTCCCTGGTGCCTGGATAAGCACTTGTTTAGCACCAGCCTCGCTGGAGCAGGAGGGAGAGGATTCACTCGTAAAGATGCTGGATTTCAGTGCTGCTGGGAGATTATTCCAAGATGCTCAGATTCTTTCCAGAGAGGAAAGAAACCTTTCACCTGCAGTCAGAGATCAGGACTAAACACCCCGGAAAGGAATAAGGTGTGTCCTGGACAGCACGGGGTCGGGGGGGCAGGGGGCGGGGGAGTCAGCAAGCGGCAGCGTCTGGCTGCAGCTCAGTGTCCTCGCTGTAACCTCTCAAGTTCAGTCCATAAATGACTGTCCACTGAGGCTTTTCTGGAAATCCCCCATCCAGCTGAAAAGCCCCTTCTGAGACGGCCACAGGGCCTCCCCCGCTTGCCTGCTCCTCCTCTCAGGCCCAGGCCTGGACCCTGTTCAACAGAGCATGAAGGAGGCTCCCCCGGGGAAGACGGCAGCACGGGGGTCTCTAAATTATGAAGCAGCTTACTCGGCCCCTTTCAGAAAGGCCCAGACGTCCCAGCTAAATAATTCACCACCTCAGGGAGACCCAGCGGTTCCCGGACAACTGAAGTAGGTCAGGCTTTGGCTCCGCCCTGGGGTGGGGGCTGCTGGCTGGAAGGCCTAACTGCCTTGGCCGAAGCGCCCAGCCGGTCCAGATACTGCGATACTGCGGTGCGGTGAGGGGCACAAGGTGGGAAAATTACCCACACCCCTCCTTTCCTGGTGTGAACACTGCCACCAACTCCTCTGCTCCCAGCACCTCTCTGGGCTCCAGGTAACCCACCCACCTGCCACCAGCTACCCCAGAACCTAGGTCTGGCCAGGCTTCTCCCTCTTGGCACCTGGGGGAGCTGTCCTTTCACCACATGCACAGACCAGCTGGGGCTGTCTGTGTCACCCCGTCTTTAGGAGCTGGCACCTTCACCTCAGACTCAAGCCACCGAGTACAAGACTGGGATTCAGGGAAAGGGGTGAGGCAGGGAGTGGGGAGGGACATCAGGTCACCCAAGGTACAGGTGAGGGAGAGACCATGGCCAGCCACAGCCACTTCCATCTTGATCAGAGAAAGGTTGGGATGGAGTCTGCCAGGAGTGAAGCTCTGGGGTCTTCTGCCCTCCATCCCCGGGTGCAGCTGTGAGCCAGACTGCGAAGTGTGGGGTAAGCGTGGGGTGCAGGGCAGCTCTCCCAAGCAGGGATGTAAAAGACAAACAGCAAAACCTTGACGTCGGTGCTGCAGAGCCTCCAGAAGACGCTGGGAAGGATTTCAAAGCACCATTTCACAGATGAGTAAACTGAGGCCTAAAATCACAAAAGAATTTGGGCCAACTGTTAGCATCCTGGCACCCAGTCCCACGCAGCCCAGAGTCTGGCACCATATGGCCATCATGATCCATGCCTGCCATTTGCTCCTGGCTTCCAGCAAAACCTGCTCTCAGGAACTCCAACTGCAGCCTACAAGGTGGGTCATTTCACCCTTTCTGGGCCAGATTCCTGGGCCCCATCTTTCCCCTAGGGAAAGGATGCAACACAGCTTCACAAGACACCCCGAGGACTTCACGGAGGAGCCCAGCATTCCAAATCACAGCCCTTTCCTACTAAACCAAGAACCAAACACATTGCAATTCTGACTCACAGCGTCCCTATAGGACAGAGTAAAACTGCTCCATAAGGTTTCCAAGGCTGTACTCTTTATGAAAGCAGGCTGCCACATCTTCCTCCCTCCCAGTGGCTGGTGGGTCCAAACTGCCAGCCTTTTGATTAGTAGATGAGCACTTTAACCACTGTGCCACCAGGGCTCCTCTCTTCCTACTAACACCAAACCAAACTCATTCCTGTCGAGTCGATTCCGACTCACAGCAATCCTATAGGACAGAGTAGAACCGCCCCATAGAGTTTCCAAGGAGCGCCTGGTGGATTCAAACTGCCAACCGTTTGGTTAGCAACCGAAGCTCTTAACCACTGCACCACCAGGGTTTCCCCTTTCCTACTAGAAGGCTTGAAAAGACCACAGCCATGAGGGGTTAAGCACTAGACAGCAGGACCGTCACAACACAAGGTCACTTTGGGTGCAAAGCCCTGTCAGATAGAGGGTATGGGGAACACCAGCCTGACTTTTATGAAAATTATCATCTCAATTGCTGCCCCCAGAGCTCCATTTTACTCTCAAATGTGGTGTGTGACAGATTTGGCCCCCCGGCTCTATGGCCCTTGGGCAAGTCACTTAGCCTCCAGGACTTTGTTTCTTAAGTTACCCCGGTGGCGTAGTGGTTAAGTGCTACGGCTGCTAACCAAGAGGTTGGCAGTTCGAATCTGCCAGGTACTCCTTGGAAACTCTATCGGGCAGTTCTACTTTGTCCTATAGGGTTGCTATGAGTCGGAATCGACTCGACGGCAGTGGATTTGTTTTTTTTAAGCTACAAGGAGGGAGGCTAACTGGGCTCTCGTGTCCTCTCACCAGGCCAGCCAAGCAAGGACACGCTGCCTCGGCCAGCCGTGGCCCACTTCACTTCTTTTACCCTTTGGGTCTCAATACCTCACCTCTGGTTATGCCTCTGAGCGGCAGTCTGCATCCTATGAACGTGGAAGCAAGGGTCAGAGAACGGTCACTTTGGGTGATTTTTTTTTTTTATTTTGCATTTCATATATTATCCAGTTTCACATTCTCACAGGATCAGCAATTAACAACAGCCACCTAGACTCCCAAGTCTGAAAGCCGCAACAGTCACGGCTGCAGCTTAAGGTAAAGCACTGGTTTGCTCACAGAATAAACTAAAATTGCACAATTTTTCCTTCATTTCATTTTTCTTAAAGTAATACCTGACCAAAAAAAAAAAAAAAGGTTCATTTCTACAGAACGGAAACCTTTTTCTTCTTCATGCCTCGAACTAAACATTAAACTCATCTGACAGGGCGAACAAGGTCTCTTTAATAATTAATTGCACACACACACAAAAAATCCTTTATGATGCATAAATATTTTGTTACACAGGGTACAAAAATACTTTCCGTTTTGGTTTGGAAACTTGGAAAGAATAAGGAACAGTGGCATGGGGGAGCGCTGTGGTGAGGTAAAGCTGCGGAGCAGAGAGGACTTTCTGACAGCTGTTGGGCCATGTGCGGAGAAGAAAGCAGAGGACCCTGACTTGAAATGGAAAAGAAAACATGATATATTTGCTGGGGTTTTGTTGTAGCTGTTCTGCCTGGAAGTGTGTGGGGTGGAGCCATCGGGGCAGAACCGGCTGCAGAGCTGGGTCAGGCTGGAGCACGGAGACACATGAGGGAGGGGCGTGGGGAGCCACCAGGAATGATGAGCCATCAGTGGCCAGGACCTGTTGCTATGGTGACACCAATGTGAGAACAAACTGTGTACTCACATATCACAAGTTTAAGTCTCCTAATCATGCCAGAAAACATGAGAAATAATCACCTCATTTCCTTGAGGTGGAGTTACCAAAGCTAGTTCAGACAGGAGGACGGGCCTTGCTCGGTCCCAGCGAGGCCTTTGGGTTGGGGGGCTGGGCGTCCCAGCAAGGCAGCCCCTAAATCCTCCCGTGGGGCCTTGGAGAAAGGCCTTGGGAAGGACAGGCTGCGGAAGAGGCAAGACAGGAAACAGGAAGCAGTCCACTGAGTCAGGCTTAAAATTCACAGTCTTTGGAGGAAGCAGCAGCTCTCCATGGCTGCCTGGGGGGAGCGGAAGCTCTAGGCACCACTGTACAGGATCCCCAGAACTGACTCCTGGGATCTCCCCAGCAGGCAGGGGCTTCGACCTGCAGTGACAAGACCTGGAGGGGAGAGAAGTGGCCATGAGCAGAAGTGAAGCTGAGCCAGGCCTTCCTGTGTCCTTCAGGGACCCTGAGGTACCTGTGCAGATGGGAGGCTGGGACAACAGGTGGGGGAAAGGGGAAAAGACAGTCAGAGGGCCCTAGGAACTGGCTTCTCAGGACTCAGGCTGAGGGAGCAACCATGGCCTTGTGGGAAGTCAGGACCTGGGATGCTTTTCGTCCTGAACTTTGGGACTGGCACTTACTGAAGAACTAACAGAACTGACGGTACTTCCATCCTTGCTGGGCGGTGTCAGACGAAGGATACCAGCGTACCTGCAAGAGAAGCCAAAGTTGGGGACTAGCCACGTAGTCCGTTCCCACAACACCCGGGCCCAGTAACGTGGCCTTGGTGTACCTGTGAGAGTCCTGGTTCTGTCCCTGTCTGGCTGGCAGCCGTCGGGCCATTACTCACCTCTTAAGTATCACTTTCTTCATCCTTCAAACAAACAGCACACCACCTGATCTGCCTACCCCATAGGGCAAAGGCTTGGATGAGGTAAAGGTTATGGAGGTGTTTCATACACCCTAAGCCTGATTGTGCCAGGTTGTATCAGGTGGGGTGTCTTGACAGCCAGGGGCCCTGGAGTCAACAATTCACCTTTCTCCTCCTTTACTAAGAGAGAGCGGGGATTCCTAGCTCTAGGTGAATTGACCTAATGCAGCTTGCACTGGCTCCTTTGGGTCTCAACATCCTTATCTAGCTATAGGATGGAGATGATCGAGGCATGAAGTGATCAGATAGGACAGAATGTAAAAATACATTAAAATCCAGTTGGTGTGGTCTCCCTGGGCAGTACCCGTGTGCTTCTCTGAGGAGGCCATGGATGAGATGCAGCCGATGCTTCCCCCCACGCCTCCTGCTCCCTCATTACAAGCCTCATAGGTCTAAAAGAGACTAGGTACCTAACAGCAAGCCCTCGGGGCAGTGGGGGCAGCTTCAGATCCTCCTCTCCAGCGCAGGCAGGTGCCTAAACCCTGGAACTTGCCAAAAAACCCCACAGAGCAGTAGCCATTTCTCTTCATCCAGCCCCAAAGCAAGACTCCCAGACACTAGGTATTATTTTATAATTTCAAGGAAATTACACACATCCCCTCGCCCCACAGGCGGGTTGTTGGGAAGGCAAGCGGTGGTGGCCATCAAGCAAGGCTGCAGGGAAGGAGTCAGCCCCAGTTATACAGAGCCCAACCTAGGGCTCCTGGGACAGTGGGAGCTGGGCACCAGAGGAACCCACGGGTGAGGAGGGATGAGCACCCAGAGCAGAGATCCAGGGCCCTTAGAAAAGGAAGGGACAGCACACGAGAGCCACTGTGGAAATGAGCAGAAGCAGGCAGACACATTACCTACTCAGCCGCCTGGAATCTTTGCCTCTCAGGTAAGCAGAGGAGATTTCGAAAATGCCAGGCCATGCGGGACTGATGGAAGAGAAGCTCCCAAGAACTTGCTCCTGCACCCCCTCCATGTTTTAGGAGCCGTATTACAGAGCGCAGGATTCTGGTCATATCCTCCCAAAGGTTCAGCAGGAAGTTAAGAGCTGGCTACCTTAAGATGCCAGGACACTTGGCACAGAGCAGACCAGGCTCTTGGGCACGTAACCAATACTAGTACCCTCCCTGGGGTCCGAGGACGTGGCACTGCTGTCACCAGGGAACAGCCGACTCCAGAGCTGCTGGAGCCGCCTTAGCAAGCCTCACGCCACACCAAAGGCTCAGTCCTCAGGTTCAGGAGACCCTACTCCTCTGAGCTGTCCAGCCTCAGAGGCCCTATTTTCTACCCTGTCTCCTAAACATCTGGAAAGAGTTTCTTCCCTTCCCAGCTGACAGCTGAGTGGGAAGAAGCTTCTCTTTCACCTCACTGAGCTGTGGGAAGCCCTCTCAGCGGAAGGCTGGCTGGACACTAGCGCTCATTTCGTGAGAGGGACGAGGACCAGCGATGCTGTGACAAGAGAGGCCCGTGGTGCATTCCAGCTCAGGGACACCATGCTGGGCCCTGACCTCCGCCCTTTCCCAGCCTCCAGCTGGAGCAGCCCTGCAGCAAGGAGGCGCCCTGCAGTGCTGGGCCAGGGGAGAACACCAGATGACAGCTGGGAGCACTCAGGAAGCCGCCACTCACCCTTCTTTACCACTGGGGAAGCTGAGGCCGCAGGCGCCTGCTTAAGGCGACTGCTTCATCCATTCCCACAAGGTGCTGAGATGCTGCCTCCAAAGCAGCAGCTTTCCCTCCAGCCCAAGATGAGTCAGCAGACTCTCTGGGGAGGAAGTAAAGGAAAGATCCCATTTATGGGCTCAGGAGAGCCAGGCCACTGAAGTGGACAGAATTAATTTAGAGGGGCTGCTCTCCCACCTCCCTCAGAGATCCAGCATGGGCCAGGGGTCTGCGGTCCTCTGTGAGAAGAGCGGTGGTCCTTTTTAGATCTTTCCCTTCCTGCCCCAGCTCAGAACAGGGAAGGAAGAGGACCCCGCCCACCCCAGCCCAGGGGGGCAGGGCCAGCAGGTCTCCTGTCAGGGCCCTCTGCTGTCCACAGGGGGGCAGTGGAGCCTCCCAAGAGAAGGACATGAACTTGGCCCTCGCTCAAATCTTAGGACTGCGAGCATATGCTAACAGAGTGGGCAAAGGAATGAATCCACAGAGGAGAAACAGGAAGAGGGAATAAACATGGGAGCCTCACTCATCACGAAGTCAAATAAAATAATACCCTAGTCTTGTTTAGGAAACCCTTGTGGCGTAGTGGTTAGGTGCTACAGCTGCTAACCAAAGGGTCGGCAGTTCGAATCCACCAGGCGCTCCTTGGAAACTCTATGGGGCAGTTCTACTCTGTCCTATAGGGTCGCTATGAGTCAGAATCGACTCAACGGCACTGGGAGTCTTGTTTAACGCAGATGGGCAGAGTCTATACTCTGACTTGAAATGTTCTAGGAATTTATCTTAAGGAAAATAAACAGGACAAGTGCCCAGGGAAGTGCGAACATGGACATGCACTGTGGTATAGCATTTCTGGAACAAAGGTTGTGTAAACAGCCTAGCTTACCATCGACAGAAAGCTACGCTCATTTATACAATGGTATACCAGCCAGCCATTCCAAGATGTCGACTTACATTTACTAACCCAGAAAAAAATCCTAATATTTTATGTGAGGCCAGCATTATTCAGATACCAAAGCCAGAAAAGACACCAAGAGGAAAGAAAACTACAGACCAATATCCCTTATGAATATAGATGCAAAAATCTTCAATAAAACACCAGCAAACTATATCCAACAGCATATTAAAAAGGATTATACACCAGGACACACCAGGATTTATCCCAGGAATGCAAGGATAGTTCAAAATAAAAAAATCAATCAGTATAATCAGTATACACCACATTAACAGAATGTATGAAAAAAAATCCCATGATCATCTCCATTGATGCAGAAAAGGCATTTTGTCAAATATTCTTTCACGACAAATGTGCTCAGCAAACTAGGAATAAAAGGGAAATTCCTCAGCATGACAAAGGGCACTTAAGAAAAACCCACAGCAAACATTACGCTCAGTTGTGAGAAACGGAAAGCTTTCCTCCTAAGGTCAGGAATAAGGCAAGGATGCCTGTTTTCACCGCTGCTGTTCAACATTGTACTGGAAAGGCCTAGCCAGGACACCCAGGCAAGTAAAAGAAGTAAAAGGCATCCTAATCAGAAAAGAAGTAAAACTATCTGTATTCACAGGTAACTTAATACCACATATAGGAAAATCCCCCAAAAATCCATAATAAAGCTACCAGGGCTAAAAGACAAATTCAGCAAAGTGGCAGGATTCAAGATCAACACCCAGAAAGCAGTTTGGTTTCTATATACCAACAATGAACAACCTGATAAGGGAATTAAGAAAACCACTCCTTTTACACTAGCATCTAAAAGAATAAGATACCTAGGAATAAATTTTACCAAGGAAGTAAAAGATCTTTATCTTTACACTAAAACTATAGAACACTGCAGAAAGAAACTAAAAATACCTAAATAAATGGATTGAAGACTTGACGTTAAATATTAAGGTGTCAGTTCTACCCAGAGCGATCTGCAGAAACGCAATTCCTATTAAAATCCCAGCAGTCTACTTTGCAGAAATGGAAAAGTCAATCCTCAAATTCATACAGAATTGCAAGGGGGTCCAAATGGCCAAAAACAATCTTGAAAATGAAGAACAAAGCAGAAGGACTCACTGCTCAATTTCAAAGTGTACTACAAAGCCACAGCAATCAAAAAAGTGTGGTACCGGTGTAAGGATAAAAATATAGATCAGTCAAACAGAACTGAGAACCTAGAAAAAAACCCACACATCTATCAATGGTCAATTAATTTTTGAAAAGGGTGCCAGATCCATTCAATGGGGGAAAGAATAGTCTCTTCAACGAAGGGTGCATGGACAACTGGATCCCCGTATGGAAAAGAATATGAAGCTGGATCCAAACCAAAATGTGGCGGACACATACAATGGAATATTTTTCAGCCATAAAGAGAAATGAATTTCTGATACATGCTACCACATGCATGAACCTTGAAAATGTCATGGTCAGAAAAGTCAGGCCCAAAAGAACAAATACTGCATGATCCACTTACATGAAACATCTAGAACAGGTACAGGCCTAGGGACCAAAGGCCAGGGGTTGCCAGGGGCTGGGGGGAGGGGAGAAAAGAGAGAGGAATCTGTAACCCTTGCATGACCAAGCCGGAGTCTTTTTTGTGGGTTGTACATAATCCCAAAGTCCACATTAAAAAAGATTAAATGTGCATAATCATTTACGTAAACAGTTCACATCTATGGATTTACTTACATACCTGCACCCAGCCAACCACCTACGAGGCCTAAGGACTAAAATGCTAGTAGTGGTTTTCTGGGGCATAAAATGATTAAGCCAAAGGAAAAGGAAGAGAAAATTGCTACCTTTGTTTTTTACATGAATGCAAAACTATACAGTAACAATAGCTACTGCTTTTAAAGCGCTTACGATGTGCCAGATACCATCCTAAATAGTTTTCACATATTAAGTTCACTTAATCCACACAAAAACCCTATAAAATTGAATCTATAATTATCCTCATTATGCCACACCAATTGCCATCCAACTCGTGGCAACCCCGTGTGCGGCAGAGTAGAATCTGTGCTCCAGAAGATTTTCAAAGCTTGATTTTTGGGAAGTAGATCACCAAGCCTTTCTTCCAAGGAGCTTCTGGGTGGACTCAAACCTCCAACCTTTCCGTTAGCAGTGAGCATGTCTGCGCTATCCAGGGACTCCATCCCCATTATTCAGGTGAGAAAACAGAGGCAAGAGAGTTGATATAACTTCAAGGTTATGAGTAAATGGCTGAGGGGGAAAAAAGTCATGGTGAAAGGTCCTCAGTTCCTCAGGTCAAAATGGGGGGGCCTCCAGCCTCTGAGGGGACTGAGGGGGAACCAGACAATAATAATAATAAAAAATAACTGGCACTTCTAGAGCACTTTATCCTAGTAACAATGCTATGAAGTAGGTACCATTATCACCATTTTACACAGAAACCAAGACACAGAGAAGTCAAGTAACTTGCCCAAGGTCACACAGGTGTTGAAAGGCAGAGCCAGGATTTGGACTGAGGCAGCTAGGCCAGGGAACCCCTGGACAGCACCAACGGTTAAGCACTCAATTACTAACTGAAAGGCCGGGGGGTTGAACCCATCCAGAGGCACCCTGGAAGACAGGCCTGGCGATCTGCATCCAAAAGGTCACAGCCTTGAAAACCCTATGGAGCAGTTCTACTCTGCACACATGGGATCGCCTTGAGTTGGAATAAACTTGACAGCAACTAACAACAGGACTAGAATTGGACAGTCCATTGGCTACACCAGGAGGAAGGTGGAAAGGGAGACAGTATGGAGTTCAGGGAGGCAGTGTGCCAGTCACAGCCAGCTGGGGCTACCCCGAAAAGGGCAGAGGTCCCTCCCCTGATTATCTGATGAACTCATTGTCCCTGGCTCCCAGTCTCTCTCCACCTCTCTGTAGTCATGGCCTAGCATCCCAAAGCAGAGGAAGCAGAGCCCCTCCACCTGATCCATCTAACCCTCTCGTTTTACAGAACGGACACGAGCCCAGAGACCAAAGATCATGTAGCTAATGGGTGGCAAGACCAGGATCAGAGGCTAGGAGCCCAGTCAGACGTGGGCCAGATATGAGTGAGCCTGTCTCCCATTCAGAGCCTCAAGGGCCCCCTGCAGTTAGACCCTGGACACTTAGGGGAGCAGGGCGTAGCTGCTGGCCTCTCGCACACACCAGGTCAGAGGACGGGACCACCTTGCTTGTCAGCGGCTCTGTTCTCACTATAGAGCCTAGTCTGTGGTGAATGCCCAAATACTCCTCCAGGAGGTCTTTACCACCTTCCTACCCTCTGATCACTTTTCCAGCTGTCTGTGGTACCTGCAGGGGAACACCACCAGGTTTAACCCCAATCCTGCCCTCGGCACAACCTAACATTGCCATGGTCAGGGAGAATTTTGCTCGGGGAAATGGCTGGGCCAAGGTAGCCCCTGAATCTGAGCTTTCTGCCTTGGAACGGGGAGAACCTAGATGTCACTAAGCCCCCGGGGGCCCTGAGGACAGGCAGCACTTGGAGTGTGATCAGAGCACCACCCCCTCCCACCTCTTTCACCTCCAGCTTCCAGTTCCTATAAGCACTCTGCTCCTGGTTCTCGTAGCCTTTTCCTCCCCTTCCCCTCCCCCTCCAGCCCTACTGCCCACCCAGCCAGGCTCAAGAGACCTCTATTCTCTCCCTCAGCAGCGCTTCACACCCCGGCCAGCCACTCAGCGCGCTCCGTCTCCCCGCTGATCAGAGGCTGCCACTGCCTCCTGTGGCTGCCTGGCAGCATCCTATCTGTACCCCGTCTGATTCTTGCCTTTGTGAGGTGCCCCTGCCACAACTGGATCAGACACCCCTGTAGTGTGTCTCCTGAGGGTCCTGTACATGAGGCAGAGTGAGACTACAGTCAACATCAGGATGGCTAGGTCAGCATCTGACCAGACTGGGCCTCTCCCTGCCCACGGGCCACCTGCTTTCGTGGTCTCTTGGGCACGAGGCTCCGGGGTACGTGAGCCCTCCTGGGCCAGCTCTGATCCCTCCCCAGGCCTCCCCTAGAAAAGCTCACACCCTTTCCCACTTCAGGACAGGTTCACGATGGAGAGGGTCCAGGCTAAATGAAAGCGAGAGTGCTTGGATGTGCCTGGTAAGGTTCTAGCACTTTACACGTGCTAATGTTTAATCCTCCGAAAACCCTGAGGTATCCCGTGTTATTTTCCTATTTTACAGGTGAGTAAAAATTGAGGCACAGAAATGTTTCATGGCTTGCTCAAGTTTATGAAGACAGAAAGAGGCTGAGGCAGGCATCCTAGCTTCACAGGCTACACTCAGGTTGGGATCTGAATCTGTCACCACAGCCAAAATACAGTACAGTGTGTGCATGTCCAGCAGTGTTCGGAGGGTGGAACCCAGCAGGGTCTGTCAGCTCTCACAGCCTTCTGCCTCCTAGGCAGCTTATCTTCTCCCTCCCCTCAGTCAGATCCCAAACTCTAAGGGCAAGAATATAGATCCCCAGGGTGTGGGCTTTCAAACCATCATGGAAGACAAGTTTGGCCACGGCTTCCCCTTCCCACTCCCCTGAGGTGCTCACCTGGGCATGTAGGGTGGTGGCAGCAGTAGCAGCTGGGTAGGTGAACGCGGCATGTGAGATAGCTGGGGTCAGCTCTGTGGTGTACAGAGGGTAGGGTGCCCAGGCCTCTGGGGATGCAGGGATCAGAGCGGCCCCCATCAGGTCATCTACAATGGGTGACAACGGCCCCTATCATCAGAACATCACTGGTCTCCCCCACCCCCTTTCACACAGAGAAGGGGACCCAGCACTATGGTTGAGCCATAAGCCCCCCGACTCAGGTCAGACTCCTCCTGAGGGCCCCAAAGCTAGGAAGAGAAGCCATGTTAATAACCCGGCCTGGCCTGGTAAGCCTCCTGTCTGCTTCTGAGATGTTCTCAGATGGCCCCAGCCCATCCCAACCAAGAGAAATAAGAGGAAGCTTCAGGGAAGTTAGACAACCCTGGCAGCTCAGGAGCTTAGCCCTTCTTAGGGGAGGAAGTCTGCAAGCTTCAGAGTCAGGTGGCAAAAAGCCCCTTGGAAAAGGACAGACAGGCAGAACTGTTTCCCTCCACCGAATTCCAAATGTCTGCTTTCTGTATGCAACTCCACGAGGGTCCCCAGCTCAGGCAAGGAAAGGGGCATCAGGAAGTAGCTCTGAGCACCACTCACAGGGGTCCCGGGCAATGAAGTGTGCTCCGAGGGCAGGGTGAGCACTGGTGGGATTTGGTGTGGCCATTAGCTTGCTCTTGGCCATCTTGGTGTTCGCTTTGGCAAACTCTAGCCTCAGGGTCTGCGGGTTCTCGGGATCAAAGCGAATACCCTACATGGGAAGGAAAGGAAGAGAAAGACTTACTCTGTGGGACCCAGACGGTCAACTAAGTGGGTACAGAAGGCCCCAGAGACCAGCCTCCCCACACGGGGATCGAAGCAGAGAAAGTGCTGGTCAGGCCCGGTGAGGAATAGCGTTTGGCCTGGACAGTGCAGCCTGGGACTCCGCTGGGACAGCGGGGAAGTAAGCATATGCCCTTTACTCAGGAAAGGAGCAGGGGGAGGTTTGCAGAGGAGGGAATGGGGGGCACCCGCTGCCCGAGAGGTCTATGGGTCAGGGAAAGACCTGTTCTCCACCTACTCACGTTCAACGCATTCTTGGCCGCTTCTGCACCTGCCCGGCTGTCAAAGATCACAAAACCAACAGGCTAGGAGGAAAGAGAGAGAGCACCCTGCATCTCTCCCCACACTCCATCCCCCTCCCAAAATGCCCGTTCATTTAACTGGAAACAGTATTTGTCCTGCTGATGAGAAGAGAATAGAGTGGAAAAGGGAAAAAAAAAAACAACTCTTGCCCATGTCTTCTCCACGTTCAGCTGGAGCAGAGGTCGGAGCAGAGTCAAAGCCCAGGGCCCTCCCTCCCAGGTACCACAGTGTGGGGAACAATGCCAGCAAAGCTTTATTCCACCACACTAAACACTACCCTTTCAATAAAATGTAGATAATGAAGAGTGAGCCTTGGTGTTTTCCCCACAAGAAAGGGGGCCCCAGAGTATCAAGGGCACAGGAAGGCTCTGGTTCAATCAAGCGGCAACAGGTTGAAAACTTCTCCAATCTCACATCGCCAAGGACCAGTGTAGACCCTGCCTGGCCCCTAAAGGCTCTGGGCACTGGCCTCCTTGCTCCTCAGCCATGGGCGGCCAGGCTGAGGTTTCTGAGTCTCAGCGCTGACAGGGCGTGGACGGTTGGTAGTGAGGAGAGAGGACCTACAGATGCTGTCCTTCCATCAGCCCAGGACAGAGACAGACCTGCAGGGCACAGGCCTCAGGGGCCAGATACCTCAAGGCGAAGCAGAGAGCAACAGGCCTCAATTCTAAGCTCGGCAGTCAGTCTGGGCTGGGGGAATCAAAACCTAGTAGAGAAATTACCTGTCTGGATGTGAGCTTGATCAGGGACCCTTCATACCCCTGTGGAGAGAGGCGACCATGAGCCGGACAGAGCCGGGTGGGGGCGGGGGGGGTGCTATCCGAGCCCCTCCCCACCAGTCCCACCTTACCCCAGGTATCACTTACAACCTTCTCACTCCCTTTGCTCCCCTCCCCCCAAAGTAGACCCACTCTGACCTCCACCACTAGGGCTCCTGACCCTGGTGCTGAGTATCACATGGACCAGCCCACGGGGCGGCGGTGGCGGGGGGCGGGGGGCGAGCATCATGAGGCAGCCTTCACCAGCTCATGCGTAAACTCCCGCTTGCTCCACTAGCTCTAATCCTGGGTCACAGATCTTACCTTTTTAAGTTTTATCTTCTGCAAACTGAAAAGACTAGACTGAATAGCAATGATTCCTCATATGGCAAACTCTATTAAGTTTCTCTATTGCCCCCACATTACAGATGAGGAAACAGAAGCTCGGAAGGGCTAAACAACTTGACAGAAGGCAACACGTGAATGAGCAGAACCAGCAGAGACCCAGGTCTGTGACTGCAGCTTCTGGTAACACCTTCCCATGTCTCCTTGCTCCCAATCCAGGTCAGAGTCATGCCTGCTGATCGTCCCTCATCTCAGGCTCTGCCCCAGACTCACCTTGAACGGCCGGAAGAGCAGGTAGAGTTCTCTTGGTTTAATGTCCACGGGGAGGCCACTGACAAACAGTGTCCGGACCTGGGGGGTGAAGATGACAGTGGTCAGGGCCAGCTAGACAGGGAGGTCAGCTCTTCCCTCAGGCAGGAAACTAGGGTCCCTCTGGAGCTCAAAGAATCTGGTATTTCCTGGGCCTCCTTTGGGTGCAGAAGAAAACTACCACTCATAGGTTTTATTAGCAAGAAGCTCTGATGGCACGTCGGCTAAGTGTTTGGGTGCTAACTGAAAGGATAGTGGTTCGAATGCACCCAGCAGCTCCTGGGGATAAAGACCTTATCAATCTGCTTCTGTACAGATCACAGCCTAGAAAATCCTATGGGGCAGTTCTACTCTGTCACACGGGGTCGCTGTGAGTCAAAATAGACTCGACAGCACCTAACAATGACAACAGTAGTTTCATAGCATTTGGCTTTCCAAAGCCCTTCTGGTGAACCTTCTCTTCTAGGCTCTCAGCACCCTGAATGTGTCATTAACAAAAGCCTGTGGACACCTCTATGCACAGACTCAGAGGTGAGAAGAGCGGGCCCATTTAAGGAGGGGCACAGACCAAGGATCCTTTTTCAGATGTAGGATTTCTTGGAGAATCTGAAGAAAGCTACGTGCCTTACCCCCAAAATAGACAAAAATGCATTTCTGGCTGCTTCTGTGCCTGCCGGCTGTCAAAAGATCACAAAACCAACAGGCTAGGAGGAAAGAGAGAACACCCTGCATCTCTCCCCACACTCCATCCCGCTCCCAAAAAAGCCTATCATTTAACTGGGAATATATTTGACAGGTAAAAATGTATCTATGTTTTCAGAAGATACCCATAGACCCTGGGCGACAGGCTGTTTGGTCTAAGGGAGAGGCGGAAATGCAAAGGGACAAAAGTCCCAAGGCCCAGTTTGCCCTGGAGAGATGAACAGAGGGTGCAGCACCCTCTCGTCCATCTCCTACTGCCTCCCCACACAAGAAGTGGGCTCCAGAAGGGCAGGGACTGTGCTGTACTCTTGCCTCCAGGCACGGGCCTGGTACTAAACGCTCACTGAATGAACAAGGGAACTGGGTGAGGCCTCAGAGAGGGAACAATGATGCTGGCTTTGGAAGGCTGAGTAGAATCTTGCCAGCTTCAAGTGAGGCAGGCGATGCCTCAAGTATCACCTTGATCTCAACATGGTTACAAGTTGGTGGCGAAGCCAGGATTAGACACCAGGTGTCCATCCACCTTGTGACTCCACCAAGCCTGACTTCCTGAACTACAGGTGAGGCCCACGAGAGGGTGCTTGGCAGAAACACTTTCCTAATTCACTACTGCTATTTAAACGTGGCAGGCGCCCTACTGAGTTAACAAGGACAAATCAACTAATAGTTGTAATGGTGGGTGAAGGAGAGATTTTACAGTTTGTTGTCAGCTGCCGCTGAGTCATTTCTGACTCATGGCAACCCCACATGTGCAGAGTAGAATTGCTCCAGAGGGTTTTCAAGACTGTGACCTTTTGGAAACAGATGGCCGGTCCTGTCTTCCGTGGTGCCTCTGAGTGGGTTCAAACTGCCAACCTTTCCGCTAGTAGTCAAGCGCTTAACTGTTTGTGGCATTTGAGATCCATTGAAAACACCTCTTGAAATGTGGCAACACGAAGGCTTCCTGAAGAATGGAAAATCATTTGAGCTTCATCTAATACCATAAGCTAAGCATAAGTCTCAACTCACCACTGCTGATCTAAGAAAAATTGACACGTCCCCCCTGCAGCCCATCATGTGGCCATTCTTGAAAGCATTTAGGTGCCCGACAGTGGCCACACCACCTTCCCCAGAGGTACCAAAGAGTGTCCTCCGTGCTCCAGTGGTGGCCTGTTGGGTCCGGGCAACAGCCTTTTTAATACAATGGCTTATGTCAGGAGCCAGGCAAAGTTACACCTGACACCTCCCCTCCAACACACACACCTCAACAGAGCCAGGAATGTCAAAGAAAACCAGCAAGACAGCTGCTGGTTACCAGTGTCCCCACCCCACCAGCACAAGAATGACCCCCAGGCCTTAGGGATAAATGAGGAAGACAAGCTTCTCTCAGATGAGTTTTTGCCAAGAAGCGTAGCCAGCAAAGATCCGCAGGAATCTCTTGCCATTTAAGATGCACCTTCCCACTTTGGTAATGCATGTCCTTCACCAGATCCACCACCTTCTCTACCTCTGCTCCCAAGCCTGGGAGAAGCTGACATTTCACAGCCCTCGGCAGCTTCTGCAGCCTTACGCACAGCTCTCAAGTCCAGCCCCATTCCCAGCAGCACCTGGGGGAAATCGGACAGCCACTGCTCTAGGGTGGGCAACACAGAGCTCCTGGACTCCAGAGCACAGCCATCCCTACATCCAGGCCCTGAATTTTACATGTAAACTCTCAAACAGAAGGGACTAGCCCACAGACACACAGCTTGGTCTTTAAGGTCTCCCTAGTGCTCCTCCAGGCTGGCAGAGATGACCCCAGCTTTTGGGCGCCAGGAAAGCACAACAGGACCTGGGCACCTGGTCATCAGGGTAGCTCAACATCTGCCCCCACCTCACCCCCAGAGGCAAGTCTTTCCGTTCCAGTGCATGGACAGAGCAGAGCGAGCCAGCCAGGGCCCTGCTGGGCCTGCGCAGCCTCTGCTCTTCCTCCTCCCAGGAACGGTGGGACAGGGTTAGGGTCGAGAGGAGACCAAGTCCCAGAGCCGCTCCACAGAAACCTCTGCCTCGGTTCCTCCCCAAGGACCACGCAGCTCACCCGGGGTAGCTAATTTTAAACTCTTCCTCAAATGGCTCCTTTCTGGCCAGGCCTCCCCAGAGGCCCCCTTAAATAGCAAGTTCTCAGCATAAAGTTTCCCGCTTGGGGTGGGGGTGGGGTACAGGGATCCTTCCTGCATTCCCAGCTCAGACCCTAGTCCCCAGCCTTGCCTCCAGTCCACATGATCCTTTTCCTCTGGTCTTCATCTTTTAGATTCCAAAGTGTCTAAAAGGCTACAATATAGCTTCTATCCTGTCCCTGGCCGCCTCTCAGGAAGCAAGCTGAAGCTGGGGTGGTTATGGATGGGGGCAGGCTTTGTCCACCAGGTGAGGCCCTTCACTAGGAACCCCTCAGTCTGCGAGCTAAGTCACAGCAAGTCTGGCGGGAATGCACTTTGGTTCTTACTTGATCCTAGCCACCCTGGCAGACGACACCCCTCTGCCTATTTCCTTGCATAGACAGGGAAACTGAGGCCCAGAAAGGCTCAGTCACTTGTCAAGGGCATGTAGCTTAGTTCATCCAGCAGCAGAGCTGGGTAAAGATCCATTTATCCTGACTCTGCCATCAATCATCATTTGGCTGTGAGTACAGAGTGTGTGGCAGCTGGTAGCCTCATCAACGTCAAGGGTGGGTCAGGTGTTGCCACTGTCTATTTCAATAGCCTAGGCACTTGTTTAGGGTGGCTAGACTGAAAGGGGCAGAAGAGGCGGAACGTGGCAAACAGCTGGGGAAAACCACAGACCGAGAGGGCAAGAGCTTACAGAGCTCACTCCACCTGCCTTCTGTTTGCAACTCTACCAGGTCCCACCCAAGCCCCACCTACTCCAGGTCCCCAACAAGCACCCACACAGCCTTGCCTCAAGGTAGCTGCTCCACAACTCCCCTGACCCACCCACTCCTTCTCACTCCTAGCTAAAAGGCAGCCACCCTTTAGGTCCCTTTATTTGCTCACTCCTTTTTTCTTCCTCTGAAGTCCTACAGTGGCCCTTACCTTACTTCATATTGTTCCCACCAGTCTGAGCTTACCCCTTCACTTTGACTACACGAAGCCCTAGAGACTATAAAGTCTAGTCCCCAAAACTTGTGTTATCGCCCAAGTTGCCGAGTCAGGGCTCATTATTCAAGACCTCCCTGTGTTTTCACACCTCAGTCCTTCCAAAGAAACTCAGAGCCCGGCAATCAGATGCGGCCCAGCAAGGCAGAGGAACACCATAAACGGGAAGAACAGGCTTTAGTTAGACCTGAGCTTGCAGCCCAGCCTTAGACCCTTTGCCTGGGGCAGTTGCTCTATCGCTCTGAATCTCAGCTTCTTTATCTGTACAACAGGGACCCCATGTACCTCCAAGTGAAAGCTCTCCTCACTCTATGCCTGGCACATAGGAGAGCCTCAACGAAAAGCTTGCTTCATTTACAGTTCCTGTAATCACTGTACTTACCTGCACAGGACCTCACCTATCGGAATGTACCACAAACCACTTAATAAATATTCGGGTTGCCTAGTGTCATGGTCTGATTGTGTCCCCCCCAAAATATGTGTCAACTTGGCTAGGCCATGATTCCCAGTATTGTGTGGTTGTTCTCCATTTTTTGTGATCCGATGTAATTATCCTCCATTTTGTGGTGTGTTGTAAGTCCTAACCTCTATAGGTTAGGCCATTCTGCAGCCCCTACTGGGCTTGACCAAGGGGGTAAGGGAAAGGAAAGAAGGGTGCACAGGAGTCAGCCACTCAGTGAACAAGACGGGGTATTAGGCTGGGTGCTGAGGGGAAATCAAAGAGCCAGCCACTCCCCTGGTCAATCTAGTCCGTCCAGTGGGCACAAGCAGACAAGGAGGCCCTGGTCACAGTACCAAGAAGGATGGGTTGGCCTGGGGTTCTGTGATGGAACAGGGCTGGCGTAGGCACAGCCGCCGAGGAGGCTTCTAGAACAAGAGATCTGAAGGGAAGGGGGCTGATAGACAAGGTTGAAGTGTGAGTGTTCCAAAAAGTAGCTGAGCAGAGGCTCTGTGGAACATGCCAGCAGGGCCAGCTGTGGGCCTCGGCCCTGGGGCCCAGCCCTCCCCAGTGAAGAGGACCCCCCTCCATAGTCAGAGACCCGTGTCGGGCCTGGCGTGCTCTGCCCTCATAGGGTATGGTCTTCCTCCATGAGGGAAGAGGGCGAACCTTCTTCATACTAAGCATTAAACACTCAACTTCTCAGTTAAGGGCGGCAGCAGGGTATTGTGGCTAAGAAGACAGGCTCCAGGGTGCTAGGATGTATTGAAGATGGGAAAAGTAAATGCTGCTTGCAAAAACAGAGATATGCCCATGGATATTAAACCCTCCTATCTTTTAACTCTGAAGGACAGCTATAGCTGTATTCAAACCCTAAGCCTTGGAATCTCCAAGACAGGACTCTGGACTTCAGTGATCAGCCCTGCCCAGAGGACAGACTTCCTCCACAAAGGATGAGGAGGCAGGAAAATGTCAGAGCCACTCCCTGCCCTCCCTCACCCCACACCCAAACAATCCTATCAATACACCAAGCAGGTCTCCCCTCCAGGCAGACTCTGGCCTTCCAGGTAAATTCCTGCCTCACAAAGGTTGGAATTGAAGGAGAAGACACACCCAGGGCACCAGAAATATCCTACAAGAGAAAAAACTGTGGTTGTTAGTTTTTGGATTCATGAGTATCAGAGTTAGAATAGAAGTTTCCTGAATAAACTGAATGCTTTGGAGGCCAGTGTAGCAGGGGTGGGGGTTTGGGGACCATGGTTTCAGGGGACATCTAAGTCAATTGGCATAATAAAATCTATTAAGAAAACATTCTGCATCCTACTTTGGAGAGTGGCATCTGGGGTCTTAAATGCTAGCAAGTGGCCATCTAAGATGCATCAATTGGTCTCAACCCACCTGGATCAAAGGAGAATGAAGAACACCAAGGACACAAGGTAAATATGAGCCCAAGAAACAGAAAGGGCCACATAAACCAGAGACTACATCAGCCTGAGACCAGAAGAACTAGATGGTGCCCGGCTACAACCGATGACTGCCCTGACAAAGAACACAACAGAGAACCCCTGAGGGAACAGGACAGCAGTGGGATGCAGATTCTCAAATTCTCGTAAAAAGACCAGACTTAATGGTCTGACTGAGACTAGAAGGTCCCCAGAGGTCACGGTCCTTGGACCTTCTGTTAGCCCAAGACAGGAACCATTCCCAAAGGCAACTCTTCAGACAGGGATTGGACTGGACTATGGGACTGAAAATGATAGTGGTGAAGAGTGAGCTTCTTGGATCAAGTAGACACATGAGACTATGTGGGCAGCTCCTGTCTGGAGAAGAGATGAGGGGGCAGAGCAGGTCAGAAACCGGCCAAATGGACATGAAAATAGAGTAGAGGGAAGGAGCGTGCTGTCTTATTAGAGGGAGAGCAACTACGAGTATATAGCAAGGTGTATATAAGTTTTTGTATGAGAAACTGACTTGGTTAGTAAACTTTCACTTGAAGCACAACAAAAATTAAAAAAAAAAAAAAAATGGTGAAGCACTGCACTTGTTTCAAGTCCCAGCCCACTCACTGCTTGGCCTGTGCTCTCCTGTGTCATCTGGATGGAAAACACTGCCTAGGGAAAGGGGTAAGGAGGAGAGGGAAGTCCAAATAGGGAAAAATAAGCCTTTCACGAGCCCCTCCCACATCCTTCCCCAACTCCCAGCCCTCAAAGCAACCTGAATACAGAATCTCTGAGCTGGAAGAAACCTTACTTTTAGATGAGGAAGCCAAGGCCCAGCAGCTTGCTCGTGGTCACAGAGCATGTCAGATGCAGCCGCAGTGGCTCATGTCAGTACTCTTTTGCAGGCCTTAATCTCACAAACCCACTCAGACCCCAGTGGGGTCAGACTGAGGCACCCAGATACCAGAGGGCTTCACCTTTTTGAGTGGAGCAGGCAGAAATAGCCCCTTGCAGAAGGTTCAGGAGGAGGCCAGGGTCAACGAGAAGTCTTTTGTGCCTTGATGGTGGTGTACCTGCTGTGTGATGACAGAGGGAGTACTGCTCATTACAATGGAGGTCACAGGAAAGACAGAGAGCCAGGCTGCCAATGCCCAGCCACCATGGGCAAACAGCCTTGTGCCCCATGGACTGTGCGACAGGTGGGGTGGGGGTAGGGTAGGGAGTAGGAGCATCTCAGACAGGACCGCTGGTCCACAGGCAGCCCCGGGAAGCCCCTTGTCCACCCCACACTGCTCAAGTTGGGCACAAACAGAAGGCCAGACCATTCCTATATTAGTGGCTCACCATCACTGATCCCCCCACAAGACCGCAGGGTTTATGAGCTACCAAAAAACACCAAACCAAACCCGTTGCAATCAAGGTGATTCCAACTCATAGCAACCCTACCGGACGGAGTAGAACTGCCCCCATAGAGTTTCCAAGGAGCACCTAGTAGATTTGAACTGCTGACCTCTTGGTTAGCAGCTGTAGCACTTAACCACTACACCACTAGGGATTCATTACGAGCTACAGCCTGCATTATAAAATGTATAGCTCTCCTGTTACAACCTGTAGCTACCAGCCATCACTACACCCAAATCTGATATGGCTCCGGCAGAGGTAGAAACCCCACTGAGAACCAAGAAGCTGGACCCAGGCTCAGCACCTCCTGACAGAAAACACGTGCTGCCCAGACTTGAAGAAAAGAAAAAAGCCTCAAACCAATTGCCAGGAAGCCTGGGTTGAAGCCCCAGCCCTGCTGCCAGCCAGGGCAGGTGGCTTTGTGGCCTTCTCTCCTCTGTTCAGCTATAAGAAGGAGGGGGTAGGTTAACCTCAGGCTCCTTCACAATCTGACATTCTAAGACACCAGATTTTCTTAAAGGAAGCAGGAGGTGGCCGAGTCTCGGGATAAGGGTTGGGTATGGTCCTCCACCTGCTCAGGGCTTAAATGCCCCTCTTCTGCCCACCAGAAGGCAAAGAAAGTGAAGAAGGGAACAAGACAAGGAGAGAGGGCAGGGAGTCAGAGGTCAAGTTGGGCCCGGGGGCTGAGGGTCTCTACTGGGCCAGTGCTGGGGCTGCCAAGCAGACAGCTCAGCACAGATAAACTCCCCCTTGCAGAGATCTCTGGGCACGGGTGTGTGAGCGTGCGCGCGCGTGTATGCTGGGGGGGCGGGCTGGGTCCTGCCTGGATCCCATGCTTGGGCTTGGCATAGCAGGTTGCTCCTACCCCTCCCCAGGGGAAAGAAGTCCCTCTAAGTGGGGCCACTTGACGCGAGGTGGATGGAATGTGGCGACAAGGCCTGCAGACCCGGGACTTATAAGGCACTGAACAAGGACACAGGGGAAAAACCAAGCAAGATACAGCTCGACTGTGGATGTGAACCTAGACACATGCACTCCCGGATGCCCTTAGGTTCCCATGCTTCCACCAGGGCTCTGGGGCTCCTCGGCCCCCAGGCTCACCACCGACTCCCAGGCTCACCACCGACTCCCAGGCTCACCACCACCAGGCCCCCCCCAAGCAGCCCCCACTGTGATGACCTAGCCAGAGCTCACCTCATCATGACAGCTGACCTGGTATGAAGCAGTTCCAGGCCGAGGGTCTGTTCTAGTGTTTTGCCTGCCCCTGCTGGTTCCAATCACAGTGTTGGGGTTGGCTTGAAAGCCCTGTTTGGGGCAGTACTTTAGTTTCCTGTTCTTTCACACACACTATCATCATATGGGAAACCCTGGTGGCATAGTGGTTAAGAGCTAGGGCTGCTAACCAAAAGGTTGGCAGCTCAAATCCACCAGATGCTCCTTGGAAACTCTATGGTGCAGTTCTACTCCGATGTATAGGGTTGCTATGAGTCAGAATCAACTGGACAGCAACTGGTTTGGTTTTTGGTTTATCATCCTGATTTTAACAGTCCTTCGATGTAATGGGCAGAGCAGGTTTGTGGCCCATTTTACAGAGGACACTGGCTCAGGGAATAAGTGACTGACCAGCCAGTGGCAGAGCTGGGGGTCATGTTCAAGCCATCTGGGAAGCTTGCAGCTCTTCCCCTATCACCTGCAATATGTCCTATAATACCAACTCTGTGTGTGTGTGTGTGCGTGTGTGCGTGTAGGGGTGGGGGAAGCAGAGCTGGGGGGAGCCAAGCTAGGGTGATAAGAAGTTCTCTAAAGGCAGGGACAGGGATGAGCATGCAGAAAGTGCTAAATAAAGAAGATTCAGATCCCATACCCCAAGCTTCTTCCAGCCCAACAGCAGGCTTAACCTCTGGGGACACACCTGGTCGAAGCCTGCTGTGTGCGCTGATCTATGCTTCATTTAGGGAGCCAGAGCAAACAGAGCATGAACTGGGCACACTCAGTGCTACACAGGCTGATGGGGGTTGGCGGGGGGGGGGGGTGCTGTCCATTTGGTTCCAGACAGAGGCAGGTGCCAAGGCTTAGCTATATAGGCAACCCACAGTGGCAGGCTTGTGGCGGGCCTCAACAGAGGGCTCCCGGGACAGGCTCCCCTGTACAGTAGCGTGTGGCAGGCCGACACTGATCTGTTGCCTGCCCTGTGTGCATGGCAAGGGCTGCAGTTGTCTCTGCTGCCATACCACCCTCACACAAAGATCTAGGCTCAGGGCATTGGGCTAAGGGGATCCCTACATTCTCCCCCACCCTACCCCCGCCCCCCCCCAAAAAAACCCAAACCAGTTGCCGTGGATTCTGACCCACAGCGACACTACAGAACAGAGTAGAACCCTCCCGTAGGATTTCCAAGGTACAGCTGGTGGATTCGAACTGCCAACCTCTAAGTTAGCAGCCCAGTTCTCAACCACTCTGCCAACCCTGAAGCCACACAATGTTACTCTATGTTAGCACACGGCACTGGGCCTACCACACCACACCTGCCCATCACTGGACTGAGGCAATGAAGACTGACAGGTGTCCCTAGCATTCCTGCTGGGCGTGGGTCTCTGCTCAGGGATGGAGCTGGTTCCAAGACCTGCATTTGGGTTTGGAGCTCCCGTGCTGCAAACAAATTAGAATCCCTGCCTCCCTAATTCTGCCTCGATATGGCCACAGATATTCATCAAGAGAGGGCACTGGATGCACAAAAACTAACTCAAAATGGATCAAAGACCTAAATATAAAATCTAAAACGATAAAGATCATGGAAGAAAAAATAGGGACAACATTAGGAGCCCTAATACATGGCATAAACAGTATACAAAACATTATAAAGAATGTAGAAGAAAAACTAGATAACTGGGAGCTCCTAAAAATCAAACACCTATGCTCATCCAAAGACTTCACCAAAAGAGTAGAAAGACTACCTACAGACTGGGAAAAAGGTTTTAGCTATGACATTTCTGATCAGCGCCTGATCTCTAAAATCTACATGATACTGCAAAAACTCAACTGCAAAAAGACAAATAACCCAATTAAAAAATGGGCAAAAGATATGAATAGATACTTCACTAAAGAAGACATTCAGGTAGCTAACAGATATATGAGGAAATGTTCACAATCATTAGCCATTAGAGAAATGCAGATCAAAACTACAATGAGATTTCATCTCACTCCACCAAGGCTGGCATTAATCCAAAAAACACAAAATAATAAATGTTGGAAAGGCTGTGGAGAGACTGGAACACTTATACACTGCTGGTGGGAATGTCAAATGGTACAACCACTTTGGAAATCGATTTGGCTATTCCTTAAAAAGCTAGAAATAGAACTACCATATGATCCAGCAATCCCACTCCTTGGAACATATCCTAGAGAAATAAGAGCCGTTACACGAACAGATACATGCACATCCATGTTTATTGCAGCACTGTCTACAATAGCAAAAAGATGGAAGCAACCAAGGTGCCCATCAACAGATGAATGGATAAATAAATTATGATATATTCACACAATGGAATACTACGCATCAATAAAGAACAGTGAGGAATCTGTGAAACATTTCATAACATGGAAGAACCTGGAAGGCATTATGCTGAGTGAAATTAGTCAATTGCAAAAGGGCAAATACTGTATAAGACCACTATTATAAGAACTTGAGAAATAGTTTAAACTGAGAAGAAAACATTCTTTTGTGGTTATGAGGAGGGGAGGGAGGGAGGGTGGGAGAGGGGCATTCACTAATTAGATAGTAGATAGGAACTACTTTAGGTGAAGGGAAAGACAGCACACAATACAGGGGAGGTCAGCACAATTGGACTAAACCAAAAACAAAGAAGTTTCCTGAATAAACTGAATGCTTCAAAGGCCAGCATAGCAGGGGCAGGGGTATGGGGACCATGGTTTCAGGGGACATCTAAGTCAATTGGCATAATAAAATCTATTAAGAAAACATTCTGCGTCCCACTTTGAAGAGTGGTGTCCGGGGTCTTAAATGCTAGCAAACAGCCATCTAAGATGCATCAATTGGTCTCAACCCACCTGGATCAAAGGAGAATGAAGAACACTAAGGACACAAGGCGATTATGAGCCCGAGACAGAAAGAGCCACATGAACCAGATACTACATCATCCTGAGACCAGAAGATCTAGATGGTGCCCGACTACAACCAATGACTGCCCTGACAAAGAACACATCAGAGAACCCCTGAGGGAACAGGAGAGCAGTGGGATGCAGACCCCAAATTCTCTTAAGACCAGACTTAATGGTCTGACTGAGACTAGAAGGACCCCAGTGGTCATGGCCCCCAGACCTTCTGTTGGCCCAGGACAGGAGCCATTCCCGAAGCCAACTCTTCAGACATGGATTGGACTGGACAATGGGTTGGAGAGGGATGCTGGTGAGAAGTGAGCTTCTTGGATCAGGTGGACACTTGAGACTATGTTGGCATCTCCTGCCTGGAGGGGAGATGAGAGGGTGGAGGGGGTTAGGAGCTAGACATGAAAAGAGAGAGTGGAGGGAGAGAGCGGGCTGTCTCATTAGGGGGATAGTAATTGAGAGTGTGTAGCAAGGTGTATATGGGTTTTTGTGTGAGAGACTGACTTGATTTGTAAACTTTCACTTTAAGCACAATAAAAAATATTAAAAAAAAGAGAGGGCACCAGTGGTTCAGTGGTAGAAACCTCGCCTTTCATGTGGGAGACTGGGGTTCGATTCCCGGCCAATGCACCTCATGTGTGGCAACCACCCACCTGTCAGTGGAGGCTTGCATGTTGCTATGATGCTGAACAGGTTTCAGGGAGCTTCCAGATTAAGATGGACTAGGAAAAAAGGCCTGGTGATCTGCTTCCAAAAAGCAGCCAATGAAAACCCCATGGATCACACCAGTACGATCCACCACCCATCATGGGGACGGTGCAGGACCTGGCAGCATTTTATTCAGTTGTGCATGGGATTGCCAGGAGTTAGTGGCTGACAGGACAGCAGCTAACAACGTACATCAAGAACAGGGACCAGTCTAGGCAGAAGCTGAGGGGAGAGATGGAGAAGAGAGCCTTCACAGCTACAAAGGTTCTCAAAACTAGTCTCGGGTCTCAAATTGTTGAATTGGCAAATGTCGTGTTATATGTATTTTTATTACAATTTTAAAAAATGGTCTCAGGTCCTATTCCAGTAACCTTCCCCTACTCCCACGATAAAAGTCTAAGTCCCATTTAGGGAGGAAGAGGTTGGCAAAGCCCAAAGAGGGGCTGAGTACTCCAGATTCTCTACCACGGCCTGGGCCAGGTCAGGTTCCATCCCTTCTCACTGGGGGTCAAGGGCATGTTCAGAACTACACAGGCGGCCTTGGTGGCTTGTGACGGCCAACAGCCTCTGCTCAGTCAGCCATGAATGACTGAACACCTCAGCAGACGGGCCCAGGCAGACTCTTCCCAACACACCTGGGCCCTGCTGCACTCTGGAGGCCTCCAGGACTGACGGATCCACCAGTAAACTCTTCCTACCCGGGCCCAGGAAGGGAGGCGCCAACAATCCTGGCACCTGCCTAGCACTGCCACATTCAGAGGTAAAAGCTCCTTCTTTCCATTCCAGGAGGAAGTACGGAAAGTAGGAGAAAGCAAGGAGGCCTTGCTGGCCTCTAGACAGGCAGTGGAGGGGCTGTGGCACACAAAGCCTTGTGGGTTATTTGCAGTTCCCACCTCACGACAGAGTGGTTTCTGAAGGGTAGGTGTCAGGCTCTGCCCCACGGCTTTGCCAGTGGCATGAGAACCCCACTAGGGCAGCCATGGTCATGGATGGCAGAGGAATCGACAAGGCAGCAGATGTTGCTGCTGCCCATAACCGATGGCTAAGGAGAGGCTAGGGGCCACTTGGCTCTGTCAAAACCCAGCACACTGCAGCTGAGCTCTGTGTGCCCAGAGGTGGGTGTTCCTGGGCCAGGGCACGCAGGACTGTCTCCTCCTCTTCTGGACTGTTAGGTGGCCCAATGGGATAAATGAGAGTACATGAGAGCCAAGCAAATCTCAGCATCCCCCAGTCCACACCCTGTCTCCGACTGCAGCACTCACAGCCCACCCCGAGATGGGGATGAAGGGCCACCAGTCATCAAACCTGGAGTGGGATTTAGAAGCTGGTTCTCACTGGGACAAACCAGCCAGGCTGCCACCTACCCTATGTGAGAAAGGACGGGATAAGGAGGCCCAAGTAAATGGCCCCCCAAAATGACAAGCAGCCACTTCAGAGCAAATACCATTTCTTTAGTAAGATGCCCAAAGCAGTAGGGTACCAAAGGGGAGGGCAAAGGCTGTCAGTCAGACAGGGTATAAGCAACAAGGGTCAGACTGTCCGGAGAGGTTTAAAATTTAAGTAAAAACCATGCGATAGCAATTCTAAACAATCTCTGTGATCAAATGCTTCTCCTGGCAGGGGCTGACAGCTTCTATCACCCAGTCTTGGGATGCCACAGGCCCAAAGTGCCTGGGGCCAGTCTCTGGCTTCTGCTTAGGACAGCCCTCAAGACCTTTAGTTGCAGAGACCATTTCACCCCCTGCCCCCAAGTCTTGCCAAAACCCCTAACATAAAACAGAGCAGCAGTTAGTGTGGTTAAGAGCAAATGCTGGATTTAAATCCCAGCTCCACCACTTAGTAGCTATGTGAAGTGACTTAACCACACTGTGCCACAGTTTCCTCATTTATAAAAGGGTGATAGTAACACACCTACTTCACAGTACTGCTGTGAAGGTTAAAGGAGTTAAAATGCTGACATGTTTAGGCCAATGCCTGGCACAAGACCATATATGGGCTTACTATTATTAGTACAGCCCCTCCGTTACGTATCTGAGCAGCGGGGACACTCCACAGCAACCCCCAGGGAGGAGGGGAGCCTGACCTCTTACCAAAATCCGCCTGGGCCCTGCTTCTAGGGGAGAACCCAGAAGTATGGAAACCCGCCCCCACCCCCATCTCTCACACCCAGAAAGCCTGCAGGCAGAGCATCAAGATGTCCCAGATGCTTGAAAACACTTTTGATGGCAGAGAAAAGTGGAGGTACCCAGTCACATATTGGACGCCAGAATTCCTTCACACTTACCTAGAGGGCCAACTCACCGTTTCTTGGTACCCAGGAGTACTGGGCCTGTAAGGAGCTACCTTGGCCCAGCTACACTGGATGCAATGGACAAGCAGATGGGGGCAAGAGGGCAGGGAGTGGCTGGTCAAGCTGTAGCCCCTTACCTGCCATTAACCCTTGCCTTTCTACAGCTCACCGTTAGGCTGTCGTAAAACGTCAACTCTTAAGAAACGTGTACCTCCACCCCAACCCAAGGATCCAAATACCATCCTCCTCCCAGGAGTACCTCCCAATTAAAAATTACTGTAACTGGCTCCCCGTTGTCAAAATAGGAAGTATTTTCAAACCACATACACCCTTCCCCAGACAGCCCTCAAGAGCCTGCCCAGAGCAGGCTTCATTGGCTTTGCCTCACCTTCTGGAGCTCCAGCACCAGCCACAGACCCACCTAGGGGAGGGTACGGCCGCTAGACTTGTTTTAAGATTGAAACAAGACACTTAGCGCCTCCCCTGAACTCCCTTCTGTCCTCCATAACTTCCCACGTGACTGAGAAATGTAAATTTCGTCCCCTCCCCATCCCACGCCAACGTGATTTCATACTCTGTGGCCCCCAATGTTGCTGCAACACACCAAACTGCAATAGTTACACAGACAAGACATTTGGCTCCACAATCCACACTCTCCTCCCTTTGCACATGTTCCTTCTTCCTGGAATGCCTCTCCCACCCCTACAAGCCAAACAACCTACTTGTCCCCATCTCAGGGAGGGCTGATCTCCCTCAGTGGTACCACTATAAAATAAAACCAAATCAAACCCATTGTCATCGAGCCGATTCCAACTCATAGGGACCCTGTAGCACAGAGTAGAACTACCCCGCAGGGTTTCCAAGAGTGCCTGGTGGATTCAAACTGCTGACCTTTTGGTTAGCAGCCATAGCTCTTAACCACCATGCCACCAGGGTTTCTTATACCATGCACTAATATCCCTTTATATGTCATTACAGTTAACGTACCACATCACTTTCTTGCATGTTCTTCTCACCTCCCAGTCTGTGAACTTTTCACCTGTATCCTTAACCCCTGGTCCAGAAAAGGAACCTAATGCTTATGATACGGATGAGGCCCCATGGGTAGGGTGGGCAAGCAGGGAAAGTCGAGGCTACACAAAGCAGGTTAAGAAAACAAGCCCTGACTCATGGTGGCTCCATGTATGCAGGTTTTCAAGGCTGTGACCTTTTGGAAGCAGACTGCCAGGCCTTTCTTCAGACATCCCTCTGGGTGGGTTCGACCATGTGTCGAGTACTTAGCCATCTGTGCCCCCTAGAGACTCCAGAGGACAAGCAGTCCCACTGTTATTTCCCCCAAACCATGAAAATATACCCCCTTTTTATTTTCTACAGCCTTTAGGAATTGAGGCACCATGGCAGGCAGTAGGGTCCTGTGGTTCTCTATAGACTTACTCTAGCTAATCTCCAGTAGTCAATTGGGAAGGACCAGCTGGGTCAGCCATGAGAGTAAACCATTATGGCTAATGCAGATTCCCAAATGGTAGCCCTTGGAGGTTCCAGAACTGACTGCCTAGGGGACATCTAAGCTGGAAGAAAGGAGTCAATTTCCAGCCTAAAACACTAAAATCCAAGATAGAAATCCCAGTAGAGGGGCCCTTGGCCTATTATTATTCAAAAAGATGATGAGGGGAGGGGGTTGACCTTTGCTCTTACCTGACCAGAACAGATACTGGGCTCCAGGAGAGCCCCAGGCTCTTAGTTTTAGACCTCTGCCCATGACCCTCTGCAAGCACCAGTCAATCACCTTGAGGCTCTGGTCCACCACAGTGCTATAGCCCATCTAGCCCCCAAAGAAAAGCAGAAGGAAATCTACTTGAAAAAAGATGGCCAACATCTCAACTGTTTTCTTAGAGATTTTAGCCTGGCAACATGGTTCACCCTTCCCACTCTCAGTGGTGGGTCTGAGGGTCAGCCCTCTGGCAGAAGGGGTGCTCTGGAGCCTTGGCCAGCTCCACAGGAGGCCATGTTCACCCCCAATTTCAGCCCACACATGCCAAGTAGGGCCCCTTACACTGGCAACCATGCCACCTTCCCCAAACTCTCATGGTAGTTTCTGACAACCAGGCAGAATCAGGATGGGTGAAATTCCCTGTCATGGATTGAACTGTGTCCTCTAAAAACACATCAACTTGACATGCCATGATTCCCAGTATTGTGTGATTGCCGACCATTTTGTCATCTGATCTGATTCTCCTATGTGTTGTAAATTCTCTCTCTGTGATGTTAATAAGATGGGATTTGTGGCAGTTATGCTAATGAGGCAGGACTCAATCTACAAGATTAGATTGTGTCTTAAACCAATCTCTTCTGAGATATAAAAGAGAGAAGTGAGCAGAGAGACTTGGGGACTTCATACCACCAAGAAAGCAGTGGTGGAGCAAGCCAAGGAGCGGAGTGTGTCCTTTGGGCCCTGGGGTTCCTGTGCGGAGAAGCTCCTAGACCATGGAAAGACTGATGATAAGGACTGTCCTCCAGAGCCCACAGAGAAAGTCTTCCCTGGATCTGGTGCCCTGAATTTAGACTTCTAGCCTACTATACTGTGAGAGAATTTCTCTTTGTTGAAGCCATCCACTTCTGGTATTTCTTAAATAACTGAGACATCCCCTAAATCCAATGGCCTGTCAGTATCAAGGTTCAAGGAGAACAAAGCCTTTGGGGGCCAAAACAATCCGCCTACACTAGAGCCACCAACAGACTCACCCCTCAGGGTGAAGAACTGTTTATCAGCTCCCCCAAAGCAAGATCCAGACGTAGATTCTCAAGATGTCAGGCCATTGCTGGACTAAGGCTGGCAGTAGGCATGCAAGGAGCTTAAAGTAGGAAATGGAACCGGACCCTCCCACAGGCAGTGTGCAGCCAAGCGGTGGGCCATCCACAGCTACTCTGCACCAAGCCCATAAGCACCGCCAGGGACCTGACACAGGACAGGAGGGAGGCAGCAACACCAGCCCCCACCAGAGGTTTGCGGTTTCTCTCCCCATCCCAAGGGGAAAGGAGCTCAGGGTGGATAACTGGCCCTTGGTTTCCTGGGCAAGGGCATGCCAGGGGCAGGCAGGAAGGGTCTCTCAACTGGGAATGACACAGCAGAGGCCAGAGGCCCTTCCAGGCACCTAGGAAGCCTAATCCCATTTCCACACCAGTTCTTGTCTGCTGGCCTTGTCCCCATTCTGATAGCTCTAAGGTTTTTTATCCACCACCCCACCCCCCACACATCCTTCCCGATTTCACCATCCCATTAACCTCCCAGCTGCTGATGGTTCCATGAAAGCCCTCACACTCCCTCTTCCTAGCACATGGCCGGCAGACAAGATGTTGTTTTTCCTAGTAGAATCTCACTCAGGCCAGCTTTGGGGTGCTGGCTTCGCTGCCAGGGCTATACCCGGAGGGAGGAAAGCGAGGGTCAATGCCTTTAATCATCTCCTTCCTAATCCTAATTCCTGGCTGACCCTTCTGCCAAAACTCAGGTTCTGGAGCTGCGAAGAAAGGCCGCCCATACCGCGAGACCACAGTTCTAGTGAATCAAGGTGCCGGGCTGCCGGCCCAGGCCTCCAAGGTCGCGGGGAGGGGTCAGGGTGGAAAGGGCCAGTGGATGAAAGTGCCGCCCGCCCGCCCGTCCGCCGTGCGAAACCAGCAGAGCGCCTTCCAGCCGAGACAGGAGTCCCGGGCACACGCGAGGAGCGTCTCGGAGAAGGGCAGCGAACGGGACCGGGAGTGAGAAGCGAGGACGCGCAGGCAGCAGGCGCGGCGCCACCCGCCCACCGCGGGACGCACTGACCGCGCGCCGCCCGACCCGAGCTCGTGAGGGCGGGGAGACAATGCCCTCCCGGCGGGGCAGTCCAGGCCGCACACCCCAGCCCGCCGGACACTGGCCGCTCCTCCCGGGGCGAAGGGCAGCGGCGGGAAGGCGCCGGGAGCGATTGCCAGACCGACCCCGCGCGGCGCGGGAGGCCCCCAGCGCCCTCTTCCACGCCCACCTCCGCGTGCACTTCGCGGGCAAGTCCCGGGGCCACAGACCCACCTCCTCTTCCAGGGTGCCGCCGGAGCCCGTGCCGGTGGCGGTGCCGGTGGCGGTGCCGGTGCTGTGCTCGCCCTCGGACTTCAGGCTGCTCATGGTGCGGGGGAAGGGGGCGAGGGGCAGGGAGCGCGGAGGGCGAGCGCGGCGCCCGGCCCCGGCGGGGAGGCGGGAGGGCGCGGTGAGCGGTGCGCTCCGGGGGTGCGGGGCGGTGCGGCGGTGGGGGAGGGCGCGGGGAGTGAGAGGGGCAGCCGCCGCGCCGGGCTGGGGTCACATGAAGTTTGGCGGGCGCGCGGGGGAGGCGCTGGACCCGGAGCGGAGCCCGAGCGGCCGCCGCCTCCGCCTTTTCACTGCGACCGGGGAGTGCGCCCGCGGCGGCGGCAGCGGCGGGGGGCGGGCGCCGGCGGCAGGGGGCGGGGGCCGGAACCGGCCTCAGCTGGGGCCCGGCCAGCCCCCTTCCCCGCCCTCCTCGCAGTCTCCGGGGGAACGCGCAGCCAATCCCCGCCGCCCACTGCGGGCTCGCCCCGGCCCGGGCCGCGGCGCGCCAGCCTCCTGCGAGCCTTTCCCCTCTCCTCTTGTCATCTCTCGAGCTCTTCTTCCCGCATCGCCTTCTCCACGACAACTTTTTTAAACTTTGATGAACTCGCTTAGAGAACTTTCTTAAAGGGGCCGCGCGCTTCGCGCCGTCTTAGCCCGCGGGAAGTAGAGCCGGGGGCCGGGCGCCCCGCGCCCCCTAGTCCCTTGGCGTCCGAGTTCCGGCAGCCCGGCGCGAGGGGCGCCCGCAGCTGGGCTCCTGGATCTCCGGCTTCCTGAAAGAGTCTCCCTTTGTATTTCGAACTGGGGTTGTGAGGTACCCGGCGCACTCCTCTCACCCCCAAATCTAGTCGCCCAGTTCTTGTCTGCGCTCTGCTTCCTCCCCCGAGCGCAGGGCTGCGGGGGAACAGGTTTGGGGATGACAGTAAGAGGGCTGAACACCTGGGGTCTGGCCCTGGCTCGGCGCTCTTTCCCTGCGTGACCTTGAGGAAATCACTTCCCCTCTCTGGCCTCGCCCGCGGCCCAGAGGGTGGGACTTAGGATCTCAAACTCCCTTCCCGCTCCCAGTCACTGAACGGGACTCAGGGCCGGGAAACGAGTCATTGGGACCCAAATGGTTATTAACCCCGGGAGTGGATGCCTCGAATGGCGGATTCCCGCCATCCCCCCTCCCCCAGCTTTTGGGCCCTCTCACTCCTCCCCCGGCCCCAGACCCCCTACCACCCTTTCCCCGCCTCCTATTCAGAGGTGGGGACAGCAGACTTGCGGCTTGGGCGGGGGCAGTTGCGCTTCCCATCCCCACCCCCACCCCCACCCCACCCCACCCCATCTCGAGGGCGCTTACTCCCTGTCGGTTTCCTCCTGCTTTCGAAAACCTGCCCTCACAGAGGCCAGCCCTTGCAGACACCTTGCCACTACCTTGCAGAAACCGACTCCCGGCTCAGTCGTGCCCTGAGCGCAGCAGCCTTGAGCCCATTGGAACTGCTCCATGACTGGAATCCTTTCTGGGCCCCTACGCCTCGAACTCGAGATTCGACCAGAAGTGCCATCGGGCCTTGGGGATGCCACTGGCGAGAGGGGAGGAGGCTGTGGGACTGCGGCTCTGGCCAGGTGTTACCAGGTCCGGCACCTAGTTTCTGCACAGACTTTCCCGGCTAAACTAGGTTACAGCACGTGGCTTTTAGGTTGGAAGTGACGCTCAGCAGCGTGTAGTGGGAAAAGCAGAGCTTGCAGTCGCGGACCAGTGACTCAGCCCCTCTGAGCCTCCATGCGCCCACTGGCTAAATAGGGCTAGTACAGCTTCACTGGAGTGTGGAGTATGGGAGTACTTAGTAAATTTATAATCTCCATCCCAACCTGCCATTTTACAGTTCAGGAAACCGTGTCTTTCCCAATGACGTAGTCGTTCATTCAGTATTTATTGAGCACCTACTGTGTGCTGGGAGACCCCTGTGTGCCGGTGCCAAGAGCACCCTAGTCCCCATCCCTTGTCAACACTTGGTTCAGGCACTAAGGTGAGGGAAACTGCCTCCTGTAGAAATTGGGTACCCCTAGTCCTTGATGTGTGCTTCACTCACCTCACCCAGCGTTTTCAAGGTGTTTCCAGCCTCCTGCACCTCCAGATAGAGCCAACCTTGTGAACTCTCAGGTGTCCCAGCCAGCCTTGTGACGCCATCCCATTCACAGGCCAACATCCAATTTGACGTCACCCCTTCCACTCCCCTAGTTCCCTAGAATAGATCTCCCCAGTCAAGCGGGTCTCCAGACTGGCCAGCCTTGGCCCTCTCTGCTCCCCGCTTGCCTTCCAGCTGTCACTCCCCACCCCCACCCCATCATTCCAAGTCCTCTCCTTCCCTTGAGGTCCCGCTTCAGCCTCACTTTTTCCAGGAGGAGCCCAATGCCTGGGCAACTCCCTAAGCTCAGGTGGCTGAATGTTTCAGAGAGAAATGGACTCAGATCTTGTCGTTCAGCTCTCTGTTTTATAGGTGAGAAAGCTGAGCCCCAAAGGCGACAAATGATGCTGGTTCAATGACTGACAAGTGGAGCTGATAAAAAAAAAAATAACAAGGGTTACTTTTTTGATGATAATAGCAATACATGCTCATTACTGAATACAGTAGTCAGAAGCTATGAAATAGTTCAGAAAACAGCCCTGCCGTCTAGGGAGCAAGATTGTTAATATTTCCCTCCAGTCTTTTTTTCTGTGTATATTTTTAAAAACACAAAATCGTGATCTACGCTGAGCACAAAGTTTAAGTACTTCTTTTTGTGTTTTGCCTAAATTCACCTTGAGTGTTTCTTTTTAAATTCTTCAAGTTGCAATCTCAGCCCTCCAAGGGAAGAGTAGATCCTATAAATGCAAAGCTCCTACCCACCCACGAGGCGAGGAGTACTGATGCAAACAGGGCTGTGCAACTCTGGGAGACTGCCTGGAGGATGCGAGCTTTGTCTCCCCCAACTCTGACCTAGCTGGCCAGTCCCACTTCTAGCAACCTCGTCAGTGACCCCCAAGTGCCAGGATCCCTGTCACCTCTGAGTTCTCTCATTTCTGTTCTCTGCCTAGAGCGCCCCAGCACCCAGGTTGCTCATCTCTCTGAGGCTTTATTTTGCTCATGGTAAAAACAGAGACACCTTCCAGGCTTTCCTGATATTAAGTGAGATCCTGGTTCTGAAGGTTCCTTAACAGCCTCACAACTCTAGGGCAACAGGAAAGGTGATTGTAAAGTCAGGAAAGGAGCAGAACCGGGAACTTTGCTTCAAACTCGACCTTCCTGAGAAGCAGTGTCTGGCCACACCCCTGCACCTCCCAAAATTCTATTTCTTCTGTCTGTTCCCACATGGCTGAAAATTAGGGGAGACAGGTTGAGGACAGGGATGGTGTCTTTTCATTTTTGATTCCTGATGCCCAGCACAGGCCCTGGCACAGGGGATTCAGTAATGAGTATTGAGTGAATGAAAGATCAGGATTACTACAGAAAAAAAATCCCTAAGAGAAATCATTTTATACTAACATGTGAATGACTGCCTTTCCCCTCCCCCAAGATGGGAGAGAGAGTGGACAGCCTGAATGGGAAGGGTACAGAGAATTGAAAAACAATGAACAGAAACCCAAAAGGGGTGCCTGAGCAGGCCAAAGGTTTGTGACCTGGTCTCCGGGCTCCTTCTCTCTCTCAGCAGCCAGAGCCCGGGTGTACCACCAGTTCCCACCCAACCTCTAGGACAACTGCCTTTGCAGAAGGGAAAATTGAGGGTCAGAGGCTGAAATCAACCCACCTGAGGTCACACAGCAAGGTACCAGAAGACCTTACTGAGTTCATGTTGTGCTTTGTTTTGATTTTAGAAGCACATAAGTTGGAAATTTTCTAAGAAAAAACAAGACTAAAGATCTTTTCATATGGAGCCCTCAAATGGTCTTTTTACCTCCCAGAAAGTGTGTGTTTGGGGGGAAAAAATGGGTTTTAAGTTTTGGCAGCCATTAAATGGCGCTTGCTAAACTTTTACTGGTTTTGAGTCTTGCCCAGCGAACCAAAGGTCACTGAAAATGCCTCTCTGGCCCTCTTCCCTGCCTGAGTCCCTGGCTCCCAAGCCTGAGAGAGGGCCCTCCAGGCCTGACCAATCTGAAGAATTGCCCAGCGTGCCCCCAGGGGCTGGTCCCGCTGGGTAGAGTTTCCAGGAAGGACCAAGGGGCTAAGAATAGGAATCTTTGTACTTGACCAGATTCCAGAGGGGCAAGTGACAGTCTCTTAGGGGCTGGAGCTCTGCATGGAACAGTGGGGTCCAGTGAGTAGCGAAGATGAGCTGGCTCTACCCTTGCCACTGAAGGTGGGGCTTCTATGTTGTCCATCTTTCCTGACTTTTTGCCACCTAACAGAGCCCACTGCCCAGTAAGAGGAAGAGAGCAGGTACTCTCATTCTCTCTGGGGCCTTAGGGATTTAAGAAGGCGCAAGGGGGAGAGGAGACCCCTGGGTGGCGCAAACGGTTTGCACGCTTTTGCTAACGGAAAGGTTGGTGGTTTGAAGAAAGGCCTGGCAATCTGCTTCCATAAAGATTAGAGTCAAGCATTTTCAAAAAGCTAGAAATAGAAATACCCTATGATCCAGCAATCCCAAGCTCCTAGGTTTATATCCTAAAGAACTAAAACTGCTGACAAAAACAGACATACGCATACCTGTGTTCACTGCAACATTATTCACGATAGAAAAAAGATGGAAATGACCTATGTGACCATCGACAGAGCAATGGATAAACAAACTGGTACATACGCACAATGGAATACTATGCAGCCCTAAAGAATAATAAGTTCTCAAAATACATTGTAACATGGATGAATCTGGAGGACATTATGCTGAGTGAAATAAGTCAATCACAAAATGACAAATATTGTATGATCTCATTATTTCAAAAAGACAAGAATAGGTATACGTACAGAAAGTCAACATTCTTTGGTGGTTACCAGGGATGGGAGGAAGCGGGGGGGGGGAGTCACTTTCTAGATAGTTGTTATTGTTGTTGTTAGGTGCCGTTGAGGCAGTTCTAACTCACAGCCACCCTATGTACAACAGAGTGAAACACTGCCCGCTCCTGTGCCATCCTCACAATTGTTTTTAGCTTGAGCCCATTGTTGCAACCACTGTGTCAATCAATCTCATAGAGGGTCTTCCTCTTTTTTGCTGACCCTCTATTTTACCAAGCATGATGTCCTTCTCCCAGGGCTGGTCCCTCCTTATAACATGTCCAAAGTATATGAGACGAAGTCTCGCCATCCTTTCTTCTAAGGAGCATTCTGGTTCTACTTCTAGATAGTAGACACTTGCTAGTTTTGGTGATGGTGGGTAAGGCAATACTGAATAAGGGTGAAGTCAGCACAACTTGACCAAGGTAAATGATGACACAAGAATAAGGGACAATTTTGGTAAAATCCATAACATATACCATTTTGCAACAACAGTAATTAAAAAATATGTGAGTAGTTATATAGGTGGACATCTATGCTTATATATGTATTAACCCATTGTCATCAAGTCAATTCCTACTCAATAGCAACTCTATAGAACAGAGTAGAACTGCCCCATAGGGTTTCCAAGGAACAGCTGGTGGATTCAGGCTGCCGACCTTTTGTTTAGCAACTGAGCTCTTAACCGTTGTACCACCAGGGCTCCTATATATGTGTAGGTAAGCACATACGAATATATGAGTGTGCGAGTATAGGTGTTTCTGTAGGTAAATATATATAATACGTGTTTGTGTGTGCTGCATATATATTTATGTATAAAATAAAACACAGTTATGGATACTTCCGACACATAACCAAGCACCTCCTGGGACTGGGTTACTGGGTTTGAGGGCTTAGGATCATAGTCTTGGGAGGGTAGCAACCCAGTCAATTGGCATAACATAACTCACGAAGATAATGCTCTACATCCTAGTTTAGTAGAGTCAGGGGTCTTAAAAGCTTGCAAGCAGCCATCTAAGGTACAACTATTGATCTCTGCACATCTGGAGCAAAAGAGAAGAAAACCAAAGTCTCAAAGAAGAAACTAACCTACAGCACTAATAGTTTACGGAAACCATAGCCTCACGTACCTTGAGACCCGAAGAGCTAGATGGTGCCCGGCTGCCGCTGCCAACCTTTCTGACCAAGAACACAATAGATGGTCCCAGATAGAATGGGAGGAAAATGTAGAACTTAACTCAAATTCCTAAAAAAAGACCAGACTTAGTGGACTGGTAGTGACTAGAGGAACCCCTGAGACTATCACCCTGGGATACTCCTTAAGCTTAGAACTCAAGCCACTCCCAGTGGTCACCTATCAGTCAAAAGACAGAGTGGTTCATAAAATAAATAATGTCATCTGTGACTACCGTGCTCCTCTAAACAATCATCTAAATGAGACCTAATGGTCAACAATTATCCTAGACCAAAGAGGAGAAGGTAAGGGGGACAAGGAAACTAGATTAATGGAAACAGAATAACCAGAGTGGAAATGATGAGAATGCTGATGCATTGTGAAAAATGTAACCAATGTCACTGAATAACGTGTATAGAAATTTTTAAATGAAATCCTAATTTGCTATGTAAATTTTCTCTAAAAACACAATAAGGTATTTAAAATTTGCAAAAAAAAAAAAAAAGAAAGATTATAGCCAAGAAAACCTTACGGAGCTGTTCTACTCTGTAACACATGGGATCTCCATGAGTCGGAATCAACTCGAATGCAACAGGTTAGGGGGAAAGGGGGAGACATTGGAGGTTCAGTGGTAGAATTCTCACCTTCCATACAGGAGACCTGGGTTTGATTCCTGGCCAGTGTACCTCAGCACAGCCACTACCAGCTCTCAGTGGACACTTGCATGCTGTTATGATGCTGAACAGGTTTCAGTGGAGCTTCTAGACTAAAACAGGCTAGGAGGAAAGGGCTGGCAGTCTACTCCTGAAAATTAACCAATGAAAACCCTATGGTCCGATCCTCAACCAATCACAGGAATAGTGCATTTTGTTCAGTTGTGCTTGGAGTCACCATGAGTCAGGGCCAACTTGACTGGGAGAGGGCAGAGCTTAACCCAAAGGAACGTTGCCCTAGTCATGCGTGTTAGGGCACCATAGATCATAGAATCTATTTTATAAGTGGCCCAAGAGAACTTCCAAGCCAGTGGACCCCACACTTGGCTGCAGACCAGAATCACCTTTTGAAAACGATTCCGGGGGCCTACCTAAGAGCAACTACATCCAAATCTCTAGGGACAGACCTTGGGAATTTCCTTGTCTCCCAACAACTAGGACCCCAGAACCTGCATCCAATTGTATGCATGAAGTTTGAATCTCAACCATAAGCTTATCCCTGAACTCAACATCACCCCAAGCCACTCCTACTGCCCCTCCCAGCTCTCGTTACAGTAGTATTGTTACTGGACTATGATTAAAAAACCAAACCCAACCCATTGCTGTTGAGTTGATTCCAACTCATAGCGACCCTACAGAACAGAGTAGAATTGCCCCATAGAGTTTCCAAGGAGCACCTAGGGATTCAAACTGCCGACCTCTTGGTTAGCAGCTGTAGCACTTAACCACTGCGCCACCAGGGTTTCTGGACTATGATTTAGTGGTTAACATTTGCCAGGTACTTGGAAGCACAAAGATTAAGCTTCCAAGTCTGGACTGAGACAGGTCTGGATTCAAATTCCTGCTGCACTTTATATATTTGTTGTGTGGCTTTAGGCAAGTGACTAAGTGTTCAGCCTCAGTTTCCTCACCTGTAAAGTGGGAATAGTATCTACATCATAGAATTTGTGTGGAATCAAATGAAAAGATGTATCGGAAGTGCTTGGCATAGTGCCTGGCCCTATGTCCTATCAATTAAAACTTAAGTTGTTCCTCCAGTGTAGCCCAAACTGTCACCCTGAGCTCCTGCTTAACTCTCCCAGGCATGCTGATCTTGGCCCTGGACTCCAAAGCCCCAGAGACCAAACCTGAGTGCTCTGTCTTGAAACAGCCTTTCCCAGTCGCCAGGCCCCTTTCCCTAGGATCTGACCTAATCCGCGTCCCCTCCACCCATAGTAGCCCCCTCTCCTGGATTGTTTGACGCTAGGGGTGGTAAGATATTGGGAGGAGGTAATCCTCTGAAATGCGAGGGTGTTTCCCATACCCTGCTACTACTACAAAGCCGTTAGGTGTCCCAAGCCCAGGGCTAGGCGAAACGTGCATCCCCAGGCTCACAGCTGCCGCATGAGGTGATTTCCCTTCATCTCACTTTTCCACTCTATACATCAGAGGCACAGAGAAGTTAAGTAACTTGCCTAATGTCACGTAGCTGTAACTGACAGGACTAAGATTTGAACTCAGGTCTCCCTGTACCCCACTTTAGGGACTAGAATGGAACAAAGGAATTGAGGTCTAGAGTCCAAAATGAAGTTTTCTTTCAGGAGTCATCTAGATAATTATTTGCTAATTTCTTTTCTTATTAACAATAATAATCCCTTGAGTTTACAATGTGCTTTTTTTTTTTTTTCATGAAGGTACACCTTCGTTTTTATTTTTTTGGAAAAGCTAATATTTGCTCAGGGTATAAAGTTCACAAGGCACAAAAGAATATTGAAAATAGCTTGACAGTTCCTCAAAAAGTTAAACATGAAATTACCACGTGACCCAGCAGTGCCATCCATAGGAAGATAACCTGAAGAATTGAAAAACAGGTATTCCGACAAAAACTGGTACACAAATGCTCATAGCAGTGGTATTCACAACAGCCAAAAGGTAGAAACAAACCAAATGACCATCAACTGATGAACGGGTAAATAAAATGTGGTATATCCGTACAGCGAGATATTATTCTGTAAAAACAAATGAAATGCTGATACGTGCCACAACATGGCTGAACCTCGCAGTGCTAAGTGAGAGAAGGCAGGCTCAAAAGGTCATGTCATTCCATTTACAGGAACACATAAAACGTCTGGTAGGGGAATTCACACAAAGAGAAAGCAGATTAGTGGTTCCCAGGGGGTGGTATAGGGTGGATGGGGCGCTGGGGCTAATGGGCACGGGGTTTATCTTTGGGATGATGACAATGTTCTGGAACTAGAAAGAGGTGATGGTTGTACAGCATTGTGAATGTACGAAAAGCCACTGAATTGTACACGTTAAAATGGTTTATTTTATGTTATGCGAATTTTGCCTCAATAATAATAATAAATAATAAAAAAGAATATTGGACAACGAATCTCCCTTCCGTCCTGTCCCCCAGAAACCAGTATGAGTTCTAGAGATATTCTGAGCATTTATAGACATTTGTCAGATTCACTTAACAGTAAGTCTTGGAAATTATTCAAATCAACCCTTACAGACTTGCTGTGTCAGTGTGTAAAAGCATCCTCCTTTTGTTTTTTTCTGTTTTGTTTTGTGGACATACCCTGGTTTATTTAGCCCATTCCCTACTGATGGACTTCCAGATTGTTTCCAGTCCTGCTAGTTTAATCCAGGCTGCTGTGAACAGCCTTGCATGCACATGGGTCCTTTCACACCTGCCTCTATCTGTGGGGGAATTCCTAGAAGTGGAATTGCTGGGTCAAAGGCATGCACGTTTTAATTTTTCTAATTGCAAAAGTAATACACACTTGTTATAAAAATTTCAAACAACTCTGAAGCACATAGGCTAAAAAATGAAAGAAGCCCTCCCCACCGCCCCAGTCCCACTCCTCAGAGGTGGGGGGTGCTCCCTGTCAATCGTCAGCCCCCCTTTTCTGGGCACTTCCTCCCTGGCCCCTGGCCTGCTGCTTAGATCCTCTGGAGCCCTTCCTACCTGCCCAGCTCTGCCCAGCCCCTCCCAGCCCTGCAGCCTGACCCTAGGCCCCTCCTCCCGCACCCTGTCTCCCCTCATCCCTCAGTAGAGACTGTCCCACTCATCCCCAGGGCCTAGCCTGGGACAGAGGCTTACAGTTAAGTATAGCCAGACTTAGCAATGGCAAGCCACCTGTAAAAAAGTCTGTTACTGTCCTTCGAATCATAGAATGTTCAAAAGGTTAGGGGCTTCTCTTCCCACCCTCACACTCCATTTTACGGAAGAGGCACCTGAGACTCAGAGGAGGGAAACATGACTTAATGAGTGTGTTAATAGAGCCAGGAAAAGAAGCCATATTGCCTAACATCCCATCATGGGTCATTTCATTCATTTAATAATGGTTACTGAGTGCCCTGAACGCCCATTGTGCCAGGCACTGGGTTCCAGCAGCAAACGAGACAAACCCCTGCCCTCACGGAGCTCACATTATATGCACAGAGACGAACAAAAAACAACTAAACAAAATATTCCATATGGCAGTTAATTGCCTTGTAGAGGATAAGGGTTCACTTGGACTCAGCGGTCTTAGATTGAGCAGTGAACAGCCAGCTAAACCAACAGCCAGGAATAAGCATTTCAGGCAGTGGGACCAGCACACACAAATGTCCTGAGGTGGGAATAAGATTTGTGGACTTTAATGAACAAAAAGAAGGCCCATGAGACTGTAGCAGATGAGGTGAGATGGCAGAAGTGGGCACGGCCTGGAGGCAGGGTGAGAGGTCACTCTGTAAATATTATATGTCACCAATCCCCTCACCTACCCCCAGCTCACCCTAGAGGACACAGCAAGAGCTCCCTGGCCCCTTGTTGAATAAATGTCTGAGTTCTGTGTCTTAAAGGTGGGTAGAGAGAAAGACAAAGGGGTATGTTACAAAAACCTTGAACAGAGACAGATTCAAGGCCCAGATTACTAGCTGTGTAGCTCAGGCCTCTGGTCTTTCATTTGTATAGCAATCATAATAACGGCAGCCAACGCTTACAGCAATTTGTGAGCAATACAGCTGCATTTCTACTCTGCCCTTGTGGCCACCATGACAATACAAAACAAATGGACATGACTGTGTTCTAATAAAACTTTATTTACAAAACCAGGTTGTGAGCTGATCCATGCCTTACAGAATATTTACCATGTGCCAGGTACAGTTTTAAGAGCCATATTTGTATTTTTTATTATTTATTTATTAATTTTTGTTGTTATTGTTGAGGATATACACAGCAGGACATATACCCAATCAATTTCTACATGTACACTTTGGTGGCATTGATTACATTCTTCAAGTTGTATCACCATTCTCACTCTCCTTTTCCAAATTGTTTCTCCACCATTAACATAAACTCACCACCCCCTAGGTTTCCTATCTAATCTTTCCATTTGCTGTTGTCAATTTGATCCCATATAGATAGATCTTAAAAGAGCACAATGCTCAAGACAGGCATTTCTTTACTAATTAAGCTGAACTATTGTTTGGTTTAAAGAAGAACTCAGAGGAAATTTTTGGTTTAAGTTTTAAAGATTATCTCAGGGCAATAGTTTCAGGGGTTCATCCAGCCTCCATGGCTCCAGAAAGCCTGGATTCCGTTAGAATTTGAAAATCTGTTCTGCATTGTCTCTCTTTGATCAGGATTCTTCTATAGAACCTTCTGTCAAAATGTTCAGTAATGGTAGAACACCATCCAGTTCTTCTCGTCTTGTGGCAAAGGAGGCAGCTGTTCATGGAGGCAGAGTCTCACGTGTATTAACACTTTCTATAATGAAAGAAGAAACCCTGATGGTGTAGTGGTTAAGTGCTATGGCTGCTAACCAAGAGGTCGGTGGTTCGAATCCGCCAGGTGCTCCTTGGAAACTCTATGGTGCAGTTCTACTCTGTCCTATAGGGTCTCTATGAGTCAGAATCAACTCAACAGCAATGGGTTTGTGTTTTTTTTTGGTTTTATAATGAAAGATGCTAGGAGTCGGAATCAACTCGACGGCAACAGGTTTGGTATAATGAAGGACTGGATAGATAAGTTGTTCTTTCTCTTGTTTTAGATTCAGGTGACATGTCTGGATGCTTGCTTCAGAAGTCTGCATACACGGAGACACACAAGAGTTGTGCACACAAGCTTGGGCGGGGGGGAGGAGTAGGAGGTGGTGAAGGACTTTTCTGAAGCTTGTACGTGAACCCTCTGGAAGAATAACCCCTAAGACCTCCTCTAGCCAGGTGGTGGGCATGCTGGGTCATGTGGAATGGCCAGAGGGAAGGCTTTGAGAGATATAGGAACTAAGGACATCCTGGAGAGGATGGCACAGCATGGGATAGTGGCCCAAGTATTGACTACAGAAGGTCTCCACCTGACTTCTCTACCAGAGGGCATGGGATGTGGGAAACAGGATGTGTGTAGGGCCTGGTATGGCAGGAGTGTCATGTAAACAGAGAGGAGCTCTCTCAGGAGCAAGACAGGAAGGTGAATTGGACCCACAGGTGGTTCAGGCCCTGGTGGTAAAACAGAGGTCCCCAGGCTGCAGAAAATTCCACTTCCTCAAGCATCTTGGTAGGTATGCCCAGTAGATTTACATTAACATCCTGGTTACCCTTTCCTTAACTGTTGCCCAAAACTAGAGGAAAGCGGAAAAAGGCTTAGGAGCCATGTTGACATTTTGGATAACCTTTTAGCTCATTAAGTACCTGATACATAGTAACTTCCCCACCTGTGTGTGGAATTTAACCACCATCTTCTGAACATGCAATGCATGAAGTTGTATGTAAACCCCACTGCACCTGCATAGTATGATTAAGAATGTTGCTGATGTAACTTGTATGAACTTCCTGCTTATAAACCCCATAAAAGTAACCTTCCTGCTCGCAGTCCCTTGAGCAGTCTTGGCGGCAGCAGCCCCGATTGTTCCTTTCCTGTGCAAGGACATAAAAGCGCCTTTCTGTTTTCCCACCTTGGTCTCTTATTTATTGCCTGAGAAGAGTCCGTGCTGAGCAGAGCCTGAGGTTTCCACCTGGCAACAGTGGGGGCTAGACCAAGGGCAGGGTCATCTGGAGGTGGCAGTGCAGGACTTTAGGGTTGGAGAGAGGAGCAAGTACTGGGCCTTGTAGAGCTTTGTAGAAGGGTCTCAGAGTGGGAGGGAGCAGTGACACCTAGGGCCTGGCAGATGAGTGTTGAGGGGAGAGGGAAGCTGAAGGGCCATTTTGGACTTGCTGTCTGCCAGGCGCTGCTTGGAAACTGTATGGGGCAGTTCTACTCTGTCCTATAGGGTCGCTATGAGTCGGAATCAACTTGATGGCACTGGGTTTGGTTTTTGGGTTGGAGCCCAGGTTTGGTAGGAAGACTGCCTCAGATGTTGAGAAAAGGGAGACAGGGGTGAGGAGAGATTAGAGCAAAAAAGACAGGCCTTCCCAAGATGAATGGCCAGCAGAAAAAACCAAAGCAGTTGTCGTAGAGTCAATTCTAACTCATGATGACCCCATGTGTTTCAGAATAGAGCTATGCTCTGTAGGGTTTTCAACGGCTGATTTTTTGTGTATCACCAGGCCTTTTTTATATATCACCAGGCCTTTTTTCTGAAGCACCTCTGGGTGGGTTCCAGCTGCCAACCTTTCAGATAGTAAACCAAACCCTTGCTGTGGAGTAGATTTTCACTCAAGCGGCCCTGTAGGGCAGAGTAGAACTGCCCTTAATAGGGTTTCTAAGGCTGCAATCTTTATGGAAGTAGACTGCCACATCTTTCTCCTGCGGAGCAGCCAGTGGGTTTGAATAGCCGAACTTCTAGTTAGTAGCCCAGCTCTTAACCACTGTACCACCCAGGGACCCCTGGATGACCAGCTCTTAACCACTGTACCACCCAGGGACCCCTGGATGACAGGCAATAGCCATTTTTTCAGAGGGGAGATGTTGTTGGCAGATGCTTCAGGAAGTAAATTTGGGAGGCCACATTCCTTTCCTTCCTCCTCTGAATTCATACTGGGATGTTCACAATACACATTAGCATGTGAAAGGCTGGGAAAGAACCTGACAAAGGAGACCTGTTAAGCTGTTCCCCAGCTTATTTAGACACCAAACTTTGCTCCAGGTAGCCTATTGAGTCCCTGTGGCCTCCTGCACTCGCTGAGCCCTGCATGCGGATTTCCCAGAAGAACATTCAAGACAAACAGAAAAACAGGCACCAAAAAGATATAACCATCTGACAAAGTTTCATATTTTTCTAAATGTTTTGAAGTTAGCTATCTTCAGTTAGATGAATGGCTGGAAGGATGGCTATAGTTATAAATAGGTCAAGAAGGGATGATATAGGTTCAACTCTTTTTGAACCCATTTGCCCTCACAGCATCTTAACCCAAGAGATTGGAGCTTTTAACTCAGTTTTCCAGATGAAGAAGCAAGATCAGATAGAAGGTGCTAAAGCCAGGACTGGAACCCAAATGTCTCTGACCCTAAAGTCCATGTTCTTGACCTCAGGAACCCACTGCCCTTAACTCAATTTCAACTCATAGCGACCCTATAGGACTGAGGAGAACTGCCCCATAGGGTTTCCAAGGAGTGCCTGGTGAATTCAAACCGCTGACCTTTTTGTTAGCGGCCTCAGTCCTTAGCCACTATGTCACCAGGGTTTCCATCTTGACCTCCACAATGTACCAAAAACAAACCCATTGCCACTGAGTAGATTCCAATTCATAGTGACCCAATTTTTTTTTTTTTTTCCCTATAGGGCAGAGTAGAATTGCCATATGGGGTTTCCAAGGGACAGTTGGTAGATTCGACCTGTTGACCTTTTTGGTTAGCAGCCGTAGCTCTTAACCACTGTACTACCAGGGTTCCATATACTTAAAAGGTGAAAACAACTCAAATGTCCATCAACTGACAAATGGGTAAACTAAATGGAATATTATTTGGCCATAAAAAGAATGCAGTACTAATACATGCTACAGTGTGGATGAACCTCAAAAACATTATGCTAAGTGAAATCAGCCCTGGTGGCTCAATGGTTAAGAGCTCGGCTGCTAACCAAAAATGTTGGCAGTTTGAATCTACCAGCCTCTCCTTGGCAACTCTATGGGGCAGTTCTATGCTGTCCTGTAGGATCACAGTGAGTTGGAATTGACTAGACAGCAACAGGTTTTGGTTTTTTAAGTGAAAGAAGCCATTCACAAAGGGCTATATATTGTATGATTCCAATTTTTTAATGTATTATCTAGCACTGCTATAACAGAAATACCACAAGTGGATGGCTTTAACAAACGGAAATTTATTTTGTCACAGTTTAGGAGGCTAGAAGTCTGAATTCAGGGTGCTGGCTCTAGGGGAAGGCCTCTCTCGTCTGTTCAGAAGAAGATCCTTGTCTCTTCAGCTTCTGCTCCAAGGCCATCTTCATGCAGCTTGGCATCTCTCTTCCCCCATCTCTGCTTCTCTCCCTTGCTCATTTAATCTCTTTTATAACTCCAGAGAAAACCCTGGTGGCGTAGTGGTTAAGAGCTATAGCTGCTAACCAAAAGGTTGGCAGTTCGAATCCACCAGGTGTCCCTTGGAAATCCTATGGGGCAGTTCTACTCTGTCCTATAGGGTTGCTATGAGTCGGAATCGCCTTGATGGCAATGAGTTTGGTTTTTTTTTTTGGTTATAACTCCAAAGGAATCTCTGGTGGTATACTGGTTAAGAGCTATGGCTGCTAACCAAAAGGTTGGCAGTTCGAATCCACCATGTGCTCCTTGGAAACCCTATGGGGCAGTTCTACTCTGTCCTATAGGGTCATTATGAGTTGGAATCAACTTGACAGCAATGGGTTTGGTTTGTTTTTTATATCTCTAAAGAGATTGACTCAAGATACACCCTAATCCTGTCTTATTAACATAATACACATAACCTAATCCTCATTGACGGAACCTAATCTTGCCTCATTAACATAACAAACACAACCCATTCACAAATGGGATTGTAACCACAGGCAGAGGTTAGGATTTACAGCACGTATTTTGGGGGACATAATTCAATTCCAACCGTAATATTCTACCCTTTGACCCCAAAAATTCATGTCCTTGCCATATGTAAAACATATTAACCCCATTACATCATCCCAAAAGTCTTAAATCAGCTCCAAATCCAAGATCTCATCTTCTGGATCACCTAAATCAAATATAGGTGAGAATTTAGGTGTATTCCATCCTGGGGCAAATTTCCTCTTCATCCGCGAACCTGTGAAATCTACACTACAAATTATCTGTTTCCAAAGTACAATGATGGAACAGGCACAAGGTAGATATTTCCCTTACAAATAGGAGAAATTGGAGGGACAGAAGGGATAACAGGTGTCGAGCAAGTGTAAAGCCCAGCAGAACAAATTACATTAGCTCTCAAGGCTTGAAAATAATCCTCAATTCTCTGAGACCATCTAAACAATGTCCCTGCCCTCCAAACTCTGGGTGTTGCCCATGCCCTCTGGATTCTGGGTGGAGGCCCCTCAGCCCTTGGGCTTCAGCTCCACCTTTCAGGCTCACTAGGACCGCAACTGTGCTGCTTTGTCTTTGAGCAGCCTCATTCTCCTAGTCCATCTGAGTGGTGACCCCACTCCTTTTGCCCTGGTAGGCTCCATGCTTCTGCCCCTTGGGCATGGCAGTCTTGCCCTCTCAGCTTTGGGCAGTGGCCCCATCCCCCTGCACACCTTAATGGCAGCCTCACACTCCAGAATCAAGTTGGCGAGGTCCAACTCTGAAACCTAGAAGGCTGTGTTACAGGACAGGGCTTCCCAGCTCAGGATTAAGCCCTGCTTAGGTTCTTACTTTCTTCTGACCACAAATGACCAGGAGAGGCTCAGAGGTTCCACATGAACAAAGGTTTACTAGAGACAGAGTAAAAGGCTCGCAAGGGAGTGGGCTTTCCGCCTCTGCTAGCCTCCAGTCTCTCCCTGGACAAAGGATTCCCTAGAGTTTATAAACATTTTTAGGTGGAAAAAAGGCATTATCTTTATTCATTAGATGGGTGGAGATTTCCAGGAGGAGGGGAGGGATTATGAACATCAAATGCATGCGCAGTTAGAATTCAAGATGGGGTTCCTTGCAGAGGTTGCTGGAACCAAAATGGAGTCTGTCACAAAGGCTGCCGGGAGGTTGAAGAGGACTTATTCTGGGAAGCTGTGCATGCGTGATGCCTCTGGATCTTCGTTTGAGCCCCGGCAAGGAGTCGCTGTTCATGTTTGTCTCATGTGGAAAGTCATTCATAGCCCATGTTGATCTTTACTGCATATGCTCTGTACCTGGTGAGGCCTTGAGAAACATCTCAGGAAGACTATCAGTACTTTACAGCTGGTCAAGCATACAGGGCCTTGAAATGTAGCCTTTATTTAATTCAGCCATCCCAATCTCTTCCCTATCTCAGCTGTGGCCCCACCCTTTGACACCGAGGCAGCTCTGCTTCCTGTGCTCCTTCCAATAGTTCTGCTGATCTCTGAGCTGCTCCAGAGAAGACACTTTTCTTTTCTTGGAGGATAACAGATGTAGCTCCTTTGGCCTGTTTCCTGCCTGTAGAATTCTAAGATGCAGACAGTGCTCTGTTCTTTCCTTCTTTCTCTGTCCCCTTCAGTCTAAGCTGATGGTTTTTCTGCTGTGGTAGTTGGTTAGATCCATCAGTCACAGGCTTAATCTCTTTAACAAAAGATTGCGTAGCCACATCCTTGGTGAACATTGTAGGATGTATGTCCTTACTTTGTACAGCAGAATTTTCCAAATCTTTAAATTCTATTTTTATTTTGCAAAGTCCATCTCTTTCCTCTCGCGTTTTACTATAAACGGTAAGGAAAAACCACATAACCCTTTTAAGATCTTGCTTAGAAACCTCATCAGCCAGATATCCAAGTTTATTACTTCCAAGCTCTAGCTTCCACCAAACATTTGAACACAATTCAGACAAGTTCTTTGCCACTGCATAAAAAATATCACCCTCCCTCCAAAGTCCAATCACATTTTCATCATTTTCTTTTAAAGCCTCACCAGGAGAACATTTAACATCCACATTTCTAGCAACATTCTTTTGCTGGCACCATATGTATTCTCCAGGGTGATAGACTTTTTTTTTAAGCTCTCCTGACTTCCTTTTGAGCCCTCACCAGAATTGCCTTTGACGTCCATAATTCTACAAACAGCCTCCTCAGGGCAATCTTGGCTTTTGCTATTAGATGCCTTAAAACTCTTCTAGTCTTTACCCATTACCTAATTCCAAAACCGCTTCCACATTTTAGGTATCTGTTAGAGCAGCACTCCACTCCTGGTACCAAATGTCTTAGGCTGGGTTCTCTAGAGAAACAAAACCAGTGAAGTAGATAGATAGATAGACAGACAGACAGGTAGATGTGGTTGCATTGCTTGAGTAAATTAATACATCTTCTGGTACCTAGTATGCAGCTATTGATCTGGCTCATGCCTTTTTTCTCAATTCCGGTTTCTAAGGATCACAAGAAGAAGTTTGCCTTCAGCTGACAAGGCCAGTAATACATTTTCACTGTCCTATTTTTTTTATCTGAGGTATATATCAACTCTCCAGCTTTATGTCATAATTTCATCTGCAGGGAATTTGATCACTTTTCTCTTCTACAAGACAGCACACTGGTCCATTACATTGATTACATTATGCTGACTGGACCTAGTAAGGAAGAAGTATCAATGACTCTAGACTTATTGGAAAGATGTTTGCATGCTAGAGGGTGGGAAATCAACCCAACAAAATTCAGGTGGCTTCCACATCAGTGAAATTTCTAGGGGCCCAGTGGTGTGAAACATGTTGAGGTACTCCTTCTAAACTGAAGAATGAATTATTGCATCTGGCCCCTTCTACAACTAAAAAGGAGGCTCAAAGCTTGGTGGACCTCTTTGGATTTTGAAGGCAACATATCTCTCATTTGGATGTGCTACTCCAGCCTATTTATCAAGTGACTAGGAAAGCTTCTAGTTTTGAGTAGGGCCCACAACAAGAGAAGGGTCTGCAACAGGTTCAGGCTGCCATGTAAGTGGCTCTGCCACTTGGGCCACATAATCCTACTGATTCAATGGTGCTTGAAGCATCAGTGGCAGATAGAGATGCTATTTGGAGTCTTTGGCAGGCCCCTATTGGAGAATCACAGCACAGACCCTTAGGATTTCGGAGCAAAGGTCTGCCATCCCCTTCAGTTAACTACTCTCCTTTTGAGAAACAGCTTTTGGCTTGTCACCAGGCCTTAGTAGAGACTGAACACCTGACCATGGGCCTCCAAGTCACCATGCACCCTGAGCTGCCCATCATAAATTGGGTGTTGTCTGATCCACAGAGTCATAAACTCGGATGTACACAGCAGCACTACATCATTAAATGGAAGTGGTATATACAAGATCAGGCTTGAGCAGGACCTGAAGGCACAAGTAAGCTGCATGAGGAAGTGGCCCAAATGCTCATGGTTTCCACTCCTGTCACATTACCTTCCCCCTCCCAGTCTGTGTCTATGGCCTTATGGGGAGTTCCTTATGATTATCTGAGAAAGAGAAAACTCGTGCCTGGTTTACAGAGGGTTCTGCATGATATGCAGACATCACTTGAAAGTGGACAGTGGCAGCACTGCAGGCCCTTTCTGGCACCTCCCTGAAGGACAGTGGATAAGGGAAATCCTTCCAATAGGCAGAACTTCTAGCAGTGCACCTGGTTGTCCACTTTGCTTAGAAGAAGAAATGGCCAGATGTGCGATTATATACTAATTCATGGGCCGTGGTCAATGGATTGGCTGCATGGTTGGGGACTTGGAAAGAACATGATTGGAAAATTGGTGACAAGGAGGTATGAGGAAGAGGTATGTGGATAGACCTCTCTGAATGGGTCAAAGGAGAGAAGATATTTGTGTCTCATATGAGTGCTCACCAAAGAACGACCTCGACAGAGGAGGGCTTTAACAATCAAGTGGATAGGATGACGCATTCTGTGGAAACCAGCCACCCTCTTTCCCCAGCCACTCCTGTCACTGCTCAAGGGGCTCATGAACAAAGTGGCCATTGTGGCAGGGATGGAGGTTATGCCTGGGCTCAGCAAAATGGACTTCCACTCACCAAGGCAGACTTGGCTATAGACATTGCTGAGTGCCCAATCTGTCAGCAGCAGAGACGAAATTGAGTCCCAGATGCGGCACCATTCTTTGAGGTGATCAGCCAGCAACTTGGTGGCAGGTTGGTTACGCTGGACTGTATCCATCATGGAAAGGGTAATGTTCTATTCTTATTGGGATAGACACTCTGAGTACAGATTTGCCTTCCCTATACTTAATGCTTCTGCCAAAACTACCACCCATGGACTCATGGAATGTCTTATCTATCGTCACGGTATGCGATACAGCATTATCTTGGATCAAGGTAAGACAGGGAACAGAGAGCCCCCCCAAATCTCCAAACAAAGTACAGGAAATGGTCCAGGGCCCAGAAAAAAGCCATTCCCCACTGGGGGTCAGGGTATCAGAAAACTAGCCCGCAAGCTTTTTTAAAGTTGTCTTACAGAAGCAATTGGATAAAACAGCCCCAGGGACATGCACAGAATATCTACCTGTGACCGTTGTGTGACCTTCCACCAGGGGCAGTGAGCGGCAGCAGCAGCAGCAGCCGGGAATCGAACTTGGGGAATGAGAGGCTGCGCAGGCGTGACACTGCATAATAAGTCCTGCTATGAATATAGGGTCACTGTGAGTCGGAATAGACTCGACGGCACTGGGTTTTTTGTTTTTGTTTTTTATGAACCCCAGAGGCCTCCGGGACAGGGGCCATCATAGAAAGCTGCTGCGCATGCACCTTAGTTAACCTATCCCCACCCGAAACGGGCCACTTGCCAGAAAACCCTGCCTATGCCTGTGAATAAACATGAATCTTTTCCCGACCAAGAACTTTTAAAAACCCAGGCGGGTCTTTTGTTCTGTGAGATGGGGGTAAGCGTTGCTTTAGGCCCTCCTCGTCTCAGCTTACAAGCCTCTTTAATAAAGCTTTGCTCGTGTGGAAAACTCTACGTGCCTTACCTGCTCATTCTCGACCAGTGAGAGGCAAGAACTTTATTAGATTCCGGTAACAAAGGATCTCACTTCACAGCAAATGAAGTGCAACAATGGGCATACACTCATGGAATTCACTGGTCTCACCATGTTCCCCATCATCCTGAAGCAGCTGGCTTGATAGAAGGACGGAAGGCGGCGCCAGCTAGGTGCAATACTTTGCAGGGTTGGGGCAATGTTCTCCAGGAGGCTGTATATGCTCTAAACCAGCATCCAATATATGGTACTGTTTCTCCCACAGCCAGGAATTCACAGGTTGGAAATCAAGGGGTGGAAATGGAAATAGCACCACTCACTATTACCCCTAGTGACCCAGTCACAAGATTTTTGCTTCCTGTCCTGCAACCCTATTCCTTGTAGGTCCAGAGGTCTTAGTTGCAGACAGAGGAATACTCTCACCTGGAGACACAACATTGATTCCACTGGAAGTTAAGAAAGCCATCTGGCCACTTTGAGCTTCTCGTGCCTCTGGATCAACAGCCAAAGTAGGGAGTTACCATATTGGCTGGTGTGATTGATCCCGTTACCAAGGGGAAATCAGATTGATGTTACATAATGGAGGTAGAAAAGAGTATGTCTGGAATATAGGAAATCTTAGGGTATCTCTTAATACTGCCATGCCCTGTGATTAAAGTCAATTGAAAACTACAGCAACTCAATTCTGACGTGACTACTAATGGCACAGACTTTTTAGGAATGAAGGTTTGGATCACCCCATCAGGCAAAGAACCACGACCAACTGAGGTGCTTGCTGAGGGTAAAGGGAATATGAAATTGTTGGTAGAAGAAGGTAGTTCTAAATATCGGCTACAACCATGTGACCAGCTGCAGAAATGAAGACTGTAATTGTTATGGGTATTTTTCTTCGTGCATCAAATATTTTTGTTTTCTTCACTTATATAAGATGTAAACATGGCTAGTGCATTTTCAGTTGTACATGTGTTAGTTGTATCACGTTAGGTTCAAGTATGACTTTATAATTGTCTTTACTGAGAGATTAAATATGGTTTAAGGGGATGTCTACAGGTGCCAAGTTGATAAGGGGTGGATCGTAATGGTTAAAGTTGTGTGTCAACTTGGCTGGGCCATGATTCTCAGTGCTTTGGCAGTTATGTAATGATATAGTCATCCCCAATTTTGTGATCTGATGTAGTCATCCCCCATTTTGTGGTCTGATGTGAGCAGCCTTCAGTTGAAAAGGGAGTGTTTCTGGGGCTGTGGCCTGTATCCAATGTATATATGTGCGTTCTGGCAAAGCTCGCTTGCTCTGGATCCTGCATCCAGCTCATCATCATCTGACCTCCAGTTTCTGGAACTTGAGCCAGCGGTGTGCCATATTGCCTGCTGATCTTAGGATTTATCAGCCTTCGCAGTCTGTGAGCCAGGGGCCTGCCATCTTACCTGCCAGTCTTGGGTTGATCAGCCCCTGCAGCTATGTGAGTCAGGATGAGCCTCCAGCTTGATGCCTCACCCACAGACTTGGGACTTGCCAGCCTCTACGACTGTGTGGGCCATTTCTTTGAGATAAATTTCTCTCTCTATATATATATATATATGCTCCACTGGTTTTGTTTCTCCAGAGAACCCAACCTAAAACAGGCAAGTTGAGAGCAGGAACCAGTTTTGTAGATATGGCTATAGTTCCTTTGTCATGAGATAGACTTGGATCCACTATTTATCAGTGGTTTGACCTTGGGCAATAAATAAATTCTCTGAGCCTCAGTTTCCCCAAATTGTAAAATAGGGATGATAATAATGTCTACCTCACATTATTATCAGTGTCGTGTGAAGATGAAATAGAGCTCCAAGTATCATGCACTCAGCTCAGGTACTCAGTATATACTGAAGGCCTCAGCCATAAACACAATTTTTATTAGTGTTGTTATCTTTAGATGGGTTCTGAGGCTTTTCTTTTTTTAAAACATTCTGCAAGACTCTAATGGCTTCCCATTTTGAGTTTGAGATTCTGAAAGCTGTTGGAGCTGCAGGTCTGGAGGTTAGGAGACAGGTTTGGTATCTGGAGCCAATTTGGGGTTTTTTTCTGGAGAACAGTGTGCAAGGGAGCTTGGAGATGATACTTGAGCTCCTCTCCCTTTTCAATCCCTGCTGAACCAACCAGCCCCACCCCCTTTGGAGCCAGCCTTGGATAGGGAACAAGTCACAGCCCTCAAGACAAAAGACTGGCGTTCAGATCTGGCCCCGCCAAGTTGGGTGAACTTGGGCAAGTCGTTCAATGTCTCCAGCAGGCATTTTCCCATCTGTGCAAGGGAGGGTGTAAGAATGCCAATTTCAGAGGGGCGGTTGAGAGTATCAGTCTAGAATCTTCTATTCTGAGTTTGCTAAAAATTTTTTGTCAGGAACGTATGTTGGATTTTTGTCAAAAGCTTTTTCTGTATTGATTGACACAATCATATAGTTTTTCATTTTTCAGTCCATTAATATGGTGAATTATATACATTCATTAATTTTCTAATGTTAAGCCAACCTTGCATTTGGATAAATCCCACTTGGTGATGATACTTTCTGTATATTGCTGGATTTGATTTGCTAAAATTTTAAGACTTTTTTTGCATCTATTTTCATGAGGGATATTGGTTTGTAGGTTTCTTTTCTTCTGATGTTGTTGCCTGGATTGTGTATTAGAGCAATGCCGGCTTCACAGAATGAATTGGGAAGTGTTTCCTCCTCTTTAATTTTTTAGAAGTGTGTGTATAGAATCAATTTTTTTCGTATTTAAATGTTTCATAGAATTTCCCACTTCGTGTCTTTTAAGGAATTTGTCCATCTCATCTAAGTTGTCAAAATTTATTGGCATAGAGATCTTACTTTTTAATATCTGTACACACCCCAATAATTTCACCTCTCTAATCCCTCATACTGGTAATTTGGGCTTTGTCTCTTTTTCCCTGATCAGTCTGGCTAGAAGGTTACCAATTTTATTGATCTCAAAGGCCCAGTATTTGTTCTCATTGACATTTTTTTCTGTTTTCTATTCTGTGATTTCTACCCATATCTTTATTCTATCCTTTCTCCTGCTCATTGTTGTTGTTGTTAAGTGCCATTGAGTTGGTTCCAACTCATAGCTATCCTATGTACAACAGAACAAAATACTGCCTGGTTCTGCGCCATCCTCACATTGTTGCAGCCACTGTGTCAACCCATCTCGTTGAGGGTCTTCCTTTTTTTTTGCTGACCCTCTAACTTACCAAGCATGATGTCCTTCTCCAGGGACTGGTCCTCCCTGATAACATGTCCAAAGTATGTGAGATGAAGTCTCACGATCCTCTCTTCCAAGGAGCACTCTGGCTGTACTTCTTCCGAGACAGAGTCGTTCATTTTTCTGGCAGTTCATGGTATATTCAATATTCTTCACCAACGCCATAATTCAAAGGCATCAATTCTTCTTCTGTCTTCCTTATTCATTGTCCAGCTTTTGCATGCATCTGAGAGGATTGAAAATACCATGGCTTGAGTCAGGTGCACTTTAGTCCTCAAAGTAACGTATTTGCTTTTAAAGACTTTAAAGAGGTCTTTTGCAGCAGATTTGCCCAAGGCAACATGTCATTTGATTCTTGACTGCTGCTTCTATGGGCGTTGATTGTGGATCCAAGTAAAATTAAATCCTTGACAACTTCGATATTTTCTCTGTTTATCATCATGTTGCTTATTGGTCCTAATACTGTGGTTAGTGCTTCTGTCCTATATCCTAGTTCTTTATTTAGTGCTGGGGTCTTAAAAGTTTGCAAGCAACCATCCTAGGTACAACAGTTGGTTTCCATTCACCTGGAGCAACAGAGGAAGAGTTAGGAATAGGACGAATAAATGGAATGAGTGGCTAATACCTTCATAAACAGCTGCCTCCTTTGCCACGAGACCAGAACTACTGGATGATACCCAGCTACCATTGCGTAACATTTTGATCAAAGATTCTATAGAAGAATCATGATCAAAAGATGGAAAATGTTTAACAGAATTTTAAAGTATCATAGAATCCAGAGTGGCTGGAGCCATGGAGGCTGGATGAACCCCTGAAACAATTGCTTTGAGAAAATCTTCAAACCTTAAACCAAAAACATCCCCTGAGGTCTTCTTTAAACCAAATAATACCAAAACCAAACCCACTGCTATCAAGTCGATTCTGACTTACAGTGACCCTATAGCAACCCTATAGGACAGAGCAGAAAGGCCCCATAGAGTTTCCAAGGAGAGCCTGGCGGATCTGAACTGCCAACCTTTTGGTTAGCAGCTGTAGCACTTAACCACTACGCCACCAGGTTTTCCAACCAAACAGTAGTTTAGCTTAATTAGTAAGGAATGTCTGTCTTGAGAATTGTGCTCTTTTAAGAACTGTCTGTATGGGGTCAAATTGACAACAGATTAGATAAGGAACCTAGGGGGCAGTGAGTTTATGTTAATGGGGAAGGAAGAGTTCAGAAAAGGAAGGTAAGAATGGTTGCATAATTAGAAGAATGTAATCAGTGTCACTGAATCATACATGTAGAAATTGTCGACTTGGTATATGTTTTGCTGTATATATTCTCAACAACTACAGCAAAATAAAATAAATATTAAAAAAAGAAATTAAATGACGTATTGCGTTGGGCAAATCTGCTGCAAAAGACCTCTTTAAAGTTGAAAAACAAAGATGTCATTTTGATGACTAAGATGTGTCTGACCCAAGCTATGGTATTTTCAATTGCCTCTTATGCATATGAAAGCTGGACAATGAAAAAGGCAGACAGAAGAATTGATGCCTTCAAACTGGTATGTTGGTAAAGAATATTGAATATACCATGTATTGCCAAAAAACGAACAAATAAGTCTTAGAAGAAGTACGACCAGAATGTTCTTTAGAGGTAAGACAGTACACGATACTGAGGAAGCCAGCACAGCTTGTTCCAGGCAAGGTCATGAAAGCTCCATAGACACATTCAAACTCCCTGAAGGACCGAATTACTGGGCTGAGGGCTGTGGGGACCATGATCTCGGGCGACACCTAGCTCAATTGGCATAACGTAATTTAACATTCTACTTTGGTGAGTAACGTCTGGGGTCTTAAAAAGCTTTTGAGTGGCCATCTGAGATACTCCACTGGTCTCACTGTCTGGAGCAGGGAAGAATGAAGAAAACAAAGACACAAGGGAAAGATTAGTCCAATGACTAATGGACCACAACTACCACAGCCTCCTCCAGACTGAGTCCAGTGCAACTAGATGGTGCCTGGCTACTACCACTGACTGCTCTGGAAAGGATCACAATAGAGGGTTTTGTACAGAGCTGGAGAAAAATGCAGAACAAAATTCTAACCTACAACAACAAAAAAAAAAAAGACCAGACTTACTGGTCTGACAGAGACTGGAGAAACCCCGAGATTATGGTCCCCGGACACCCTTTTAGCTCCGTAATGAAGTCACTTCTGAGGCTCAGCCTTCAGCCAAAGATTAGACAGACCCATAAAACAAAATGAGACTAAATGGGTACACCAGCCCAGGGTCAAGGACGAGAAGGCAGGAGGGGACAGGAAAGCTGATAATGAGAAACCCACAGTGGAGAAGGGGAGAGTGTTGATATGTCATGGGGTTGGCAACCCATGTTACAATATGTGTACTAATTGTTTAATGAGAAGCTAGTTTGTTCTGTTAACCTTCATCTAAAGTACAACAAGAAAATTAAAATAAAAAAAGACAAAAACAAAAACAAGAATGTTGTTTAGAAGTGAGGATGGCAAGACTTCCATTTGCTTATGTTGGACACGTCATCAAGAACAACCAGTCACTAGAAAAGGACATCACATTTGGAAATGAAGATGGCACAGGATCAAGAAACGTTTGGTTCTGTTATACGTAAGGTCGCCAAGAGCCGGAGTTGGCTCAACAGCAACTAATGACAACTCTTTTTATGTCTTATATGATTTAAAAGACAAATTTATAAAATACAATTATAATTATAAAATATAAATATAATTATATATGGTATTACACACAGTGTATAAAGATGTAAGTTGTAAAACAGCATAAAGCTAGGAAGAGCAATATAAGAACAAAGTTTTCTTATTGAAGTTTTCAAGGTGGTATCAATTTTTCTTTTTAGTTGGTAGCAATTTAAACTAGGTTGTTATAAATTTAGGGTGTTAAATGTAATCTCCATGGTAACCGCAAAGAAAATATCTAAAAAGTATACACAAATTGGGGGTGCTTGGCTGATAGGAGCACAGCTCCCTGCCCTATGGTCAGCAGCAGGGGTCGGAATCAGCCCCTGGACTGAGGCCACACTCACCCTCAGCTTCACTCTTCCTAGTGATAACCTAAGGCCCCTGTGTGCTGGCCCGGGTAGGGCTGACAGGTGGAGCTGATGAGTTCCAGACCCAGCCCTACAGAACAGGATGCTAGGCAGGAGCCAGAGCCTCACTTCCATGACGTCATTGCCTTCCAGGGCCACCCCCTCCATTTAGGCCCTTGGTGGGGCTTCAGTGCTCTACAGCTCATCTCAAAACTGCCTGCTACGGGGCTCTGAGGCAAAACAGAGCCATTTAACCTGGTTCCGGTCCCAGCTCTGCCGTTAACTAGTTGTGTGACCATCGAAGCTATTAGAAGACATACAGAATTAAGTGGAGATTGGCTCTATATAGTGAAAAGTACTTTGTCAACTTAGAACATCCTCCAGGTACTCACTGGGCTAGGAAGACCTGAGGGAGCTTTTGTGCCAAGCTTCTTTTTTTCTCACATTAACAAAAAGGTGTCCCCTACTTTTTTTTTTTTTAACTTTATTGCGGTGAGATATGAGGCATTGGTGGTGCAGTGGTAGAATTCTTGCCTTCCAATTTCCAGCCAAGGCACTTCATGTGCAGCCACCACCCGTCTGTCATTAGAGGCTTGCCATGATGCTGAACGTGTGTCAGTGGAACTTCCAAACTAAGACAAACTAGGAAGAAAGGCCTGGTGATCTACTTCTGAAAATCAGCCAATGAAAACCCTACGGATCACGATGGTCCAATCCCCAACATGGGGATGGTACAGGGCTGGGCAGCTTTTCCTTCCCTCATGCATTGGGTCACTAGGAGTCAGGGATCAATTCAAGGGCAGCTAACAACAACAACAAAATATACATAACATAAAATTTACCATTTGAATCATTTAAAGTGTAGGATTTAGTGGCTCTTAAGTACATTCATTTGTGTAATTATCACCTCTTTCTCATTCCAGGACTTTTTTTTCATCCTATACCCATTAACCAATCACCCTTAGGGCCCCCTGTCTTCCTCCCCACCCTCCTTCTCCCCTTCAGTCCCTGTAAACCTCTAATCTGCTTTTTGTCTCTAGGATTTGCCTATTCCGGATATTTCAAAGAAATGAAATCAGCTTGAAAAATGTAATCAATGTCACAAATTGTACATGTAGAAATTGTTGAAGTGGTATATGTTCTGCTGTATATATGCTCAATGACAACAAAAAATAAATTAAAAAAATGGAATCATACAATATATGGTCCTTTTTGATTAGCTTCTTTCACTTAGCATGATGTTTTGAGGTCCATCCACATTGTAGCATGTATCAGAACTTCATTCCTTTTATGGTTGAATAATAGTCCATTGACATCATGCTTGGAAAATGGAGGGTCAGAGAAAAAGAGGAAGACCCTCAATGAGACTGTTTGACACAGTGGCTGCAACAACAGGCTTAAGCTTAACGATTGTGAGGATGGTGCAGGATCGGGTGGTGTTTCATTCTGTTGTATATAGGGTCGCTATGAGTCGGAACCGGCTTGATGGCACCTAACAACAACAACAATATTCCATTGTCTGGGTATACCACATTTTGTTTATCCATTCATCAGTTGATGGACATTTCAGTTGTTTTCATCTTTTGGCTATCGTGAATCATGCTGTGATAAATATTCGTGTACACGTTTTTGTTTTTCAGTTCTTTTGGGTGTGTGCCGAGCAGTAGGATTGCTGAATCACATGGTAATTTTATGTATAACTTATTGAGGATCTACAAAATTTTTCCACAACAGTTGTCCCATTTTATATTCTCACCAGTAATGTATGAGAGTTCCAATTTCTCTACATCCTCACCAATGCTTGTTATTTTCTGTTTATTTTGATCACTGCCATCCTAGTGAATGGGAAGTGGTATTTTTTTGTGGTTTTGATCTGCATTTCCCTAATGACTAATGATGTTGTGCATCTTTTCATGTGCTTGTTACCATTTGTATATCTTCTTTAGAGAAATGTCTATTCAAATCCTTTGCTCATTTTTTAATTGGCTTGTTTGTCTTTTTGTTGTTGAGTTGTAAGTGTTCTTTATATATTCGGGATTACTAGACCCATATCAGAGATATAATTTGCAAATATTTCTTCCATTCTGTGGGTTGTCTTTTCACCCCCTTGAGAGTGTCCTTTGGTGCATAAAAATTTTCAATTTTGTTGAATTACAATTTGTGTATTTTTTATTTAGTTGTTTATGCTTTTTGTGTCATATCTAAGAAGCCATTGTTAATGGCCTGGTACCTCATAAATGCTCAAAAAAATTAGAGCTATCATAAATATTTTCTCCTAAGAGTTTTATCATTATAGCTCTTATATTCATGTCTTTGATCCATTTTGAGTTAAATTTTTATATGACGTGCCAAACTACTTCTTTTGACAGAGAAAGAGATTGAGGTTTACATGAAGTAATTAATGTATGTAGACTCCTGAGCACCACACCTAGGACTTTGTGGTTTACTCTAGCTACTAACTACCTGCACACCTCTGGCTAAGGAATCCATGCCTTGATCCACCTTTCTTCAATAAGGAAAATAGCTACCTTTTTTTGAGCATTTATGAGGTACCACGCCATTAGCACTAGTAAGTGGCTGAAGCAGTATTCAGACTCCAAAGGAGGAAGACTCCAGCTTCTAGATTCTGGCCACTCTTCTCTTAGCAGTCTCTTCCAATAACTGTATTTCCTGCCTGCTACTCCTTCATGGAAGGAGCCCTGGTGTATTGCAATGGTTAAATGCTCAGCTGCTAACTGAAAGGTCAGCAGTGAGAAACCATCAGCCGCTCAGGGGAGAAAAGACCTAACGATTTACTCCTATAAAGATTAAAGATTACAGCCTAGGAAAACCCAATGGGCAGTTCTACTCTGCACTATATGGTCACTATGAGTCAGAATCGACTAGATGGCACCCAACAACGCAACTTAGTGGGCCCTTGGAGAAGGTTTCTGAGAGTCCATTTGGTCAGTCATTAGAATGGGGCAAGGCAGAGTCTAAAACCTCCAGGTGAGTGTCTGCCCTGAGGCCCAGTACTGAACTTTTTTAGAGCTGGCAGTGAGGATGTCTGTTAAGGTCAAAGATAGTTCTATGTCAAAA